>NC_087357.1:35385802-36043966 GCF_030014295.1 Loxodonta africana
GACACACCCCCTCCAAAAAAATAATAAAACCCAGTGCCGTCGAGTCGATTCCAAGTCATAGCGACCCTATACATCAGATGAAAATTAGTGCGTTCTGCTCCCGGTCTTCTCTCTCACCTCTTCATCACTCATTAGCTCTCAACTCCACTGTTACTCTCAATTCCACTGGCCACACCCAGCAATATGCCCTTTGAGCCCAGTTCTCCAAGGGCATAAATTGTTTCCTAGGGGAAAAAAAAAGAAAAGTAAATCATTCTAGGAGGATCCAGGAGGTAGTAAGAAATTGGAAAGAAGGTGTTATTCCTCAGACTTTTGGTTCTCGGCTATACCAAGTAGTCAAGGATAGTGTTTCCCAATCAGGGTTTTGAGATTCTTTGGTGAATTATAGATACACCCTTGGCATGCTACTGTGTCTCCAGTGCTCAGCAGTGTCTGACACATAAAAAAAAAAAAAATACTGAATATTATTTGTATTCAATACAAATTTATTGAATGTTAAATTACTGAAAATTTAATATTCAATAAATTTTTTGTGGGATGAAAAGTAATGGCTGGGCTAGCATCCTTGGTGGGATGTGTCGGTCATCTTACTGCCTTTCTCTACTTGGGTATAAAAAGGAGACTTGGAATACCACTTATTTCCCCTTTGCAGGGGGCTTGCTATTATAGAAGGAAGGCTAAGATAACCTCAGTTCCAACCGTTCCTCTCTAAAGAGCCATGGGGAAGCAGGGGTCCTGGTTGTGGTCATTTTTGAATACCCCAGAACCTGGATGTGCCTTACAAGAATGTGGTTTGAAGAGGAAAATGGATATTCTTTCCTCTCACTTTGGAGTTCCTTCAAAATTGCCTCATACAGTAGTGAAAAACCGGATTTACTAATTAACATGTATTCATTGAGTATATATTCTTTGCAGGCCACCGTGCTAGGCTGTGTAGAGGTCACAAGTAAGTAGGAATTTGATATCATTTTGAAAAACGCATATAAACAGGTATTCACAGACCCAGTGCTTTACAAATGTCTTACATTGTCAACAGGCATTTTCATATCTACCGTCAATACTGAAAACAAGATCTGGCAATTGACTGTTGATTAATAAATGCTGTTGATGAATAATAAATGCTGTTGATGAATAATAAATGAGTGAATAAATAGGATCTCTTTGCATGTAAAAACACAAAGATATAGTCCTATACTAATATCCAGACATGCTAGATGTAGAGACTCATCACACTAGTGTAGACAAAAGAGGCACTGTATGGGATTATGTGTTTACCCATTGTTTTGTTTCTTCACTCATTTAGTAAGTGAATAAGGCATACTTCTTTTTATAGGCAAACATCCGTTGGTGTAGTGGTTAAATACTCAGCTGCTAACTGAAGGGTGGGTAGCTCGAACCTGCCAGCAGCTCCATAGGAGAGAGATGTGACAGTCAGCTTCCATAAAGATTACAGCACTGGAAACCCTGTGGGGCGGTTCCACTCTGTTCTATAGGATCGGTATGTGTTGAAAGGATTCAAAGGCAATGGATTTGGTTTTGGTTTATTCATTAGATATAGACCCTCTTGTATTTGTGCTGTTTCAATATGAAAAGAGTACTGATTTAGGAGGCATCAGGACAGAATTCTTGTTATAGCTCTACCACAGTATATACTTTGACTAGTTATTTAATACTGGGCCTCAGTGGCTAAAGAAAAAGCTAAATCTGTCATCCTGATTCACAGGGTTGCTAAATTAATGAAAAGACAAAAGGAAGTAGCTTAGCCATGTAGTATTCCAAAAGTAATTTCAGTTCCCTGGGTCGCAATGTCCTGATGTGAACCAAAAGGGGGGGAAAAAAAAAAGTCAGACTGTATTATTATCAGATTTTTCTTTTGCTTTAAAGCTTTTGTTTTGCTTTGCTTCATGTTGCTTTTTGTAACTCTAGTTGTCAGTAAATATTTGTTGGCTCATTTTATGAGAATAAAATACAAATATAAATGTGAAAGAGATTTGAAAATATGTAATAACAGTTAGTCATAATATAAAAATTAACATTGCTCTTTATTCCAGTAAGGAAGAAACTTAATTCATTTATACATCACTGGTTTTGAGGTCCATATGGTTACAGATTTGAAAAATAATAACGTTGTTTAATTTGTTCCTTGGAATACCATTTATTTCCCCTTCACAGGGGGCTTGTTATAGAAGGAAGGCTAAGATAACGTCAGTTCCAACCATTCCTCTCTAAGGAGCCGTGGGGAAGCAGGGGTTCTGTTTGTTGTCATTTATTCACTCATTCATTATTCATGAATAGCATTTATACCGTACTGAATGTTTGGTGATTCTCAAAGTTCCTAGAATCTAATTTTATGTTTTAAAATCAGGAAAGGTGTGGGTCAGGGATGTATCCTTTCACCATATTTAGTCAATCTGGTATGCTGAGCACATAATCCGAGAAGCCGGACTATATGAAGAAGAACACGGCATCAGGATTGGAGGAAGACTCATGAACAGCCTGTGATATGCAGAAGACAAACCTTGCTTGCTGAAAGCAAAGAAAATTTGAAGCACTTACTGATGAAGACCAAAGACTATAGCCTTCAGTATGGATTACACCTCAACATAAAGAAAACAAAAATCCTCACAACTGGACTAATAAGCAACATCATGATAAATGAAGAAAACCTTGAAGTTGTCAAGGATTTCATTTTACTTGGATCCACAATCAATGCCCATGGAAGCAGCAGTCAAGAAGTCAAACAGTGCATGCATTGGGCAAATCTGCTGCAAAAGATCTCTTTAAAGTGTTGAAAAGCTAAGATGTCACCTTGATGATTAAAGTACACCTGACCTAAGCCATGGTATTTTCAATTACCTCATACGCATGTGAAAGCTAGACAATGAATAAAGAAGACTGAAGAAGAATTGATGCCTTTGAATTATGGTGTTGGCAAAGAATATCGAATATACCATGGACTGCCAGAAGAATGAATAAATGTGTCTTGGAAGAAATACAACCAGAATGCTCCTTAGAAGCAAGGATGGCAAGACTTTGTCTCACATACTTTGGGCATGTTATCAGGAGGGACCAGTCCCTGGAGAAGGACATTATGCTTGGTAAAGTTGAGGGTCAGCAGAAAAGAGGAAGACCTTCAACAAGATGGACTGACACAGTGGCTGCAACAATGGGCTCAAACACAGCAACGATTGTGAGAATGGCCCAAGCCCCGGCAGTGTTTCATTCTGTTGTACCTAGGGTTGCTATGAGTCGAAAATGACTCCACGGCACCTAACAACAACAACAACAATTTTATATATATCAATTTCAACTTAGTAAGTAACATCGAATACCGAAAGTGTACCAGTAACTGTGAATGGGTGTTTTGGGTACAAGTTTAAGACAATGTACCTATACTTGATGAGCTTATACCCTCACGGGGATAGGGACAAGGCAGAGAAGTAAGTGATGCCATGCTGTAGGTTAGGAGAGAAGTATGAATAACAGAGTTCTGGGGAAAGACAGAGGAGAAAGGCGTTAACTGTTGGCTGGGGCGGAAGAGTTTAGATGACATTTGATTTAGAGATTAGTAATAGATGAGAAGACATTTGCCAGATGGAAGGAAGGAGGTTGGAAGAGGAGAGGATGGGAATTCTAAGCAGAAGGAAAAACGTGTATAAAGTCACACGTAGGTTTGAGAAAGCATAGCATATTTGGGTAGTCGAGAGCTGTTTTATGTACCTTAGAGCATGGAGAATGTGGTTTAGGGTGAAAAAAGCGGGGAGAGGAGTGACAGATGAAGCCAGACGGACATGAATACTTGGGACAGATTGTGAAGCATATTATCTTTCATACTGAGAAGACTGTAGCTCCAAGATAGATTTCTTAATGTATATATTATTATAATTAGAAGTTTCCCTAACTTTCAGAAGTAAGAACACAAAGAAAAGTGAATGCATGAATGAATAAATGTATAAATAATGAAGATAGAGTTAGCAGTGGGTGTTGGAAGAACCTAGAAAGTAGCATTTTTTAAGGATAGCATGCCTTGGGAAGTGGGTGTTTTGCATAGTGAGGTATGTGATAAGTGTGTGAGCATGCGGGCCCTCTATTATGTGTGGATGATAGCATACTTGAATTTCTGTATAGTTATTGTATCAAGGAAACTAATTATTGCATTGTTGCTGACAGTGATATATGAAGGACATTTATGACCAGAACACACTTATGTAGGTCATAGGACTATGTGCGTTAGAGTCATATGAAAGGATATATATATACATGTTTGCATGATGGAATGTATTGTTTTGTGTGCTCCTGTGATTGTGTGTCCTGTGGCCATGGAGGATAATGTTAGGCTTACAAGTAGCAAAGGTGTTCATTTTATTTGTTAGCATTAGAGGAATAAAAGATAAGTCATTAGCAACAAGCTATTTTGTGACCATTTTACTTCTCTGGGACTCCATTTCTTTCCTTATAAAACACAGAGGTTGGATTTGATAATCTCTAAAATTTCTCCAGTTGTGCATTCAATGCTTAAAATAATTTTCTCCTTAGATTAAAGTCACAGGTAAATTTCATGGTGGGGATAGTGTGTGTGTGTATGTATATCTTAGCTACTGTCTATAAAAAAAAAAAAAATTTTTTTTTTTATAGAGCTTGTTATATGCCATTTTTAAAATGTATTGATATAACTTTTTTTCCTGCTTTGTAGATGGTTGAACACTTTAGGAATGCTGGCCAATCAGGGCATCGATGTTGTGATACGGCATTCATTCTTTGACTATGGATACAATCACCTCGTGGACCAGAATTTTAACCCATTACCAGTAAGTGTGAGATAAAGATTCCCAACTCCTTTTCATGTGATCAAGTACTTTTGGCCATGCCTTGTACCCACCTGGGGAGATTTTTCTCCTCTTTCTGTTATCGTTAATTTCATAAATCAGACAGAAACGTTCTTGTCTTCTATTCCCTTGACCCATTTCACAGACTTTTGGCTTCACCACACACACATACACATATACAGAAAAACACATGTATCTATACACATACATACAACAAATATCTATATACACCCACATATACACATATATACACAATATATGTATACATTTTACCTATAATATTTTTAATATATTATTATTTTTAAAGAAACCTTACACATTTGAGATTCCACTTCTATTTGTGGCCTGTTTGAACTCTGCTTCAGAGTGAACTTTTCCAGACTGTTTTCTTTTAATGCTAATAGGAGACATTAGTTAACGTCAAATGCAACATGTTGAAAGCAGATGGGAGAGTGTTAACCAAGATCAGATACAGTAGGAACTCATCTCTTGGGGAAGTAAACGACATGGACTTACAGTTAGATGTTGATCCCCATATGACAATGCGGGGATTTTCCCAGTGCATCATCTTCTCTAGGAAAAACCAAACCAAACCAATTGCCGTGATGCCAATTCTGACTCATAGCAACCCTACAGAACAAAGTAGAACCACCCCATAGTATTTCCAAGAAGCGGCTGGTGGATTCAGACTGTCAACCTTTTGGTTAGCAGCTGAACACTTAACCATTGCACCACCAGGGCTCAGATCTGGGTTTGTCCAGGGACTTTAGTGGCCAATCAGAAAAATCCCACTTAGCCAGAAAAGCTAGGCTTATCAGATGAGCTAAAAAGAGCATTATCCTTCTTCACACATGTCATGGTCATGATGAAAGGTCAGACTCTTCTCATCAACTCTGGAAGTAAGAGCTGGGATTCCTCTTTGAGATGATCCAATTCTACCTCATTTAACAGAGGGTCTGATAGCTTGGGGTGGGGTGGAGATGGGGAGATACAGAGACAGCTCTAGAACCTGTTCCTGTGCCCTGGTCCAGTGCTCTTTCTTCCTGTACAATCACTGCTGCACGGGGCTTTACCATAAGCAAATAAAGCCCAAACTGAAACTAGTGTCTCTCCCTCTCCCCCAAGCCATCCTTGATCCCACGCCTAGCCAGGAAGCCTCCTAGACCAAAACAGAGAATAGCTTAGCACTGGGCAGCACCATTTCCATGCCTCAAAAGAATTCCTCTAGAAAAGACAGTCTTTTAACAAATGGTGCTGGCAAAACTGGATGTCCATCTGTAAAAAAAATGAAACAGAACCCATACTTCACCATACACAAAAACTAGCTCAAAATGGATCAGAGGCCTAAATATAAAACCTAAAATGACAAAGATCACAGAATAAAAATTAGAGACTATGCTAGGGGCCTTAATACATGCCATAAATTCAATACAAACCATAGCGAACAATGCACAAACACCAGAAGATAAACTAGATAACTGGGAGCTCCTGAAAAGTAAACACTTAAGCTCATAAAAAGACTTCACCAAAAAAAAAAAAAAAACCTATAGACTGGGAAAAAGAATTTTTGGGTACGGCGTATCCAACAAGGGTCTGATCTCTAAAAGCTAAAGAATACCTCAATGCCTCAATAACAAAAAGACAAATAATTCAATTAAAAAATGGACAAAGAATATGAACAGGCACTTCATCAAAGAAGACATTCAGGCGGCTAACAGACACATGAGGAGCTGCTTGAGATCATTAGGCATTACAGAAATGCAAATCAAAACTACAGTGAGATACTGTATCACCCCTACATTACTGACGCCAGTCAAAAAAAGGGAGAAAAAATTCAACCAAAACTCAAATTCACAAATAGACCAGACTTACTGGTCTGACAGAGACTGGTGGGACCCCCAAGACTATGGCCCTTGGACATCTTGCTAACTCAGAACCAAAGCCACTCTTGAAGTCCACCTTTGAGCCAAAGATTAGACAGGCCTATGAAACAGTAACACGTTTGAGGACATGCTTCTTAGCTCAATCAAGTATAGGGGACCTAATGGGCAGCACCTGCCCAACGGCAAAGATGAGAAGGCAGGAAGGGACAGGAAACCTGTATGAATGGACATAAGGAACCTTGGAAAGGGAGAAAGTGCTGATACATTGGGAGGATTGCAACCAATGTTCCAAAACAATTTGTGTATAAATTTTTGATTGAGAAACTAATTTGCACTGTGGACTTTTACGTAAAAGACACACACACAAAAATTCATTAAGGAAATATCTTAGTTATCTACTACTGATATAACAGAAATACCACAAGTGGATGGCTTTAACAAACAGAAATTTATTTCCTCAAAGTTTAGGAGTCTAGAAGCCAGAATTCAGAGTGCCAGCTCCACGGGAAGGCTATCTCTCTCTGTCAGCTCTGGGGAAAGGTGCTTGCCATTAATCTTCCCCTAGTCTAGGAGCTTCTTAGCATAAGGACCCTGGGTCCAAAGGATACACTATGCTCCCAGAGCTTCTTTCTTGGTGGTACCAGACCCTCCTCTCTCTCTGCTCACTTCTTTCTTCTTTATTTCAAAAGAGATTGACTCAAGATACAACCTAATTGTCATGGATTAAATTGTGTCCCCCAGAAATATCTGTCAACTTGGCTAGGTCATGACTCCCAGTATTGTATGATTGTCTACCATTTTGTCATCTAATGTGATTTCCCTATGTGTTGTAGATCTTATCACTATGATGTAATGAGATGGGTTATTGACACTTACATTGATGAGACCTACAAGATTAGATAGTGCCTTAAGCCAATCTCTTTTGAGATATAAAAGACAGAAGTGTGCAGAGAGACATGGGGAACTCATACCACCAAGAAAGCAACGCCAGGAGCAGAGAGCATCCTTCGGACCCAAGGTTCCTGTGCTGAGATGCTCCCAGACCAAGGGAAGACTGATGTATCACAAGGACTTTCCTCCAGAGCTGACAAAGACAGAAAGCCTTCCCCTGGAGCCGGCGCCCTGAATTCAGACTTCTAACCTACTGGACTATGAAAAAATAAACTTCTCTTTGTTAAAGCCATCCACTTGTGGTATCTCTGTTATAGCAGCACTAGATGACCAAGACACTAATCTTGCAGATTGAGTTCTAACTCATTAATATAACTGTGTCTAATCCTGCCTCATTAACATCATAGAGGTAGGATTTACAACACAGGAAAATCACATCAGATGACAAAATGGTGTACAATCACACAGTACGGGGAATCATGACCTACTCAAATTGATACACATTTTTGGAGAACACAGTTCAATCTGTGGCAGGAGAGATGACAACTAATTGCAATACTTGATCCTAGACAGGATCCTGGACTGAAGGGGGAAAATGCTATAAAGAATATTAATAAAGTGACAAAACTGGGATATGGACAGTTGGGTAGATAAAAGTTTTATAACAATGTCAGTTTATGAAGTTGACAATTGCACTGTGGGAACATAAGAGAACGTACCTGTTTTTAGAAAGTATGTACTGAGTATTTCGGAATAAAGGGCTATGATGTAAAAAAAAAAAAAAAGAAGAAGAATCCTTCTAGGTTTGAGCACTAAATAATTACTGTGTCCCTGTTTGTAAATCACTCCAATTAAATCACAAATATTAGCAATGGCTGGTGCAGTTGCCTTTATTCATGGGGCAAGAATAACTCTCTCAAAGTTGTGTATGGAGGTGGGGTGGAAAGGAATAAAAAAAAATAGGGAGTGAATTTTTAGTTTGGAACCATAGGGTTTTGCTCTGTTTGTTTTTTTGTGAAACTCATAAACTTATGCAGACAAGAGAAACTAATAATTAGAGAAAAAAAATAATTAGAGAAGCATCTGTGAAATGAAAGCATTAAACAAATATAATGTCACACAAAAATAAATATTTATTGAACATCAGATTCTGAGGAAGAAATTAGTGATATGTGGTTAGATGGATGGATAGATGATAGACAGACAGACAGACAGATACATAGATAACTGCAGCTGGGAGTCACTGAAGGCTACTTTGGAGTGGTTCTACAGGGAAGGCTTCTCTGACAAGGTGACATTTAAGTCAAGATCTTAATAACAATAAGGAGTCAGCCATGCAGGTTTCACAGAAGAACTTTCTAGGCAGGGGAAAGGGCTAGTACAAAGGCTCCAAGGCAAGAATAAACTTGGCATGTTTGAGAAAACACAAGAAGACCAGAGTGGCTGGTAGGGAATGGGGAGACTTGTTACAAATGAGGTAGTCAAAAGTCAGATCACATAGAGCTTTGCAAGCTGAAGGGAGACAGACTTTTACTGTAAGTAGTATGAAAAGCTGTTGGGAGGTCTTAAGCAGAAAAGTGACATGATCTAAATGATTTTTCAAAGATCTCTCTGGCATAATTAATGTATCAAATGTTAGTTATGGTTTTTTAACAATGTAAATAATATTTAACAATTTCCAGATCACTTTCACATATGTTACATCAATAACGCTCTGAAAACTCTGTCCTGCCTTCCTTCTTTTCTTCCTTTTTCCTTTCTTTCATTCTTCTTCCATTTATTCCTTCCCTCTCTCATTCAAAAATATCTTAATCAGATTAGTCGAAAGGACTAGTGGACCACAATTACCACAGCCTCCACCAGACTGGGTCCAGTATAACTAGATGGTGCCCGGATACCACCACTGACTGCTCTGACAGGGATCACAGTAGAGGGCCCCAGACAGAGCTGGAGAAAAATGTAGAACAAAACTCTAACTCAAAAAGAAAGACCAGACTTGCTGGCCTGACAGAGACTGGAGAAACCCTGAGAGTATGCCCCCCAGACACCCGTTCAGCTCAGTAGTAAATTCACTCCTGAGGTTCACTCTTCAGCCAAAGATTGGACAGGCGCATAAAACAAAATGATACTAAAGGGGCACACCAGCCCTGGAACAAGGACTAGAAGGCAGGAGGGGACAGGAAAACTGGTAATAGGGAACCTAAGGTTGAGAAGGGAGAGTGTTGACAAGTCATGGGGTGGTTAACCAGTGTCATAAAATAATATGCATACCAACTGTTTAATGAGAAATTAGCTTTTTCTGTAAACCTTCATCTAAAGTACAATTAAAAAAAAAAAATCTTGATCAGTTCCTATGTCCTGATCACTATTCCAGGCACTGGGGATAGTGTGGTAAGCTTAAAAGACAAGGTCCTGGAGTCTTGGAACCATATAATCTAGTGAAACATATTGAAAATGGGAAATAAATGTATAAACAAAATAATGGCAATTTGCCATTTCTCTGACGAAAGCGTGGTGAGATAAGTATGATTATACTCATTTTGTTGAAGAGAAGCTAAGGTTCTATGAAGTTATTAAGTGACTTATCCAAGGTTACACAAATAGTAAGAGCTGGAACTCTTGGAGTTTTCCGGTTCTCAATCCTATTTTCTTTCCACTATGCCACATTATCTCTTGGGGGCACTGTCTTTGGTCCCCCGCTATGGTCTGAGGCCAATGTTTGCCTTAGAATTAGGTGGAGATGGGAACAGGAGAAAGGAAACCTAGAGTAGAAAAAGGTCTTTGGGCAATTAGGTAGCCTTGATTTCCAGAGCTGAGGAAATCTGAATTCTGTATCACCTCTCTATGAAGTTTTGCATGGCTGTGTGTAGGTTAAGATGCCAGTCCTCGTGGATTTGTTCTCACCAAACTAGAGCTGCTGCGATGACTTCCTTTAAAACAATGGTGCAAGAGATCTTGGTTGTTACATGATGGCAGCAGAGCTCACAGGAGTTCATAGGTAGCTAAAACAAGTCCCATTGATTTAGCACAAAGACTCCAGTAAGCTGGGCAGCTGTATTTCTGAAAACACCAAACTCTAATAAAGAAACTGTATGTAAAAGCACTTAAAAAGGTAGCAAGATTTCTTTTTAACTTTTTTTTTTTTGTGCTAATAAATTCTGTACCTTATAAGTAGTGAACCTGGCAGCTGGGAGAGTCCTAAGTCTCCCCTGGAAAGAATTTACAAGGCTAGTCCAGGGCACCATTCTGACAGACATTGCCAGCAGGCCCTTGGAATGTGTAATGGAGACAGACCCGGGAATCGTATTGGTTGTCACTTCAGAGAGTTGTGCAGCTGATAACCTAATACTGCCAATAAAAACTTGTGGATTTTACATTGTGATTAAATCTTCAAGAGAGTTTGTTGAGAGCTTAGGGGATTAGAGAGTTGTGTTTTGGTTGCCTCCAGAAAAGTCAGTATTTTCTCTTCCAGCTCCTTCAACCCAGCACAGTGCTTTTCAGTAAAGGTTCTTATTAACAAATACTATTTTTTCTTTTTGTTGGTGCTCTTGGATAAACTCAGAAAAAGTAAAAATATTGTCCTATTGACTCCTCAACCCATATTACCCCTAGTCATCTTTGATCCCAGTTTGTCTGATTTCTGCCCAGCTCTGACAGGGCCATTCTAATCTAAGGTAAGAGAAAACATGCAGGTGGCCCTTTAAAAGAGAACCTGTCTTCAGAAAAGGTAATTTTCAACTACATTCCATGTTCTTCATGGTTGTTCTTTTAAAAAAGTGCCAAACCCTCCTCCTGTTGTGAGACTTTCCTTGTCTGGGAAGAAAAGAACATTTAGTTCAGCCCTGTTTCATCACTCCACTCCCACCCCTCCCCCATGACCTCCCTGCCGTTGGGAAAGAGGGGACATTTGAGTCTCCACAGCCAGTCAGTCATGGAATCCCTTGGGAATAGATGATGTTTGTGAACAGAGAGATCTGCAGATTCAGTGGACATAGTCCAGACCCCACCAGCCATGGGCATTTCTCCTAAGACAGGGTTTTGGAATTTAGCTTGCTGCTTCTTTTAAACGTTTGATTTACTGAGGTTTCAGGAAAAGGAACGGTGAATTACTAGTCAACATCTTAGCACCCACACTAGGCTAGCAGAGTCAGTCTTCACACTAGTATATTTCAGTTTAAAAACCAGACATCTCAAGTGTGTCTGGCTCTGTGCTAGGTATTCTGGGGGTATGCAGAAAAATAAGATAAAAAAAAAAAAGGTCCCATTATCTGAAGAACTAACAATCTAGTGTGTGGATATTTGGGGGATTATAATTTAGTCCTCTATTTAGAATAAAAGACTATATCACATTGGATTACCTTCTCTATACTGAAGTAGTTGTGGGGATATCTGCTCTCAACATTCTTTTTTGCCTATTGTCCCTGCTGAACAATGTGAAATATTTGCTTCAGTCCAGTGCATGCTTATTGAGCACCTGCTATGTGTACATTGTTCTAGAATACAGTCAGTGGTCATGGATTGTAGTACAAATGACTAGTCTATGGTAGGATTGAACCTATGGCTTTGGTTCCCATAGCAACATTTTCTGAGCCAAACCACCATTATATGGAGGTCACTTGGCCTTTGGAAAGAAACTCTGAGTCTTGCTTGTACCTACCTAGCTCAGTTGGTTAGCCTATCACACGGATGTGATCCTAGGTATTCCACTCTGGATTCCCTTTGAAATGTTAGAGGCAGTGCCCTTTATACACTATACAGTCATTGTGTGGACATAGGATCGACTTAAATCTGTCCCTTTCCAGAAGGCTAGGGGGACACCCAATTATAAGCACATGTCCCATTGATGCTGGATTGCTGGACAATTTCTTTCAGCAAAAAGAACAACACTTAATTTGGAGATAAAACATGGAGCAGCAGGAACCTGAGACAATAACAAGATTCATGGGTTCTAGTACTAACTCTGCCATTAATTAGCTGTGCATCTTTGGGTTCCAGTTTTCTTATCAGCTTACATAAGGATAAAAATACCTCCTGTACCTCTAAAAGTTATTGTTGTGATCCATGATAAAATAGATATAATAGAATTCAGGTTCTTTGAGGAAAAAAATACATGTATATACACATACACATAGAAAATTACTGTAAGGGACTATGTCTAAATATTAAAAACGGTTTTCTTTGGGTGGTGGGATTACAAGGCTTTTTATTTTCTTCTTTGTGGGTTTTGTTTTTATCTAAGATTGCTGCAATCAGCATTATTATTTTTATAATCTGAAAAAAATAAAGGCTATTTTGAAAAAAAATGTTTTGAAAGTATTAAGTAGTACTTTAAATAGCTAAGCAGATAGTCTACCAGTCTATTTGTTTATCATTCATTATTCATTCATTAATAAACACTTACGCCAGTCATACTATGTGCTAGATACTAAGCTAGACACTGGAGACACTGTGCCTGCTCTCCAGGAGCTCACAGCATGCATGAGGAGAGGGATAAGTCAGCTGAAACTATGGCAAAAGTGCTTTTGCAGGACAGAAGAGTAACCTGGAAGCTAGTCTGAGTGGAGGGCAGGCATGGGCATCATGGAAGGTTTTCTGGAGAAGACAATGCCTGAGGTGGACCTTGAAGAAGGCCAAGTTAACCACAGGAAGAAGAGTTGAAGATCTGGGGAGGATCTACCAATCAGAAGCAATAGCATGTTCAAAGGTACAAAGGTGTTAATTTTCCAGTGACTTATGGTGGATGGATTATGAAAAATTATTTAAGAAAGCTATTCCCATTACTGTCCAGTGACCACACAGGGTGTATGAACATTTCAAAGCTACAGACCTGGAGGTGGTGGAGTGGGAGAGACACAAAACCCAGCCAAACCAACCTGTGACCTGTTTCTTGGTGTAGCCTCCTTTCTCTCTCTTTTTTTCCCGTGGGAGCCATCAGGAAGATGAAAGAAGCAGAGTTTACCTGTTTAGGGGTAGCTGTGATGTGAAACCCAATCCTCTCATTATAGGCCCTGACAAAGACTTCTCCATGTGCAGCATTCCTTTGTGGGAATCTGCAGCTGCTGAGAGAAGGGCATCCTTGCCTGCAGGATCAATTGCTAGGACTCAGGCTGACTCCCAGTGGCCAAAGAGCCTGGGCTGTGTGCCCAGGGGGCATGACTTGCTTCTTTTCTCTTCTGTGCCTCTGAACCCTAGCTTTTCAGATCAGAGCCTGTGCCCTGGACCATCTGACCAGGCAGGCAGCTCATTTGCCCCTAACGCTTTTACATAGAAGCCCCTTGGGTCCTTTAATACCAGCGGTCATCCTTTGCTGATTTATCAACCTAAGCCGTGTCCATGGGGTGTCAGGAACTCATGCTAGCAGTTGCTACAGCTCACCCCCAATGGAAGCTGCCTTGTGAAGCAGAAGGAGCTCTGGGCCTAGAATCAAAAATCCAGGCTCAAAATGCAGCACCACGCATTTCTAATTACGTGCATTTTTAAAAATCCTCTGTGAAAACAAGGCTAGTTGTGCTAGAGTTGGGGGGCAGGGAGTATTTGAATGTAGTACTTAGAAGTATTGACTTTGGAATCAGACTGACCTGAGCTTAAAACCCAGCTCTATCATTTACTCACTGAATGTCCTTGGGCAGATTACTAAACCTCAGTAAATGTCAAATTCCTCTCATAAAATGGAGATAATAATAGTGCCTATCTCAGAGGGCTGTTAAAATGAACCAGTGCATATGTATCTTTTACCACATAAGTACTCAATAAATATTAGCTTCTATTATTATCTATAAGGAAACCCTGGTGGTGTAGTGGTTAAGTGCTACGGCTGCTAACCAAAAGGTTGGCAGTTCAAATCCACCAGGCGTCCTTGGAAACTCTATGAGGCAGTTCTACTCTGTCCTGTAGGGTCGCTATGAGTCGGAATCAACTCGACAGCAACGGATTTTTGGGTTTTATTATTTATAAGGTCACTTTGTAAAATGAAAAATTATGCAAGTTGCAGTAATAATTATCATTAATAACCTGAACATGTTGTTGTCATTTCGTACCATCAAATCAATTCTGACTCATGGCAACCCTATATGACAGAGTAGAACTGCCCCCATTGGGTTTTCTAGGCTGTAGTCTTTATGGGAGCAAATTGCCAGGTATTTTCTCCCACGGAGCTGCTGGATGGGTTTGAACTTCCGACCTTTTGGTTAGCAGCCAAGCACTCATCCATTGCACAACCAGGGCTCCTTAACTTGAATGCAAGAGTAATGAAATAATGTACATTTGAATATTTGTACAGATAAATGGAAATTAATTCAAGCAATGATAACTAAAGTATTAAAAGTAGATTTTTTTTGTAAAAATTAAATTACTAGAAAATCAGATGACAATAGGATTCAGATTTATTAGGGAGGTGGGAAAGGAACGCTCTGATTCCTGCACTTGAGAGGTATTGCCTGCAAGTGGTTAAAGACAAACTAAAAATTACATTTTATTTACCTCCAGAAAACATGATGCCAGCCTTTTCTGGTGAAGGCAATTAAGGAAGCAAGCACACTGCAATACAGTAAGTCCCCGGGTTATGAATGTCCGACTTATGGACAACTGGTACTTGCCCTTTAATGTTATGTAAATTTGTCCTCACTGTGAAACCATTGAACCAACCCCTACTTGCAACAAATTCTTCACCACAATCACCTTCACTTGCTGCACTTGTAGCTTTTAAATCATTGAAAAGGCTGAGCCTTTATTGCACTAAAGTAAGGCTAAACAAGAACCATATGCACATATTCTGACTTACCCACAAATTTGACTTAAAGGAACAGTTAGGAATGGATCTTGTTCTGAACCCGGGGACTGCCTGTACTAGCGCTTTTACACCTTCATTTGGTATTTATAAATAGCCCAGTAAACTCTGGAAACCATGATATGTCACATCCAAGTGCTAATGACAGCACATTATGTGAATCACTGAGAAGCAAAAATTAAAAATGTCACTCTGCCATCAACCATTTATATCATTCCCAGATTGCAATACTGAGGGATTACAGCTACAGCAAATTGGCAACGTAAATAAATTAGGGAGAAGAAGCAATTATAGCTTCACTGCACTTGAGCTTAGGAGCATACTATACCATCCTTGAAGCCACCTGCCGATGATGCAAGAGCTAAGTCAGCTCTGGAAATCAAAAGAGCTGCACTTTGTCTAACCTCATCAGGTCACCTAAGACACTAAAGTAATATCTGAAAACAATCTGACAAGAAAGAAAGAGGGAGGGAGAAAAAAGAGAGAAAAGAAGGGAGAGGAAAAAAAGGAATGAAGGAATGCCCTTTGGTGGGTTCAAAGGGTCTTTTGTGAGTGCCACAGATGACAAATTTCAGGTTATTTCATCTTAGATATTATATTTGTAGACAGTACAGATACCAAGGTCATGACCTTTAGGAACCAACAAAGATTTCCGATAGAAATACATAAGATAATACCTTATGTTTTTTCTAAGTCAATTACCTTTTGTTGTTGCTTGTTGAAATAAAAGCAGAAGTCTTTTCTAATAGAGATAGAACAAATAAACACAAATTCTGTTAAGTTCTTATTTAAATGTATTACAATGTAATTGAAAAAGAATCTTTAGACACCTCATCTAACTTTCAGCTATTATCAATTGCTGCTTATTTTATCTTTGATTTGAATGTTAAGCATTGAAAGAATTGGATAGAACACACCATTTTTACTCACTCTAAACTTGACTTGAGCCGACCTGCCTTCTACTCCAGAATTCACTGCCCTTCTCTTATTGTCAAAATTTTTATACCCTTTCTTCATTACAGCAGTGCTTTTCAAGCGTGGCTGTACATTAGAGTAACCTAGGGAGCATTTAAAAAATACCTATGCTCAGGTACCATCCCCAGATATTCTGATTCAGTTGGTTTGTGGAATAGCCCAGATGACAATACTTTTCAAAACTCTGTAAGTGATTCACTTTTCAAAAGTCCTTAAGTGATTATAATGGGCAGCTAGAATTGAGAGCCACTGGGTTTACAGGCTTCCACCTACCCTAATGAAATGAGAAATGACTTTTCCTCTCTTCTTTTGTACTCAACCCTTGCTTCAACTGTCAAAAAAATAAATTAACAAAATATTTCATACTATCTATAATTAATTCGCATTCATCGTCAAAAAGAACGTTTCAAGATCTATCCTGAAGTACAATGCTGTCTGTGATAGGATAATATCCATATGCCTACAAGGAAGACCAGTTAAGACGACTATTATTCAAATTTACACACCAACCACTAGGGCCAAAGATGAAGAAATAGAAGATTTTTATCAGCTGCTGCAGTCTGAAATTGATCGAACATGCCATCAAGATGCATTGATAATTACTGGCGATTGGAATGCGAAAGTTGGAAACAAAGAGGAAGGATCAGTTGTTGGAAAATATGGCCTTGGTGATAGAAACAATGCTGGAGATCAAACAATAGAATTTTGCAAGACCAACGACTTCTTCATTGCGAATACCTTCTTTCACCAACATAAACAGCGACTATACACATGGACCTCACGAGATGGAACACACAGAAATCAAATTGACTGCATCTGTGGAAAGAGACGATGGAAAAGCTCAATATCATCAGTCAGAACAAGGCCAGGGACCGACTGTGGAACAGATCATCAATTGCTCATATGCAAGTTCAAGGTGAAACTGAAGAAAATCAGAGCAAGTCCACGAGAGCCAAAATATGACCTTGAATATATCCAACCTGAATTTAGAGACCACCTCAAGAATAGATTTGACTCATTGAACACTAGTGACCGAAGAACAGACGAGTTGTGGAATGCCATCAAGGGCATCATCCATGAAGAAAGCAAGAGGTCACTGAAAAGACAGAAAAGAAAGCAAAGGCCAAGATGGATGTCAGAGGAGACTCTGAAACTTGCTTTTGAGCGTCAAGCAGCTAAAGCAAAAGGAAGAACTGATGAAGTAAAAGAACTGAACAGAAGATTTCAAAGGGCAGCTCGAGAAGACAATAATGACACGTGCAAAGAGCTGGAGATGGAAAACCAAAAGGGAAGAACACGCTTAGAGTTTCTCAAGCTGAAAGAACTGAAGAAAAAATTCAAGCCTCGAGTTGCAATAGTGAAGGATTCCATGGGGAAAATATTAAACCATGCAGGAAGCATCAAAAGAAGATGGAAGGGATACACAGAGTCATTATAACAAAAAGAACTAGTCGATATTCAAGCATTTCAAGACGTGGCGTATGATCAGGAACCGATGGTACTGAAGGAGGAAGTCCAAGCTGCTCTGAAGGCATTGGCGAAAAACAAAGCTCCAGGAATTAATGGAATATCAATTGAGATGTTTCAACAAACAGATGCAGTGCTGGAGGTGCTCACACGTCTATGCCAAGAAATATGGAAGACAGCTTCCTGGCCAACTGATTGGAAGAGATCCATATTTATGCCTATTCCCAAGAAAGGTGATCCAACCAAATGTGGAAATTATAGAGCAATATCATTAATATCACACGCAAGCAAAATTCTGCTGAAGATCATTCAAAAATGGCTGCAGCAGTATATCGACAGGGAACTGCCAGAAATTCAGGCCGGTTTCAGAAGAGGACGTGGAACCAGGGATATCATTGCTGATGTCAGATGGATCCTGGCTGAAAGCAGAGAATACCAAAAGGATGTTTACCTGTGTTTTATTGATTATGCAAAGGCATTTGACTGTGTGGATCATAACAAACTACGGATAACACTGCGAAGAATGGGAATTCCAGAACACTTAATTGTGCTCATGAGGAACCTTTACATGGATCAAGAGGCAGTTGTTCGGACAGAACAAGGGGATACTGATTGGTTTAAAGTCAGGAAAGGTGTGCGTCAGGGTTGTATTCTTTCACCATACCTATTTAATCTGTATGCTGAACAAATAATACGAGAAGCTGGACTATATGAAGAAGAACGGGGCATCAAGATTGGAGGAAGACTCATTAACAACCTACGTTATGCAGACAACCTTGCTTGCTGAAAGTGAAGAAGACTTGAAGCACTTACTAATGAAGATCAAAGACCACAGCCTTCAGTATGGATTACACCTCAACATAAAGAAAACAAAAATCCTCACAACTGGACCAATGAGCAACATCATGATAAACGGAGAGAAGATTGAAGTTGTCGAGGATTTCATTTTACTTGGATCCACAATCAATAGCCATGGAAGCAGCAGTCAAGAAATCAAAAGACCCATTGCATTGGGTAAATCTGCTGCAGAGGACCTCTTCAAAGTGTTGAAGAGCAAAGATGTCACCTTCAAGACTAAGGTGTGCCTGACCCAAGCCATGGTATTTTCAATGGCATCATATGCATGTGAAAGCTGGACATTGAGTAAGGAAGACCGCAGAAGAGTTGACGCCTTTGAATTGTGTTGGTGAAGAATATTGAATATACCGTGGACTGCCAAAAGAATGAACAAATCTGTCTTGGAAGAAGTGCAGCCAGAATGCTCCTTAGAGGCAGTAGAAGCCCTGGTTGCTCAGTGGTTAAGAACTTGGCTGCTAATCAAAAGGTCAGCAGTTCGAATCTGCCAGCCACTACTTAGAAGACCCATGGGGCAGTTCTACAGGGTCCTACAGACCTGACTGTTAGTCAGAATCGACTTGACAGCAATAGGCTTGTTTTTGTTGTTGTTTTATTGACTTTAGATGAAGGTTTACAGAACAAACTAGGTTCTCATTAAATAGTTAGAACACATATCGTTTTATGACATTGGTTAAAAACCCCATGACATGTCAGCACTTTCCTTGTAGACCTTGGGTTCCCTATTACCAGCTTTCCTGTTCCCTCCTGCCTTCTAGTCCTCGCCCCTGATGTGCCCCTTTAGTCTCGTTTTGTTTTATAGGCCTGTCTAATCTTTGGCTAAATGGTGAACCTCAGGAGTGACTTCAGTACTGAGCAAAAGGGTATCTGGGGGCCATACTCTTCAGGTTTCTTCAGTCTCTCAGGCCAGTAAGTCTGCTCTTTTTTGTGAGTTAGAATTTTGTTCTACATTTTTCTCCAGCTCTGTCAGTGACCCCCTATTGTGATCCCTGTCAGAGCAGTCAGTGGTGGTAGCCTGGCACCATCTACTTGTACTGGACTCAGTCTGGTAGAGGCAGTGGTAGTTGTGGTCCACTAGTCTTTTGGACTAATCTTTCCCTCATGTCTTTAGTTTTCTTCATTCTCCCTTGCTCCTGAAGGGGTGAGACGAGTTGAGTACCTTAGATGGCCGCTCTCAGGCTTTTAAGACCCCAGATGCTACTCACCAAAGTAGAATGTAGAATATTTCTGTATAAACTATGTTATGCCAGTTGAGCTGGGTGTTCCCTGAGACCGTGGTCCCCACAGCCCTCAGCCCAGTGATTCGGTCACTCAGAGAGTTTGGATGTGTCTGTGGAGTTTCCATGACCTTGCCTTGGACAAGTTGTGCTGGCTTCCCCGGTATTGTGTACTGTCTCACCCTTCACCAGAGTTACCGCTTATCTATTGTCTCTACATTGTTTTTCCATTTCCACCTCCCCTCCCTCGTAACCATCAAAGATTATTTCTTTTTGTGTGTAAACCTTTTCATGAGTTTTTATAGTAGTGGTCTCATATAATATTTGTCCCTTTGTGATTGACTAATTTCACTCAACATAATGCCCTCCAGATTCATCCATGTTGTGAGATACTTCCAGATTCATCATTATTCTTTATTGTTGTGTGGTACTCCATTGTGTGTATGCACCGTAGTTTGTTTATCCATTCATCTGTTGATGGGCATCTAGGTTATGTCCATCTTTTTGCTATTGTGAACAATGCTGCACTGAATATGGGTGGGCGTATGTCTATTTGTGTAACGACTCTTGCTTCTCTAGGATATGTTCCTAGGAGTGGAATTGCCGCATCATATGGTATTTCTATTTTTAGCTTTCTAAGGAAGCGCCATATCATTTTCCAAAATGGTTGTACCATTTTGCATTCCACTAGCAGTGCTTACAAGTTCCAATCTCCCTGCAGCCTCTCCAACATTTGTTACTTTCTGTTTTGTTTTCATTTGTGCCAGCAATACCAGGGTGAGATGGTATCGCATTGTGGTTTTGACTTGAATTTCTCTCATTAGTGATCCCGAGAATTTCCTCATTTGTCTGTTAGCCACTTGAATGTCTTCCTTGTTGAAGTGTCTGTTCATTTCCTTCGCCCATTTTTTAATTGGATTATTTGTCCTTTTGTTGTAGAGGTTTTGGATTTACCCTATAAATTTTAGCCAAAAAGTTTTTCCTAGTCCATAGGTTCTCCTTTTACTCTTTTGGTAAAGTCATTTAAGGAGCGTAAGTGTTTAATTTTTAGATTTCGGTTAGCTAGCTTATCTTCTGAAGTTTGTGTGTTGTTAGTTATGGTTTGTATCCTATTAAATGTACTAGGGGCTATAGCATTGATTCTATTTTTTCTTCTATGATTTATAGTTTTTGGTTTTATATTTAGTTCCTTGATCCATTTTGAATTAGTTTTTGTGTGTGGTGTGAGCTATGGGTTCTGTTCTATTTTTTTGCAGATGGACATCCAGTTTTGCCAGCACCATTTGTCAAAAAGACTGTCTTTTCCCCATATGATGGACTTTGGGCCCTTGTCAAAGATCAGGTGACCTATGGTCACCTTTCAAAGAACCAACTTTTGGTTTTGTTGATCCTTTCTACTGTTTTTCTATTCTTTATTTAATTTATTTCTGCTCTGATCTTTGTTATTTCCTTTCTTCTGGTGGCTGTGGGCTTCTTTTGCTTTTCTGTATTTGTTCGAATTCCATAGCTAATGTTTTGATTTTGTCCCTTCTTTTTTGATGTATGCATCCTATTGTAATAAATTGACCTCTGAGCACTGCCTTTGCTGTGTCCCAATGTTTTGGTACAATGTGTTTTCATTCTCATTTGATTCTAGGATTTTTTTGATTCCATCTTTGATTTCTTCTATTACCCAGTGGTTTTTAAGCAGGGTGTTATTCAGTTTCCATGTAATTGATTTTTTTTTTTTTCCTTGCTCTTCTTATTAATTTCTACTTTGATGGCATTGTGATCAGAGAAGACACTTGTATTATCTCAATGTTTTGGATTTTGTTTAGGGTTGCTTTGTGGCCTAAGATGTGGTCTATTCTGGAGAATGTTCCATGCGTGTTGGCAAAGAATGTGTACTTTGCAGCTGTTAGGTGGAGTGTTCTGTATATGTTGAGTTCATATTGGCTGATTGTGGCCTTTAGATCTTCTGCATCTTTGCTGAGTTTCTTTCTAGATGTTCTGTCCTTTACTGAGAGTGGTGTGTTGAAGTCTCCTACTCTCACTGTGGAACTGTCAATTTCTCTTTTCAGTGCTGTTAGAGTTTATTTTATGTATTTTGGAGCCCTGTCATTGAGTATGTAGATATTTATTATGGTTATGTCTTCATGATGGATCACCCCATTAATCATTATATAATGCCCTTCTTTATGTTTTATGGTGGATTTTGTTTTAAAGTCTATTTTATCTGAGATTAGTGTTGCCACTCCTGCTCTTTTTTGGTAGCTGTTTGCTTGATATATTTTCTTCCATCCTTTGATTTTTAATAAGTTTACATCTTTGTTTCTAAGGTATGTCTCTTGTAGACAGAATAGTGATGGATCCTGCTTTTTTAATCCATTCTGTCACTCCCTATCTCTTTATGGGTGCATTTAGGCCATTTATGTTTAGTGTAATTATTGATAGTTTATTGCTGTCATTTTGTTGTGCCTTTTTTTTTTTTTTTTTTTTTTGTGGTGTTGACATTTTCTTTGTTTCTGTTACTCTCCTGTGCTGAATTCCTTTTGTTTGTGAATTTCTTTTGGTTTTGTCAATTTTGTCTTTACTGAGTTTTTATGTTTTTTTTTTTTTTTCTTTATTTTGATGAGTAAGTTTGTTAAATTTCTTTGTGGTTACCTTGAAATTTACCCTTATCTTCCCAGGTTTGAACCAGTCCTTTATTACTTGGTATCGCCTTGCCTTCCTCTCCATTAGGAAGTTCTATACCTGCAGCATTTATTTCCTCTTTTATGGATCTGACGTTGTTGTCACTTACAGATTAACCTTTATGGTTCCCTGTTGTAAATCTTTTAGTTTTGAATAGTCCTTGAGAGTTCATCTCCTAGGTTGGTATGGTTGGTGAGATCTTGTGTTCTAGATTCAGGCTGTCATCTGATATCGCTTCTTCTCAAACTGAAGGACTCCCTTTAATAATTCTTGTAAGTTTGGTTTGGTTTTTATGTATTCCCTTAATTTGTGTTTATCTGGAAATGTCCTAATTTCACATCATATTTGAACAAGAGTTTTGCAGGATATATTAATCTTGGTTGGCAATTTTTTTCTTTCAAGGTTTTATATATGTCATCCCATTGCCTTCTTGCCTGCACAGTTTCTGCTGAGTAATCAGAGCTTAGTCTTATTGTTTCCCCTCTGTATGTGACTTTTCATTTTTCTTGAGCTGCTCTTAGGATTCTTTCTTTCTCTTTGGTTTTAACGAGTGTGGTTTATGATATGCCTTGGTGTTTTCTTTTGGGGTCTATCCTATGTGAGTTTCCTTGAGCTTCTTGGATGGTCAGCTTTTCATCTTTCATGATATTAGGGGAGTTTTCTATGAGCAATTCTTCAACGATCCTCTCTGTATTTTCTGTTTTCTCCCCCTGTTCTGGAACTCCAATCACTCACAGAGTTTTGCTTTTGATTATATTCCACATTGTTCGCAGGATTTCTTCATTTTTCTTTGTTCTTTTTTTCTGATTTTTTCCTCAAAGTAGTATCCAAGTATTTGTCTTCAATTTCACTGATCCTGTCTTCCATTGTTTCAAACCTGCTCTTCAGCCCGTCTATGACACTGTCCATTTCTGAAATCTTATTGTTTATCTTCAGGATTTCTAGTTTTTTTTGTATGATTTCTAGTTGTGAATTTATTTTGACATTTTGTTCCTGTATTGTTTTCCTGAATTCTTCTGTTGTTTTGTCTGTATTTTCCATCATTCTGTCTGTCTTTTGCATGAATTTGTCTATTTTTTCCTCATTTTTGTCTGCTTTTTCTTCAGCCCTTGGATTGTGCCACACACACAACTCTTGGATAGCTCTGAATATTAGAGATTTGAATTTCCTGTCAGGTAGTTCCAGTGCTTTTTCTTCTACTGGAAACTCATCTGGTGTTTTATTTTAGATGCCTATTGGAACCATCCTTTCCTGTTTTTTACTATGTTTTGATATTGTCAGCTGTCTTTGGAGCATTCAGTAGTTACTTTCTTCATTTATTGACTATAGATTTGTTTGTTTCATCCTGCTTTTTTGTTTATTTGGTTATGTCTGAGCAGGCAGGCTGTGCATTCTTTGTTGTTTGCTCATCTGTGGGCACGATACTTTGCACCTCCTTGTCCAATGGGCAGGGCCAGTCACTCAGCTGTGGTGCAGCAGGGCAGGTCCAGCTGAAGGGGAGGGGCTGGGATGGGTTGTTTGTGGCACAAACTGGGGCTGATAGAGCAGACCGGGGGTCAATGCAGGGCAGGTTCCAGTAGGCCATGCTTGTACTGCTTGGGGGTGCAATGTTCAGCACACAGTGCAGATAGGCAAGAGCAGGGGGAGGTTGTGGTGTGTGGAGCTAAGTTGGGTATGGGGAAGAAGAGAAAGGGGAGAGAGAAACAGGAGCCAAAAAAAAAAAAATTGCTGAGGGAGCCTGTCATTGGAGTGGGGAGATAAGAAACTGAGAAATGAAGAAAAACAAAAAGAAAAAATAAATAAATAAAAATTTAAAAAAAGAAAGAAATGCCCTCAGGGATCCCACTGGGGACTGGGGAAGTAGCTTTGAAGCCTCAGTGCACAGCCAGTCTAGAAGGGGTGGAGATGGCACACAGCACCAGGTATTCAGGAGACAGGTAAAGAGGGAAAGTAGAGAGAGACAAGAAAAACTGAGAAATGAAGAAAAATGAAAAGAAAAAAAAAAATGCCCCCAGGAATCCCACTGACATGGCTGCACTGACTGGGGAAGTGGCTCCCAAGCCAAGCAGTACAGCCTGGCTAGAAGGGGTGGAAATGGCACACAGCACCAGGTATTCAGGAGACAGAAAAAGAAGGTACAGAAAGACGAGAAACCAAGAAATGAAGAAAAATGAAATGGAAAAAAAAACAAGAAAACAAATAAACTAAAAAGACCCCAGGAATCCCACCTACATGCTGGCGCACACTGGGGAAACGGTTCTCCAGCCAAGTGGTACTTCACAGCCTGTCAATAAGAAGCAAAGACGGCACACAGAGCCAGATGTTTGAGAGAAAGGTTGGGGAGGAGGTGAGAGACAGGGAAGAAACCAAAAGAAGCCAAAAAAAAAGCAACCCCGGCCACAAAGAAATGGCACTGAAGGAGCTGGCTGGTGTGGGCAGGGTGAATCCAAGCGGCACGGAACTGGTGCCTCCCAGCTGAGTGACCTTAGCGCACTGGGAGTCGGTGGAGGCCAAGCAGGGGGAAGAATGGTGGGCGGTGGGAAAGTGTGTATCTCTGGTTACCAGGTGCTCTGTCTCCTGCTGGGAGCTCCATGAAGCTGCTTTCCTGTACTCCTCGTCCACGGATCTCTGACAGGGGTTCAAGATGGCAAATATGTGCTGTGTTTGCTGATAAGGGTCCTCTGCTCCATATCTCTCCTCTCTGTTCTCTGTCAGTTTCTTATTCCATTCAGTGCTTGATTGAGTTCTTTTTCTCTTCGTTTGATGCTTAGGGTTCCAGGATTGATGTTTGTCTCGTCTCTGTTTTGCTTATTTTTTCAGGCCTTTGCTGTGGAGGGATGGTGTGGTACTTCTGTCTATAGCACCATGTTGACCCCGCCCTGTTTTTTTTTCTTTAAACATAGGAGGTACTCAATAAATAGTTGTGAAAAGGAGGTAGCAAAGGAGGAATTCAAATGAAAAGCAGACAATAGGTTTTTTAGACTCCTGAGGTAGGAAATATTATAACTGGCTGGAGGGGAGGATCTAGAAGGAAGAACTGGGGAAACTTAGGTAACAAGATGTCATAGTGGACAATTGCAATATCATTAGTGGACATTTGCAATATTAGTTACCCAAAGAATAAGAGCTCCTGAGGAAGCTACTGGCAACCAGGGCACTGCAGTCCTGAGGTCACAGGAAGTAAGGACAGGCCTGGGATGGGAAGCACATTGACTGGAAGACCAAGGTGCAGGCATCTGATTCTGGATCCTGCCACCAACTCATTCATCCTGGGGCACAGGACACTCTGAATCCATTTCTCAAATATGGAGATTGAGCTTGGCAATCTTGAGGTCCCCTTCAGCTCTGACATTTTCTGACTCATCTCCAGTATTTCCATATTGTGATTTTCAGATAGACCTCCCAGCTGAGCTTAAATTAATAAAACTTTTAAAATAAAATTAGACCATACTAAGCCCTGGTGGTGAAGTAGTTAAGAGCTCAGGCTGCTAACCAAAAGGTCGGCAGTTCGAATCCACGAAGTCGCTCCTTCAAAAGCCTGTGGGGCAGTTCTACTCTGTCCTATAGGATCACTACAAATCGGAATCAAGTCGACAGCACACAACAACATTTCATTTTGAAATCAATCAGGGGTAATCCCGCTGTTCTCAAGGCTCTTGTAGCCCTGTTGTAGCACTTATCACATTCCATTTGTTATGAGAGTTGTTTGGATGCATGTAACTTCCTTTCTCTGACTCTAAGATCCTTGAAGACAGAAGCCGTTTCTCCTACCTTTATGTCCCCCTTAATGTCCTGCTCATAGTGCTCCATCAATCCTTACAGAATTCTAAGGACAGTCGGTGACTAGAGTTCTGGGGCAGCAGTGCACTGCTCAGTGATGAAAATATTTAAGTCAGGCTTTTATCGTCAGGTGTTGGGTGCATACTGCTTGTGTACAAGGAAGCAGTAGGGCTTTGGGGTTAAGAGATTGGGCTCTGGAGTCAGAGAGGTCTGAATATGACTCCCAGCTCCACTGTCTACCTGCTGTATCACATTCAGCAGATTACCTCATCTTTCGTGATCTGGATAATGGGGATGATAATAGTCCATACCTCATAGGGTTCTTATGAATGCTTAATACAGTGCCTGACCCTCTCCCCCCACCAAAAAAAGCCAAAACTGTTACTGTAAAGTCAATTTTGACTCATAGCGACCCCACAGGAGAGAATAGAGCTGCCCCTTAGAGTTTCCAAGGAGCACCTGGTAGATTCGAACTGCCAACGTTTTGTTTAGCAGCCATAGTACTTAACCACTATGCCACCAGGGTTTTGACAGTAAGTACATAATAATGTTACCATTATTATCTATTCTATGTATGTGAAAATCTTTCCTTGGAATTGGAAGAAATTCTAACATCTTCCCTGGGAAACAGCTAACCCAAAAGGCAAGTAATACTTTCAAATTATCAGTAGCAGGAAATATTTTAGTTAAAAATAATGGTAGTTTCTGCGTATAGATTGTTTTAGAATGTTCAAAATTTTTCTCATCTCATTTCGTACTCCAAAATCTATATAATATAGTTTAGTTCTTTGGGGCACTGTAAGTTTCCATGGTTTGTTTCCATCCATTAATTTGTTTAGCTTTCCAGTTTTCCTATAAGACAGATAGGGTACATAAAACCATACTGTTTGGCAGAGAAGAAAATTGAGGTCCAGAGAAGTGCAGCAACTTACTCAAGAAAGCAGAGGAAGGGCAGTGGTTCTGAGTTCTGTGGTTCTTCATTACTACTTCACTTTCTCCCTCTTGTTTATTTTGCCACATCCTTGTGAACTCAAGAATTCTGGCCAACTGTATATTTTATCTCCCTGTATTCAAGGGAGATGGAAATGGTAATAATCAAAAAAGCTTGCTTACTGGTTAATCCACCCTTTATTGGGCCATTATTATATATATGTACATGTCTACCTCCTGGGCACCATTTTTAAAACCTTCCTTCCCCTAGAGTTCTGAGCAGTACAGCAGCTGGGCCATCCACTAATATATAGTCATCTGGTGGAAGATGGTAGATCCAGCAGCCAGTTAATTTAAGTCACTTGCAATTGTTTGGGAGAGCTACACCAGGTTCTTTTCCTTTGTGAGGAAGATTCCAGGGTAGCTCTAAAAGACAAAAAATCATCCCGTTTTACCTCCTGGGAAGTACCCCAAACGTGTATTAGAGGACTTGCCATGAATTTGAACTGATCCTGACCCTTAGGGCAAAGAGGAATAGAAAAGAAAGTGTTGGCAGTGTCCAAGACAAAATACCAAGTGCCATCAGTCTGTGCAATGGATTAAGCTACAATTACAGTATCTGGAACCACTGGGGCTATAGGAGCAACAACGGAATCCAGTTGTTGCCAACAATCCAGTGTAAGTCTCCAGTTCCCATTTGTCTGGACATGTAGGGCTGTAATATGAAGACATTGCATCTCTTAACTGTCCCTGCTGCCTTTTAGACCTTAGTCAAGGCTGTAAGTGCCCTATCGCCTTCTGGGATTCTATATTGTTTTTGTTGGACCAGCCAAGATGAGCTAGGAAGGCAAGTTGGAGAGTGATTTACATGTCCCACTGCATGTAAACATTCCATCTCATGTCCCACTACTTCTCTGCATGTGGCTCTTCTCAATCAGGAGAATCCCGTCTGGATGTGCATTCACAGAAAATCATGTAAAACATACATTGATATGCAGTATACATTCCACAGTGGAAGCCACAACAGCACATTGAATTGGCCAAAAGGGCCTCACCACAAGGTTATTTTAGATTTCCTTCCCGCTGTGAAGCTTTCCCAAATTTTACCGGTTTAACTCAAGAACCCCTGCCCCCACAAGACAGATAGGATAGTGACTGTGGTAACTGTGCCTAACACAGCCATCAAAGTTTAAGTCTTTTTCCTTTCCGAAGTTGCCCAGCATACTCCAATAGGTGCATATTACCTTGGACTTCACCCCTAATCATCTTTCTCCTTAAAGCAACTAGGGTTGGGATAAAGGGAGAGGGAAGGATCCAGAGGTACAGAGGGAAAGAGCACCTCCATGCAAGTAAGAAAGGTTTTGTATTTGCGTTTAGAACATGTTCATCACCCTATAAATAAATCCCATACCCATTAAGCAGCCACCCCCTAATCCCTCGCCCATTCTGGACATTTTGTATAAAGGGAACCATACAATGTACGTTTTTTTGAGTCTAGATTCTTTCACTTGGCCTAATGCTTTTAATGTTCATCCATGTTGAGGCATATATCAGAACTTCATTTCTTTTTTATGGCCAAATACTATTCCATTTTATGGGTGTACCACATTTTGTTTATCCATCCAGGGGCCGACTATCCAATAGGCAAGGTGAGCACAGTGTTTAGCCTGCTTACCAAATGGTCTGTAGTGAACTATTTCACTACAGGTCAGTAAGTAAGCACAAGTAAGCCCATGCTTACCTTGCTTCTTGGATCATCCACCCCTGTCAGGGATTGAATATTTGAAAGAGGCTTTGATTTTGCAGGTAAGTGCTATTGGGTTGGGAGAGAGACAGATCCTAGCCATACCTAAAAGCAGAATCTTTGATGTGGAAAAAATGTGAAATTGTTCACTACAGATGATTCTGGTAAACAAGGTAAGCACCGTGCTTACCTTGCCTATTGGATAATCCATGCTTGCATTTATCCATCCATCAGTTAATGGAAATTTGGATTGTTTCTACTTTTTGGCTATTATGAATAATGCTATTATAAGCATTTATATGCAAGTGTTTGAGGGAACGTATGTTTTCATTTCTCTTGGGTATATACCTAGGAGTGGAATTGCTGGGTCATATGATAATTCTATACTTTACATTCTGAGGACCTACCAAACTGTTTTCCAAAGTGGCTGTACCATTTTACGTTCCCACCAGTAATGTGTGAGGGTTCCGATTTCTCCACATCTTCCCCAACACTTGTTATCATCTGTCATCTGATTATAGTCATCTTAGTGGGTGTGAAGTGGTATCTCATTGTGGTTTGATTTGCATTTGTCTAATCACTAATGATGTTGTGATTATTGGTCATTTGTATATCTTCTTCGAAGACATGTCTGCTTAGATCTTTTGCCCATTTTTAAATCATGTTGTCTTTTTATTATTGAATTTTAAGAGTTCTTTATATATTCTATGTACAAGTCCCTTGCCATATATATGAATTGCAAATATTTTCTCCCATTCTGTGGGTGGTTTTTTCACTTTCTTTATGGTATCCTTTGAAGCACAACGGTTTTAAATTTTGATGCGATGGAGCCCAATTTATTTTTTTCTGTGGTCACTTGTGCTTTGCTATTATACCTGAGAAATCATTGCCTAATCCAGAGTCATGAAGATTTGTTTCTTCATTTTCTTCTAAGAGTTTTGTAGTTTTAACTCTTACATTTAGGTCTTTGATCCATTTTGAGTTAATTTTTATATATGGCGTGAGGTAGAGGTCCAACTTAATTCTTTTTGCTTGTGGATATCCATTTGTCCTAGCACCACTTATTGATAAGACTGTTCTTTCCACACCAAATGGTCTTGGCATTCTTGTCAAGAATCAATTGACTTCATAAAGTAAGGGTTTATTTCTGGGCTGTCAATTCTATTCCATTCATCTATATGTCTATCCTTATGTCAGTGTCACAATATCTTGATTACTGTAGCTTTGTAGTAAGTTGTGAAATCAGTAAGTGTGAGTCCCAAAAAGTTCTTTTTCAAATTATTTTGGCTATCATTTTCAATTGCGAATGGTATAGCAACTTACGGAAACCCTGGTGGCATAGTGGTTAAGTGCTACGGCTGCTAACCAAAGGGTGGGCAGTTCGAATCTGCCAGGCACTCCTTGGAAACTCTATGGGGTAGTTCTACTCCGTCCTATAGGGTTGCTATGAGTCAGAATCGACTGGAGGGCACTGGGTAGTTTTCACTGGGTTATAGCAACTACTCGTGGCTCAACCAAATGAACTTCCAGTGTTTTCAGTCCACCAAAGCACTATGTCGGGTGGAAAGCTTATCATTGCTGACACCATCTATTTCAGCTTTGGGAAGCCTTTGGCTCAGTAGCCATAACCACACTGACTTTCTATTGGGGCCACAGAGCTTGCTGTTCCATTTTATCATGGTAACAACCCTTCTCCTGCTAGCCTAGAGGAGAGTGATCAACCATCAAGGCACTGTTTTGGTGCCTTGTTTCAAGTCTACCTCTCATTGCTTAGCCTCTAAACGTTAACTCTCAACTCTTATTTGTTAACAGATAGGGCTTTGGAGACCCTTGCTCCTCAATCTCAACCACTACTTGGGTAAGAGCATTTGCTACAGACCCCGGGAGTCTTCTCATATTCCCTGAATCTGGCCTGTAAAGCCCTTGTCTTTCCTCTTCCAGAAAGCCATATTGCGTCAACATCTCATCCTTGTCACCAGAACCGTCAATGTCTATGAAGGTTCTGAGATTTTACCTTACTTGCAAGCTCCTTGGAAACCCTATAGGGCAGTTCTACTCTGTCAGTTAGGGTCGCTATCAGTTGGAATCAACTCAACAGCAACGGGGTTTTTTTTTTTTGTTTTGCAAGCTAATAAGTTAGCCTATTGCTGTTTCATGGATGACATAAGACCCCTGGGTCAGAGAAAAAGGACTTTATATATTCACACACAGCATGAGCATTAGTGCATTTGCATCAGCTCCCCTGGCCCCCAAGTTCCATAGAGGCAATGCAATGGATCCAGATGTATGCTATGCATGCAGCAGGTTTGAATTCAGGAAGGACCCAGCATTTTTTGAGCAAGTGGCAAACATCGTAGCAAACAAGCCAGTCCTCCTGTCAGGGCTTAAGCGGTTCTATGGTAGTCCTGCTGTGGTCACTCAGAGCTTGAGTTGCCTGTGTGAGTAGCTACAGAAACTGCTCAGTATCAGAACATGGATAAGCCTTGCAGTCTGGCACTCTCAGCAAAAACATACAGGGACACCCAGGGCCTGTGGCAGACTGCCTCTCCCAACAGTCCACCCCTCAACCCTACATGCTCTTGGCTGAACTTGAATTTTCACATGAGTGTGCCACTTTGTTAGCCGCTCTAACTAATCTGATGGAGCTGGGAGTAAGTTTGCTGCATTTTTCTTATACAACATTTAATTAAGGCTACTATCAACAGAGCCTTTATAAAATAATGACCACATTGTATCACAATTCATCTGTTTCTCTCCCTCCTCCATGAAGGGGAGAAACACTTGAGTTGAAACTGACTGTGAAACCTTGGGTACAGAACCTTTAGTAATTGCTGCTTTCCCCAAACATAGTAGGTACTTGATAAAGGTTTGTTGAATGAGGGAGGAACAGAATATGTGAATACATGAATAGATTTCTTCAATCCCTCATAATTGTCATCTGCAACATCTCTACAAATCAAAAGCCTAATAATCATTCAAGATCCATCTCAAATATCAACACTGTCTTGGATCTTTTCTTGACTTCCCCTGCGTGAATGTCTTCTCTCCTGCTTCTGAACCTCATTAACGTTGTATCTGTTTCTCTTTATGCATTTAGTATGTATGGTGCTATTTATAAAAATGTTTATAGTTGTCTGTAAACTCGTCCTATTTCCCTTCCTAGAATATAAGTTCCTTGAGGGTAGGAACTTGGTATACTGATCCTTGTATCTCCTCTAGCACCCAATACAGAGTTGGTAACTTATGGACACTCAGAAATTGTCTGCTGAATCAGACTGTTTCAACCCAGGGTAGAGAATTCCTGGTGCAGATATACTAATTACCCCCAGCTGGTCTTAAATGTGTTTCTAGTTATTACTAGCAACTCACATTCCCTTCAGGAACCATGGCCTTTTTGCTAATGATTGCTTTAACCAGCACACATCTCAGCAATGACTTGTTGCCTTTAAAACAAATCAATAACTATATATTTATAGACAGCATACATGTGAAAAACCTGTGAGTAGAACATAACAGAGGTTCAGAGACTCAAGTAGGATGGGTATTGAAATGGATTAGAAATCCTAGTTCACACACCTCATTTATCATCTTCTTCTTCTGTACTACCATGAAGCTAGTCACTAGTACATGCCAGGGACTATGTATTTCATACTGTGTTTTTAATCCTAAAACAACTGGAGATATTATCTTACTATTGAGAAAACAGAGGACTAGAGAGCTTAGACAATTTACCCAGAGATCACTACACAGCCTACATAATCTTCATATCTTGATTGTCTCTAACCCTGTGGAGTCCATCTCAGCAATGTGTCTAAAACAGGGCTTCGAACTGAACCGGGTTCTTAATGGTTCAAACCCCTGCTAAAAATTTGCATTTCTGACAAGTTCCCAGGAAGTTGTTAAAATGTAAATTCTGATTTAGTATATCTGGGATGGAAATGTAAATTCTCAGTAGGGAACTTGTTAGAAATGCAAATTCTCAGCAGGGATTTGAACCAGAATGAAGAGATTCAAAGCCCTGGTCTAAAGCCAAGCCATTCACTGCCATTACTCTAGTCTCTGTCATAGATCAGAGCCTCTTTAGTTTTGTTTGGATCATCACAGCAGTCTCCCAATGGTTCCACAGCCTCTATCTTCTCCCACTTCCAATCTGTCTTCTATAGTATCAGAGACATGATCATATCATTCCTCTCATTAAAAAAAAAAAAAAAAACCTAGTTGTATCTCCATTGCCCACACAATGCACTCAACTTCTAAGCATGGTTTTTCATAATCTGTCTGAACTTGCTCTGTCTTTCTATCCTGTTTCCAACTAGCAACTCCTAGATTTTTTATCCTCCACTCAAACCATTATTATCCCCCCAAAACTCAATACTTTGCTTCAAAGCCTAGCTCTACTGCCACTTTCTCTAACGTCCTCAGTAGAAACCTCTCACTCTGGTTCTTTCATAGCACTTTGATTATCTGTCACACTTTATTCTCACTATACAATGCTGTCTATCACAGTTATAAGTACATAGGGCAGTCTGTCCTTTTAAAGAAGATCAAAATGAGGTCAGAGAATGTGATGACTTACTGCGTGCAGCACATAATAGGTGCATAGTGGAAGATTATTAAATAGGCTGGGATTAAATTAAAATGAACTTTGGGTAAGTATGCCATTAGAAGCCATATCCCACTCTGAGAAACAGTTACAGTGCTGTCTAAAGGGATACTGAACATAAATTCTTTAACCATTTTCTGCACTGCAAGACACTCACCATTTAGCCAGTTGTGTGTAAAATACATTGTAGGCAGAATGGCATCTCAGATATCCAGGGCTACTTTTCCAAGTGTTTTGCCAGCTCTGAAAGACACCTGGGTACCATGGTTCCATATCAACTCAAATAAGACTTGAGAGAGAACTTGAAAGGTGAGAGAGAGGTAGATTACCAAATGAAATGTCTTAGAAACACCGTTTTAATGACTTACATATAGATTAATTGTAAGCATTCAGGTTAAATTTTCCTAGAAAAGGCATGTTTTGACTCTTTCTGGACCAAAAATGATTGAAAAGTGATTGGAGATATTTCCTGAGCCCAAAGACTGAGAAGGAACAGGTCTATACTTCTTTAACTTCAAATATTAGTGCAATGGATAAATTGTCCAGGGTCCTGGGGAAGTTAAAAATGTGGACAGGAAATGAGAAAATGAGATTCAGCTCCAGGTACATCTGGGGCAAAATAATCAGAAACAGAGAGACTTTGCTTGAGGAAGAACACAATAAAGTGATGGATTCTGTAAGACATTTGGGGCAATTTCTAGTTGGCGTGGCCCATGTGATAGAAGGCTGGCCATTTTTATTCCCAAGGATGCAAGAGAAAAGGACCTGGACTATGTTATAAAAGATGGTACTTATTGCCCACAGGATGTTAATAAGGTCTTTGCTTCTGGTTACATCAATGTTGTATAAAATGTTTTGGCTAAAGTTGGACTGAGTTTCTAGATAACTCAATGAAATAAACTACCAAAGTCTAGATAACTCAATGAAATAAACTACCAAAGTCAAGATTGTAGTCCTGAGTCCAGAGGCAAGATGGAGTGTGAGATTCAACACAAGAGAATATTGAAGCTCAAGTTCAAACAGGATGCCTTAGTCAGGGAAAGACACAATCTTTTTGTCCTTGAAACTGAAGAATAGACATATCATGAGTCATCCACAGGAGGCTGTTCTAGAAGTGTTTTATCCTTCATTGTCATTTGGAAACAGAAGTACAGTAATCACAATCTCTGATCTTGGCAATTGGGCCATGTTATACGGTGTCACACAAGCACCTTGAAGTAATGGTAAAATGCTCTAATGTCAAGGAAATACAAAGAACCTTTCTAATCTAAAAAGTCTAGAAAACAGAGTTGAAGAAAATAATCTGTTTCTTTCTAGGAAACAGGGTATCCTGATCTTATAAAAGTTTCTGAATGCCCAGTGAAGAATGAGAAAGATAATAATGACCAAAGATAATAACGATCTTTTTCATGTATACAGTACTCTGCCATTTACATGCTACCAAAAAAAAAATCATTGCTGTAGAGTTGATTCTGACTCAAAAGTGACCCTGTAGGACAGAGTAGAATTGCCCCATAGGGTTTCCAAGTAGTGGCTGGTGGATTCGAACTGCCAACCTTTTTATTAGCAGCCATAGCTCTTAACCACTGCGCCACCAGAACTCCAGATTTACATAGTACTTGTCTTTGTTATTTAGTGCTGCTATAACAGAAATACCACAAGTAGATGGCTTTAATGAAGAGGAATTTAGTAGGTTACAATCTAGTAGGTTACAAGTCCAAATTCAGGGTGTCAACTCAGGGGAAGGCTTTCTATCGGCTCTGGAGGAAGGTTCTTGTCCTCAAACTTCTCCTCGTTGAGGAGCTTCTCAGGTGCAGGGATCCCAGGGCTAAAGGATGTGCTCTGCTCCCGGTGCTGCTTTCTTGATGGTATGAGGTCCCCAACTCTCTGCTTGCTTCCCTTTCCTTTATTTCTTGAGAGATAAAAGGTGGTACAGGCCACACCCCAGGGAAACTCTCTTCATACTGGACCAGGAAGGACCTGAATAAGGGTGGTGTTACAATCCCACCCTAGTCCTCTTAACATAAAATTACAATCACGAAATGGTGAACAACCATACTATACTGGGAATCATGGCCTAACCAAGTTGACACATACTTTTGGGGGGACACAATTCAATCCATGACAGTACTCTATATAAATTGTCCTATAATTGTCCCAATAAATACCCTGCAATATTAGTATCTTGTTTTTCCATGTGAAGAGACTGAAACACAGAAAGGATAAATAATTTGCTAGCCAGTGGCAGAGTCAGAAAGTCAAGACTGGTTCTTCTGACTCCTACTCAGTACTCTTCCTGTGTCTAAATAGCCCTATAACTTATATGTATAACTCTTTAGGGAGGAAGATTGCTATAGCTTGTTGTTCTTTACATAATTTAAATCCCTTGCTGTTGATTGTATTATACCAGGCACTGTTCTGAGCATTTTACATATATTAACTCATTTAATGCTCACAACTGCAGTATGAGGTAGACCTTATTATTCCACTTTACAGAAATAGAAATTTAGGCACAGAGGAATTAAGCAACTTGCCAAAGTAGCTAGTGAGTGGAGGAGCTAGAATTCAAACCCAGGCAATGGGGTTCCAGGACTCACTCTCTTAACCACTACGTTGAACTGAATTTAGAAGCTGATTCATCATAACGTCATCCCTGATGTGGGAAAAACTGTATCGGAAGGAAGTTGGCATCTCATCCTGGATGCATCTAAATCCTGGAATACGGAATTCAATTTAACTGCAGATTTCGGTAACAGAAAAAAGCTGATCTGACAAGCGATCAGCAGATGGGCACGTGCGACTCCAACGTAGGCCAGGTTCCCATCCACTGTGGTGATTGCTGAATTTAAGATGAAAAGGAGAATTACAAAGAAGGGAGAATTGCTGTTTAAGTAGTACAGTGTTTAATTGATAAGATACCATAACCAGAGATTCCTGTTGGCAAAATGGTTGCTTCTTTCTTATTAATAGGGAATGTAGGGAATGGAAAGTTTTTTGTTTCTGTTTTTGTTTTTTTTGATTAAAGGAAAGGGGAACGTGCTTTGGAAGTTGGTGTTGGAACATGCAGGTACCCCTTCTATACTCTCATATTTTTCTATTCTTGTTTTGTAGAGAAGTAGTGAACAGGGGACTTGGACCCTACAGCTGACCTTCTTAACTGTAAAAAATGAACAATGACCAAAAAAAAAATTGAATTAATTTTGTCTCTTTATTTAAATCTAGCAGATTAATAAAGATAAGGCAGGGAGAATTGTGAACATCTGGACAGTTGAGTCACAGTTTCCAGAAGGCCTGACTGAGCCTGATAGGCTGACTAAATACTGGAGTAATTCCAAGAAGCTTGAGTCAAAGATGAGTATTTAAGGGGGATGAAAAAAACCATTTCACTCAAGGCTGAGGATAAAACCAGAGTCTTATCAAACAGTGATGTGCAATAGTATGGAGTTTGTGTGAAGGGAATATAGATAACTTGCAAATGCTTATAGGAAGAGCAACTTGGATTGTGAAGGGCCTATGAATCATGTGATATGAGTTCAGATTGAAAGTCTTTGGGAAAGTAGGCTGAAGAAGGGCAAACTCACAGATGATGTTAAGGTTGTATTCTGACATCTGAAAGCTTCTCATGTATAAGAGAGTTTAGATTTCTTTTTTTTTTTTTTTTCTTTTTCCACTTTTTTTAATTAATACACATATTGTTTTGTGACATTGGTTACCAACCCTGCATCGTGTCATCACTATCCCTTTCTCGACCTCGGGCTCCCCATTTCCATTTGTCCAGCTTTCCTGTCCTCTGCTGCCTTCTCATCCTTGCCCCTGGGCTGGTGTGCCCATTTAGTCTCATATACATGGTTGAACTATGTGTGTTATTGTTTGTTTTACATGCCTGTCTAATCTTTGGCTGAAGGGTGAACCTCAGGAGTGACTTCAGTACAAGCTAAAAAGATGTCTGGGAGCCATACTCTCAGGGTTTCTCCCATCTCTGTCAGACCAGTAAGTCTGGTCTTTTTTGGGGAATTTGAATTTTGTTCTACATTTTTCTCCTCTTTTGTCTGGGATCCTCTATTGTGATCCATGTCAGAGCAGTTGGTGGTGGTAGCCAGCCCCCATCTAGTGTGCTAGACTCAGTCTGGTGGAGGCTGTGGTAGTAGTGGTCCGTTGGTCCTTTGGACTAATCTTGCACTTGTGTCTTTGGTTTTCTTTATTGCTTGCTCCAGACAGAGTGGGAACAGTAGAGTATCTTAGATGGCCTCTCACAAGTTTTAAGACCTCAGGCACTACTCACCAAAGTAGGATGTAGAACACTTTCCTTATAAGCTATATTATGCCGATGGAGCTAGATGTCCCGAGACCATGGACCCCAGGCCTCAGCCCAGTAACTCAGTCCCTCAGAAAGTTTGGATATGTCTATGAAACTTCTATGACTGCCTTGGTCAAGTTGTGCTGACTTTTCCAATATAGTGTACTATCTTACCCTTCACCAAAGTTACCGCTCATCTATTGTCTAATCAGTGTTTTTCCCTTCCCACACCTCCCCTCCATCATAACCATCAAAGATTGTTTCTTTCTGTGTGTAAACTTTTTCGTGAGTTTTTGTAACGGTAGTCTCATACAGTATTTGCCCTTTTGTGCTTGACTTATTTCACTCAGCATAATACCCTCCAGATTCATCCATATTGTGAGGTGTTTCACAGAATCATTGTTGTTCTTTATCATTGCATAGTATTCCATTGTGTGTATGTATCATAACTTGTTATTCCATTCATTTGTTAATGGGCATGTAGGTTGTTTCCATCTTTTCACTATTGTGAATAATGTTGCAATGAACATGGGTGTGCATGTATCTACTCATGTGATGGCTTTTATTTCTCTAGCGTATATTCCTAAGAGTGTAATTGCTGGATTGTATGGTACTGCTATTTTTAGCTTTTTAAGGAGGGGCCACATTGTTTTCCAAAATGGTTATACCGTTTTACATTCCTACCAGCAGTGCATAAGGGTTCCAATCTCTCCTCAGACTTACCAACATTTGTTATTTTCTGTTTTTTTGTTTAGTGCCAGTAATGCTGGGGTGAGATGGTATCTTATGGTAGTTTTGATTTGCATTTCTCTAATGGCTAGTGATTGTGAGCATTTCCTCATGTGTCTGTTAGCTATCTGAACGTCTTCTTTGGTGAAGTGTCTCTTCATATCCTTTGCCCATTTTTTGATTGGATTATTTGTCTTTTTTGTTGTAGAGGTGTTGGGTTTTCCTACAGATTTTAGAGATTTGATTGGATTATTTGTCTTTTTTTGTTGTAGAGGTCTTGGGTTTTCCTACAGATTTTAGAGATTAGGTCTTTGTCAGATATGTCATAGCCAAAAATTTTTTCCCAGTCCGTGGATCCTCTTTTAACTTTTTTTGTAAAGTCTTTTGATGAGCATAAGTGCTTAATTTTTAGAAGATCCCAGTTATCTACCTTATCTTCTGATGTTTGTGTATTGTTAGTTATGGTTTGTATCCTATTTATGCCCTATATTAGGACCCTAGTGTTACCCTATTTTTTCTTCCATGATCTTTATAGTTTTGGTTTTATATTTAGGTCTTTGATCCATTTTGAATTAGTTTTTGTGTATGGTGTGAGATATGGGTCCTGTTACATTTTTTTACAGATGGCCATCCAGTTTTGCCAGCACCATTTGTTAAAAAGACTGTCTTTTCCCCACTTAATGGACTTTGAGCCTTTGTCAAAGATCGGTGACTTTGGTGGATGGATTTATATCTGGGTTATCAATTCTGTCCATTTTTCTATGTGTCTCTCATTGTACCAGTACCAGGCTTTTTTGACTACAGTAGCTGTATGGTAGGTTCTGAGGTCAGGTAGTGTGAAGGCTCCTACTTGGTTTTTCTTCATCTATAATTCTTTCCTTACCTGGGTCCTCTTTCCTTTCCATATAAAGTTGATGATTAGTTTTTGCATCTCATTAAAGAATGTTGTCGGTATTTGGATTGGGATTGCATTGTATTTATAGATTGCTTTGGGTAGAATTGACATTTTCACAATATTGAGTCTACCTATCCTTGAACACGGTATGTTTTTCCATTTTTGTAGGTCTCGTTTGGTTTCTTGCAATAGAGTTTTGTAGATTTCTCTGTATAGGTCTTTTACATTCCTGGTTAGATTTATTCCTAAATATTTTATTTTTTCGGGGCTATCATAAATGGTATTGCTTTCCTGATTTCCTTCTCATCGTTCTTTTTATTGTTGTGTAGGAATCCAACTGATTTTTGTATGTTTATCTTGTATCTTGCTACTCTGTTGAATCTATTAGTTTCAGTAGTTTTCTTGTGGAGTCTTTCAGGTTCTCTATGCATAATATCATATCATCTGTGAATAGGGATAGTTTTACTTCTTCCTTACCAATTTGGATGCCCTTTATTTCTTTTTCTTGCCTTATTGCCCTAGCTAGGACTTCCAGCACAATGTTAAATAGGAGTGGTGATGAAGGGCATCCTTGTCTTGTTCCTCTTCTCAGGGGGAATGTTTTCGGCCTCTCTTCATTGAGAATGGTGTTGGCTGTTGGTTTTGTATAGATACCCTTTATTATGTTGAGGAATTTCCCTTCTATTCCTATTTTATTGAGAATTTTTATCGGGAATGGGTGTTGAACTTTGTTGAATGCCTTTTCTGTGTCGACTGAGATGATCATGTAATTCTTTTGTTTTATTTATGTGGTAGATTATGTTGATTGATTTTCTAATGCTGAACTATCCTTGCGTACCTGGTATGAATCCCATTTGGTTGTGGTGTATTTTTTTGTTTTTTAGTATGATGCTGAATTCTATTGGCTACAGTTTGTTGAGAATTTTTGCGTCTGTATACATGAGAGATATTAGTCTGTAATTTTCTTTTTTTGCAGTGTCTTTTTTTTTTTTTTTTTTTTGGACTGGTTTTGGTATCAGGGTTATGCTGTCTTTATAGAATGAATTTGGACGTCTCCCTTCCTTTTCTATGTTCTGAAATATTTTGAGTAGCACTAGTGTGAGCTCTTCTCTGAAAGGTTGGTAGAATTCTCCAGTGAAGCCATCTGGGCCAGGAATTTTTTATGGGGGGATTTTTTTTTAATTACCTTTTGAATCTCTTTTCTTGTTATGAGTCTGTTCAGATTTTCTACCTCAGGTTGTGTTAGTTTAGGCAGATAGTGTGTTTCTAAAACTTTGTCTATTTCCTTTGTTTTCAGGTTTGTTGGAGTACAGTTTTTCATAGCACTCTGTTACAATCCTTTTTATTTCAGTTGGGTCTGTTGTCTTTTGTCAGTTTGGCCAGTGATTTGTCAATTTTGTTGATCCTATCAAAGAACCAACTATTGGTTTTGTTGATGCTTTCTATTGTTTTTCTCTTCTCTATTTCATTTATTTCTGCTCTGATCATCATTATTTTCTTTCTTCTGGTGGCTGTGGGCTTCTTTTGCTGTTCAAGTTGCAAAGCTAATGTTTTGATTTTAACCCTTTCTTCTTTTTGATGTGTTACTATAAATTGACTTCTGAGTACTGCTTGTGCTGTGTCCCAAAATTTTTGATATGATCCTAGGAATTTTTTTATTCCATCTTTGATTTATTCTATTATCCAGTGGTTTTTAAGCAAGGTGTTTAGTCAGTTTCCATGTTTCAGATCTTTTGTCTTTGCTCTTCCTGTTATTAATTTCTACTTTTATGGTGTTGTGATCAGAGAAGATGCTTTGTATTATCTCAATGTTTTAGATTTTGTTGAGGGTTGCCTTGTGGCCTAAGATGTGGTCTATTCTGCAGAATGTTCCATGTGTGTTGGGAAAGAATATACACTTTGCTCCTGTTGGGTGGAGTGTTCCGTATAACTCTGTGAGGTCAATTTGGTTGATCATGGCCTTTACATCTTCTGTATCTTTGTTGAGTTCCTTTCTAGATGTTCTGTCTTTTACCGAGAATGGCGTGTTAAAGTCTCCTACTATTATTGTGGAACTGTTAATTTCTTTTATCAGTACTGTTATATAGGGTATACCGGAAACCCTGGTGGTGTAGTGGTTAAGAGCTATGGCTGCTAACCAAAATACCAGCAGTTCAAATCCACCAGGCACTCCTCGGAAACCCTATGGGGCAGTTCTACTCTGTCCTGTAGGGTTGCTATGAGTTGGAATCAACTCGATGGCAATGGGTTTGGTTTTTGGTGGTTTTTAGGGTTTGTTTTATGTATTTTGGAGCCTGTCCTTGGGTGTGTAGATATTTATTAGGGTAATGTCCTCACAGCAGATTGTCCCTTTAATCATTATATAATGTTCTTCTTTTTGTTTTATGGTGGATTTTGCCTTAAAGTCTATTTTATCTAGATTAGTATTCCCACTTCTGCTCTTTTTTTTTGTTGCTATGTGCTTGATATATTTTTTTCTATCCTTTGATTTTTAATACATTTTTATCTTTGTTTCTAATGAGTATCTCTTGTAGACAGCCTATTGATGGGTCATTTTTTTTTTTTTCTAATCCATTCTGTCACTTTCTGACTATGAGTGCATTTAAGCCTTTATGTTCAGTGTGATTATTGATAGGTGTGAGTTTATTGCTGTCATCTTGTAGTGCCTTTTTTGTGGTACGTTTCCTGTGTTCTTGTTACTCTCCTGTGCTGAGTTCCTTTTGTATGTGGATTTTCTTTTTGTTTCTTTCATTTTTGTAGATTTTGTGTTTACTGAAACTTTATGTTTTTCTTCTTTGTTTTAAGGAGTAGCTTTGTTAATTTTCTTTGTGGTTGCCTTGAAATTCACCCCTATCTTCATAAGTTTGAACCGTTCTTTTATTACTTGATATCAGCTTTACTTCTTCTCCATTTGGAACTTCTATACCTATGCCATTTATTCCCTTGTTATTGTTCTGATGTTGTTTTCATTTACAGATTGACATCTTTGGTTCCCTGTTGAAAATCTTTTAGTTTTGTTTTATCCTTGTCTTCTTCCATTCAGTGCTTGATCTAGTTCTTTATCCCTTTATTTAATGCTTATGATTCCAGGTTGACATTTGTATCCATTTTACTTAGTTTTTCAGGTCTTTGCTGCAGAGGGACATCATGGTGCTTCTGTCTATAGTGCCATGTTGGCCCCGCCTCCCCTGTATTTCTTCTATAGGATATAAATTTCTTATAAGGCATAGGACTGCACCAGTGGGTGGAAAATGAAAGAAGGAAGATTTCAACTCTTGCTCAAAAGTGATAGAGCAAGGATTTGAAGCCAGGAAATCTGACCCCAGAGTCCTTCATCTTAACTACTATTTTATTTTAACAGGGGAGCTTGAACTTATACTCTACAACTCAGATGTTTAAAAAATAATAAACATGTTTTTACTGATTGCTCTTGAGCCCTAACCCTACTTGGTAGTAACAAACAAAACAAAACAAACAAATAAAAAATCAACTTACCAGTTTAACGTAACTCAGTCTTTTCTTCCTGGTAATTTTGCAGACTTTCAGAGTTCAATCTCTTTCTCCTTTTCTTTCCTTCCTCCAAATGCCATCTGGGTACAAAAGGATGATTATACATCATGTGGTGGCAGTGGGAGAGGGGCCTCATGGTTCATGCCCTATCACCTGTTTACTCATTGACCTTCACTCACACTCACCCTCCCTGTCCCCAGTCTGTCACCTGCCCCAACTGTCCTGGTACTTACTGAAGAATGGGGTACTGCCAGGTCTTTTTTGCTTCATGCTGACACTTCCTATTGGTCATGGACCTTACCATTGATCCAGGTTAAGTTGCCCATACTCTGGTACTTCCTTGTCCTGCCAAGACTCTTCCAGATTTCCAGTCCCGTCAGCACTTCTCTGTGGCCTCACAGTGGCACATGAGAACTTGTGGATCTCCCACAGCCAGATGAAGGCCATGCAAATAAGAAACACTGAGTAGAGCCCTCTCTCTGCTGAATCACGCCAAGCCACCATTTCTATACCACTGTAACTGCCCTAGGTTGGTATCTATAGTCTTCTTCCAGAGTTCTATGTGAAAGATGAGATATACATATGCTTTTCCTTCGGTTTCTTCTTTTCCCTGATCTAAGAACAAGAGGGATGAACACGGGGTCTCTTTTCTGTGGTCCAGACAACTTCTTAACCCTGGTCTTATTCCCTCCTAACCTCCCCAATGTCATATCCTCAGATTTCTTTACAATAAGCCTTCTAGTAAAACTTTATGTTCAGACCTCTAAGCCTTGGTATGTTAAGAAAAGCTTTAAGAATTTCGGGGTTGAGGGGGACTCAAAACTTGCTAAAAAAAAAAAAAAAAAATCTGTTTTCTAAGATTTTGCTTCATTAGGTTTTTTTGGACTAATTTGAAACTCAAAGCTGAGCACTGACCCTTTTGTTCTGTGTGGTATCTGACCTTCTCTAGAAGTTTGAATGTCTTTGATTCAGTATAGAGAGAACTGAAGGGCAACAAGATTTATAGAGAATGAAAGCTAAATTGGTTACAGAAAATGAAAACTAAATTGGCTCTTTTATGTTTGGTTAGTATACCCTAGCTTCTTGCTTTGTTTTGTTTTGATATGTCCAAATAGGTTGCTTGAGTGAGATAGCTTGATAATTTTCACCTTTGAAGCTTTAATGTCCTGTCATCAGATGGCTAGTGCTGTTACCAGGTATATAAGCCTAGGAGTCCATTCACTTTTCTTGTATGGATTCAGCTCAGGTGTCCAGGTAGTTGGTCATCAAGTGTGTGGTACAGGCTCTGTCCTAGTCCTAGAGTGGCAGGGGTGATTGGTATAGGTACTGGTATCTGGTTGCAGCAGGGGGTCATGCTCTGAACAAGGCAGGGGGCTGACAACTGTCCCCCGAGTGTCTGTAAGGAAAGCACATCCCTGTTCCCTAGAGCACACAGGTAGGTGGGTTCTGCAGATGGACCTTGGGCACCCGATGCTTTTGGTTGTAATGACTGGGAGGTACCAGTTATCCTTGGACCCCTTTCTCAGATGGCTGGGTGACCTGAATGGAGCCACCAGTCCTCAGGCCCCTGATGTGAGCAGGTGAGGATCCTGTTCAATAGGCAAAGCAATGTCAAACATCAAACACCCACCTCTTCACTGCACAGCCGAAACAGTTGCAGTCTGCCAACAAGGACCTATTCTCCTGAAATAGGCCCACACAGGTCCATGCAAGCGGGAAAGGTATTCAAAGTCTGCGGACCATTTATGCCTGGACAGGAGCCGCTTCTGTCCTGAGCTCCCCAGGTTAATGGAGCTGGCAGATTATCTTTTCCCCAGTTGTGAATTTATTCCTTCTCCAAGGCCAGGAGAATGGCTCAGGGCATGCAGCAGAACCTATCTCAGGCCCAGGGAAATCGACAGCCACTGAAGCCAGCTTGGGGGCTGGGGGCTTGGTAAAATACACAGAAGTACTTAGTTTTTGCCAAGAGCACCATTCTTCTCTGGTTCCGGAGGTGTGAGTAGGCTGTGCAACTGGCTCTTTCTCCCTGAGGAAACTGCCACTGAATGCTACCACCAGCCCACTGCAGCCTGAGGGTTCCTGGAGATTCAGGTCCAGCAGCTCCTCTCCACTTCTGAACCATCTCTCCCTCCCCCTGCCATTCAGTCCATTTTCTGACTTTGCCTTTGATGTTCAGGGCTTCTAGCTTGTCATAAATGTAATTGTTTCACTTGTTTTTTTTTCGGTCTTTGTTGTAAGAGCGTTCACCATCTTGGCCACCCCCCCCCCCAAAATTGGCTATTTTATGTATTATTTTCTTCTTTTGAAATATTTTATAATAAAAAATTTTAAATACATTGATTTAAGATCTCAAAATATTATTCTCATTATACGGCACTGCCTTCTACAGTAAATAAAACCAAACAGAAGACATTAGCATAAGCCTTCCTTCAAAAATGCCAGGCAAGAGAAGGCTCCAAAGGAGCATTCTAACTTGGGGAAGGAGAGCAGAAGTTTTTATAGGGCTTTAGCAAGAGGGGTTAGTTGAAGTTCAGCTAGTTTCAAGAATAGTTGGATCAAGACAGTTCTCAGAAGACGGAGGAACTGTACTTGTGAGTTAGCAGCCATTGTTTGGGCAATTTGAATTTTATTAAGAGGGGTGAGGAAGAACAGCTGCAGAAGACAAGGATGTTGGAGGACCATAGCAGAAAATTCTCAGTCCTTAAGTGCCTCCAGTGGTTATAGCTCTCGGCTGCTTACCAAAAGGTCAGCAGTTCAAATCCACTAGCCACTCCATGGGAGAAAGATGTGAGTCTGCTTTTGTAAAGATTTGCAGCCTTGGAAACCCTATGAGGCAGTTCTATCCTATAGAGTCACTGTGAGTTGGCATCACTCGACGGCAGTGGGTTTGGTTTTGGATTTAAGTGCCTACCAAGTGGAAAAATATTCATTTGCTCAGTTCAGCATGTATAAGGCTGTTGTTACCTTAGCAACTATTCTGATCATGTGGCTATTACTCACCATAAGGATCCAGTCTCTTGATAACTAAATTTGTAATTTTTTTTCAAATACTGATGATATGGCTCAAAAAGTTTGGAGGACAGTAGGCTTTCAATTAATGTTGGCTTTGCTGGGCTGAGAAGAGGCCCTGTCTTTGAAGTACTCACCAAGCAATGGCAAGACAGGAATAAACAAATTATTCTATCAAAATGAAAGTATATTCAGAGCATTGTGAAATTTCAGGGAAGAAAGTGATGGTTTTACGTAGGGGTTGCTATTTGATCTACACCTTGAGGGTTGATGATGATGTTGGTGGTGATGGTTATAAAGATATTAATAATAATAATAATAAATTACTATTAATTTAAGTCTATTAGGTGCTGGCTACTTTATGCATTATCTCAAACCCTCAATATATCCTATGGAGATAAGCTTTATTTACTTAAGAGACAGGAAAAAATGAAGCTCCCTGAGGTTAAGTGACCTCTCAGTCGCACCATGGCAATGGTTGGGTTTGGTTTAGCATGACATTGGCACACTACCACCACCTGGTAGGAACAGACCAAACTGTGGGTAATTTTTTTTGTTTGTCTTTTTGTTTTGAAGGGACTGAGTAATTAAAGTATTGGAAACCTCTAAGAAAACTTTGATTCTTATAGAAAATTTAAATTATATTTTGTGTCTCATTTTACTACTACAATAGTTTGTAACTTTTTGTAGTCTCCTTAGTAATTATTCCTCCTTCCTTTCACAAATGTCTAGTGTTGAATCCTATCTTCTCAGAGTATCTCTAAACAACCTGTTGATAAGACTAAACTGAGTTTATTCTTATTAGTAAGGAAACATTACTTCGAGAGAGTCTTAGTAGTATCTCAGCCTGAGGAGGATAAAGTCAGGATATTTATGAGATTTTTGAAGTCTGGCTTAAAGTGGATCTTTAAGTGTCAGGGCTTGGGTAGGATTGGGCAAGGATTATGTTATGTTATAATACATAGTCCCTGACTTACAATGCATTCAAATTATGACAAACTGCACATACCACCATCTTTTTTTTTTCTTGTACATTTTAACATTAGTAGTATGTATTTTTTTTTTTAGTATGTATTAGGAAACCCTGGTGGCATAGTGGTTAAGTGCTACGGCTGCTAACCAAAGGGTCGGCAATTTGAATCCGCCAGGTGCTCCTTGGAAACTCTATGGGGCAGTTCTACTCTGTCCTATAGGGTCGCTATGAGTCGGAATCAACTCGACGGCACTGGTTTTTTTGGTTTAGTATGTACTACATAAAATGTTCTGGCATGTAATTTGCTGATGTTATCATTCTCAGATGTTCACTCACAGGTGTTTATATATGTAATGTTTCCAACCCCCAAAGACAAATAAAAGTCAGATTTATAAAGATACTGATAATAAAAGGCAATAATAATATAAACAAACCAAAAAAAAAAGGTTTTCTACTTATGTCAGAGCCAATTTATCATGGAGTAGTCTGAACAGAACCCCATGGTAAGTCAGGGATTATCTGTAGTTTAGTATTGGTGGACAATTTTGAGATGAAGTGTTCAAAAGAGTCTTTGGGTATAAACTGTTGTTTGCTGCTTTCTGTTGAAGGGTTGATGAGTCTTTCAGAAAGTTTCTGGAATGCACAGTAAAGTTTTCTGCAACTTCTATCATCCTAGGCAAGAGTTTCCTGGAATAGTAAAGTTATATTGTTGAATACAATGGAAAAGTAAAGTCAGGTTAATGTGGACAGTAAGCTGTGTGGGTATGGATGGTTTTAGTTGTTATCATCCACTCATCTAAATCCTTGTCTCTGTCCTTACACCACTGAAGATTCATTCCCGGGAAGGCTTTTTAGTCCTCAGTGTAGGGCAATGAAAAGCGAACAGATTTTGGAGTTAATATATATGTTTTTTTTTTATGTGTTGTATAGCCCAGTACTCAGCAAATGTTTATTCCATTCACTCTCTTTTTCCTCTCTCTGCCTTAACAGCCTCCTGTTAAAATGTGAATTTTTTTTTCTGAATATAAAATAGTACAGCCACTTTGGAAAACAGTTTTGCAGTTCCTCAAAAAGTTAAACACTGAGTTACCCTATGACCCAGCATTTCCACTCCTAAATATATACCCAAGAGAATGAAAATCATGTTGTTGTTGTTGTTAGGTGCCATCGAGTCTGTTCCAGTTCATAGGGACCCTATATATAACAGAACGAAACATTGCCCAGTCCTGTGCCATTTTCCCGGTCATTGTTGTTTGAGCCCATTGTTGCAGCCACTGTGTCAATCCATCTCACTGAGGGTCTTCCTCTTTTTTGCTGACTCTCTACCAAGCATAAAGTCCTTCTCCAGAGACTGGTCCCTCCTGATAACATGTCCAAAGTAGGTGAGATGATGTCTCACCATCCAAGCTTCCAAGGAGCACTCTGGCTATCTTCCAAGAAAGATGTTCATTCTTCTAGCAGTCCATGGTACATTAATATTCTTCACCAACACCGTAATTCAAAAACATCAACTCTTCTTCGGTCTTCCTTATTTATTGTCCAGCTTTCGCATACATATGAGGCAATTGAAAATACGGCTTGGGTCAGGTGCACCTTAAAAACATGTACGCTAATGTTCATAGCAGCATTATTCGTAATAGCTAAAAAAGGTGGAAACAACACAAATTTCCATCAATGGATGAAGGGATAAATAAAAGGTAGTATGGAATATTATTCAGCAATAAAAAAGAGCAAAGTATTGATACATGCGACAACATGGATGAACCTTAAAAACATTATGCTAAATTAGGAAATCTAGTCACGAAGACCAGATACTGTATGATTCCATACAGAATAGGCAAATCTGTAGAGACAGAAAGTAAATTAGTGCTTAGCTGGGGCCAGGGGCTAAGGGGAGGGAATAAGGAGGAATGGGGAATGACAGCTGGTGTTTATGGGATTTCTTTTAAGGTGAAGAAAATGTTCTAAAATTCATTGTGGTCACGGTTGCACAATTCTGTGAACATACTAGAAACCACTGAATTGTACACTTTAAATGGGTCAATTGTATGATATGTGAATTGTATCTCAACAAACCTGTTGAACAAAAGACTCCTATTAAAATGTGAATACTCTTTAGTGAGGATCATGCTATAAAAGAATACATTAACTAACTCTGGGGGCACAACTTCAGAAATGGAATCTTGAATTGGGGAGGACTGCCATGAGAAATGGAAGGGGACAGGGCCAGGAGAAGAAGCGCAGACGGAGCTCACGGACTGGCACCACAGACCTCACCTGGTGTACAACACTGCCTGGGCTTGCTCTAGCAGCCAGCCAACGAGGCTTGACAGGCATGGGCATACTCCGTGCATTTGGCACCCAGAGTGGGATCATCTTTTTACACTCTCCTCCTTCTAGATGACAAAGTTATTTTCAGTAATAACATTACTTTCTTGATTCCATTTTTAGATTAAAACGATTGACAATTGAAAAGAGTGAATACATTTCTGTTTTAAAGATACTGTTTCTACTAAAGAAATTGTTAGAATTCAGTAAAATATTTTGGTATGAACTCAAATTTGCGTTTATCAAACAGAAATAGTGTATCTCCCAGCTTCTACTCTGTTTCCCTGTTTAAAATTTTAAACACAAAATCTTTGAGTGGTTGCATAAAATGACAGAATTGAAATAACTCAAGTTCTGTTTCTTCATCTTTAAGATCACAGAGCAATCCCTGTTTATTTGGAACCTCCAGTTCAAATGTAGGAGTGTGTCGTACCACAGGGCTGGAGATGGGAAGTGCTGGCTGGGAGAGAAGCCTGCACAATCCCAAACTGTTACACGCTCACTCTCACAAGGAACATGTACACCTAATCCGTGCTTGTAGGGGACCACTGAATAATTAGGAGTTTTCAGAATTAGCTTCTATGTAGAATGTAATGTTTATTACAATATAAATTATTAAATGTGCTGATTTGAAGCTTACACATATATTATTGAAAATTAACAGTAACCATAGCAGTTGTTTAGAAGTTAGATCAACAAAAGACTTTTTCAGGAAGGAATATTTTATCACTGACAATGTTTAGAGTTGTTGGCACATGGTGGTAATAGAAAGCAGACTGACTTTTAGTCAATTTTATTACTGTTTTTAAAATCTCCATAGACAGTGCAACCCCTTAATGCCTGTACCTGGGGCAGACGCTCCCACCACCTCACACTTGGGACACCACTGATGTTAAGTTGCATAAATCTGTGCAGATTTTATTTAACTGTATCCCCAGTAAATGGTTGCTTATGTATTCCTACAAATATAGTTCCTGTGCTTAAAATACGTTAGCCTAATAGTGAAAAAAAAAATCATTTAAATCTAAATTTGCTATTAGTCTTTATATGACCCTAGGTTTGGAATTAAATAGTTAATTTTTGTCAAATCTCTGAATTTATGGAGGCTCTAAAGCCCACACTAAGTTGCAATAAGTTTAAATTGATTTGTCAAGGTAAAAATTGTTTTTGTTTGTTAAGAAGAAAAGACTGTCACAAACTATACTCGGACATTGAGGTATTAGGACACCTAGAACAAATTTTGTTTTCAAATGTTGAAAATCTTTTACTATAAAAAATTAGATAGTTGGTGAGAAGAGGGATAATAACAATGAGCAAATAATTTTAACAATGCTATATAAAAGCATTTGAAACTGCAGTTTGTAATGGCATAAAACCCAAACATGTTGCTTAATGGCATACTGTCTGGATTTACCTCTTTATCAGTAAAAAGGCAGTATGAAAATCAAGAGAAACATATACAAGTAAAACAAGAAAAATTGACCCTGTAGCCTGAATCGTTAAGAATTCTGGAGACTTCCTGTATAATTTACTTGTGTATTAAAGATATTCAGTTTGGAGAACTAAGATATCCAATCAATCTACCTGTCCATCCACCCTCCGTCCATCCATCTTCCTTCCTTAGTCTTTTTTTTTTTTCCATTCAGTTCCTCTTATATTACAGGCACTGTGCTAAGCAGTGAATTACCAAGATGAATAAATTATCACTTCTTCCCTCAAAAATCTCTCAGTCTAGTGGCAAAGACAAACCCATAGACAACTTATTATAATGCAGTGTGGTTAGTGCTGTAATGTAGGAATGCTCATGAGGGAACATTGAGGAGGGGGTAATTAGCTCTATATGGGCACACAGAAACTGTACACAGGGGGTGACATCTGATCTGAGTTTTAAGGCTGAGGAGTTCTCCAGGCGGTGATGTGCGTGTGTAGGGGGCAGGAGGTGGTGGTGGAGCAGAGGGAAGACATTCCACAGTCAGATTCCAAGGCTTGTTTTACTTTTTCTTTTCCTGCTCCTCAATTTTAAATTGAAGTTAGTTAAAAATAGTCATCATCCTCAATATTTTACTGAGCACCTCATACACGCAATACTCAGTTAAAGGGAAATCCTTGGATTATTGACAGTTCCAAAGTCATTAATTGATTTTGTACAAGTTGTCAAGCTCACTAAAACAGGATCTTCACAAATTTAAGTTCTTACTCTAAAATATCCTTTCCTTTCTGCTCAGCTCTGTGCACAAGAGTGAGTTTTGGGCAAGCAAAACTTTATAATTTTTCCCTGTCTCCCTATTTCAGGTTCAAGAGTCCTCTTAGTTTTGGTAGTCCACACCAAAACCCAGTGCCACTGAGTCAATTCTGACTCGTAGTGACCCTACAGGACAGAGTAGAACTGCCCCCATAGGATTTCAAAGGCTGTAAATCTTTATCGAAGCAGACTGCCACATCTTTCTCCCACGATCAACCTTTCAGTTAGCAGCTGAGCACTTAACCACTGTGCCACCAGAGCTCCTCAACAGTCCAAAGCTTAGTACAAAATCTACTTACCCTGATCTATCCTTCTATGAGTCGGAATCGACTCGACGGCACTGGGTTTGATTTGTTTTTCTATTCCTTTGAGAGCAAGGTTAGGGAAGCCGATAGCTGCCCCCAGCTTTCCCTGACTCAGAAAGCTGTTTCAAGGTAAGCGGCCTGCTCAGGATCATTGTCAGAAGTACCACCAGGCCCTTCCAAGGGCTACCTTCCCCAGAGACTGAAGTTCCTAACCACAGCAAAATCAGACAGTTGAGAGAAGGAGAGTTACTTCTTCTTAGAAATTGAGCTGCTCTCACATGGACTTATATCAGTGAAAATTCAATCAACCCAAAGCCTAGAAGTATGCATGTACCGTATGCTTTTCTAAACAGCTGCAGTATCTTCCATCCCAAATATTCTTCTTACGATGCGACCTTGACACTCCTCCCTTCTACTGAAGGAGTCTGAGTTCCCTCCCTTTGAATCTGGGCATACCTTTGTGACTGCCTTGACTAATAGAGTATAATGGAAGACACACTATGTGACTTCCAAGATTAAAAACCCATTGCTGTTGAGTCAATTCCAACTCATAGTGACCCTATGAGTGATGATGACTTCCAAGACTAGATCATAAAAATCCTCTGCACTTCTGTCTTGTTCCCTCACTATACTTTCTCTTGTATCCCAGACTCCATGCTGCAGGGGAGCCCAAACTAGCCTATACAAGGAAATCACATGAAAAGTCCACATGAAAGTGTTTCAACAAATAGCCCAGCTGAGCTCCCAGGCAACAGCCAACACCAACCACCAGACACATGAGTAAAAATGCCTCCAGATGATTCTAGTCCCCAGCTTTTGAGTCTCTGCAATTATCTTACTAATATATTATTTTGTATATTGACCTGGTATCATTAACTATAAATTCATATGATCTACTATGCTAAAATACCTTTTTTTATATGGATCTACCATGATAAATATACTTCTAGGTTTGTTTTGGGTGAATCTGAGTAGAACACACTATAATGGGAAATGTCACCTAAAGATCTTTTTAAAGAAAATTCTTTTCTTCATGCCTTCCCTATTCACATTTGCAGGGGGAAAAAAACCTAGTCTAGATATTCTACCCCCTCCTGAGATTATAATGCTTTCATCATGGCTGAGAGTCAGAGTTGCAAATGGAATCCAATGTGAATGATTTAAGGTAACCCCTTCTGTCAGACTTTCAGCCCAAGGTTTGAATTGGACACTCCTCATTCCCCCCCTCCTCATTTCCTGACTCTGCTCAACACAGCTTGTGGTCTGATGATCCACCTGCTTCAACATAACCACACAGTCCCCTGTCACTCTCTTTTTCCTGCTGGTCAGCCCAAGAGAATGGCCTAATGGAAAGAAGTGTCAGAAGCTCAAGAGAGAAAAATTGGCATTTCTATAGTTTGAGGAATAATAATAACCACCAACCTCATATTTGTCTACCTTTTCATTTTTAAATGCTTTGTACTGCTGGTAAGGATGCAGAGAAACTGTGTATCTCATACATTGCTGATGGAAATGTGAAATGGTACAGCCACTCTGGAAAATAGTTTGGTAGTTTCTTAAGAAATGAAATATGCCCTTACCATATGACCCAGCAATCATACTCCTAGGCATTTATCCCAGAGAAGTGAAAACTTAAGCCTACATAAAACATGTACACTATTGTTCATAGCAACTTTATTAGTAATTATCCAAAACTGTTAGCAACCAAAATACCCTTCAACAGGTGAATGGTTAAATAGACTGTGGTACTCAGCAATAAAAAGGAAGGAACTATTAATACATACAGCTTGGATGGATCTCAAGGGCAGTATGCTGAGTAAAAAAAGGCAGACTCAAAAGATCAAATACTGCATGATTCTACTTATATAACATTCTTGAAATGATAAAATTATGGAGATGGGGAACAGAGGAGGGATTCCCAGGGACAAGGCATGGTAACAGTTAGACGGGTAAGTGTGACTATAAAAGGGCAGCACAAAGGAGATCTTCTGATAGTTCATTATCTTGACTGTGGTGCTTACACAAATGTACACTTGTGATAAAACGACAGAACTATATATACATGCATTATACCAACGTCAAATTCCTGGTTTTGATATTGTACTATAGTTATGTAAGATGTAACCTTTGGGGAAACCTGGGTGACGGATACTCAGGACCTCTTTGTACTATCCTTGCAACTTCCTGTAAATATCTAATCATTTCAGAATAAACTTTTAAAATGCTTTATACTTTTTGTCTTACCTTCTTAAAAATTTTTCAAGGCATGTAAGCATTTGATATTTACCCCCATTTTACACATGAAGAAATTGAGTCTCAGAAAGGTATTGACTTGTCTAAAGCCACATGGCTGAGATGATTCTGGAGCTGGTACCTAAACTGGGTTTTTGGACTCCAACTTTAGTGCTCTTTTATTGAAACAACAAGGTATATTATATATTAAAAATGGGAACAATTAAAATATAAGAAACTCTTGGAAATTAAAAATATGATTTCCAAACAAAATAATAACAAAAGAAGGATTGGAAAATGAAATACAGGAAAGCCCCCAAATATAGAAAGAAAAACAAAGAAAAAACATGAGACAAGAGTTATGAAATAGAGAAGAAGGTCTCCCATTATACTAGTCAGATTCTAGAAAGGGAGAAGAAGGCAAATAGGAGAAAATAATCAACGAAAGAATACAAGAAAAGTATCCCAGAACTAAAAAACACCCCAGACCCGAAGGAAGATTAAATTCTTGACATTTTAGTTGTTATTAGTTGCCGTCAAGTTGATTCTGACTCATGGTGACCCCTTGTTTGTGGACTAGAACTGCTCCATAGGTTTTAGCTATAAACTTTTAAAGGCAGATCGCCAGGCCTGTCTTCTGAGTGGGTTCAAACCACTGGGCTTTCAGCTAATAGTTGAGCACTTAACCGTTTGCACCATCCAAAGACTCCTTGACATTTTAAAGGTCTACCAAATTATGAACAGAAGGAAAGATGATCTATATCTAATGCATCATTGTGAAATTAAAAAAAAAAAAAAAGGTAAATAGAAAATACTGAAAGCTCCCAGAAAGAAAAAAGGAACAAGGCTTATATTGACATCAAATTTCTCACCAAGAACAGAGGAAGCTAGAATAAAATGGAGCAATGCCTTCAAAGTTCTAAGAACAGTTAGTTTTCAACTCAGAAATCTAGACCTCATCTAACTTTCAATTAAGTAAGTGTGAGGGCAGAATACAGACATGAAAGTTTAAATAGCACCAGCTGAGTAGCCAGCCTACAGAGCAGACAGTCCAGGTTGGAGCAGAAAGATGGATCACTACAGGAGAAGAACTTCTGGGGAGGAAATGGAAATTTGATGAAACAGGCAGTCTGTTGGAGAGCTTAGGAAAAACTTAGAATGATAAAGCTATAGAGTACAAGATTAAAAGAGGGGCCTTTTAGAAACGGGTTGTAAAGGAGAGGCAAGGAGAGGGGTAAGTACCAAACAAAGTCACAGTTCAAATATGAGAAGCCTAAAAGTTAATATGACTTTCAGCAGATGGTTTTCAACATTTAGAATAAATCTTTAGATGCATAATGGAAGATAACCATGGTTATAGAACAGGTCATGAATGGTATCAGCCTTGGAAAATGTAAAAGTGAAGGCACAGCTAACAGAAGTTAGGAGGAAAAAAGTGGGAGAAGGTGAGGTGGAGGAAAGATGGGAGAACTAATGACCTCATCTTACAAAGTGGAGGTGTGTGCTGGTTCCCTGGAAATACCACCGGAATCACCTGTTGATAAGGCAAAGCTGGGTGTATTGCTTATTGCAGTAATGGAGAGCACTATCTTGGCAAGTTGTTGTCTGTTTTTGTTATAATACCTTGTGAAATGTTTTTTGAGGGTTGGCGGTCTGGCAACAGGGCTAACTCCCATTACAGATTTTGCTTGCATATTATATTCCCTATTTTTGGTGTAAGGCCACTTACAAAAAGTGAGAAAAGAGTTGTAATCACCTTTGCTTCAGTATCTGATCCTGAATGCTGTCTAACAGTATTAAAGAGCTTATCCTTGAAGTCTCTAATGAATTGATCCTTTCTTTACTTATATGACTGAATCGTAGCTTCTAATGCAATTCAGTGTCTTTTAAATCATGTGCAAGTTTTTTCCCATTCTGCCTTCTTCATCCAATTTATTGCACCTGAGGCTTCCACTGACATATAAACTAACAGGTATAGCTCTGGGAGCCCCAGACTAGACACTTCTAAAACTATTCTAAGTTCCTCTGCAAATTTCACCATATCTTCTCTAGGCTTTGGAAAATAGTGGTTCTCAGCATAGAATGAGACTAGAGATTAAAAGCCAGTGGTTCTCCCTGTTTGGAAAAGGGCTTAACTTTAAGAGGTCATTGAGCTTTGAGGGTTTCTGGCTAGCCGGGAGAGTAGGGGAGTGGTTCTGAAGAAGAGATAGTAGCAGAGAGAAATGGAAGGGCATGGACTGGGGAAAGAGGAATAGTAAGATAAAGGTCATTTGTTTCAAGTTGTGACTTGGGGGGAAGGACCTAAAAGAAAGATAGTCTGAAGTATTTCACATTTTCCCTTTGCCTTGACCAAATAATGTTTTTAGGAAAAAATTTTGGAATTTGAGTTTTTTCAGATATCTCTTCAGACCAATTGAAAAAGGCAGGCCATGTAATTTTTCATTCTACAGTGTTTCTCAAATGAACATTTTTTGTTCATATCAACAATTTTATAATTCTAAATTATGCTGTTTGAATTATGCCATTAAAAAAAAAAAGTTAAGTCCATGAATTTAGGTTTTGTATAAGTACATGTAAGAAGCAGGAATGTGGACCAGAATGGCGGCAGCACTAGATTTAGACTGAGACAAACTTATGAAAGACTGGTTAAAAGTGATACTTGTGTACCTCTTGACTTGGGCCCTCCATCCAAATGACTGGTCCGTATACAATGGCAAACTTGATTAATTTTCAGTTCTCATGGGACAGAAGGTTTGGAGACGAGATTTCTATCAGAGTCTCACAGACACAGTCATAAGAGTAAGAAAAGTTCTTAATAAGGTTTTAAAAACTGTCTGAAGCAAAGTTTGTCCAAAGGATGCCTTCTGAATGCCTCAGTCCTTGGGGCCAGATTGAGGAACAGACCCTGGGTCTTTGTCCTCTTCCCTCTGAACTTTCCTTTCAAAGATGTGCAATAAGAAATGGCAAGGATAGCAGAGACAAAGAGCAGTGTTATTAATAAGGCAGATTTCCACCAAGGATAAAAGTTGTCAAATTTGATCATATAATCAAAGAATTCCTAAAAAGAGTTTCTTAATCCTGGGAGAAAAAATAAATTCAGCATTTATGGAGCCCAAAGAAAAGAAATCAGAGGCAGGCCCAATGCAAGACTTACAAACACCACTGCCTGGGTCAGAGGAAGCCCTAGCAGGAGGCTGAGGAAATAGAGGAGTACTATTTTTGAGTTGAGAGTCCTGGGTAAGGTCTCAATTGGATTTGGGCTGGACTGCGAAAATTGTTGAATGCTGGCTCCAAAATACCCTGTTGATAAGGCAAAACTGAGTGAGTTTATTGTTTGTTGTGGTGAGAGAGAAAACACCTTCACAGAGTCTTAGTAACATCTCAGAAGGGTAAGGGCAAAGTCGGGATATTGATAAGGTTTTGCGGGGGGGTCTGGTTTAAGGCAGGATGTCTGACTGCTCAGTAGTGAAGAACTTGTCTGCTAAGCAAAAGGTTGGCAGTTTGAATCCACCAGCGGCTCTTTGGAATACCCTATGGGGTAGTTCTACTCTGTCCTGTAGAGCCAGCTATGAGTTGGAATTGATTTAATGCAATAGGTTTGTTTGTTGGTTGGTTTAAGTTGAGTCTTTCCATGTGGGGGCTTGATTAGGATGGGGTAAGAATCATGATCTAATAGTTTGGAATTGTTGGACACAGGAAGGCAAGGGTTTTAGATTAGTGTTTCTAAGACCCTTAGAGAGCACAGTCTCAGTTGATGCTACCTGTTGAAAACCTGAGCTGTCTACTGATTACTTAGATGGGTTTTCAGGAAGTTCCTAAAGCAAACAAAGTTATTGGCAAGTTATATCTTCCTAGGCAAGAGCTTCTTGAAATAGTAAAGCCACCTTGATAAAAACTGAAATAATAAAGACACATTGATACAGACAGCTGCTTTGAGGTGTGACTGGTTTCTCTTCTACGTGAAGTGTCGATAGATAGCTATGGCGCTGACAAAACAATTGTGGGTTTAAATACTATGTTGTTTGAAATTACAGAGATGAACAATAGAGGAAGCAAGAATGTAATTTAATCATATTGGGAGGAGGAAGGAAAGAAGTGTGGGGCTTTCAAAGAGATAAAGCCTCACCTTTCATAGCAGAAATTCAGGAATAATTTCTAAAAGTGACAATCAAGGAATAGTAGTATACTCGTGGGAGAGGCAGCAATCTTCATTATAACATTTTCAGTAATTTTTTTTAATCACTGAACATATGACTTTGATAGTTAAAAATAAAGAAGGAAGGGCTCCTCAGCAGTTGAATACACAATAGAAAGGATGCAGGGAACGAGGTCTGTGATTTAGAGAAGGGCTCATTGATAAACTCAAACTTCTTAAAGAATTTTTTCAGAGTGGTAAGGAGGGAAGGCTGGGGAGAATATGGGGGAGGGGTATATTGGAAGCCGAAGGCAACTGGAGATGTCTGGGCAGCAAGGAAACAGAGAAATCGGAGAGTCCTGAGGAGGGCACTCTGGGAAAGGGAAGTGGAATCTGACAGTGACAGATGCAGAGAGGTGACTGGGACCTGCTGAGCTTCCTCACATCTCTCTTCTGTCCTGCACTCCCCCCTCCTGCTTCTCCTTTTCCTTTTTCACTGGTGGTAACATGGACCTGAAGTGGACTTTTATTACAGTTTTTAGTGTATTTATTGACTATAGTTTTATGTTTCCTGTTCGTAATTTAAAAAGCAGATGAGTTCAACATTTTCTGTTTCACACACACACACACACACAATATTAAACCAAATCGAGTTGCTTTTTATTTCTCTGTGGTCTTCAGTTGACTTCTTTCTGTGGGTATGTGGCCTTCAAAGGCTCGCCCTCCCCCTACACCCACTATTCCCTTTGGTAAGTGTAATCCACCTCTCATATGCTAGGATTTTTATTGTTTCCCTGGTGATTTGTGCTCTTCTGTGACACCTTCGATTATTTTAAACTATTCTAGGTTTTGTCTGTGATGTCATAAGCTGGTCACTTTGTAGCTTAAGATATAATATTCAAAGTATTTCTGAACCCATTTTTTACATATATTTCTTCCAGTAAATAGTGAAGCAGGGGCTTCACTCCACTTACTTAGATGCTAAGAGTCAATTTCAACTTTTAGCTAAATAGTGACAATAATGCACCTTGAATATAGGTATCATCATATGAAAATAGTAACTGGAGGTTCACATCTAACAGATAATTATTTATGAATATTACCTCTTGTCATTGTTAGATGATTTTAGCTCAAATATACAATTAAAAATGATAAGGAAAGATTACCTAGCCTGCATTCAAATTGGAAGCTATGGGGAATTAAAGATCTGAGCAGTTTTAGGAGGCCTAGGGAGTCCCTGAGGAGCCCTGGTGGCTCAATGGTTAAGCTCTCAGCTGTTAAGTGAAAAGTCAGTGGCTCGAAACCCCCAGCTGCTCCACAGGAAAAAGATGTGGCAGTCTGCTTCCTTAAAGACTACAGCCTTGGAAACCCTATGGGGCGGTTCTACACTGTCCTGTAGGGTCACTATGTGTTGGAATCAACTTAAGGACAATGGATTTGGTTTGGTTTTAGGGAGTCCCTGGGTGTTATAAACAGTTAGGTGCTTGACTACTAGCTGTAAGATTGTTCGTTTGAATCCACCCAGAGGTACCTCAAATGACAGGACTAGTGGTCTGCTTCTGAAAGGTCACAGCCTTGAAAACTCAATGGAGCAATTCTACTCTGCACACATGGGGTCCCTGTGAATTAGAATTGACTCCAGGACAACTAACAACAACAGGCCTGGGGAAAGAAAATCAAGAATAGTCATCATGGTAGTAGTACTAGATCAGGAGACTTTAGTTCTAGTTCTAACCTTTTATTAGGTGTGTAACCTTAGGCAAAGTATGTCATCTCTCTGAGCCTCTATTTCTTTATCGATAAAATGAGGATAATGATAGCATCTATATCATAATGCTATTGTGAAGCTTAATTTAAATAATGAGTGTAAAATACTTAGTATAATGCTTGGCATACAATAAACACTTTACTTATTAAGTATTGACTTTACCTGTTTGAACACATGTGAGACAGGTTCTGTCTTCTGTTTTTTGTGACACTCCAGTTCAGCTCTCTTCCACCCAAGATCCACCATTTACCACCCAAGCCATGTGCTGTCCTGTGGAGACTGGGTACCCTGATGTTTGCAACAATAGAGAGCAGACATTCTTTCTGAGGTTATTACATAAGCATATTCAGTTATGCTTATGTCTTAAGCAACATCAGAGTTCACTGAAAATGAACCTAAATTCTCCTAATGGTCTTTAATTAATTGCTTAAACCTAGGATCCTATCTAATGTCATTGCCTTTTCAAGGCTTTTACTGCTCAGCCTGTTTTTTAGGGATTCCCCCCACGCCTAAAAAGACTAGCTACAGAATCAGCCTACCCAGCTCCCCTCTTCTTGCTGTCTCAGAAACCAAAAATGGTCCCTTTTCCTGTTTTTGTTTTAAGAGCTACTCTACTAATCTCTGTGGAAACACTAAGGTTGAGATAGCTCCCAAGGTTCTAGAAATTGGATCCCCAGTCTCCATGGAATCATCCAGGGTAATGGAGTTCCTGCCCGCCTTACGTTTCCTGGACATTGGCAGTCTCTCAGTGCTCATAATCCCCAATGCCCCTTACCCACCTACCTTTAAATTAGTAGGAAACAGAACAACTTGAAATTGTCTTCTGGTTGAAGTTAGATCTTGGTCCCAACTTCAGTGCACGAAGAAGACCATCCTTCCCTACGCTTTGCTCAGGGCCTGAGTCTTATCCAAGGAGTTTCTTCTGTACACCAAATAGATAAGATAGGTCGGTCTGTAGTGTCAGAATGGTTCCAAGTTCTTCAGGAAGTGCCAGGGCACCTAGGACTTTATGTTCAGCTTCCATCTGGGGCCTTCCAAGGAAAGCTCTTGTTTCTCTCTCTCTCTCATTTCCAATATTCTCTTTTTAATTATAAAACTAATACATGAATATATTATCCTTGAAAAAATTAACATATTCCAGATATGTTATATTATATGTTGTATTATATCCCTGGAGATCACCACTTTTATCAGTTTGATGTATATTCTTTCAGATTTCATTTATAGACATATGTACATACACACACATACATTAGAGAACTTTATTAATATATGTACAGCTTTCTAATTTTCTAAAGTGCTCAAGTAATTTACAGTATGGCTGGACACTGCTTTATTTAACCATTCCTCTTTTGATCAACATTGACGATAGCTCTATCTTTAAGAGATACAGTAGTGCTAAGCAAATACAATAGTGTATCGTCTCATGTGCTTTGGGACATGTTATCAGGAGGGACTAGTCCCTGGAGAAGGACACCAGCTTGGGAAAGTAGAGGACCAGCAAAAAAGAGGAACCTTCAACAGTATGGATCAACACAGTGGCTGCTACAATGGGCTCAAACATAGCAACAGATGCAAGGTGGTGCAGGACCGGGCAGCATTTCATTCTGTTGTACGTAGGGTAATCATGAGCCGTAACCGACTAGACAGCACCCAACAACAACAAAGTGAAAGAAGCCAGTCAGAAAGGACCACGTATTGCATGATTCTGTTTATGTAGAATGTCCAGAGTAGGCAAATCTATAGGGACAGATAGTAGATTAGTTGTTGCCTAAGGCTGGGAATTATGAGGGATTGAGAGATGATAGCTAAGGGATGTGGGGTTTCTTTTTGGGGTAATAAAAATATTCTAAAATTGTAGTGATGGATGCACATCTCTGTGAGTATTAAAATCCATTGAACTGTACACTTAAATTTGTTTGTGAATTATATCTCAATAGAGTTTTTTTTTTTTTTTTTCCTTAAAGAGAGAGTAGTAACCTCGTTAGATATACTTCATCAGGACTAATGAAATTAGACTCTGTCCTCAGGCCCTGCCTAATAGCTCTGGTGGTTTTTAACCTCTGCTCCTCATCAACACAGGTGGTATGTTCTATGGCAAGCCTAGTGTCCTTAGCAGATAAAGTCTTTTTAGTTTTGAGCCATGACCTATGTGACCCATGACCTTTGTGAAAAAAGTAACGGTATAGGTAGGCAAGGGCTAAGCAGTGCTAAGCTCCTGTTGATCTCCATCATCTTGCTCTCACCCCATTTCATCTGTTGTTCTAGAATGGAGAACAGCAAACCCAATGTCCTCCTCTTCATCCTCCTGTCGCTGTTGTTAGGTGCTGTTGAGTCAATTCCGACTCATAGCAATACTGTGTATATGCAATAAGCAATACTTCCTAGAGTGGATGCTCCAAAGAGATCTTCTTCAGCTGCTCGTGGTAAAAATGGGCCCTTCTCTTAGGAGTAGAAAGATGTCCTGTATGCTGACCTCAAGAATCAGGCTCACCAATAAAGCTGGAGTAATTTTTTTCTCTTATGTACTAAAGATACCTCCAGAGGCTTTTCTCTAAGAGGTGAGTTTCAGATTCTGTATGGCTGATTCTAGGACCCTAATAGTAAATGCTGCTCTTGTATTTTAAATAATAAATAAATAAATGCCATTTGTTGAATACCTAGTATATACCCCTTATACTAATAAATCCTCATGAGAGCCCCTATGAGATAGGTGTCAGTCATCTCCTTTTACATTTGAACAAAATAAGGTTAAATAATTCACCCAAGGTCTTTCAGATCTGTGGCTCCAAAGCCAATGCCCTTCTGCTGCACCGTACTGAATTCTGTGTGTTTTAGCCTTGAATATCATGCTAAGTACCTTAGAGCTCTTTGAGGTCAGGGGCCTTACGCTACTAATCCCAATCTTGTTCACTACTCATAGCTTGATGCTTAGCACACAGTCTGTTGCTACTATATGTCCATAGAAATGGATACTTCCAGCCCTTCCCTTCACTTTGCTTCATCAGTCCAGCCTTGCCTGAGCGTGGCCATGCACCACCTGAGGCGTCTAAGCTCCCTGTGGGGGGTGTTCACACAAGAAGCCATGTGGAACTTCTGCCAGCTCCAAGAAGGAGAATTTTCTTTTTACAGAGAGGATGTTAGAGAGATTCTAAAGGGAAATGTTAGGAAATTAAAATCTGTGGAATCAGCATGAAGGCTGCTTAAGGATTACATTAGTCATGGAAGGTGAGTTCACTCAAGAAAGCAGAAAAGTAGAGAGACGGGGAGGATGCAGTTGGCAGGATGCAAATAACAGGTACAAAAGTTCACAGAGTACCTTCCGAAGGAAGAAACTCAACCCCCGTCTTCCCTAGTGCACACAAGCATGTGTGGATTAGATTAGGAAAGAGAGAAAGGAGCAAGTGGCCAAAGCACAAGGATGCACATTGAGATATGATCACATGTTCATAGAAACAAATAAAGTTGACCTCTGGAACATGCAGATGCTGCCCCTAGAGAAAAAATAAATCATCAACTATGGTGTCTAGCTTCAATGGAAGGGAGATATTTTATTTGGAAAGCAATTTTGTTTTGAAATTCGAAGTAAGGCCAGATAAGAAAGGAAAAACACTAAAGGAACTTCCTTCCCTCTGAATTAAAACTCCAGAGACTTGGTGCCCTCCAGTAGGTAGATAAAAGCCCTAATGAGACAGATGGCAATGAAAATAAACCTGGCCCAACTGCCAATGCCTGAAATGAATCAGGCTGGGTCTAAAGATGCTCCCTTGCCTTGCAATTATTTTGTGTAGGGTTTTTATGGGTCTTTGTTTGGGAGGCATCTTTGAATGCCCTTGCATCTGCTTGCAATTTCTTAATCTCATGAAATCAATCAGCAGTCCATGAACACTGTAACTTTAAAATTGGTGTCCGAAGTTTGGAATAAATTAGTCTTGAATTCATTCCTAGGTCTACTATGGATGTGCTGGGAGACACGAATCAGTTACTTCACTTTTCTGTTCCTAAATTTCCCTTTTTGTAACAGAGATAATATAGTTTTATTGACTTCAGGATAAATACTTCTTAAAAATATAAAATTATTTTACTCCTGTGAAACCCATCACTAAATATTGGTCTCCTTTGTGCAAGGCACAAGGTTAGACTCTGCAATATGATCCCCATGCATTAATCCTTAGGACTATCATACCAGGCAGCAATGGACCAAGCAGTAACATACATTAGTCCTTCTCTACTTTCTTTTCTAGAAGTACTTCTTCTGGAATCCGACTTGGGAATTTCCTGACTTTTCAAAGTTTAGATAATAAATCTTTCATTGCATTAGTATAACTTAATGCCTTTATTTGCCTGAATTGTATTTTAAAAAGAAAGTTGTACACCCCCATGCCCTCAGTGAGGCCACCAAAAGCATATTTCATTAGATTTATACACTTGAGACTTTACACTGTACAGTACTAAGAACTTTAAACATTCAATATTTAACACTCTGCAGTTGAAAGCAGAACCTGAGAAGAACTAGTATTTTTTTTAATGGACAGGATAGATTATTTCAAGTCTTAAACTTGAGTTAGAAGACACAAGTCTTCTTAAAGAGAGACTGCAGTTGACCTATCCTGGTTAGTCGCCCAGCACTAGGGTCACCTTGTTCAGAATGGCTGCTTGTGGCATGACCATGTGGGTGTCTCCAGTCAAAAAATGCTCCACTTTATGTAAAAAAGTTAAGGGGATAGGCAGCTGGGGCTGAGCAGACAATTACCAATCACCGCAAAAGCTGGGCTTCCTATTCCAGTGACCAGATTAAAAAAAAAAAGAAGAAGTAACAGTGTCTAGCACATGGACAATTCAGAATTAATTAGTCAATTGTCCTTTTGTTGTTAAAAAAAGAAAAAGAGTTCTGAAGCAGACAGGAGGTTCTTAAAAAAAAAAAGTCAGCAAACATTCATTTGAATACTTACTATGTATAGAATATCCTACTGCATAAAAACAGTAGAAGCCATGCCATGCAGTTATCACCATTAAGGGCAAAATAATAGACCATAAGGTGAACAAAGAAAGCTCAGATAAGTGGGAGTAGGCTCCATAGGAGAAGACCTTCGTTAAAGAGAAGGATCTGGCTTTGGAAAGAGGTGAGCGGTGAGGAAGGAGCAGCTTGGGGAGAGAATTCCACCTGTTAGGAACAACCCATGCAGAGACCTAGAAACAGCCTGGCTGGAATGCAGGGGGTGTGTTGGGAAGTGGCAGGAGATGCCCATGAGACATAAACTGGCTAATCCAGAGAAGGCCTTTTAACACTTAGATGGACTCTATAAGCAATTGGAATCACGCTGGATTCTGAATTAGGAGACTAAACTAACGGGAGGGGTATATGAGAAAGTTTCTTCTGTGACAGCTATTCGTGAGTCATTGGAGTATGAGGTTGCTAGCTAGCAGCAGGAAGGCCATCTGGGCATTGGCCCTGGTCTGAAATGGAGGTTGGGGAGCTAACCTAGAAGAGGTGAATGGGATAGACTTCTGGGTAGAAGATTCACTAAGAGTGATAATGTTAATATCCTCCTACTCTGCCCCCTCCCACCCCACCGCCCCGCGTCCTAGAGCTGGTCCCATGTGAGACAGATGGGGGTAACATAGTGTGAGTTTGATAAGCGATTAGGGTGAGAAGACTTGTTTGCACAGATCAGGAAAGGCTTTGTGGGATAAGCCTAGAAAGATGAATTTTGACAAGTACAATGGTATCTGATGAGAAGAGAGAAAAAGAGAGGGAGGATGAATACGAATGAAAGTGCAAATGGACTTGATGAATATGGAGGGGTAGGGTTAGTATTCAATCTTAGTTCAAAATGCTATATTATAGCTTTTTACATTTTGATTAAATTAGTAATTTAAATTTATAACTACATTACAATTTATATTTTAATTAAAACTGGAGAAGGACTGAAGACTAGAAAGCTAACTAGAAACTCTGACCTATTTTTTTGTAACAGACTTATTGAGATATAACTCACATACATAGAATTTCTCCTTTAAAGTCTACAATCCATTACTTTTTAGTATAATCAGAGTTGTGCAACCATCACCCTGAAAAGAAGCTCCATACCCTTTACCAGTAGTCTGACCTATTTTTAATTTAAATCTCACAAACACAATGAGTATTGAGGCTCTGGTTGCCAGTAATTCTCTGTGTTCCTTAACTGGCCAGAAATTTGAATGACTCTTGTTAATCATTAGTCCCATATCACGCTGCTCTAAGGAGAATATCCTAGTCAGCTAGGCTGCAGGGGATGGGGTATGAGGAAAGCTCCAAGCCCAGAATGGGAGGGCATGTAAGAGCATCTCAAGGGGAGGAAAGAGAGTTGTTGGGGCCAGAAGGAAAGAGAAGCCAACCTAGGGTGTGCAAGGGCTATGGAGAAGTTAGCAGGCAGCACTTCTCAGCAGTCCCAGTAATGTGAGACTCTGAAAGGACAATCTTGCAACTGCCCCTCAAAGAAACCTGCTCTATCCCCACAGACATGGAGCTTGGCTGAACAGGAAGCTATTTCCCTTTTCTACCCATTCTCCCTGGAGCCATACTTTTCTCCCCTTCTGCCAAAACCAAACCTGTTGCCGTCGAGTTGATTCCAACTCATAGTGACCCTATACGACAGAGTGGAACTGCCCCATAGAGTTTCCAATGAGTGCCTGGTGAATCTGAACTGCCGACATTTTGGTTAGCAGCGGTAGCACTTAACAACTACACCACCAGGGTTTCCCCTCACTGCCAGGGTGCCCACTATCTGCCAGGCCCTGAGCGGAGGGTTTTCTCTGTATTATCTCATTTAACCCCTATATGGGGCTTTCTCTGCATTATCTTGTTTAGCATCTGTGAGGAGCATTCTCTGTATTATCTCTTTAACCCCTATGAGGAGCTTTCTCTGTGTTATCTCATGTAACCTCATGGGGAGGGGGGCTTTCTCTGTATTATCTCATTTAACTCTGTGGGGGGCTTTCTCTGCCTTAGCTGATTTAACACTATGACAGCTCCATGAAGCAGATATGGATATTCCCTTTTTTATAGATTAATAAACTGAAGCTCCTAGAAGTTAAATAAACTTGCTGAGGATCACACAGCCGATAAGTGCCACAGTTGATTTCAAACCCAGGCCTCCAGCCAGGATTCATTGAGCTTCTGGATCTTTTCTGCCTTTACATCAGTGAGGTCAACATGACTTCTAAAGAATTCAATCCTTCCGCATCAGGGCAGTGTACTAGGGCTTAGGAAAAAATCCACTACCCAGGCATGACAAAAAAAAAAAAAAAAAACACAGAGCCTAGGGTTATACAAACCTTTGAACCCTTCACCAATGTTTTTAAGAGCAATGTGACCTTCTCGGCAATGTCTTTTCGGTATTAGCCCTTTGCACATCTGGCATGCTTGATCCCAGATGTGTGGTTTTCATCCCAGGGGTGGGGCCCCAGTCCTGGGGATCCTGCCGGTTCAGCTGTGCTTGCTATGGCCTGTTTCTTTGACAGGGCCTGCAGGAGGTGGCCAGTGGTGGTTTTGTAGCCCCTGATTTATGACTGTCTCCAGCCAGAGACAAGTGCTCTACAATTTGGTGCACACACACATGCACATGCACACATGCACACACACAAGCCACCCATTTGGAGAGGAACATGAAGAAGGGAAGGTTCACAAGGCATCACCATGAATTTCTCTTTTCTCCCAGATCAACTGGTCTGACTTCTCCCTGTTGCCTCCTTTGCCTGTGGTCTGTCAGCTGGAGGTGATGACAAGGAATATTTCAGACTCTTTCCCCATCTGCTCCAAACACCAGGAAGCTGCAGGCCTGCTTCCTTCCAGGCCAGCTTAGAAATACTGGTGTCAGGATAGAGCAGGCTTCCAAAAGCCAACCACAGAACATTTAATACCTGTGCAAACCCCACATAGAATTCATATGCCAGAGGGTCATGGCTTTATGAGTGTTTCCATGACATGGTATTATTACACCACAGATCTCTCACCTCATATGTCACTCAAGCATTCTCTGTCAGGAAACCAAGGAATAAACATCCAAAAAGAAGATTAATATTAGAGAGACTAAAAGAGTAAAGTTCACCCAACCATATGGTTCAGCTCAGGAGGGATGTGTGTCAGCCCTTCTCTCTATCCCTTCACCCCTGCCTTGCACTTCATCCTGTCTCACACTCCAAACAGGAATCGCTTTACAGCAGTGTTGCTCAAGCTACCTGCATCAGAGTCAGTGGGAAAGCTTGTTAAAAATGCAGATTCCTGGGAATCAGAATTTCTGGGGATATGACCTAGGAATCTGCATTCACAAGCTCCCCGAGAGATGTTTGTGCATTGGAGAACCACTGCCTTATGACATCCCTGAGAAGTGAGCCATTTACCCCTCTTTGAGTACATTTAGCCATGTAGAATTTACTACTTCCTTGGGCAATTAAATCCAATGTCAGGTGATTGAGGAGAAAGATCTCTTTGATTGAGCAGAATCTGACATTCTACTAACTCTCATCCATTTTTCCCTCTTTCTCCTACCACCTCTGGTGCCACAGACACTGAGCCACCTCCCTTCTGCCTTAGTTTTCTAGGGGTGCCATAACAAAATACCAAAAGGCAGGTGGCTTTAAAGAACATGTATTTATTTCTCACAGTTTTAGAGGCTAAATGTCCAAATCCAGATCTCAGCCATGTTAATCCCTTCTTTTGGCCTCTCTCCTAGTTTCTAGCGGTTACTGGCGATCATTGGTGTTCCTTTGCTTCTTATAGGTATATCTGCCTCCATTGTCACATGTCTCTGCTTGTGTGTCTGTCTGTCTGTGTCTCCTTTTATAAGATGCCACTGAGAAAGGATTTGGTTTAGGACCCACTCAACTCTGGTATGACCTCATCAGCCAAAAATGAAAAACTCTATTTCCAAACAGGATCACATTCACAGATTCAGGGGTTAGGACTTCAAGGTATATTTGAGGGGACGCAATTCAATTCATAACTCCTTTCGTGGGAGAGCTTCCAGCTCAAACCCTTCAGTGTCACATCTCAGAAACCAGAGGAGTGAATCCAGCCACTGGACATGAGAACAAACATTGTTTCCAGGGGCAAGTTTTTTCCATAACTCTCTGACTCATATTCTCCCTCAAAGCCACCTTTATCACATGTACAGGTCCCTGGTGGCCTGATGTTGTGCTGCCTTTGCACAAAGGCTTGAGGAAAACTAGCTGAAAATGCACCTAAAACCACACCCACTGGCATTGAGTCAATTCCGACTCATAGCAACCCTACAGGGCAGAGTAGAACTACCCCACAGGGTTTCCAAGGCCATAATCTTTATGGAAGCAGGCTGCCACATCTCTCTCCTGCGGAGCCGCTGCTGTGTTTGAACCACCGACCTTTTGGTTCGCAGCCAAGTGCTTAATCACTGCGTCACTAGGGCTCCCTTGAAAATCCACCTACTTGTGCAAAATAAATGTGACTTTTTTTAAAAAACGGAGTTGCTTCCGTGTACCTAGGTCTTCAGTGTGGCCTTAAACAGAAGAGTCAAGAAAGTCACATTGAGAGGTGTGGTGTGAAGGCCACTAAAGAGGCTCTCCATCTCCAAATGCCTCCCCCACACATGCCATGAAGGATGAAATTCCCCCATCCAAAGAACATCTGTTTGTGGTAGGCTTTGCTTTTCCAGGAGGGCTTGGTTAAAATGGAAATGCCCACGAAAAAGATCACATGTTAACTCATTAGCAATTTGTTTAAAGAGCAGTGGACTAGCAGTCAGAGCCCTGGGTCTGTAGTCCCAGCTATGCCACTTTCTCTCTATATAGCTTCAGATTTCTTTCTGAGCCTCAATTTCCCTCATGTATTAAATGGGAAGAATGATAACCTTCATTGACCACCTTACAGTGTTGTGAAGATTCAAGAAGATAATGTATATTTCATAAACTTTAAAGTGTTCTTATTATAATGCAATATTATATGTTTAGCCAGTCGGGCAGGGCGTTACAGCAAAAGGTTTTCACTACCAGGATCTTGCGGGAGGCCTGGAGGTGAGCGGCTTCATTAAAACTCCAGCCTCTGGATCCTACTTAGAAGCCAATCCTGGTGGTGGACCTTAGGCAAGGTGCTCTCCCTCTCTGTGCTCCATTTCTTCATCTGTAAAATTAGAAGGTTAATAGTAATACTATAGATATTTTGAAGACTAAATAAATAATACATGCAAAGCGCTACCTAGAGTGCCTGGTATATACGTGCTCTGTAAGTATTATCATTATCGTCATCGTCATTACCAAATGGGAAGAGGGCAAGGAAAATATTCTTCAAGTTTTTCCTTCTTAGACTTCTGCTTCTTTTTCCACAAACTGACAAAAAAGTAAAAGCTTCAGGTTGTTACATAAACCATGGGGACCAGCTGTTCTTCTCTGCTGAGTACCAAGTAAAATGATGAAGACAACACTCACAACAGGAGGGATTGCCATTAGTACAGTGACTGTTATGTCCCATTTTACCCAGAACTGTTCCAGTTTATTCCTGTGGTAATTATTAATGCTTTAAAAAATGTCCCAGTTTGGATGATAAATTGTAGAGTCTCCTAGACATTAGAATTGCAAAAGAACTTTCAATGAGGTTTGAAAACATTAAGATAGGTTATTGAGGGAGCTTGTGAAATCTTCTTCCTTGGAAATATTTAAAATATGACCATCTGGCTGGGATGATTTAGAACAACTGCAAATAAGTACTCATTTATAAGCCCGCTAAAATGCTTTGTTTGGTTTGGTTAAACTAAACTGCCTTGCCCTGCCTCCAGGAGGTACATAGGTAGTAAAATTAATGGAAACAACATTCTTTACTACTCAATTTGCCAAACAAAAATTTCCTTGTGCTGTGGGCTAGTGGATGCACATAAGCAATTATTATGAGTTTAGAGCCAGTAAAATTCTGCCTCGAAGTACAGGAAAGAGATACTGTAGATTTGAAAGTTAACAAATTCTTGGGCAACGAAAAGTTTAAAACAAGAGGGCATACTTTATGGAGACCTGAGGCTCCCCAGCAAAAGAGTAGGGAGAAAGAAGTACATGGTGACCAACATCCCTGTACCTCAGAGCCATCGTGGTGGGAGGGGGAGAGATTTTCAAGGAGTTTTGGGGATTCAGTTAGCAGTAATGATAGACAGAGCTTAAGAGGGGGGCTGAGGGACTCAGAAAGAGTGGAGATGAGGATGGGCAAAATGGACTCTTTATAATCACAGCTCTGGACTCCATTTTTTAAAACCTTTGAATAGTCTGCACTACCTACAAAATGAAGTCCTTAGTGAGGTGCCTGTGGTCTCCACAACCTGGCCCTAGCTTAATTTTCCAAACTTACTTCCCGTTGCTCCCTGTCCGTACCTCCAGACATACTCAAGCACTTATTCTTTCCCGCATGAAACTAGAATCTTTCAACTTTTCGCCTTTCTCTTGAATAACCTCTTTTAATCTCTACCTGGAAACCCTGGTGGCATAGTGGTTAAGTGCTATGGCTGCTAACCTAAAGGTCAGCAGTTCAAATCTGCCAGGCGCTCCTTTGAAACTGTATTGAGGCAGTTCTACTCTGTCCTATAGGGTCGCCATGAGTCAGAATCAACTTGACAGCAACAGGTTAATCTCTACCTAGCCAAATAACTCCCAGTTCTTCAGAGCCTAGCTCACAAACCAACTTTTCCACAAGGACTCTCTGGAACCCCCCACCCTTCTCCCCAAACAGAATTAATCTCAGCCTTGCCAGGACTCTTAATGCTTTATCTGTATAGTGACTCTCACATGTTGCCTTAACTTGCCATCAGAGGATATAGATGCTCAGGGGCAGAGGCTGTGCCTCAGTTCACCTTTGTGTTTCCTGCCCCTGATAGAGAGTCTGGCATATAAAAAAAAAAACATAGTAGGCACTCAATAAATGTTTATCGAATCAGCAGATGGATGAATGAATGAAATAGGGATGTAGATAAGGAGAGAAGGAAGGTCTTGAGGGATATGAGGACAAATGTGATGAGAGGAGTGCCAGCCAGTGCAGGCTCAGATGGAAGGCTTCAGGCAGAGATGACTAGAGAATGTTGGAGGCTCAGTTAGAGTTGGAGTGGAGATTGGGTTGGGAGCAAGAGTGGGCAGAGGCAAAGAGAGCATACAGGGCAAAGAATGAGCTCAGTACTACTGACTCAGAGTTGAATTCAGGAACCTCTAGAGCAGCCTTCATTCCCGGAGACACAAACTCTGATGACTACAGGGGCCAGAGAGGTGACCTTCTGTATTTCCTGTAAAAGCCTTACTGTCTTATCTTTCTTATTCAGTTCCACAATCCATCTGGAGTTGCTAGGGGTCAATAAACATTTCTTCCCATGTGGATATCCAATTGCCTCAACACCATTCATTGAAAAAGATCATCTTTAGCTAGATTAATGGAAACGGAACAACCAGAACAGAAATAATGAGAATGATCACGCATTGTGAAGAATGTAACCAATGTTACTGAACAATTTGTATGAAAATTGTTGAATGAGAATCTGTACTGCTGTGTGAACTTTCGCTGAAAACACAATAAAAAATATTTAACAAAGAAGATCATCCTTTCCCTGTTGCACTGCAATGTTCCCCTTTTCATAAGTCAGGTTAGCATATACATGTGGATCTGTTTCCTGATTCTATGTTATTTTTCATTTGTCAGTTTGTCTATTCTAAGCCAATACCTCAGTGTTTTATACTATTGCTTTATAATAAGTCTTCATATCTGGTAGTATCTTTTCTAGTTTTGTTTTTCTTCTTCAAGATTACCTTGGCTATTTTTAGCCATTCCCATTTCCATATGAATTTTAGGATCAGTTTGGTCATTTCTGCTGAGATTTTGATAGGATTACGTTAAATCTGTACTTTAATTGGGGGAGGATTAACATCTTCACAATAGTGAGTCTTCTAGTCCATAAATGTGGTAAATTCCTTTGTTTATTTAAATCTCTTTCCTTCTCTAATATTTTTGTAGTTTTCGAGTTAGAGGTCTGATCTACCTTTCGTTAGATATATTCCTAGGTATTTTTTTTGTTTGTTGAAGTTATTATATATGTAATCTTTTTAAAATTCCTATTTTTTATGTGGTTGTTGCTAGTGTGTTATAATCAAATTGATTTTTGTATGTTGAACTTATATCCACTTATTCATGAATTAATTCACTTATTAATTTGTGATAAATTCACTTATTAATTCTGGTAGTTTGTAGAATCTTTTTTAAATAGTTTATTTTATTTTGTTGTTATGGTTGAGAATATACACAACAGAACATATACAAATTCAACAATTTCTATATGTACAGTTCAGTGACATGGATTATATTCTTTAAGTTGTACAACCATTCTTACCCTCCTTTCTGAATTGTTCCTCCCCCATTGACATAAACTCACTGCTCCCTAAGCTTCCTATACAACCTTTTCAGTTGCTGTTGTCAATTTGATACTATACAAATAGTTCTTTAAAAAAGCACGCTACTCAAGGCAGTCATTCTTTACTAATTAAGCTAAACTGTTGTTTGGTTTAAAGGAGACTCCAGGGGATATTTTTGGTTTAAGGTTTAAAGATTATCTCAGGGCAATAGTTTTGGGGGCTCATCCAGCCTCAGTGACTCCAGGAAGTCTGTATTCCATGAGAATTTGAAATTCTCTTCCATATTTTTTCCCTTTTGATCAGGATTCTTATATAGAATCTTTGACCAAAACATTCAACAATGGTAGTGAGGCGCCATCCAGTTTCTTCTGGTCTCGTGGCAAAGGAGGAAGTTTGTAGAATCTTTTGGGTTAATATTATCAGCAAATAATCATAGCTGTATTTCTCCTATCCTGACAATTACCCACCCTGGAATGGGGTCATCTACTGCTAAAGCACGGTGTGTCAGGGGAGGGTAATCTGCAGCAGCCTACTATTCCTATTAGGAATTTAGGATTTGTTGTTTACACATTCTTCTACCAAGTTTGTATTTCCTTTGCTCTGGAAGTATGTTCCCTCCTCTGTCTTCTGTATTCCAGAGGTCACTGTCACTTGCAGCAAATTCCTTTTAGGTCTAGACTCTCCGTAAGCAATAAAAGTGGGAGGCCAACATGGTTTCTTCTTCAGCCCCATCTCTTCTGTGGTGAGAAGCTAAGTATTTGTAGGGACACTCCGCAATTCTCATGACATACCCTTAGACTGCTTGGTACTAACGAAACATCTCTGAGTACGCTTTTAAGACTCTAACACTTTTGAGGAAATCTTTATTCTACTTCAAGCAAACAAGTCTAATTCCTGGTTGGTATACTTTATATTTTTATACTTTATTTGGTATAGTGGCTGTTTTCTTTTTTCATTGATACTGGGCTTTTTTCTTAATGCTGTGTTTCACTGTTTTTGTTGTTACGACTGGGTTTTGAGAGATTACAATGAAGTAAAAACACCTTTATTCCATCTATGACCAGACACCCTCTTCACATTTCTAAAAACTAAAATTTATAGCTTTATTTATTACAAACTTTATACATGTTCATTATAGAAAGTACAGAAAATAAATGGATATACACAGAAGAATAGTTAAGAATAGAATAGTGTTGGTCTTACTTGCTTCAGGCAAGGGCAGCAAAGACTTGGGTAGAACTGCAAGAAAAGGGTAAGCCAGAGGTGTTAAAGGTCAAAAGAATCCCTAAGACAGCCAGACTGTGCCAAAATATACCGCCCTCAAAGGAGAGTTTAGTTAGACTAGTCCACAGGACAAGCCGAGTGTGCAAACATAAGCAGCCCTCGGAGGGAAGATTTGGGCAAGCAAACACAGACAGGGCCCTGCAGGAAAGCAGAGGCTACAGAAAGCAGAGTATGCAAACAGTACCACACTCAGAGGGGAGACATAGAGGGGGTGCAATCCCGGTCATTAGAGGTGCAGGAAGGCTTTTTAAGTCACATTCCATCCCCTGGGGCTGATGTTGAAACATTCCCTGTTAAAGATTCATTTAATGCATTTTGGCAAATGGCTCAAGAGGGGGCATTACTGCCATGACTTCCCCATAGAAGACTTTAGAAACACAGGCTGCTGGAGTTGGAAGGGACCTCAGGGATCACCTCAGCCAGTACCTCCCAAAGCGGGGTCCATGTGCCACTGGTAACACAGGAAGTTATTTTAACAGTACAAAGTTTTTCTTTTTCTTTTTTTACTTTAATAGTTATATTTATTTTAATTTGTATTAGAAAAAATATAATCAGCACAACAGAACCATAATTTCACAGACGTTCTTCTTTCAGATAAATCTAAAGTTGGTAGTGATATTAGGCCTGCGTTGATTTAAAGAACAGCATAAAGCAAATAGAGTCTCTGGTGGTGCAAATAGTTAATACACTCTGCTGCGAACCAAAAGGCTGGCAGTTGAGTCCACACAGAGGTGCCTCAGAAGAAAGGCCTGGTGATCCACTTCTGAAAAACCAGCCACCAGAAGCCCCGTGGAGCACAGTTCTACTCTGACGCACACGGAGTCAACGTGAGTCAGAATCGACTTGATGGCAACTGGCTTTATACTAAGGGACAGGAACAGTAAGGAGGCTAATTGCAAAACATCAGAAATTCTAAAACTTTATATCATGCTTTGGAATTTAATTTAATTCAAGTAAATTTTTTCAGGTTCTTCTGTAGGTAGAATTATTTAGCATGTCCTTAGACAAACAAAAAGGAAAAGCTCTCTTGATCCTTGGAGACCTTGCAGTCTGGTAGTTGACAGACACCTGTGATACAGAGCAGATTATGGGAAAGGCTCATCATATAAGGGTGTTTTGAAGGCTCAAAGAAAAGGGATCGCGCTTCTTATATCTCATCAAACCTAAGATGCTGTCAATTGAAAGACACACCATTATTTTATGTGTCACTAAGAAAGAACTCAGATAATTAAACTATGACGTGTCATTGATTAAGATGCATCCCTTTTTTAGAGATGTTAAGAATGTGAAAAAAAATCATCTTTGAAATGATGAAATGTGGTAATTGAAGAATTTTGACAGGCTGAAATAAGAGAAAAAGCCCACTAAGCAGGGGTCCTTCTGTTTTTTATAAACTACGGGCTTTCTTTGAGTCATTCACTTCCATGACTCTGTCACTCCCTCTGTGACCCTTCATGATCATGAAGATCAAAAAGCGTCATCTCCTGCCAGAGTTCCTCTCCTTAAACATAGACCCTTATAGCCGACCTTATCTCATTCGTTTATTTAACACTTAATGTCATACCTACCGTGGGCTAGGCACAGCTTTAAGTGCCTTATACTTACTGTCATGAAAACCCCAGGTGGTTGTTTTTGTTAGTTGCCATGGAGTCAGCTCTGACAGAATGAAACGTTGCCCACTCCTGTGCCATCTTCGTGATCATTGGTATGTTTGAGCCCATGGTTATATGAGGCAGGCATTATTATTATCATCTCTATTATTCAGAGAGATTACGTAACTTGCCCAAGGTCACGCTTACTCCACCACTAGTCACACTCACTAGCTACACATTTTCCCCTGAATGTCCTGCAGTATTTTAAAATCCCAAAACTGAACTCACCATTTCCCCAGAAACCTGCTCATCTTCCCCTTTTTTCCTCTCTGCTGGTTAATACAGCATCATCCTTAAGCCAGGTCTTTCCCTCATATACCATATTCAACTTATTACTACATCCTGTCAGCTTACAGTGTAAATATCTGTGGAACAGTTCCCTGGGCGGCACAAATAGTTTGCATTTGACTGCGAACCTAAAGGTTGGCAGTTCAAACCCACCCACTAGTACTGGGAAAGAAAAGGCATGGCAATCTACTTCCATTAAGATTACATTAAAGAAAACCCTATGGGTCAATTCTACTCTAATATATGGCCATAGATCAGAATCGAATTGACTCCAACTAACAACAACCACACAGTGCCTGGTACAATACTTGACTTGTAGTAGGGGCTCAGTAAATTCTTGTTAAATGAATGAGAGAACAGCAAGAACATCTCAAAGCCAGTGAGTGGTATAAATAGGATTTAATCCCATGTACCTTGATTCCAGAATCTCAGCTCTTAACTAGGACGCTGAAAGATAACGAAGGCTTCAAGGTTGTTAGAATGGAATTTTAGGATATTTGTATCAATGGCCTAAAACTTTGTCATAAAGTAAAATTTGAGGCCATCTTCTGCAAGTGGGAGTGATTGAGGTCCGGGGCTTTATGGGAACAGGGATAATTTAGGAATCTACTATTTTTACTGTAAGATAATTTAGGTACCAAGTAAGAAATGAGAAACCCTGGTGGCGTAGTGGTTAAGAGCTAGACTGCTAACCAAAAAGTTGCCATTTGAATCCACCAGGCACCTCTGGGAAACCCTGTGGGGCAGTTCTACTCTGTCCTATAGGGTTGCTATGAGTTGGGATCAACTCGACAGCAATGGGTTTTTTTTTTTTCAGTAATAGATGAAACTAAAAATACATTTCCTTCTTACTTGCCACAGTGGAAGAAATATGAGTATCACAATAAGATTGATGTTCTTATTTCTCTTGACCCTTTCAAGTTGGGTCTAGATGTTAAAGTGTTTGGTTGTAGAATTAAGGACAGAGTGCTCAAATGGGGTTCTTACTACGGTATGCCTGTGTCAGTGTTCAAAGAAGCTCTTGTTCCCTGTCAACTGAAAGTTGAAAATACTAAGTACCCATCTCCAGATCTCTGAAATTGTGTGGGAAGATAGAGCACAGTGGATTTGCCAACCCATTGTCACCAGTGTATTTTTTCTTTCTGTCTAGAAGCATTCACTAAGTCATTACAACCAAAGGTTTGTAACAGCTCTATTAAACCAAAACACTGAAGCGGTTGCCATCAAGCTTCATGGCAACCTGTATGTGGAAGCACAGAATTGCATTTCATAAGATTTTCAATGGCTGTGATCTTTTCAGAAGTAAATCACCAGGATTTCTTGAGTCACCTCTGGGTAGATTCAAATCATCAACCTTCCAGTTAGCAGCTGTCATGAATTGTATTGTGTCCCCCCAAAATGTGTGGCAGTTTGGTTAGTTAGGCCATGCTTCCCAGCATTGTGTGGTTGTCCTCATTTTGTGATCTTCCTATGTGTTATAATCTCCACCTGTGGTTAAAGAGGATTAGGGTGGGATGTAACACCCTTGCTCAGGTCACATCCCTGATCCAATGTAAAGGGAGTTTTCCTGGGGTGTGGCCTGCACCACCTTTTATCTTACAAGAGATAAAAGGGAAGGAAAGCAAGCAGAGAGTGGGGGACCTCGTACCACCAAGAAAGCATTGCCGGGAGCAGAGTGAGTCGTTTGGACCCAGGGTTCCTGCATGGAGAAGCTCCTCGTCCAGGGGAAGATTGATGGCAAGGATCTTCCTCCAGAGCTAACAGAGAGAGAAAGCCTTCCTTCCCCTGGAGCTGACACCCTGAATTTGGACTTCTAGCCTACTAGACTGTGAGAAAATAAATTTCTCTTCGTTAAAGTTACCCACTTGTGATATTTCTGTTACAGCAGACCTAGCAACTAAGACAGTAGCTGAGTGCTAAACTACAATATGACTCCACAATAGCTTTTAGAAGTGAGTAATATATCCTTCTTCTATATGACCCTTGCTTTGCCTTTTCAAGACATATATATGTTGCTGTTGTTGTTGTTGTGTGCCATCAAGTCGATTCCAACTCATAAGGAGTCCTGGTGGTACAATGATTAAGCACTCAGCTGGTAATTGAAAGGGTGGTAGTTAGAACTCACCCAGTGGCTCCATAGGAGAAAGAACTGATGATCTGTTCCTGTAAAGATCATAGCGTAGAAAACCCTATGGGGCAGTTCTACTCTGTCACGTGTGTCTCTATGAGAAGGCATATATCTGTCATTATGTTATAGTTACTTGTGGGCATTTGTTGTTGTTGTTACCCTTTGAGACCATCAGCTTTGGAAGGCAAGGACCATGTCTTGTCCAGATCCATACTTCCATATATAATAAATCTTTAAATTGAATCATTTTATGGAAGAAGGATCTTTTGCCCAACTTCTTGGAAATATGTCATGTTCACAAAATTCTGAATTTAAATGAATGTTTCGACATGGACAAGTCAGTTTCAATATTGTCACTTTTTTTATTTGGGTAATTTGTGTAGATAGTTGTGATGTTTCAGTAAAGATAATGCTTCTGTGTGGTTCAGAATTCTACTTATGAAGCACACTTCAGACAAGTAAAATTGGGTTTTTTTTTTTTGAAAAATTGAATTTCGATAATTAAACCCTGATATATCAGTATAGGAAACTCTGGTGGCGTAGTGGTTAAGAGCTATAGCTGCTAACCGAAAGGTCAGCAGTATGAATCCACCAGGCGCTCCTTGGAAACTATGGGGCAGTTCTACTCTGCCCTGTAGGGTCGCTATGAGTTGGAATCCACTCGACGGCAACTGATGTTAAACTTTTTTGTTATAACTGAAAAGTAGAAAACTGTTTTTCTAACTACAATGATTCTAAACATTTATTCCACTTTTTTTTTTAAATTATTACATTAAAATACTTTTTTAATTACATAGAGGAATTAATGAGTAATTCTCTATCTAATGAGTCATCTAAGTTTCAAATAAGGATTATTTCTAAAAGAACAACTATTCCTCTTCTGCACATTGTTATTTATAATTTGATACAGTTTATTTTATAGTTCTTAAGTCCACGCAACCTTAAATTTAATTATCTCGATATTTCCTTTTTGTATCTAGAATCCAATTATATCATGGTGGATGCCTTTGAAATGGCTAAGCATTTCAAACTTGCTGTTTCCTAGCTGGATTATGCTGTGGTTTGGTTGCTTTTGTTTACTTAATTTTCCTGTTATTTCACTTTCCTTCTATTCTACGAACTATATTTTCAGAGAATGAGCATTATCTATTTCAGTTACTTATGTGCTTTCGAAGAGTTTATGTTTTATATCTTCGGTTTATTGCTCCAAGATCTTTTAAATTCCACTCTTTATTCATGTAGACTATTTTTAAAAAATGATTCTTTTGCTTTGTTCATAGGCTCTTGATTTCCTCAAAAACGTGTTTAAGACAGACTTGTAAATGATTTTAGAGAATGGTCAAGCCGACCACAATTTCATTTGGCCTGCTATGTCTTTATGGTACAGCCATGGTCAGGGCCATGAGCCCTTTACCACATGGGTCAGTTTATGTTGCCCTGTTTACATATCACAGACTTTCCTTAAGACCTTGTTAAAACCACACAAATGTTTATTTGTAGACACAAGAGACACTAGGTGAAAACATATGTATGAATAAACTCAAATCCCACCCCACTGCTAAAAATATGGCTCAACGTATGTGCTCTACAACATACATTTACTCAGCAAAAAAATTATTGAATTCCTCCTATTCCAGGCACTCTGTCAGGCACTAGAAATACACAACAAACAAAAGAGATTATACCTGCCCTCCTGGAGTTTCCGTTATTATAGCCCCCCATGCTAACCATAGATTATGAGCACGATAACTCAGTAAAATAAATAGTATGTTGCATATAGAGAAGGACTAAGGATAAAAATATAAAAAGCAGTAAGATGATTAGGAAGCATTAGAGAGAGGGGTAAAATTGTAAATAGGTGGCCAAGGAAGACCTCTCTAAGAGTATCTGTCAGGAACTTGCTCTGTTCCATGCATATGGTGAACAAGGTAGGCACATTTCCTGCCTTCAGGGACCTCACAGCCTGGTAGGAAAGAGAGATACTGAACAAGCACACACTCACTTTGATGGGTGCCCTTAAAAGGGGAGAGTATAGTATTACATATGGGTATGACAAGCTTTACTAACCTGAGGTTGGGGAAAACATCCTTAAGAAGTGACATTTAAAATGAGTAGGAGTTAGCTAGGTAAAAAGGAGAGGCAGCTTTTCAGGCGAATCAACAGGACCACCTCTGGAAGCCCAGTCTAGGTTATAGCTTCATGGAATTCCAAAGGCCTTTGAGAGATCATTCTTTCCAAATTCCCCACTTACCTGAGTTACACAATGAGTTAGGGACAGGATTAGGACTAGAACACAGAACGCCTAGAATGAAAGCTACACAGGATAGGGATTTTTTTATCTGTTTGTTCACTAATGTATTCCTAGTGCCTAGAACAGTAAATATTTGCTGAATCAAAGAATGAAACCGCCTGACTGGCTCTTCAGCATTTTGTTTTGTTTTCCCCTCTGGCATAAAGCTCAGACATAATACTATACTAGGTACACAGGGCTGGATGTGACATGTGAGGTAAAACAGATACATTCTGTATCCTCCAATAGATTGTCCTATTAGGCCAGCAGTTCTCAAACTTTTTGGCCTCAGTTCTCCTTTACACTCTTAAAAAGTATTGAAAAACCCAGGGAGGTTTTATGTGGATTATAGCTATCAATATTTACCATATAGAAATTAAAACAAAGTTAAGAATTATTTATTTGTTTATTCATCCAAAAATAACAATAATAAATCCCATTATGTGTTAAAATAATAACACACCTTACTCCACTCGTCTCATCCCTCCGGGAGCAAGGGAAAATGAAGAAAACTAAAGACACAAGGGAAAAACTAGTCCAAAGGACTAATGGACCGTAACTACCACAACCTTCACCAGACTGAGTCCAACACAACTAGAGGGTGCACAGCTACCACCACTGACTGCTGTGACAGGGATCACAATAGAGGGTCCTGGACAGAGCTGGAGAAAAATGTAGAACAAAATCCTAACTCACAAAAAAAGATCAGACTTACTGGCCTGACAGAGACTGGAGAAACCCCAAGAGTATGGCCCTCAGACACTCTTTTAGCTCAGTAATGAAGTCACTCCTGAGGTTCACGCTTCATCCAAAGATTAGACAGGCTCATAAAACAAAATTAGACTGAATGGTCACACCAGCCCAGGTGTAAGGACTAGAAGGCAGGAGGGAACAGGAAAGCTGGTAATTGGCATCCCAAGGTTCAGGAAAGGAGAGTGTTGACACGTAACAGGGTTGTTAACCAATGTCATAAAACAATATGTATACTGTTTAATGAGAAGTTAGTTTGTTCTGTAAACTTTCATCTAAAGTACAATAAAAATACATAAATAGCACATCTTATTAAAAATAGCTTTATTTTAAAAAAATTAGTGAGAACAGTGGTATTGTTTTACATTTTTGAAAATCTCTTTAGTGTCTGGCTTAGTAGAAGACAGCTAGATTCTTACATTTGCTTGTACATTCAATTTATTGCAATATGTTATTTTGGTTTAACTAGATGAAAAAATCAGTCCTCCTACAGACTTGTAGTAGGAGAAGGGAGAGGTATTTAGTAGGCATTTCAGATAATTTGGATATTCTTGTTTCATTCTACACCAAAACTCAATTGTTGTTGTTAGCTGCCATTGAATCAGTTCTGATTCCTAGTGACCCTATATACAATATAATGAAACACTGCCTGGTCCTGTGCCATTCTCACAATCGTTGTTATGCTTGTGCCCATTCTTACAGCCACTGTGTCAATCTATCTCATCTATGGTCTTCCTCTTTTTCACTGACCCTCCACTTTACCAAGCATTATGTCCTTCTCCAGGGACCAATCCCTCCTGATAACATGTCCAAAATATGTGAGATGTAGCCTCGCCATCCTTGCTTCTAAGGAGCATCCAGTTTGTACTTCTAAGACAGATTTGTTTGTTCTTTTGGCAGTCCATGGTGTATTCCATATTCTTCACCAACACCACAACTCAAAGGTGTCAATTCTTCTTCTGTCTTCCTTATTCATCATCCAGCTTTTGGGTGCTTATGTGGCAATTGAAAACACCATGGCTTGGGTCAGGTGCACCTTAGCCTTCAAGGTGACATCTTTGCTTTCCAACACTTTAAAGCGGTCTTTTGCAGCAGATTTGCCCAATGCAATGCGTCTTTTGATTAGACTAACTAAGTTAGAATTTGGGGGGATGGAGTCCATTTATCAGTATTTTTAAATCTCCCCAAATCATTTCAGTGTACAGCCAAAGTTGAGAACTACTGGTTAAGGCCTCCTTAATGAGATAATGCTGAGGGACATTACATAGACCTAGGGAATAAACAGTATGCCTTGTTTGCTCCCAGCTGCCCTGAGGAACAAATTTAAAATAGTAATAACTACATTCCTAAATCTATTGGTAATATTAGGTAAACCTAGTTTCAGGAAGGTTCATGACTGTCTGGGCCCACAAGAAAATGAAAAAAGCCCAGTGGAGGAGGAGGCTAATAAATGCTTGACTTTGAGACACCACTCTTTCCTGACTTTCCACCTTCCTCTCTGGCTATACTTGATTCCCCTTTGCAAGAACGTCTTCCTCTGCCCATCCTATAAATGTTGGCAAATAAATATGTCTAGTCCATTTCTCTCTCTCCTGACCATCAGCTTCCTACTGGTTATCTCTGACTGGTTGCTTCACGGCCATGCCCAAAAGTAAACTTGTCTCCATTTCCCTGTCCCTCCACTCCTTGCCATAAATTGAATCTCCTCTTATGTCTGTATCTAAATGAATGGTACCACCATCCACTCAATTGCCTATGCTAGAAACCTTGGACTACTCCTTCACCTTACTACCCAAGTTTCCTTAACTTGTCCCTACCCTTCGGTCATATCTCTCTTCAATCTGTTTTCTACAGTGCAGCAAAAGTGATTTTCTAAAACACAAATCTTGTTATCTCCTGCTTAAACCTCTTTAGTTTTATTGCCTCTGAAATAAAATTTAGATCTATTAAAATGGTTCACAGTGACCTGTATGATTTGGTCTCTACCACCTCTTTTTTCTTGCACTCTGCGCTCCAGCCAAACTGAATTTCTTTTAGTTCCTTGAATGTGGTTTATTTCTTTCTCATCTGAGTGAACTCTATTGTGTTTATTGCTGTAATCCCGGTGCCTACATAGTAGCTTGATACGGAGTAAGCATGCAAGAAATACTTGACAAGTGTGCATGTGTATGTTTTCAGGCATCTAAAGCCTTAGATGTTCTCTTCCCAGGTGATGAGCTAATTCTCCAGCACTAATCTGTTGATTCTCATCATAGAATCGCTATGAGTTGATTCTCATCATAGGGTCGCTCTGAGTCGGAATCGACTCGACGGCACTGGGTTTGGTTTTTTTTTTTAATCTGTTGATTGAGAGATATACTACTTCTCTTACCGTACCTAACTCTAGAATCTGTTTTTCTTGACCTTAGTTTAGCAAACCTGACTCTAGTCCCTTGTGCTATTGACCTCACCTCCTGGTGTTTCATTACCAACCCTGACCTACCCTTTTTTCCCTGTGTCTGGTAACCAAATTCATCTCTACTTAACTCTGCCTTGATAATTCAGTAGGAAGGACTCTCAGTACTCTCTTCACACTTTTCTAGCATCATCTCCATGGTTCCCACCTGACCTTCTTCTTTAGCAGTTCTGTTTGGGTTCTCCACTAACCCAAAGGAAGTTAATAAAACTATAAAGAAATAGTTATGTCTGAAATGATATTTCATATGATAAACTGAGAATATCTTTTCAGCTCTGCCTTGGCTTTGACTCTCATTGAGCCTTTACTTTTGTAACATACTTTTCTGTTGTCAGTTTCAACTGAGGCCCCAGAACTTCTGTGGAAAAGGCCCACACTTTAAGAAGGGTTAGAGTTAGACCATCCTTGCAGGACTTACTAAGGAGTCACCCCAAATTTGTCCTGGATCCAAACCAAATGAGACTTTTTACCCATATCCTGCCTACATAGAAAAGAAAACTGGGAGACTGATGAGAGAGAAGATTGGTAAGAAGACTGTGTCTGAAAAGAGTTGTATCAGTTTGCCGGTAGGGATGGAAGGGAGGTCCTTCCCCCCCACCCCAAGCCAAGTGAGAGGACTCCTCAGCCCCAGAAGCACTATAGGAGTGTGAGGAGAGTTCTTGGGAGAACTTGACATGTGTCCCTTGAAGTTTGGCAGGCACAGAGTCTGGCCCGTGATTCTTACCTGGAAAGGTCTACTGAAGAGGTGGCTGGAGCTGTCCCTAACAGTTGAATGAGGTGAGAGCTGTTGTGTTATCAAGTTACATCTCTGCTGATGGCAGAGCTAGGGTACTAAGGTGGACACTACAGAAGGTAGCCACGGTTCAGTTGTCTTAAAAGAATCCCACCCTAGTAGAAAAGGGTTGTGAGAGATAATATCATCAGTGTAGAAGCTTAAGGAGTTTTAAGAGTCAGTCAGAGAGTATACCACCTGCAGAAGAAAGCATTGCAACTTGGAGGTTCCCAGCAGAAGAGTGCTGGAAGAACCCACAAAATATTCCACAAGAGAAGAGGCCATATTTGGTCATCTGCCTCAGTGGGGGCAACAAAGCCAGATTATAATAACACCAGTCAATAAGACAACTTTACTCCCATTATACTTTTTGTCTTTCCCTCTTCTTTTTCAGAAATCAGTGGGGAAGAGAATGAAATTAAAAAAAAAAAAAAAACAACAACCATGTATCCCCTCCCCCCAGTACAGGTTTCTGATTTATGTCAAGCCTAAATCGGTCAGGATACGAATTAAACTGGGCTGAAAACTGAAGTTTTGATATCAGATTGGACTGGACTTTTGAATACTTGAAAACAAAATTACTCATTAATATCAAAAAGCTAAGAAATCAGCTTTGAGATGACATTCAGGGGTAAGTAGGTTTGAAAGGCAGCAATTTAAAACAATATTTTCCTTGTGTTTTTTTTTTACCTTATCAAGTTGAACCCTTTCAATAAAACAGGTACTCTTGCACTCCTAAGAGTGAGCTGGGGGTGGAGTGGGGTTGTCAGGAGGAATATCACATATGAAGTAAGCTTAGGAGGTAACATGCTAGCTTTTTATCAAATATTCTAGAACTTATATCCCAAATTAAGGGAGTTCCCTTCAAAAAGAGTCAATTCAGAGGACTCTGCAGTTCTTTTACTGATGTTGCCTTTGCTCAAAATATCTGTGAAGCATCCCTTTAGAGACTGCCTTTTGAGTTTATGACACATTCTTTGGTATCTTATCAGTAGCAAATTTTTATCCTTTAGTGGTGGGTTAGATTGTTTGAAACGGCAAAAAAAAAAAAAAAAAAAGAAAGTTTTTAGAGCTCGCACTAATGGATAAAGTAGATAATGAAACTGGGAAATTCACTTCAGGTGAAAAAATCCCAGGTTATTACTATGAAGTGGATGGAAGTGAAGTTCTTCCGTGACTTTTGCGGGCTCAAAAGGCAATTCCAATTTAAATGTCCAAACTGTTATGAGTCATGGCAGTGTTATTTGAAGCACTAAGCTGGAAAGAACTTTACGATATCAAATCATCCTCAATCTCTAGGTAGGACTACATACAGATTGTTCAAAACAGGTGATAGTTGTCCTTCAAAGCAGATGCCACCCATCCCTCAGTATCATGGCATGTACTAGTCCTAATTCAAAGACCTGGCATTTAAAGCCCTCTGTCTAAATCTTATTTCCTTTACTTTTTAAATTATGAATTTCATCTTATCCTGAAAGACTAAGTCATCTCACAGCCTCCTTTTCTTCAGACAAAACAACAAGCACAGTTGTTGGACACCAACAAAAACTCTGGCTAATTGCTCCCTGAGGACCAAGTGAAACTGTTTCACATCATTAGAAAAAAATGAACATGGTCATTTTGAAATTCAGAATGACTGTTAATGACCAACAAAATCGGTATGTTCTCCATCTGCATTTAAAGTCCCCTCGAAAGGGTTCTCACATTGGCTTTCATTGTTCTGTCCAATTTTGAAATTTCCAGATCCTACCAAAGTCTGCCGGACAGCTTCCTAACTCCCTCCATTCCTCAGAGGGAGCAGTATTCACTGAACTATCCCAGGCCTTCATGTCTTACTTCAGAGAGTAGCCTGCCAATTCCTCTGCTGACCCTGTGGTCTAAGAACGTCTCCCCATCTTGGATACCAATCAGAAACATCTCTAAAAAAATCAAACCCTAATTTCATCAAAGAGTTAACTGATGTTTGGAACTATGTGGGTCTATTCAATATAAAAAACATATGTTTAAAATTGACATTTGGACCAATTTTTGCATCCATTAGATCCCAGATTTAGAAGAATTGCATGTGATTAACATTACGAAACATAAACACTGTGTTCCAGTTACTCAAAAGAAAGCCAGGAAATTTTGTATTAAGGCATTATTATATCTTCAGAATGTCCCATTGTGACTCCCATAAATACCTCCAAAAGCCTATCTTATTCTATAAAATTCTACTTTATACTGTTTGAGCCTCGAATTATGATGATGCTTCTTGACATCACAACTGCTGCATTTGTAGCCCTAGCCCATTTGCTGAAATCTTTGTTGCCCACTGCCCTTGAATGCATCCAGTTTTATAGCAAAGCCAAACATCCACTGGAAAAGGGTTGAGATCCATAAACTCATAGAGCATTGCAATTGGAAGAGATCACAGAGATCATCCCATCCCTACAAATGAGATATTGAGGCTCCAGGAGGGGCATACTGGTCCTAGATCCTCAGTGAATATCAAGATATCAAGAAAGCAGAGCAAGTCCAGTGTATCTGCTGAAATAAAAATGGACTCAGATTCATGAAAGGGAAGGACTCTCTCAATAGGTCATCCCTCCTCCCTGTAAATCAGTAAGGCCAGGAGCAATGAAGGTCAAAATAGACGAGGATTTTGGACCAGGTTTTTTTTTCATTTCAGGGCTTTGAACAGGTTTGTCCAGTTTGACCACCTGGTGAGAATTTGCATTTCCACTCCAGATATACTGAATCAGAATCTACATTTTAACAAGATCCTAGGTGATTATTATGCATACATCTACTGTTTCACAAGATTCCCAGGTGATTCTTATGTATACATCTACGGTTTAACAAGATCCCCAGGTGATTCTTATGTGTATATCTACAGTTTAACAAGGGTCCAGGTGATTCTTCTGTGTACATAAGAATGCCATGTACACAAAGCATCTGCCATCTAGTTCTTCTGGTCTCAGGCTGATGTAGTCTCTGATTTATGTGGCCCTTTCTATGTCTTGGGCTTGTAATTACCTTGTGTCTTTGGTGTTCTTCATTCTCCTTTGCTCCAGGTGGATTGAGACCAATTGATGCATCTTAGATGGCCACTTCCTAGCATTTAAAACCCCAGACATCACTCACCAAAGTGGGATGCAGAATGTTTTCTTAATACATTTTGTTATGCCAATTGACCTAGGTGTCCCCTGAAACCATGGTCCCCAGACCCTCGCCCCTGCTACTCTGGCCTTCAAAGCATTCGGTTGTATTCAGGAAACTACTTTGCTTTTCGTTTAGTCCAGTTGTGCTGACCTCTCCTGTATTGTGTGTTGTCTTTCCCTTCACCTAAAATAGTTCTTGTCTACTATCTAATTAGTGAATATCCCCCTCCTTCCCTCCCTCGCTCCCTCCCCACTCTCATAACCATCAAAGAATATTTTCTTCTCTGCTTAAACTGTTTCTCAAGTCTGATAATAGTGGTCTCATACAATATTAGTCCTTTTGCAACTGATTAATTTCACTTAGCATAATGTCTTCCAGATTCCTCCATGTTACGAGATGTTTCACGGATTTATCACTGTTCTTTATTGTTGCATAGTATTCCATTGTGTGAATATACCATAATTTATTTATCCATTCATCTGTGGATGGGCACCTTGGTTGCGTCCATCTTTTGGCTATTGTAAACAGTGCTGCAGTGAACATGGGTGTGCATATATCTGTTCATGTGAAGGTTCTTATTTCTCTAGGGCATATTCCAAGGAGTGGGATTTCTGGATCGTATGGTAGTTCTATTTCTAGCATTTTAAGGGAGCGCCAAATTGATTTCCAAAGTGGTTATACCATTTTACATTCCCACCAGCAGTGTATAAGTGTTCCAGTCTCTCCACAACCTCTCCAACATTTATTATTTTGTTTTTTGGATTAATGCCAGCCTCAATGGAATCTCATTGTAGTTTTGATTTGTGTTTCTCTAATGGCTATTGATGAGGGCATTTCCTCATGTATCTGTTAGATGCCTGAACGTCTTCTTTGGTGAAGTGCCTATTCATATCCTTTGCCCATTTTTTAATTGGCTTATTTGTCTTGTTGTTGCTGAATTTTTGCAATATCATGTAGGTTTTAGAGATCAGACACTGACCAGAATTGTCATAGCCAAAAACTTTTTCCTAGTCTGTAGGTAATCATTTTGCTCTTTTGGTGAAGTTTTTGGATGAGCATAGGTGTTTGATTTTTAGGAGCTCCCAGTTGTCTAGTTTTTCTTCTGGTGTTTGTACACGGTTAGTAATGTTTTGTATACTGTTTATACCATGTATTAAGGCTCCTAGCATTGTCCCTATTTTTTTATCCATGATCTTTATAGTTTTAGATTTTATATTTACGCCTTTGATCCATTTTGAGTTAGTTTTTGTGCACGGTGTAAGGTATGCGTCTTGTTTCATATTTTTGCAGATGGATATCCAGTCATACCAGCACCATTTGTTAAAGAGACTGTCTTTTCCTCATTTAACTGACTTTGGGCCTTTGTCAAATATCAGCTGCTCATATGTGGATGAATTTATGTCTGTATTCTCAAGTCTGTTCCATTGGCCTATGTATCTGTTGTACCAGTATCAGGCCTGTTTTGACTACTGTAGTGGCATAGCATGTTCTAAAATCAGGTAGTGTGAGGCCTCCCACTTTGTTTTTTCTCTTCCTTTTTTGAAGCTTTGTACCACATAAACAATTCTGGGGAGGTATTGAAGGGAGGATATCATTTGAACCCTATAAATAATGTGTTATTTTACTAAAGAAATACTAGAGACTCCCAACATATCTGAAACAGGAGAGTTCTCTTCTCCCGGGCTCTCAAATCCCTGAAGAACTGTTCAGCCATAGAAATAGATTAGGGGTCTGCCATGTTGAAAGGGCAAACATTATACATGAAAAACAAAATGAAAATATGCAGGCCTTCTAGGGCTAATTCACCTAAAAATACTTTTACTTAGCTTAAATGTCAATAGAAAAATAATAATAGTTATTGAGTGCTTACATGTATTAATTCATTTAATTCTCACAACAACTCTACAAGTTTAAGGATTATTATTATTCCCATTTATAGATGAGCAAAATTGAGGCACAGAGAGATAAAGTAACTTGCTAAGGGTCACCAATTAAGAGTCAGACTGTAGAGTAGAAGCTCAAAGTCATCAGAAGGCTATGTTGTACTCGTACCTTAGATTTCAAGAAAAATCTCTGCTCCATTTCCTGTATTTCAGGGGATAAGTAAAGAAAGCCCACATGTCTGATAAGGCTGATATGTAGGTACATATGGAAAGATGAGATGGGTAAGATTCAGCTTGTTGTCCTACATTTGAGAAACTGGACATCTTTCCATAAAAAGAGCCTCTTTGGGGTTTTAGGCTATGACTACTAATTATGAGCCCCCCCCCCTTTTTTTAAACCTGAGTGTGTACTAAAGTTGTTTATATGCCAGGCCCAGAATAAAATATACCACAGCAGCAGCTACAAAGTTTGGAAGATGACAAATGCCCCTGGAGGACAGGGACTGCAGTTGGAAAGATCTGATGCCACTTGATGGCACTAAGTAAAAGCTTAGAAATATACTGTTTCTCCATCTCCCTCTCCCTGTCTCCCATAGCACAAAAGGGCACCACAGTATAAGGGGAGACACTAATATTTTCTATTTCTCTAAGCCCAGACTTCTGGGTCTAGAGCTCTTCCCCATTCTCTTCCTGTGGCCAGGTGAAATGGCACCCTCTCTTTGAAGTCTTCCCTAATTTCTCCAGTCAGAATTAATTGTCCCTACCTCTACTCCTTGTACTTCATGTATTTGCATTTTACCTCGTACTGCTTTTGATCTTCTCTGGTAACCACTTACCATAGCTGTCTCCTCCACTGGAGTACAAACTATGAAGGGTGGCAACTGAGGTTTTCACATTTGTTGCCCTCAAGGTCCACAGCATAGTGCCTGGCACCTAGTCTATATTCAGTTAATTTGGGGGGAAGATAGGGAAGAAGGAAGTAGAAGAGGAAATAAGAGAAAGAATGGATGAGTGATTAACATATCAGAGCCATTCTCCACAGGGCCCAGAGAACCCTTCCTTCCGTAATGGTGATGGGCTTCACTAAACTCTCCGTCTGCTCACTCCCCGTTCTTCTTCAGGAGGTCGCACCTGGGAGGGTGGGGGGATACTGATGATGGATGAGAACGTAGGGATGCACCCTCTCCCATATCTGACACCCAGGGATGGATTACTCAAAAAGCGAGGTAAGCACGTGCTTAGGGCATCAACAAAACAGGCGCACCAGTTGTCCAAAGCAAAGACCCATAGATGCCAAGCAGACAGGACACAAGGAAAAGCAAGCGCCACAGTAGAAGGGAACTGGCAGGTAACTAAATGAAATTGATACTAGCTCCAGAACGTGTAAGAATGTGCCAGAGTATTCTTTTTGTAGAAAATGTGGAATATAGTAAAAAATTTAGTACCCCGCATCCACTAAAACTTTTACAATCAAGCTCATCTCATTCCACTAAAATGGCATACGCCACTTTTGCATTCACTCGCTAATATTATAGTCACATTTAAAAGGAAGTTACATCATGGGTAGCTAAGACACACACACATATGTATACATAAACAACAACAACAAAAAAAACCATTGCCATCAAGTCAATTCCAACTCCTAGCAACCCTATAGGACAGAGTAGAACTGCCCCATAGAGTTTCCCAGGAGTACTTGGTGGATTAGAACTGCCGACCTTTTGGTTAGCAGCCATAGCACTTAACCATATATATATATGTATATGTATCACATATCCCATTCGAATGTGTGAGTAAGCAGAGTTTTGGGCCCTCACATGCCTTAATCTGCCTGCTGACACCCCACAGGCCTGCCTGAGGTCATGTATGAAATGCTGTGTGTACACTACAGGGTTGGGGCTGGAGCCCTGGAGCCATTCATAGAGTGGGAACATTCCAAACAGCTACAGGCTGCCTTGGAAAAGCACAGATCACTGGGAGCTTGTCAGGCTGCGCAATCAAAGGTTTTTGAACTGAGAGCTAACAAAAGGATGGATGTTTTCCTATATGACCTCACAACACTTGCCTCAGGATCCCTTGTGGGTGGAGAAAGAAGGGTCAAGGTTATGTCTACTGAAGCAGTGGTTCTCAAAGTGGGGTCCCCAGACCATCAGCATCACCTGGGAACTTTTTAGAAATCCAAATTCTCTTCCCCTCCCTCCTCTGGAGAAATCCATAACCTATCGCTGTAGAGTCAGTTCCAACTCAGAGCAACCCTATAGTACAGAGTAGAACTGCCCCGTAGGGTCTCCAAGGAGCTGCTGGTGAATTCAAACTGCCAACCTTTGGGTTAGCAGCTGTAGCTCTTAACTACACGCCACAAGGGCTTCCTCTGGAGAAGGGGTCCAGAAATCCGGATTTTAACAAGCCCTCCAAGTGATTCTTAAAGCACATTAAAGTTTGAGAAGCACTAACAGACTTAAATTCCTCCAAGTGAGCAATAGAACACACAAGTGCACACAAGTACTGGGCTCAGTACCTTCAAGATAGAGAGAGCACATATCCTGTCCTGCCCCCACCCCCATGTATGTCCACCCCCCTCCATTAAGCTGTCTATAAATACAAATGAAGCAGCCAGAAGGAAACCAAAAGACGCCAGTGGTCACCAATTTGGTCTGCAAGTTTTTCAAATCAGATAAAATCCTGGCAATTGATGAGGATCAAGGAAATCTGTGCCAGATGCATCGGGGATGACTCCACTCATCTAAGCACTTGATAACTAAAGGCAGCTCCATCTAATTACTATTAGCAGAGGAGCAATGGGAATGATTCCTGGTTCACAATTTTTCATTGTAAAATGTTATAAGGAGGCTAAATTTACTCTAGTAGGTGAATCTTCCTAACTGCCAGATTGAATTTTTAAAACTCAAAAGCCTTCTGTGACTCACTAGTTCCTAGCCAGTTAAATGCAGTCTACTTGTCCTAACATACAAAGTTCACCCTGATCTGGCTACAAATCTACTTTGTCTAACTGTCACATTGAACATAGTAATTTGTGGCCACCTCAAGTTATTATTATTATTTGGAACACAGCAGAGCATGTCTCTATTAATTAATTAAAAAGGTTACTTACGCATCTCATTTACCCCCATAGCTCCTAGCAAGCAGGGCACAGTAGACCCTGGAGAAGCAGAACAGTGCCTTGCAGATAGGAGGAACACAATACATGTCTAAGTGTCTGTTAATTACTATGTGTTTTCATTTTTAACTTTAACAAGATGTTTTAATTATACAAGTAACATAGTTATGATAAGCACTACATGAGAGGATCAAAGATTCCCCTTTAACAGAAGTATAAGCCACTAAGTTTATCACGTCCATTTCAAAAACTATGTGTGCATATGCAATAATATATTTTATGTGAGGCATAAATGTTTTTAAATATAATGTTCTACAGTTTGCCTTTTTTCATTTAATATATCTTGAAAAGCTTACTATATCTGTGCAAATAGATTTCACCTTTTAGTATTCTACAGATATGTCATCATTTATGTAACCTTTCATTTATTAATAGATATTTATATTATTTACATTTTTGCTATTGTAACAATGCTGTAACAATCATTCTTGCATTTATTCATTCAGTATTCATCAATACATATTGCTCTTCTCTGCATGAGGTACTGTGCAAGGGGCTAGGTATACATAGCTGAATAATGATCCCTGCCTTGTGGAGCTTACAGTCTAGCAGCAGAGATAAAATAAACACGGAAGTAAATATAAAATTATAAACTGTGGTAAGTGCTATGAAGGAAGTAGTGTGCCACCATAAGTAACAGGGAACACCAACCTGAACAACATATCCAGGCAAGGACGTCTTGAGAAGCTGACATTTAAATTGATACCCAAAGGATAGTAGAGCAGTCCAGGCATAGGGATCAGCATTTGCAAAGGGGTCTTCATGAGTCAGAATCAGCTCAATGGCAAATAACAAAAGCAACAAAAAGATGGGAAAGAACTTGGCATTTTCAAGGAGCAGAAAAGAGGCCAATATGGCTGAAAGGTAGTGGATGCAGGTTAGTGACTTGAAGTGGGGTTAGAGAGGTAGGCAGAGACCAATCGTACAAGATCTAGTAAGCCATGGTAAGGAGTGAGGTGCTATGGGAAACCACTGGAGAATTCTATTCAGAGAAGTGCTATAATCAGATTGATATGTTTGTTTAAAGATTACTGAGCTACTCTATGGAGAGCAGATTGGAATGGGGCAAGGATGGTGTTATACAAGGAAAGAAACTCAGTAGTCCAGACAAGAGACGATGATGATTTGGGCTATCAAAATGTATTTAGAAGGTTGAACTGACATAAATAACAGGGATGGATATGGAGATTGAAGAAGAGACCTGGACAACTAAGGAGTGGTGGGACATTTTATTGACATGAGGAAGACTGAGAGAAGATTAAGTGTGTAGGGAGAAGAAGAATCAAGGGTCCACTTTGACCATATTGTTTAAGATGCTTGTGAGATAGCCAAGTGGAGTATCGAGCATGCAGTTTAACCAAAAGTCTGGAGCTCAAAAGAGATGTTTGGGCTAAAGATAAAAATGAGTCAGCATATCTAAAGCCAAGGGAAAGTTTGAGGGATTGATCATGCGGGACAGAAAGAGGATGAGAGATGATAGTCACAGGACTATCCTTCCTTAGAAGAAACAATACTTCCTACTTATACAGAAAGAAAGGGAAGGATTCTGAGTCAGCGGTCCATAAGTGGGGTGGTGGGAAGGTAAGGAAGCTCCCAAGCCATGGTTTTTCATACTAGAAGCATAATACAAAGTCATCAACTGAGAAGAAGGGAAGTAAGTGGAGAGGAGGATTTGAGGACAGGGAAATGTACGAAATAGTTATCTCAGCAACTATAAATATAAACTTGAGGAAGAAACTAGAGAAACATCATAGGATTACTGGCAGTGTTGAGAGCCCACTTGAGGTCCGAAATCATCTTTAAAGTGAAACTTGTCTGCCTGATCATATGCTTTTCTGCAGCTGCTTGGGTACAAGAATGGCTAAAGATGTCTTTGGTTAAGGATGATTGTGGATGGTTAAGGGTGTCTTTGTCTATGTTTGTAAGTCTCTACTAAAAATGCCTAGAAATGAAATTACTGAGTCAAAGGGTATATACATTTTAAAAGTTGATAGATATCACTGTCAATATTTACAGATTTAAGTGGAAAAAAAAACAGATTTCATCTGGTTAGTCCATTTCAAAAAAACAACAGAAATAAAAATATTAAGTAAATAATAGTATTACTAAGACCAATAACTCAGAAGTTTCAAAATAGAAAAGTTCAATGCATTTTAAAGATCGAAACAGAAAATTTACTTGCATAATTCATCTTGTGTGTGTATCAAGTTGTTGTTGCATGTGTGTTGTTAAGTAAGGGTCTTAGGGGACGTGTGTGTGTGTGTATTTGCAAATGGAAGGCGACCTACCTGAACCTGAATGGACCCAAAGACATCACGATCTAGCCCAGAGTGTATCATAAGTGGTTTGCGGTTATTACCACCGAGTTTTCACAATATCTTCCCACTGTGCAAGTCTCTGTCAGGAAAATAGAGTGGTTTGGCTAGCGATGACTGGGATTTGCTATGAGTGGGGTGGAACTGTCAGATTTATATGGCTTTTTCTCTTAAAAATATACGGCCTTCCTTTTTCATTCGCAGTAACTGTAAAGCCCATTCCGGGCTGATGCTTCCCAATCACTTGGCTCTGGCTCCCCGTGTTCTAATGAATGCACAGCACATCCCTCAGAAGGACAGCACTCCCAGCTGACACATCAGATAGGAAACACAGAATGATTTGGACCTGAGATTCTTTCTGGGTGTCCGTGTTTCTGTAGTTCTCTCCTTTCACTTAGCAGTCAAAGGTTATTGTAACTAATTGGGTGTCTGTTCTCTACTGGCTCTCACGGTTTGATCCGCACACACTTAGCTTCACTGATGGAATCACCATGTGGCCTGGGGAATGAGTGTTGATCAAAGTACCATCCATCCTCTTGCTCTCCCACTCTTTTGTTGAATTCCAGCTCTGCCTCCAGAAATGTCCTCTGAAGCTCGCATCATATGCTTTCTTGATAAAATGACATGACTCAGAGAGTGTAAGTATCTAGAATTATACCTCGTAAAGCTCAGCTTTTGAAACTTACTTGTGTTTGGATCTAAGCCAGTCAAATGAACTAAAAACTGGCTGGAGGAAGGCAAACACGGAGAATGATGAGTGAGCCTGAGCAGCGCTGGGGGGAGCCTGCTGAGAGGCTGTCAGGGATGAGCAGCCGTTTAATTGTTACCTCTCTCATCTTCATTTGTGATCTAGAAGACAGATGTTAAAGCCACCTTAATGCGAATGTAGGCATTACTAAATTTGGAGGCATTCTCCAAGGCATAGAAAATGTAGGTAGAAAGTACACAGAAAAAAATATATATATGCATAATGATAATTGTTCTTTTTCCAAGCCGCCACTGCTATAAGAGAAGGTTCATAGGTTCAGAGATCACCTCACTGTACAGGATGTCCACCTGCCCCACCTCTGAAGAGCCTCAGCTAAGCAACTTGGAAGCTTGAAAACATAGTTAGTTTTACTGTCCAGCTCTGTGGCTATAGATACATTCCCTAGGAGTGGCCATAGGATTCAGAAGCCTGGTGTTAAAATAACCTGGACACTGCAGTAGCTTTGTGACAGGAAATGATTTGGATATTCAGATATTTACTGAGTGCCAGTATTGTGCCATTGCCATCAAGTCAATTCCAACACATATTGACCCTATAGTACAGAGTAGGACTGCCCCTCGGATTTCCAAGGCTGTAATCCATACAGAAGCAGACCACCACATCTTGGCCACCTGGTTTCTCGGTGATTAAAGCACTCAGCTGCTAACCCAAAGTTGGCAGTTTGAACCCACCAGCTGCTCCTCAGTAGAAAGATGTGGCAGTGTGCTTCTGTAAAAATTTACACCATTGGAAACCCTACAGGGTGATTCTACTCTTTCCTATAGGGTTGCTATGAGTCAGAACCAACTCAAAAGCAGTGGGATTGGGTTTTTTTGGTAGCATTGTGACAACACTGTGCTAGGTTCGGGGATATAGCTGTGAAGAAACCAAGACATGATCTCTTGTTCTCAAGGAGCTCAAAGTCTATTTAGGAGAGAGATAAATAAGTAAATAAACACGTCAGAAAATGACTAGAGATCGTGATAAATGCTATAGGGATTGGAGAGATGGGGGAAGGAATTATTTTAGATAAGGTGGTAAAGGTAAGTCTCTAAGGAGGGACATTTAGACAGAGACTTAAGGATGAGAATGAGATAGCCTCAAAAAGACCTAGGGAAAGAGCTTTCCTGTGCAGGCGGCTTATATCAATACAGGTTCAGAGGAGTCACAGAACAGAGAGGAAAGCTAAGTGTTAAGATGTAGAAGAAGGGCAATATGAAATGAGGTTGGAGATCTAGGCAGGAGGCAGATCATACGGGGCCTGAAGATCAGTTTAAGGAGCTTGGATTTTAGTCTAAGAACAATGGGCAGCCAGCGAAGGGATTGAACAAGGAACTGATATGATCTAAGTTTTAGGAGGACGACCTTAGCTATTCTGTGGAGAACCCATTGTAAAGGAGCAAGAGTGACAGCAAAGACCCTAGATAGGAGGCTATGTAGATCAGCTGAGAAAGTGTGATGGCAATGGAGAGGGCAGAAGGGGATTGATGAAAGATATATTTCAGAGGTAGAACTGAAAGAACTTATAGGTGGATTGGATGGAGAGGATTAAGGGGAAAAGATGAACCAAGGGATCAAGTTTTACATTCTATTCCCCTTTATGCAAACCTCAAGTTGGTGTTATCTTAAATCACATCAACAAGGCACTTCACAAGGATTCCTGGACAGAGCTGCAAAGAAAAGGTTTGAGCTCCCCTGAAAAAACTGTTTCTGCCTCTACCCAAGCCAGGATGAGCCGGCTAAAAATCTTTACAAGGAACTTGAATCGATATTAGCACAGTTAGGCTCAGTACGCCCTTCCAGAGTGCCAGGCCTCGAAAATGTTTACCACCTTCATCACTACCCTTCCTCTAGCCCCAGTGAGCCTTAATCATAATCTAGTCATAACCACATAAAACCAGTCCTTCTCCATCATTTATATCCATGGTTAAGATTTTCTCTCCAGGCTTCTACCGTGCATTTATTCCTAGTTGGAATTCCTAACCCACCCTTCTTCCCATTAGTGCCATCTGTAAAGTTAATGATGACCATGCTCTGTATTTTAGCCTCCGGGTCCTTTAGAAGCAATGTTCTCTGTATTTATTTTTGAAGTCGTGAGCAGATGGCCATGCTGCTTGAACACAGCACTGAAATTTGAACCTAAAAAATGTGATTTTGGAATGAGACTGGTTCCCCATGACTAGTGCTGAACTTTATACTATAGGAGTTTAATTTAATATAGGAGTTGGTGTAATCAAAATAAAACTTACATCATAGTTGGTCTGATACATCTATAATAATGGGATTGTTTTCTTTTTATGCTGCAAAAGAAATGACATTCGTATACATGATTTATACATATTTCTATTTCACAGCCACACCAAAGTTATGGTTTTCCTTATAAGAAATGTGAATAAGTTTCCCTCATCTCCCATGCAAACACCAGCTCACAGTAAAAGACAAAGATTCTATCTAGACCTTACTTTTTACCATTGTATACCACACAGCTGAGATCTTCCTTGCCACAGCCACTCTTCTCCTATACCTTCTTCCGACACCCAGGACCTTGAGTAGCATGCATAATTGTTCTCCATGTCTGCCCATCCTAAAAGGCTAGGATGAGTAGAAACTAGCTTCTGAGGCTGTGGACTTTTTGCCTTAGGTATGGGGGCAATCATCATTTCCTATTCTGTGAGGTTACTGGGGGAGTGTAATGTTGGGAAATTTTATCTTAGACAACGCGTCCTTAGACAACTCCATGTAATTTTGCCTTGCACTCATGGGAACGTCTAACATACAGGATAGGTACTCTTACCAGAGGATTACACAAAAAAATTTCAGTTGCAGCATTATTCCATGGTTGGTGTTAAAAGCTGCCAAACACTGCTTCCCTCATGCTGCCAAATTCCTGAATTCTTTTATGGGGGTGGAATATTGAAGAGTCTTTCTGCCAGTCTTACCGTACTGAGTTCACATGACGCCAACCCGCCCCCTACCCCATATTTCACTTGCTGCCCTCTGAGATCTATAGACTCGGTAGCTTCTGGTCACTAGAGGAGTCCACAAGCCTGTTTGCTGTTTCTAAAACTTGTGGGTCTCACCCATCAAACTCTCTTCTCCAATATCCCTTAATTTGCAGCTGCCATCTTTTCTGCTCACCTTCTATGGCTTTTCCTTTAATAGTCAAAAGGCGTTAAGATCTCCCTTAGGCCTGACTTTCAGTAAAACCCAAACCCATTGCCGTCGAGTCGATTCTGACTCATAGCAACCAGTTCATAAACCTCTCTTCTATTTTTGTGACCCCGCCCCATTTTATGATATATGCCCATGAAATATGTAACAAGAGGAAGGGAATATTGTGATGCTATTATATTGTTAAGAAAACCAGGACTGAACAGGGCCAGCTACACAATTTGTAGGAATTGGTACAAAATGAAAATGTGGAATCTCTACTTCAAAAAGCAAGGGAAAAGTGCCAGTAAAGGTACTAAAATGTGAATTTTTTTCCTTTCTTCCACAGTCTCTTTCTGGACTTGTCATGGTGCTATTCATTTGCTATTTAATGTCATTCTAAGTAAAGAAGAATGAAAATTTTAAATAATTACCATGCATTTTACTATTCATCTTTATATTGTGCAGTTCAAGATTTAGTACAAATATAAGAACATTTAACTACCGAGAGTACACAATTCATATTTCATAGTTTGTACATGCATATGTATTTCATTCTTATCATGACAGTAGAAACACTCCACAAAATCAAGTCAACTGTTTTTATTTCACTTCTTGATATGCGCACATGCTACCAACACTCTCTGCCTTGGACTTACTGATAAGTAAGGAAGGACTGAAAGGAAAAGGGAATATGGGTTGCCCTATCTTTTCCTTCATTCTATGTTATGATTTTCAGCAAAAGTGACTGGCTAATACCAGGAGGTAACATGAATAAGACAGGATATGATAAGGTTCCTTGGTCATTCACGGTTCTTAGAATGCCATTTCTTTTTCCCATGTTGGAAACAAGTTCTGGTGTGAACACAGAGCATGGTTTCTTGAGGCTGTCGGTCTTCTTTCCCCACTTACTGAGTTGTAGATGTGACACACTTAACCTTGTACTCACTTTGAGTCTCATTAAACTCCTACAATTCATGGGTCCACCAGAATTCTGTGTTCATGGTGCATCACAAACACTGTGTTAATTGGGTAGCAAGGAACCAAGAACATGCATAATGTACACATCTCCTCTGCTCAAGTGCATGCTCCATTGTCCCACTGGACTTCACTTACAAAACAGAAGTTCAAAGATTAAATTACTAAGAATTTCAAGATGGCAACAGTAAAACATTACATTGAATAAGCGGCTCTTTTGAGCACAGGGTCCTGCACAGTTTGGATGCCCGTGAAGCTGGCCCTGGCACCAAGAAAGGGCTATGGTGTTGGGAAATTGAGAGAAAGTAGGGATGGAGGAGAAGCCCTTGACTTTGCTAAAAGAAACACTTCAAATACTATGAAAAGCCCCTAACCTACTAGGCTTTCTGATCCTATTTCTGTCAAGAACATCTGGAAAAAAAAATTTTTTTTTTTTTCCTCTTGGGCTGAGGAGGTAGAGAAGGTAGGAGGGGGCTCTACCAATTTTTTCCGTTCTAACTGAAAAGGGAACTTCTCTAATGTGACATGAGACCAGGTAATAAACATGTACTGCATAGACTTTAATTCCTAATCAGAAGTGAAATTGTAAACACATTTTCAGCATCTCAGTCATACTTTGAAACAATTGCTGGCACTTAAAACTGAGGAATGGTGATCAGAGCAAAGTTAGAATAAAATTTTCCATCCAGCTCATTTTGTGTGGAGACTTTGATTTTACACAACTCAAGACTTGTATCCTTATGCTTTTGCAAATGTCAGAATTATCAAATTATGTGATGAGATTTATACTAATGTCTTCATTCAGGCTTCAGTAAGCTGTTTTCCTGCTGGCAGTTTTCTGGAACTGGACTTCACTTTGAACTTAGAAAATTCTGCACATTTCAAAGGGCCCATATTCTATTTCATTCTGGATTTTTGTGCCAAAGTTGCTATTCCTTCCAATTTCTCCATCAACTAATATTTCCTTCTACAAAGCCTATGAAGCCCGATAAATTAAGCTCTTTAAGTTTGTAATGATTGATTTCTAATATTTGGGGAGTTGTGTAGGAACATATCAATGTTAATGAGTTGTTACTGTGACTTCCCATTTACATTTATTAAGAATAAGGGAAAGTACCTGCTCCAAACTCTTACTGTCACTAACCCTTAATCACTCCCTGAATAGTAAGGACAAGGTGATGGCTGAAAATGAAAACCTTCCCAATAGCATCTGTGTAGGAAGAATTGAGCCACAACCCATGAAAATCCTGTTGTATGGATGACCGCTGTGGTTAATTTCCCTTCTACTGTATTTTCTGTTGGGAATTACCCAGTTTGGCAGTATGGGTGAGCCACTCAATTACCAGAGCCCCTCTTCACTTGGTACCAACAAAATGGTTCCCATAATAATACCTATTTGTGAAGTTCGGAATGAGAAGCAGATCTTAATGCCTTTTCTCTCCACTGCCTCTGTTTCCTCCTTTCATGGTTCCCTGAGGGCAGTGGACTTTATTCCACAAGACCTAGTTTCTCTCTCCTTAGAACTGCCTCAAACATCTCATATACTCCTTTGTTCGTCTTAAACAGCAAAGTACCTATCAGCAACCGTTATAGCATGTGGAGGGCAACAAAGATTCTCTGTCTCTCCCCAGCTTGATTCTTCATTTTCTTATTCGTATTTCTACACTCATGCACTGGCTTCAGGGTGTAATAATATACTTTGGAGATTACCAAGTCAACTATAATTCAAGAATCACATAAAACTAATATCAATGAAAATATCTTAAAAACCATTGTGATACACAGTTTCTTCGTGAAGGATGGATCTTATCTTGTACCTTGAAGCTCACTTTATTGTGAGACCGGGATCCATTCAAGTATGTGTCTTGTATTGCAGAGACCTGGAGTCCCGAGAACCTTAATAGACCCCATAAAAACACAGAAAGAATATTTCTACATTTAAAAAAGTGAAATATGAGGCTATTTGGGACCATCTTCTGAAAATCTGATTTTTCAATCTCTCTGTAGATGACCTTAGTGGCTGTATGTTGTGGGCCGCCTAGCAATTTAAGCTCTGCTCAGGAACGAGGCAAGAGATGGAAAGACTGGCCTAGTTATCTGCAGCCAGCCTTTTTTTTCCCTTATGAAGGATTCTGAACTCAGAAGTGCCTCAAGCATAGAAAACTCTTCTCCAGTGTTCAGAAAAAGTAAAGGGAGATAGCCCTTCTCCTTATCCCCAGTTGAGTTCTGGGTGTATTGTCCTGCAGAGGGTAGATTGATAGAATGACTTCAGTCATGCTTTCCCACCGGTTACACATTGTAGCCATTTCAGAGTCAGCCATGCGTGCCAGATTAAATTAAATGCTTTTTTTAAAGTCTCCAAAGCAGGAAAACATTTTTCTCTGACTTTTTTTTTTTTTTCACATATTTTTTAATGAGTGCACAATAAAGATGTGGTCTGTAGCTTGTTTTCCAAGGACGAGTCCAAATTGGCTCTCATGGATATTGCTGCTACTCAGATACAGCTTAATTCTTTAATTGAACCCATTACCAAAAATTGAAGGGGCTATAAAAATAGCTTGGGGACAATGCAATGTTCTACAGGCTTTCCTGGAGCTGTCTGAGTGAAACTACCTTCACTTTTGTGTTCTGGACCCTCTGACCTCGTCAGAGTGCCTGTCAAGAAAATGTCTCCTCTGGTGGGGTCATTTTGGCTGACCCTGCTATTGACCTGTTAAGTGTAAAAAAATTTTACACTTAAAGCTACGGTAAAATCTGCTGCTGACTTCACAGACTCGACTCTCCTCTTTATAGTCAGAAAAGTGCTAGCATCATGCTACCCTGGACAAAGGAGTGGGCCAAGTTCTCTCCAACTGCCCTTCTAGAAATTTCTGCACTGGCTCAACTTATGTAGGCTATATAGAAGGCAATGCATTACTACAAATCATCTTCTCTAAGCACCTCACTTGCACTTTAACTTTCCTGACTAGTACAAATACTTTTGGTACAGACCAGATTAGATGATAAAAGGAGGGAAAGGCTATTTGGATGAGAAGACCTTGCTCAAGCCCCCCAAGGGATTGCACTCCTCTGCTTACCAGCATGCAAAGGATGACTCAAGTAAGGAAAGAAATCTGGGCTCTCAGGGTCGACTCGCGAACTCTGCTTAGAGACTTATGTGGCTTTGGCCAACTAACCCATAAGTTCTTCAAAGTGTGAGTTATTTTTAGTTATTTCTATTTGCCCAGTTGCAAGGATATATTAAATCCCCACTTTCCGACACCAAACTGTGTTGATCAATCAAATCAGTTGAAATCTATTCCACTTCTGTTCTGACACGGGCTGCACATGCAGCACTTCTTCCTATGACCCCAACAACCTGGAGCTAGGTCAGAGCTCATAAGTTAAAGGGCACAGTCCTCCAGTCTGCTAAATTTGCCCAAGATCTCAGACACTAGTCACAAGCTTGGGAGTCCCCATGACACTCTCACTTTGACCTGCTGGCTACAAATTTGGAGGTTCCCTCTACTCCCTCAGGATACCAGTGAAATCTTGGGGGTCCCCAGCCCCTTCGCTTCTCATCTGCTGGGCTTCCACTACTCTCTTTGGTTAGATAATTCACTAGAACAACATACAGAACTCATGGAGTGTGCTATACTTACAATTAGAGTTTTACTATAGCAAAAAATACAAATGAAGAGATGCATAGGGCAAGGTCTGGGAGTGTTCCCAACACAGGGCTTCCATGTCCAGAGCCTTTATTGTGGCCTCATTATGTAGGCATGGTTGACTGAATCAGCCCCCACTCCCCTGAGGGTGGCTGATATCATAGGGTGCTCTTTCTGGCCTGGCCAGACCCCACCTTAGTCAATTTATTAGTATAAACCCTCAGATGTGGTTTGGAGGCTTCATCAAAGACACTTTAATCACTGGGGAAATTCCAAAGGCTTAGAGGTCATCTCTCAGGAGCCATGGACAAAGACCAAATTCTTTTGGTGAAGCTAATAGTAAACCCACACCTAGTGCATCATAGATGCGCAGCAAATGTTGAATAATAATAGTAATAATACCTAGTCAAAAAGTCATTCTAGGAGAATGAAAAAAACCAAAGACACAAGGGAAGGATTAGTCCAAAGGACTAATAGACCACAACTACCACAGCCTCTACCAGACTGAGTTCAGCACAACTAGATGGTGCCCAGCTACTACCACTGACTGCTCTGACAGGGATCACAATAAATAGTCCCAGACAGAGCTGGAGAAAAATGTAGAACAAAATCCTAACTCACACACACACACACACACACACACAAAAAAGACCAGATTTACTGCCCTGACAGAGACTGGAGAAACCCCAAGAGTATGGCCCCTGGACACCATTATAGCTCAGTAATGAAGTCACTCCTGAGGTTCACCCTTTAGCCAAAGATTAGACAAGCCCATAAAACAAAACGAGACTAAATGGGTACACCAGCCCAGGGGCAAGAACAAGAAGGCAGGAGGGGACAGGAAAGCTGGTAATGGGGAGCCCAAGGTCGAGAAGGGGAGAGTGTTGACATGTCATGGGGGTGGCCACCAGTGCTACAAAACAATATGTGTATTAATTGTATAATGAGAAAATAGTTTGCTCTGTAAACCTTCATTTAAAGTACACTTAAAAAAAAAAAAAAGTCCTTCTAATTTCACTTATTTCTAGTATAAGTCTGGGTACATGGATATAACTGGTCCCTGGGTTTCATAGAATATGTAAACTATTTACTTACATTTGTTTTGTTTTATTTTTTATTTGTTTTGGAGTTTTTTTGTTTTTGTTTTTGCCTACTTCCTCTTTTTCTTGCATTTTTCCCCCATAAATACTTTATCCACTACTTGTTCTCTTTTGGTTAGTTAGCTGTTTGAGTCATGTCTTATCTGCCTTGAGCCTTGCTTTCCCCATCATCCATCCTTTTGTGAATATATTCAGATGCGATACATATAAGCACAAGTGTTTACAGAAGATGATTGTTAATAATAACATCAGCTAATTATGTCTTCTGCTCACCAAGCCCTGGGCTGGTCTCTTTACCTGTGGGATCTGGTTAATCCTCACAACAACCTCAAGAAGTAGACGCAAGAATTATACCAGTTTTACAGATAAGGATCCTACAGTTTAGAGGGACAGAAACTTGCCAAGGTGGTGGTTTCCCTTGTGAAGTGCTAAAATTGAACTAGTCTAACTCCAATTACTGCCACCCACAGTATAGCTGGAAAAATCATGTAGAAGAGGTCTCCTGAGTGAGACAATCCTCTCTGCCAACAGGCCTGTCACTCACATAAGAACACTCTACCTGAGATACCCACTTCATTTAAGCCAATCTTCAGTGACTGCCTCACAAGTTACTTGGTCTGACCAACTCCAAGTGAAAGCTGTGAGTCACATTAAGGGGCTTTCCTGATTATCCCAGCATTACTTAGCCACCGATGCTCACAGTGTTCTGAGAGGAGCTGAAGGAATATTTAGGGGCGACAGGCACTAGGAAGGAAGCTTTCCTTCGCTCCTGCTTCCTGGGCAATAATCATGCCCTAAATAATCAAGCACTAAAGGAAGAAAATATTTATGAGCAAGAGGAAAACATTTAACCTGCCAGGACAGGGCGAGGCAGTTTCCCAGCTCCCATCTCACTCGCTCTTCACCACACTCAAGTAATGCAGCTATTCATCCGTAAGTTGTTACCCACTAATTTATTTATTGAATATTTCATTGTTTTCGGGGGGGTTTCTCATTAAAAACAGTGCTGTGGTGGCCAAAGCACCAATTAAGATTCTTTGGTCATAAGAAAAAGAGGGAGGGAGGGAATCTAGCTAGCTTCAACCAAAAAAAACAAACCCCGTGCAGTCAAGTCGATTCCGACTCATAGCGACCCTATAGGACAGAGTAGAACTGCCCCATAGAGTTTCCAAGGAGCACCTGGCGGATTTGAACTGCCGACCTCTAGGTTAGCAGCTGTAGCATTTAACTACTACACCACCAAGGTTTCCTAGCTAGCTTAAGCAGAGAATAAATAGGGTAATTGAAAAAGCTAAAGCATCCATCTCGGGAAGCAGAGGATCCAGGGCAACCCAGAGGATCCAGAGGGCAGGACCAATGAAGTCTCCTTAAGGTGCCACTCCATAGAACAAAATTAATCTGTTCCAACCACTTTCCATCTGTTTGGCCACACCACTCAGTTTTCAGATTCCTTGGAGAGAAAGTCCGATTGGCCTAATATGATCACTTGCCTACCTCAGGAGAGATCAGAGAAACTTGGTGAACAACATACAACTGTGTGGCTGAGTCATTTCCAAAAAGAAAATCCAGATGCTATAACCAGAAGGAAAAGAAATTGATATTAGGCCACAAAACCAACAATGGCCACTACAACCATCTTACAGATAAACCTTTATCTATGATTATTTCTTTGAAATAAATTGTGGAATTGTTGGGTCAAAGGTAGGCAGCAATTTAAAGTTTTGCTGCATGGAGCCAAGTTATTCTCATGAAAGGTCATTTCTAGTAATTCACTCTTGATAATAGAAACTGGGAAATGTTTCATTGGTATTCTAGAGCTTCATGGTCTCACCATTCAAGTTGTTGGAACAGAATAGTTCAAATTAATTTTTTTGCAAAAAATAATGCTCATTGCAAGCATATAGTTTAGTATTTTTTTATGGCAAACCTATCAGGTCTGCCCCTGGCTTTTTGAACCCAGAACACATCACCTACCTTGTCCCAGTGAGTAGATGAAGGCATGTCTTTATAACTCTCAATACAAGCTTGCTATTTTTTCCTATGCTGTATGCCTGGAATTCCGACTTCACAACCCAGTACTTCAGGCCCTTTTCATGTAATGACTTTATGGGCTGCAGTTCTGATTTAGAGGTTTGGTGGCCATCCATTCTGCTTAATTTTCTGGTTTGGGCATCATCTTTCATTGTAGAGGGTTAGAAGTCCCTCATTGCTGCCACTTGCCACTACATGGAGCCCCAACTGAGTCAGTGCTGCCTCCAACATTTACCCAGGTCTAAGATTGGTGGGGCTGAGTACAGAAAAATTCTGTAACTTTCTTTTCAAAGTACATTACCTGAAGTCCAGCTGTAGATAAGACTGAGTAAGAGAGGCAAGGAGCAGGGAGCCAGACCAAAGGGGAAATGGATACCTCTAGGCCCTCCTCATTATAACGAAGAAAGAAGAGCCTGTATATAAACCAAGAGGCAGTCATTCAGACTGATCAAGGGGATGCTACGTGGTTTAAAATCAGGAAAGGTGTGTATCATGGTTGTATCCTTTCACCATACTCATCCAATCTGTATGCTGAGCAAATAATGCAAGAAGTTGGACCAAATGAAGAAGAATGTGACATCAGGATTGGAGGAAGACTCACTAACAACCTGCAATATGCAGATGACACAACCTTGCTTGCTGAAAGCAAAGAGGACTTGAAGACTTACTCATGAAGATCAAAGACTACAGCCTTCAATATGGATTGCACCTCAACATAAGGAGCAAAAATGTCACCATGGGGACTAAGGTGCGCCTGACCCAAGCCATGGTATTTTCGATCACCTCATATGCATGCAAAAGCTGGACAATGAGTAGGGAAGACCAAAGAAGAATTGGTCCCTTTGAATTATGGTGTTGGTGAAGAATATTGAATGTACCATTGACTGCCAGAAGAATGAACAAATTGGTCTTGGAAGAAGTACTTCGTCTCACATACTTTGGACATGTTATCACTAGGGACCAGTCCCTGGAGAAGGACATCATGCTCGATAAAACAGAGGGTCAGCCAAAGAGAAGAAGACCTTCAACAAGATGGATTGACACAGTGGCTGCAACAATAGGCTCAAGTATGACAATGACTGTGAGGATGGCACAGGACCAGGCAGTGTTTCATTCTGTTGCTCATAGGGTCGCTATGAGTCAGAACTGACTCGATGGCACCTAAAAACAACCACAGGCCCTCCTATTTATTTATTGAGCACTTGAATGTTTTACGTTCTGTGCTAGGCTCTGGGGATACAGCTGTGAGAAAACATAGCCCCATCATCATGGAACTTATAGTCAAGAAGGGGAGAGACACATAAAGTAGATAATCCTACCAATAAATGTGTAAATACAAACTGAAACAAGTGTCCTAAAGAAAAGAAACAGTTCTATGAGAAAATATAACAGAGAAATGGGACTTAGCCTCAGCAGAGAGTAGCAGTGGTCCAGGAAGCTTTCACTGGGAAAGTGATCGATCCTTGAGCTAACATCTTGAGTTAAGAGTTAGCAAAGGGGTGTGTGTGTGTGTGTCTGTGTGTGTGTGTGTGTGTGTGTGTTGGGAGAGGAGGGGTAGGAGTAGGAGGTAATTGGAGAAACAGGGAGTCCCTGTCTGTGGTGGGAGGGTGAAAAATGATCAATGTGCTTGAGCATAAAAAGTCAGGTAGAGAAAGGCAAGGTAGTAAGGGGCCAATTTGTATTTAAAACCCTGGTCTTCAATCTCTAGCCTGCAAGCAATGGGAAGCCATTTGACAGTTTTAAGTAGGGAGGTGAGAAAAATGGGCTGGAGGAGATTTCATTTCCTCTAGAGAGGGCAGCAGGGAAAATTGTAGCTTTTAGAATTTCTAAAGATGTTTTAGTCACATGGAAACTTTCTGGCTCTGCCTTGCCGCTCCCTCTCTGCGGAGGAAGTCGGAGCAGCAGGGCTCTTCCCCTTACATGTTAGCTCTGGCATATGGCCACATCTAGTGCAAACACCAACGGTGATGTTCCACTTCACTTCTTCTTGGCTCTCCAAGGTCGGATATCTAGGTGAAGAGTGGCGGCTACTGATGTAGCATTTGTGCTAATAGAGTAACAAGGTTTTTTTAACTTTGGAAGTCACATAAGAGGCTCCATGGAGGGAAACTATTGGCCATTCCGCTGTCACACTTCAGCACATGTGTACTTCCAGAAGCAGAAAAAATTGAGATTTAACAAGCTTAAGGCACCTGCTGCAAGGTCTCTCAGTGCTCAGGAAAACCATGAAGTTTCTACTTTGTACCTTGCGGTTTCACTCCCATGCATCCCTGGAAGCCCTCCCATCAACTTCACGAGGTGAATCTTCATTCATTCATTCACTCAGCCAGAGAACATTTATTGAGTACCCATATCTATGTTTACAGGCACTGAGGATACAAAGATAAGCTCTGATCTCAAGGAGCTCCCTTCCAACCATCCCTAAGACCCCCTCACCCCCTGCCCCCCCCCACACACCACACACATACCAAGTATGTTTTTGGGGCAACTCGAATCATAACTGTGTACATATTGGAACATAACTATTTTCATGAGGTTAAAAAAAAAAAAAAAAAACCTTAAGGAATAAAGAGAAGGATAAGCCACATTTTTAAAGTACTTTTATGTATCGGGCACTATGATAGATGTTTCCAGATATATTATTAAACCCCTGTGAGGAAACTCAGGTTTGGAGACAATAAATAACTTCCCATGATTTGAAAATGTATCTTTCAACTCTAAGCAAATTACTTCCCTACTTTTGCTTCTCCGAGAAGCCTTCCCAGAATCTCCCAATTGCAAAAAATTGTTTCCTCTTCTGAGCTCCCGAAGCACAAATGATTCCTGTTCATGTGGTATTTACTTCAGTCAGCCTTGTTTTATACAGAGTTATATACATGTGTCTCTGCCCCTAAGGTCCTTGAGGACAGGAAGATGTCTTGTTCAGTTTTATATTCCTAAGGCCTACTAGGATAACTTGCATACCACTACCATGTGCTCAGAAAATGTTTGTAGAATGAAAGAATTAACTAAGGTATTCACAGCTCTCGCTGGGTTGGGCAGAGCAGTCCATTTCCTAATATATGTAGGACAGCCTTCCCTCTTCTCACCTCTGGCTCTGTTATATATCAGGAAGGGTCCCTTGGGCATGCAGTGTAGACAACCCAGTCCACAAGGCTAAGCACTGATCACACCTCTGTAAACAGCTACCCCTTGCAACCTTCCTGGTCTAGTGGTCCACATTCCAGAGATATGGTCCCTTTCAGGAGGCCAGAATCCAGGCTGAGGCCCATGCAGACTGTAGAAACAAGTTTGGAGCTATTTGAGCCAGGAATTCTGGGATCCTGGGTTTGTTTTTGTCTGTTTTGTTTGTTTGGGTACTCAGAACATGGTCTGGAAAGGGAAACTGACTCCAGATGGATGTATGCCCTTGTCTCTGTGGACTTTTTGCCCCATGGAAAGAGGCACAGCAGGAACAGGACCAGATCTTGGTCCTCTAAAGCAGGTACCCTTTGTCCAGCTCCAGATTAGAGCAAATAGTAAATGTAAGAAACAATAAGTAAGTGAGTAAAGATGAAATATTTCTAAAACATGGGTTGGTGGTTCAAACTTACCAGCGGCGGCTCTGTGGGAGAAAAGACCTGGTGATCTGACCCTGTAAAGATTACAGTCTAGGAAATCCTATGGGGGAGTTCTACTGTGTTATATAGGGTCACTATGAATTGGAATCTACTTGACAGCACACAAAAACGATAAAAAGAAATATCAGAACTCAATTTCAGGGACACATCAGCAAAGATTCAACCAATGCAAGTTTGTTGGTTATTGCTGTTTTATTATATCGGCTGTTAGACATATTCTTTACTTATTTATCCCAGGCAGAACTTAGTTTCACTGAATTTTTGTGGGCCGGAGTTAGGTTAGGAGGTGAGGTTGACAATAGAAGGTAAATACTGCTGTCATTGCTGGGCTGCTAGTAGCCATCCCATCCTCCAAAGAAAAGAATTTGAGCATTTAAAAGGCTATGAATCCTGCTTCATGCTCATTCTTTATATCCAATCAATCAACCACCAAGTCCTATCAGTTCTCTCCTAAATATCTCTCAAATCTCTTTTCTTCCCTTTAATTGAATCTCCCCACCTTAATCAAAACTATAATCATATTTTTCCTAAACTAGCCTTTTAAATGGTTTTCTCCAATCCATTTTATGCACAGCTGTGAAAGTCAACTTGTTAAATGTAAATTGAATGGCATTTCCAGTATTAATACTCTGCAATGGCTTCCCATGAATTTTAAGATGAATTCTAAAATCCTTAGCAGGCACTACATGAACTCGCTCCTGCCATTCTCATCTTGTCCCACTCTTGCCTTCACTTGCTGAGCTCTGGCTGAATTGGTCTGCTTTCAGATTCTCACACATGCCAAGTGCCTTCCCATCTTAGAGTGTTTGTATATGTTCTTCCTCTTCCCTGTAACACTTACGGTCCTCTCCTCTCATTTTCCCCAAATCTTAAATGTACAATCCATGAGAGACTCCTTCTCTGACCTCACCCCTAGACTAGGTCACATCCTTTATTACATGGTCTTATTGAATCCTGCCCTATTCCTCCATAATAATTAGCACTATTGAAATTAAGTCCTGTAGGGTCGCTATGAGTCGGAATCAACTCGACGGCAGTGGGTTTGGTTTTTGGGGGTTTTATTGAAATTAAATAACTAATCGCCTAACTCATTGCTTAAGATCTATCTTTCTTGATTATAAGCTTCATAATGGCAAGAACTGTGTCTGTCTTATTCACCACTGTATCCCTAATGCCTTGCATAGAGCCTTAAGCATAGTCAGCATTCCATAATTGAACTACAGCACCTTCTATAGGCTAGACTATGTGTACATATTGGAACATAACTATTTTCATAAGGTTAAAAGAAACCTTAAGGAATAAAGAGAAGAATAAGCAACATTGTTAAAGAACTTTTATATATCTATTCCAATACACACACGTATTCTAGCACTCTGCTAGGCACTAGGCTATAGGAATGAATGAGTAAGGCAGTATTAGACCTTAAAGAACACATGAGGTCCAGTGATTAGTCCAAGAAAATTCTACAACTTTCTGTTGGCTTCTTTCTCTTTTCCCAGTCATTTTGGCTCAACATCCTCCGTATACTGCCTTGTCTAGCTTTTAGACAGCAATTGACTTTTTGACAAATAACTAAAGAAAAAGAAAAGATTTAAAACCTCTGTCTTTTTAGTGTCATCTGTTATTAGTTTTCCCTCTCCAACTAATAAATGGACACTATTTGTCTTCAGCCTCTTCTCATGTCTGATACACTTAGAAAATGTCTGTCTGTATCTCTCTGTCCCTTCAAAATTACAACGCATTCTTTGCTTTGAATTTTTTTATTATTGACATAAAAAAACATTATATTTGCCTTCCTTCTTGGTGACTTTTATTGTCTGAAAACTTCTCATTATAGTCCATCTTTCATACAATTTCTATTTTTGTTAGATACGTAGGTGCATTCTTTATTTTTTCCTACCTGTCCTATGCATAAAGATTTTTTCCCTTTACATGTCATTTTTAAAGAAATATTCAATTGTTTTAATTTTTTAATTTTTCCATTTGTTTAGTTTTACTTATGATTATTTGGATGGCACATATTCTTTGTAAAATAAAAGCAAAAGAAAGAGAGGGGGGAGAGAGGGAAGAAGGGAGGAAGGAATGGGAAGAAAAAAATTATAATTTGATTCTGTTGAGAGCTGATTTACATGATGGAGAGAGATAAACAAAGCAGGGCTTTGAACCAGTTTGTTCAGGTTCAAACGCCTGCTGAGAATTTGCATTTCCAACAAATTCCCAGGAAGTTATACATAAGAATCAGCTGTGTGTCTTATTAAAATGTGGATTCTGATTCAGTGTATCTGTGGTGGAAATCAAATTCTCAGCAAGGAATTTGTTAGAAATGTAAATTCTCAGCAGAGGTTTGAACCGCAATGAACCTACTTGAAGTCCTGAAACAAACAGAGAGAAAGAGAGGGAGGATGGAGTTTTTTTAAAAAGAGCAAGATAAATAGGGAACTGATAGAAGAACGTGGGCGAGAAGTCTGAAAATGGTACACAGAGCTAAGTAAAGGTGAAAATATCACAGTCATCCTGGTTTTCAGTCTACCATCAACTGACTTACAGACCAAATTCCTCCAAGATGGAACTATGATAAACTAACTAAAAACAAATCAGCATAAACCCAGCTCCCTTTGAGTAAACCAATACAAAGAGATGCCAGCTAGGGATGGATCAGTGATGTATCTTCATGAAGGAGGTACTAATAAACAAATACATAATTTTTCCTTTATTTTTTAACACATCATTTGATACATACGAAAGATGATCTATGATTACATTACTTTGAAAGCAAAATAAAACAGTCAGCACCTTTGAATCTACTACCAACCTCGAACCAAAATATTATCGATAACTTCCATCAACCTATGAGTTCTTGCTATCTCATTCCCTGACTCCTTCTGCCCCATCCTAAACAAAAAAGCCCAAACCCATTGCTGTTGATGGATTCCGACTCATAGTGACCCTAAAGGACAGACTAGAACTGCCCCACAGGGTTTCCAAGGAGCACCTGGTGGATTAGAACTGCCAACCTTTTGGTTAGCGGCCATAGCTCTCAATCGCTACACCACCAGTTTCTGCCCCAGCCGAGGTAACCATTATCCTAAATTTTATGTTTATCAACTTCATGCTTATATACCTATATACACAATTTTAATACAAATATATGTGTACTTCAATAATGTATATGAACTAATTGTGAACAAATATTTTAAAAAACAAAAAGTAAACATTTGCCTTTAGCACAGGAGAAACACATAGCTATTACCTAGACCACATGCTTTACATGGACATACTGTTCTTGAACTGGGAGAAGAAATGAAGGCTTTTGTCAGCCATGTACACTTTTGGAAATGGAAGCGAAGAGGTCCATGACAAATAGTTTTTATAGAATACCAAAAGGACAGGCAGGGAGAAAAGGAATGTAGAAGTACTTTGAAAGTGCTCCTTGCTAGTAGTAGAAAATCACTAAATCTGCCAACAGAGCAAGTTTGGGGCTTAAAGCTGGATTCTCCTTATTGTCATGCTTACTACTGTATGGTTAATAACCAACCAAAAACCAAAACCAGTGCCATTGAGTCGATTCCGACTCATAGCAACCCTATAACGACCCTATAGGACAGAGTAGAGCTGCCCCCATAGAGTTTCCAAGGAGTGACTGGCGGATTCAAACTGCCAACCCTTTGGTTAGCAGCCGTAGCACTTAACCACTATGCCACGAGGGTTTCCTGTATGGTTAATAGAAAACCAGAAATAAAATGTCTTCTGACTTCTGATTTTCTGAACATTCAGAAAAATGTTCCCACGTTTTCTTCTCCTTTTAAGATTTGTTTTCATTATAAAAGATCTAGAATAATTTCTAAATAGAAAAAAAAAAATCACATGGTTGTGAACTTTCACCTTCAACTGGTGGCAGGGGTGGGGAGAAGAAGGGAAGAGAGGAAGGAAGGGAGGGAGGAAGGAAGAAAAAAAAAGGAAGGGAAGAAAGGAAAAAAGGAAGATTCCCATCATGGATTGAATTATGTGCCCCCCCAAAATGTGTGTATCAGTTTGTCTGGGCCATGATTCCTGGTATTTTATGATTTTCCTTTATGTTGTAAATCCTGCCTCTACGATGTTAATGAGGGAGGATGGGCGGCAGTTGTGTTAGTGAAGATTGCATTGTGTCATGAGGCAATCTCTTGAGATATAAAAGAGAGAAGTGAGCAGAGAGACAGGGAGACCTCATACCACCAAGAAAGCAGTGCTGGGAGCAGAGCACATCCTTCGGACCCGAATCCCTGCTCAGAGAAGCTCCTAGGCCGGTCAGGGGAAGGGAAGGTTGATGAGAAGGTCCACAGAGAGAGAGAGAAAGCCCTCCCCTGGAGCTGATGCCCTGGACTTGGGCTTCTAGCCTACTTTCCCGCGAGGAAATAAACTTCTCATTGTTAAAGCCATCCACTTGTAGGATTTCTGTTATAGTAGCACTAGATGACTAAGACAATTCCCTCTCCGAGAAGGGTTGATTTTTCAATTCCTTTCATATTTATGTGGATAAAAAGACTCAATATCGTAAAAATGTAAATTCTCCTCATTTGATCTATAAATTTAATGCAATTCCAAAGTCCCAACAGATCTTTTTAGAAACTTGATAATCTGATTCTGAAATATCTATGGCTGAGTAAAGGCCCAAGAATACCCAAGCTATTCTGGAAGAATAAGAGAGAAGAATATGCTCTACCAGATTTCAAGACATATTATAAAACAACGGTAATTAAAACAATGTGGTATTGGTGCAGGGACAGAAAAATGGGGCAGAACAGAGAACCCAGAAACAGATGCATTAATACATGGAAGTTTGGTAAGATGACACAGATGGCATTGCTGGCCACTAAAGAAAGGAGAGGCTATTTAATAAACGATGCTGGTACAATTGACTATCAGCATGGGAAAAAATGAAATTAGATATCTACCTCACACCACACCTCCAAATCAATACTAGGTGGATTAAAGACTTAACCATGAAAGAAAATAACTTTAAAAGTTTTAAAGAAAATATGGAATATCTTTATGACCTAGACATAGGGGAGAACTTCTTTCAAAAACACATGAAAAGAGCTAGAATTCTTATGCTCACTAAAAAAATAAAAAAAAAAAAAACTCAAATTAAGAAGTCTGAAAGTAACAGGTATTAGCAAGGACATGGGTCAAGGTGGAACTCATACAGACACTGCTGGAGAGAGGTGTAAGTTGGAATAATTGGAATCATTTTAGAAAACAGTTGGCATTATCCTGTAAAGATGAATATTTGTATACCCATATATCACACAAAAATTCCACTCTTAGGTATGTGCTTTAGAACAGTGCTCCTCAAACTTGAATGGCCTCAGAATCACCTGGAGAGCTATACAATGTCTGGGCCCCAGCCCTGGTGATTCTGGTTCAGTAGGTCTGGGGTGAAGTCTGTGAATTTACATTTCTAAGAAGTGCGAAGGTGATATGGCTGCTGGTCCTCAGTCACAGTTAGAGGAACACTCCTCTAGAGTTCTTCACCTGTGTATTATGAAACAGGAACAAGAATGTTCAAAGCTACATTGTTTATAATAGCAAAAAAAGAAGAGAAAACTGGATACAACCGAAATGTCCATCAGCAGAGGAATGGATAAATTAACTGTGGCATGTTCACACAATGAAGTATACGACACAGAAAATGAATGAACTATAAGTACATGTAATGGCCTGGATGAATATGGGAAATAATGTTAAGTGAAAAAGTAAGTCACAATACAAATGCAAATTTTATGTTTGTGTCAAATACAAATATAAAATGTGATAGCAAATATGAAAATACAAATTAAGGTGGTGGTAGGTAGGCTTTTGTAAATTTGGATAAATGTATGGGTTTCATATAGGATAATTATTGGTCAGTTATAAATGGACCCTGGAGTGGTTAAAAGCTTCATATTTTTTTTTTAGTTTAGAATTATTCTTTTTATTTTAGAATTATTGAGGATGACCAAGAATTAGCACCATGGTTTGCAAACATTTTCCTTTTTTTTTTTTTTTCTGGCTCTGACATTGAAGACTCTGGGATCCTGCCTGGAAAATCTTCATTTCCCTCCCATCATGCTAGTAGACTTTAGTGACAATATTTGGAAAATGACATTTTGGATGCTCATATTGGTGACAACCCCAAGGACTGGAAATCTTCCATTCTACAATTAAACAGAAATCATCAACCAGCATGGAAAGTAAAGCTGTAGAAAAATAAAGCTCAAATTTAAGGCCCAAACTGGTTGTTATTTCGTAAGTGAAAAAATTTTGTTCATTTGTTCATATACTACTCTGGGCCTGCCCCACTTCATGCTTCCCCGTTCAGTCAGTGGAAATCGTCACTTTAGAGAGCGCTCACTTCATTATGAACCCACAGCTGAGGTGGCCATGCTTACTTACATGGTTAGGGTCTCGTTGGGGTGACCATGCTTACATGGTTAGGGTCTCGTTGGTTGTGAGTAAGTGGTGGTAAGGAGTGGTTTCTGGCTTGTATCTGTTGTGTTTATTCAGAACACCTGAAGGTGTGTTCTCTCCCTGACACTCTGTCTCTCTGTTCTCCTCAGGACTACTGGCTTTCTCTTCTTTACAAGCGCCTGATCGGCCCCAAAGTCTTGGCCGTGCACGTGGCTGGGCTCCAGCGGAAGCCACGGCCAGGCCGAGTGATCCGGGACAAACTAAGGATTTATGCTCACTGCACAAACCACCACAAGTAAGTCTTCATAGAGATGGGACAGAACGACCACTTCCCAGGAGCTTCGGGCTTCAAGCCCCTTGTAGAATCTGTGTTGTTTGAGACCTCTTCAAGACTTAGCGCTCACTGGTGACTAATCTTCCTTAGTTGAAAAGTGCCTCTGGAATCACTATACCTGCTCTTTGCAGAGTTTCAAAAAATCTCTGATAAATAGCCCTTTCTCCAAGTAAACTCCCTTTTTCATATTTACAGGATTTATTCATAAAAGCTTTGCTTACTTATTCATCCAACAAATTTTTCTTTAGCATTTCTCTTTGCCAGTTGATGTAATGCTCACGAGGCTTTTTTGTGTGCCCAAGCCTGAACCAAGGTGAGAGCTATAAAATCTACTCATATGATCCACCAGCAGAGCTTGAGGAAGCAAGTCAACATTTTCTGAGTCTATTTTTTTTTTTTAAGACCTAATACATGAGGGGGAGCTATGCCACAGAAGCCTAGCCTTAGACCTAGAGCCCCAGCATCTCAAGCTAACATCTCCAGAGCTAAATGAGGGCTCAAAGGTAGGCAGGCCAGCTTTAGAACCATTTTCAGAATTTCAAAGATCTCTTCAGCTCTTTAAAGAGTTTAGATGCTGAACAAAATCTGAATTTCCTTTATTTGGGCTGCACATATAACTCAGTGTGGTAATGTTTCTTTTTTATCTGAAGCACTGGTTGTCATTACACTTGTCTTTAAAACAAACAGGAAAATTAATTTCAGTAAGCAAATAAATCTTGGCAGATAAAGTATTTTAAAATATGAGGACCATAAGGTAAAAATTTTAAACTGGATCTAAAGCAAAATCCATTAGACCAAACATGGCTTTCTTACATCATTTCCTGTTGAGGGGGCAGAGTAGGCAGACCTGGAAAAGAGAACTCTTTCTCTTAATGCAGAGAAAATCTCAGAGAGAGGAAAGGGCCAGGAAGCATCTCCAGCCCAGCCTTTATTCCACCTCTGGCCTATCAGGGGCTAATCAAGGGGAATGGATGGCACAAAGAGCCCGGAGTGGTCAGGTTACAGCAGACGCTCCTTCTCCTTCCTTGATGAGAGAGGAGCCAAGCCAATTAATTTATCATGATAAGATTTTTCAAAGAATCACTCTGAACAGAGGGAGGCCAGGGGCCAGTTGTCTTGTCTGAAGATACAAGTGCCTATTGTAGATGAAGGGCCACTGGTTTGGGCAGAGGCCAAAAGGTTTTCAACATCTCTTTTGCTCAGCAGGAAGCTCAGTCCAATACCTGACAGAGAGTGACTGCTTTGTGGCCTTGGCCTGGAGTTATCTGATCACCACACAAGGAAACATTGTATTCCTTGTCTCTGCCCAGCCTCGAGGTAACCACCCAAAAAGTGGACCCCTGTCTCAAGAGAGAAAAATTACTCTTGGCACCTTCTGTCCGTGTTGGAAAACACATCAGTCTGTGGCCTTTATTCTACTAGTCTGAGAGCCCAGGGAAAAAATTCAGTAGCCATGGGCTTAACAGGACTTGGGTGGCCTCCCTGAGGACTCCTTACATAGTTTTATTCCAATTTTCACCCTAATGCTCTTTAACGTTCTCATGGAAAGTTGTCAGTAATATTCTGAGTATATCATGAACTCAGGGCCAGCGTCTCTTCATTTTTGTATTCTTAGTGTCTAATAATTTTGTAGTCTTAGTGTCTGAAGAAGTTCTCAGTAAATGTTTGATGAATGAATGAAGAAATAGGACATCCAGACGTTACTACTGGCTTATAGTTGTAGCTCTCTTCCCCTTTGATTTCACCTCAGCCAGAAGGAGGCAGTATGGTGAAGTGGTTAAGAGTTCTGCCATTTGCCAGCTTGAGACCTCAGACAAAGTACTAAAATTATCTGGATTCAAGATTTCTCTCTCTACGCTACCAGCTCCCCCTGCTTTCTGTGGGAAGTCACTCCAGGGCCTTTCCGGGAAAATGGTGTCACTGTGCTTCTGTCAGTGCCGCTCTCTCTCAGTAAAAAAAAAGAGAGACTTTGTTAATCCATTGCACACGTGATCCTGATGATAATAATAGGGGAGAAGGTCTTTTTGTTCCTACTGGATTCAAAAAGAGAGTCTATAATGAGACGACAGAGGTGGCAGACCTCCTCCATGGCAGCAGGTGTTAGGTGCTGCCAGGTAGGTAGGTACCAGGGGAGAAGAATCTCTTCTTTCTCTAGGAAGCCACATGTCCTGTCTCTGCCCCCCACATCTTCCACAACCGTCATAAAGAAACACTATTGATTCATTTATTTGTGGCCAATGAGGCCAAGGTCAAAAACTTGTGCAGAGTGGGCATGGTGGCTTCACAGTATTCAACTCTCACCAATGCTCCTTGGTCAATACAGGGACTGAGTGAGAAATTATAAATTTACTAGTGAAACAGCCGAAAGAAAGTGTCTATTAAAAGAACAATAACTCCTCTACTCCAGTGTATATTGAACACTTGCTATTTGGCAATCACTGTGCCAGATATTTACATTTATATTAACTTATTGAATTTGAAAGGCTCTATAGTGTTTTTTTGTTTTGTTTTTTTTATAGTGTTACCCTATATGCAAATAACATCGTTAATGATGCAAAAAATCTACCCTTGGAAAGAACTTTAGAGATCATTTGGCCCAGAGTTCTATTTGATATAGGAAACCCTTCACAATCTTCCTGACAGATCATCATTCAATCTCTACTTGAGTATCTCACTGCCTCTCACAGCCGCCTCTTGCATTGTGGGTCATTTCTGAACCAGTAGAGAGTTGTCTCATGATTGATTTTGGAGAAAAATTATACGTTCATACCCACACTAGCAGGTGCTTTTCTGCTTCCTGTTCTAGAGTTAGCAAATTAGGAGAATGGCAGTTCTCACCCTAGATCTGCTTGTTCAGAGAACAAACAAGTTTTGGCTGGGAAATCTTTTTCTAGACCATTCTTCTGAGACAATATATGTTTCTGAGGAGGAGCCTAGACCCTTAGCCAAGTTCAGAACCAACTGGAACCTGGTAGATGTTGAAGCAAAATTGAGCCTTTTGGGGTTCAAGTTTGTTTGTTACTGGCAAAACATGACTTCCTGTTTTTCAGAAGAAATTTTTTTAAAGGCTTATAAAAATGGTTCCTGAGGCTTCTTGGACATCAAATGCTCTTACAAAACAATATTTTGATGAGTTAAGTGTAAATGAATCAGAAACATGTGGATTAAATTTCCTTTAAAATACACAGGGGCTTTGAAATTAAAGAGAAAAAAATGTTTGGCAAAACACGGCCTGACTCTTACCGAACCCAAAAACTTGGAATTAGACTTGGAGACAATGCACCAAGGCAATTTTCAAACTCATTGACTTTCAGTGGGAATGACCATGGGCCTGAACACAGCATCCATCCTTCCCCTTCCCAGCCTTCCAGCTTCACCAGAGACATTTCTAGACTAGCAACCATTTTCTATCTGGAAATCAAGATGCACCTCCCCATATGATACCCCCTACTGCTTACATCCAGGATATTCCAATTCCAGGCTCCCTTCTCTGACTCCCTTCTTCTTCCTCCTCCCATGGCAACACAGAGAAGATGTCAGGCAAGGGAAGAACAGCCAGTAAAGATGAACTCCAGATACACGGATTCTCTGCTAGTGAAAAAGTCTCACCACAAGTCAGATGTGGAGCAAGATAGCTATTCTACCCAGACAGCTTCTCCCCAGAAGGGTGCCTTCACTAAGATAAACCAAAGGCCAACTAGACTTGACAGAACGTCAGCATTTGCCTGCAGGCCAAGCCTTCACACCTCAAGTTCTTAGGGAACAAGTATTCCTCCAAGATTATTTTTCTGAATATATATTCTTCAGGAATCTGGATTCTCAACACAGTACTTTCAGATTGGTGCTGCACTTCCCAGCCGAGAAGCCTCTGCTTAATGTCCTTGTCCACCAGCCAAGGCAGGGAGAGGTTTGGCTGGGCAGCCTTCAATGCCAGTTCTTACCTGGGGAGGCTCCCTGAGTTCTGTAAGAGCCTCTGGACACTGGTCCCTGGGCTGGCTTTTGGTTCTGAGTTATCTCCCTCAGGGGAACTATTTAAATGGGAATCAGACCATTGCTGAGCAGCTTGAAAAGACAGCTTTCCCTGAAGCAATGTTGTGATTTCAGGTCTCCCTGCCACCCACCACTTCCCCATATCCCACCTTTCTCCTCTGTAGTCTCCAAGGGCTCTTTCTACCCCAGCTCTGCAAAGAAGAAACTTGTAAATACAAGCATATGGCTCTCTCCTTCTCCACTGCTGGACTTTGAAAGGGTTGCTGATGGTAGTTAGCAAAAGGGTTTACTGGAGTCTGGCAAACTGGGAACCCACCTATCATGGATTGAATTATATCCCCCCTCCCCCCCAAAAATGTGTGTATTAGCTTGGCTGGACCATGATTCCCAGTATTCTGTTGTTGTCCTCCATTTTGCGATTGTAGTTTTATGTTACAGAGGATTAGGGTGGGATTGTAACACCCTTACCAGGTCACATCCCTGATCCAATGTAAAAGGAGTTTCCCTGGGGTGTGGTATGCACCATCTTTTATCTTAAAAGGAAAGGGAAGCAAGCAGAGAGTTGGGGACCTCATACCACCAAGAAAGAAGCACAAGGAGCAGAGCACATCCTTTGGACCCAGGGTTCCTGCACAGAGAAGATTGACGAGGAAGGCCTTCCTCCATAGCCAACAGAGAAAGAAAGTCTTCCCCTGGAACTATGCCCTGAATTTGGAATTCTAGCCTACTAGACTGTGAGAGAATAAATTTCTCTTTGTTAAAGTTATCCACTTGTGGTGTTTCTGTTACAGCAGCACTATATGACTAAGATACCTCCCACCCTTCCTTTTGCTCACATGAAGCCTAGAGTACCTGTCATTATGGGGTCTTCCTCAGTTTTGCACACAACTAAGCTAAGCTGAGAAACCCTAGTGGTGTAGTTGGTTAAGTGCTACGGTTGCTAACCAAAAGGTCGGCAGTTCAAATCCACCAGGTGCTCCTTGGAAACTCTGTGGAGCCGTTCTACTCTGTCCTATAGAGTTGCTATGAGTCGGGATCGACTTGATGGCAATTGGTTTGTTTGTTTTGTTTTTGGTAACCTAAGCTGAAAACTCACCAATGGAATATAGTCGGTGTTCTTCTTTAGTGATATAAACGCTGACACAGGCTACTGGCACCTTTCTTCAGAGCTCTGATGACACAAGCCTGCTCCAATAAATTGTCGTTATCTTCTGACCTAACTCATTTGGCTGGTAAAGCTAGTTCACATGCTGCAAGGGATTGAGGAGAGGGACCAGGGAATGAGGGACTAGATAGGAAAGTCATTTCATATCTTATTAGAACATAAATACAGGCATCCAAAAAGCCTTCAGCACAGTAATGTGCCCTCCAACAGAGGCAATAAAAATCATCTGATGCACAGCCAGCAGGATATACTTTGGGAGTTCTGTGCCCTGTACAGTCCATATGACTTGAATTGACTCCATGGCAGTGGGTTTGGGTTTCTCATTGCTCTAGGCAAATTGATTCCCAAATCTAACTTATCTACCAAAAAGCCAAAAAATATGTTTTAAAATACAGATTTCCAGGCCACATCCCAAATCTACTGAATCTAAATCTCCAGGGGTGAGTCTCGGAAACTGTATATACTAAAAAAAAAAAAAAGCCAAATTATTCTATGGACCTGCCCTTGGTCACTCAGCTTTTAATTAGCATCTTTGGAAGCAGAGATGGGTGACTGGAGGCTGAGGGGTGATGTTTCTGCGGAGGAATGGTGTTTCCCTCTGGGCAAGGTTGCCTTAGAGTTTCTCTGAACTCTTCCTTTAAAGGCAGAGCCAGTCATTTGGTCTGTTTCCTCTCATTAACCCATCCAGATGGGGCCCTAAGGGACACCTTAGAAATGAAGTTGTTTTTCCTAGGAGAGAGAAGGAAATCATTATTGTTTTGTTGATACATGCTGAAAGGCTCTTATATGTAGGCATGTAGTTCTCCCAGGCTTCTGAACATCCTGTGCTGGTTAAAAGGATTCCAAATACGGCAAATAGTTTCATAATCTCAGGGTGAGGGAAATATCAAAAGCAGAAATCAAAGAGAAGATCAATAGGTATGATCATGAAAAATGTTTAATTTTTATACATGAGGATACAATGCAAACAAACTGAAATGGTCAGAGAAAACTGGGTAAAATTTTTCAATGTTCTTGCAAAGGATTGCTATGTTTAGTAAATAAATAGTTTTTACAAATCAATAGAAAAATGGGCAAAGGAATGAACAGGCAGTTCATGAAAGTAGAAATAAAAATGACAGGCAAATGAAAAAATGCTGAACTTCAGTATGAATTAAAAAATACAGATTAACACAACACTGAAATCCCAATTTCACCTCTCAAGTCGACAAAGGTATTTTAAAAGTTTACTATCTAGTGTTCTTAAGGGTATAAGGTGCTCTCATACACAGGTAATAGGGCAAATTGGTACAAGCTTTCTGGAGAGTTAATATCAATTTATCAAAAGGTATGATATAACAGGATTTGTGAGGTTGAGAAAGGATCCCAAAATCTCCATGTCTTCCTCAACCAATGTGCTTCTTGTTCACACTACTTGTAGCTCTGCATCATTTTTATTCCAGGACCCAGATTAATAGAGCAGCCTCTATCAATAGCTTCGTCAGTCTTCCGTCAGAAAGAAAAGAGGTATGGCAAAATATGGGTTGGCTCTTAGAGCTTCTTTTTAGAGGCTTGAACATGTCCATCCATGTTTCATTGGCCAAAGCAAGTTATATGGTCATCTTTGGGTTCAACAGAGCATGGATATAAAAATCTTCCCACGGGGATGGGCACCACTGGGAATGAACCAGAAAATTTGGTGAGGGATCATAATCTGCATTCCCTTTGACCTGATGATTCTGACTTCTAGGACTTTATCCACCAGAAATAATCATGATGTACAAAAAGTTTATGAGCAATGAAATCCTTCATCACCTAATTTATAAAGGTAAAACATTGAAAACAAGTCTCAGAAACTAGGGGATTAGTTAAATAAATTATGTTACACTTTTATGATTGAAGAACTCAGCATTTTTCTACAAGGAGAAGAATATATGGTAACCCGGGAACACGTATACAGGGTTCATTAAGTGAAAAAAGCTGTGTGAACAATGTGACCCCAATTATGTAAAAACTGGGTAATATACAAGTATGTGTCCAAGTGCTCCATAAACATTTGTTGAATTCATAAATTTAAAAATACTGGAAGGATGTTTACCAAAACGTTATCAGTAGTTATCTCAAGATAATAGAATTATGGGGATTTGTCTTCTTTGTGTTTCCCTATATTTTTCCTTTTCTTTTTTTTCCCCCCAATCAGCATGTTTTACTTTCATACTCAGAAAAAAATAGTTTTGTTTTCTAAGGTCATTTCAATAAGTTTAAACCAAAACAAAGAGTGTAGTGGGAAGCGGATATCTTCTTTGTTAGAAACCACGATAACAAAGTCTTTCTGTCTTTGAAGGTCCACAGTGGCCAAGAACCATAAAATAAGTGCCCTTTTCTGCGGTAATCCTGTTTTATGCAGTCAGTCTATGAAATATTTAGGAGGATCGAACTAACCACTTTGTTTCCATCTTTCCTCTCTCTCTGGCTCTCAGCCACAATTATGTTCGTGGATCCATTACACTTTTTATCATCAATCTGCACCGATCAAGAAAGAAAATCAAACTGGCCGGAACTCTCAGGGACAAGCTTGTGCACCAGTATCTGCTGCAGCCCTATGGACAGGAGGGCCTGAAGTCTAAGTAAGTCCCAACCCTGAAATAGCTTCAGGAGCAAGTGCATCAGGAGCTGAGGGCCAGGGAGCTGGAGTCATCCCTCTGCAGAAGACACTCAGGGACTGGGTGGGGCAGAGTACGGCAAACAATGGTCTGGAATCAGGGAACTACTAACTCCCTTTGGGACCTTGGTCAAATCCCTCCCAATCTCTAGGCTTAGGTTCCTCAACTCTGAAGGTAAATGTTGGAAAACAGGGGCACTCTTGGTATTTGGTCAAGAGTGTTCTTCATTACACAGGAATATCTGGCACATTTCAAGCTATTTAGCAGCCTTGGTACCTGCCCACTAAATGCCAATAGTGCCCCCTAGCCATTGTGACAACCATAGATACTCCTAGTTGAGAACATTCCAACTGTAACATTCTGTAATGCTCTGACTCTCTGTGAGGCTTAGAGGAGGAAACACGACTAAGGGTCAACAGTTCAGAAATCAAGAATCAATTCTGCCTGTAACTACGTAACTTTGGGCACATCACTTTTCTGGATCTCAGTTTCCTCGTCTGAACATTAGAACTTACATTCTAGGGGCTCTGTGATCCCTTCAAACTCTATAAATAGGTGATTCTGTAACACTCCTGACATCCCTCAGTCTATTACAGACTACTGACAGCACTGACCCCTATCAACAGAAAGCAGCTCGAGGCCATAGTGAGACAGGCCTGGTCAAGGGCAAGGCCATCCCAGCTCCCCGAACAAGGCCTCCCAGGAAGGGTATGGGATGCTGTACAGATTGGAGGCGTTCCTAGTCCATTTTTAATGTTTACCAAGTTTAACAAAGCTGTAAACTTGGAGCAGGTGGCTTGCACTCCCACAGCTGCCCGCAAATATTTGAGCTATAACTGTTCACTGTTTCACTGCAACCTTGGTGGCTTCATTTGGCTTCCAACCGTATGTGCACTGGGAACAAAACACAATCTGGAAAGTCACTTACTGTGCCTCTTTAAAAAAAAAGCCCACCCTAAATCTGTATTTTCTGTCTTGCTTCAAATACTGGATCTTTTTTCTGGCTGTATGTATATTGCTCCTAGTTTTCTTTCTTTCCAGGCCTACCTGTATTGGCCGGAATCACTTGAGTATTTTACACCCTCACTCACCATGTCCCAGTGGTTTTGACTGGTATGCTGGATTCATCGCCCTCATTCTAGGCAAGAGACCTGGTTCTGGTCCCAGTTTTACCACTAACGAATTATACGACCTGGGCAAATCCTTAATTTCTCTTGGTCTCACCTACAGAATTCAAGGACCATTGTATGGTTGGTAAAGTTCCTTCCACCTTTAAAATGTTTATCCTAGATTTAGTTTTCTGAGGACCCTGAGTGGCTTTAAGTCTCCTAATCCTACTCCCGCTGCCAGTCAGCAATAATCTGCAAAGCCACTTTTGGCAGAGGGGCTGACTCCACAACAGTGATTGTGACAAGTTAGGGTTCTCCGGAAGAGCAAAGTTTAAGAGCTGAGCCACCCGACCTGCCCAGTGCCAGGAAGACTACATGCACCATGAGGAGAGAACTGGCCAAGTGCTTTAGTCAAACATGCCTCGGTGTCAACCCTACTCTGCCACTTGCTGGCTGTGTGTCCTCGAGCAAGTGATGTAATTCTGTGAGCCTTAATTTCCTCATCTGTAGAGCCTCTCTTGGGGAGAGGAAGAGATGAGGTAATCTATGTGAAGCTCTGACTTTAGTAAATGCCTGTTGCCTTCCTTTTCTGCAACTCAGAATCTAGCTGGTTGAGGGAGAAGAGAAAACAATTCCTCTCCCTAATCACATTCTTCAGATGTGGAATCTCAGATTTTGGAAAAAAAAAAAAATTATTTTTTTTTATGCTGATATTGGTTAAGGTTATGATAAAAAGGCATGAAAAGAATGACATAAAAGCAAAACCATGAAATATGAGGAGATGGTAGTCAAAGGGTGGCATCTTTTTATGAGATTGTGGCCCCACCAACCAAGGGTACAGGCCTTCAACCCTATTTATCCCATCCCTCCATCCCTTCCTCCAGGATTTCTTCCCTGCCTGATGTTTGAGCCCGGCCACACCTTGGCCCCTGTCCTGCCTATACCTGTCCTTAAGAGTGGCTGAAGTGACTCACTAGCTACAGATGTGCTATGTATATATCACTTATGTTGTGCTATACCTCACCTTGTCATCATATTGCTGAGAAGTTATCTTATGGCTTTGTTAGGAGTGGGGAGGGACAGGGACAAAGAGGATTTTAATCCACAGGGGTTCTGAAGAGGATTTGGTAACACCCACTTAGATTAAATACGGTCATGAAATTGGAAGTACAACAGAGCTGGTATCAGAGGCCTGAATCTGAATCCAGGTCCTACCATTTATCAGTATGATCTAAACCTCAGCGTCCTTACCTGCCAAATGGGGGTATTATGAGAATCAAATTGGAACATACAGGTGAAATACAGCCTTCTACAAATGTAAATTTCATAGACACATGCATACACATATATATATAAATACAAATGTAGACACACACACATGATTTTACATATGTTGTATTAGAGAGAGTTTTGGATTGTATGCCTGTGGGCCCTTCGCTCACTTCTCTGAGTCTATTCCTGTCCTGTAAACTACTGCTGCTCTAACTCTTCTCCTGTTCTAGACTTTAGTGGCTCAGACCCTGTGCTACGCCATCTTGCACTCTGTCAAGAACATGCTCGGTGTAGCATCCAGCACTCTGCTCAGTAACTACTAAAAAAAAGCAAGAGCCCTCAGTGGTTCTGGGATGGGCTCTCACAGGAAGGGTGTGTTTTGGGTGCAGCAGACTGTGCAAAAAAGGATGAAGGGAAATGCTAGGAAGTGATCTCAGCCTTTGGTGTCTCTCTGCCTCTTACACGCCCCTGGGACCAGACTCTGTTCTGTGCTTGCTAATTCCTCGCTGCCGCCTGAAGCTGTATTAGCTCAGAAGAGGGATGGAAAGCTCCGGCAGCAGAGGAACCTACAGTTGTTCCTGTCTGGAGGAACCAGGAAGAAGATGTTGAGCCAGTCAGTACCCTTCCAAGCCACCGATTAGACATTTTGGCCTGGGGTCTCAGGAGTAGAGAGATGCTGGCAAAGTTTTGTGATTGGTTGAGAACATGGTAAAATTCTCATTCCCTTAAAATTGCCATCAAAGCTGGGAAGATTTAAAATCTCTGAAAGGGTATCTCAATACCTCAGAGAAACCAGGTGAACTCAGGGCTGAGGTATATCAGGTATCGTACAGCATCTAGATTCACAATGGAAGTTCCCGTTTCTGTTTTAACGAATGATCCAAACATGAGATCTACTATTCAAGACTCAACTCCTTATATAAGAGATTATTCTAGGAACCAGACAAAGGGGAGTGCCCTATTCCTTACAGGATAATAAATGAAAAACTTTTAGAAAACTGCAATGTGTGTAAGAGAAGGGCATTCTGGGTCTGGAATACATATTCTTTAAGAAATGGCTGAAAGAAATTGAGGAGGTTTCATTTAGGGGAGAAAAGTAAGGAAGGTAATGAGGACTTTCTTCAGATAGTCAAAGGCTGCCATGTGAAAGAAAACACATTTGGCCTAGAATACACCAATATGACAGAGAACCAGGGAGTAGAATTTAAAATAGATTTCACCTTAAAACCAGCTCATTTTCCAAAGGCTGCCTGCTTGGACCAAGGGCAAGACAGGCTTTCTCCGAAGGTAGCCTATTAATCAGAAGGCAAGTGGCCATCTCAGAGGTGCTACAGGATTCTTACTCAGTGGGAGGTTGAGGTAAAAGATCACTGTTTCCCATCAAAGTCTAAAATCCTATTCTCTTCTATTCCCGTTTCTCTCTTGGAGCTTGTGGTCTCTATGGTCACCTTTTCACACAAAGGCCACACAAAGAGGCTGTGCTAGGAGTGGTAGTAACATCTGGATGGTTTTTCCTCAGAAAATCTCCAGCTGTTGGTCCCTGTTCTGTCATGTTTCCTGGTTTCTCCTCTTTCTGGGATGAAGATTGTCCCACTCATGTCCAAGACAATAGTTCCAATTCTGGGTAAGTCAAAGGAGAAGAGTACCTTTGGGGCAGCTCCATTATCTCCAAAGGAGGAAATCTGTTCAATGCCTCATGTGATCACAAATCAATAAACACTGTCCTCCATGGAAACAATTCTACCTGAGACATAAATATCTCCCATGTCCGTCAACAAACAGAGAATCAACATGAAGTTGGGCCAAACAAGTCGACTTACATCAAAAAGCAAGAAGACTCACTTTTTCAGGGAAAGTCAAATCAAGAACAGGTGCTTGGTCAAATCCCAGTGTTCTTCCCCATGTGTCTTGTTCAATTCCATTTGGAGGGAAAACAATCCAAAAATGAGAAAAGAAGGAAACATCTTTCATCACATTGGCTGTTCTATTCTGACTCACTGACCTGAGAAAATCAGCCAATGCTAAGAATCCTGGGGTAGAATGACAGTTCCAGGTGATCTGGTTCATTCTCCTGCTCTCAGACAGACTGTGGCTAAGCCATCTGGACCCAGGGATACCCTACATTTAAAGACCTCTGGGGAAGGAATAGCCACAATTTCAATACTGTCTTAACTCTTAATTTTATAAGAACACTGGGGCCCACTGTACCTGTGGCTGAGACTTTATACATAATAAAGAGCTTTAATAGCCATCATCTCATTTAAGCCTTCTGAATAACACTATAAAACAAGTAGGAACAAGTTCCTGCCTCCCTCCCATTTGAGAATTAAAGAAACTGAGTCATGGAGCTTTAACTGACTTGTTCAAGAGTCACACAACTTATTCAAGAGCTAGAAAGTACCTAGCATTCAGTGCTCCTGACGACTAATCTAGCGCACTTCTTCAACACTACGCTACCCCAACTGTCCATTATTATAAAATTATAATTACACATTGCCAAATGTACAGTATGAATAGCTATATGATACTGTTCGGGCTCATTTCATCTTAGGCTTTTTATAGAAGGAATACATTAGAAGAGTATTAAGTTACCCAGCACGCTCTCTCCTTTAGGCTAACTCATCCTGGTTCCATTAACTTTTCTCTACAAGTCCTAATTGCAGCTTCTTCTTAGAAGTCCTTCTCTGAGTTATTGCTAAGACTCTCTGCCTCTCAGTCACAGAATTTAGCAAAAGCAAATTTTATTTTCAGCAAAATTGGGAAATAACCTTCTTCTATATTCTTCTCAAACATGGATTATTAAATACCAGAAATAACTGTAAATTGGTTTAATTTTAGGACTAGAAAATAAATCTGAATATATTATATCCTGACCCTATATACACAGGCACAGCTAGCTCCCCTACACCTAATGCAGCCCCCCTGCAGAAGTATGTTCCTGAGGGAAAGATTCTGACAGAGGAGGCTTCCCAAAGAAACTGGCAAATACATTTCTTCATCCATTCAGCAACTTTTATTGAGATCTTACTTTGTACCAGACATACTTGTTCCTCTTCAGCAATCTAACTTGCAGTGGCAATTCATATGGCTAAAACTTGAAGTGAATTGTGGCCTTATAACTCTAAGAACTAAGGAATTCTGTAATAGACAAATTATGAAAAAAATCTGAATGTAAAGTTCAATGTGAATGCTTCATACCAGAGTGTCCCTTGATCTTTACTCCCTAAAGTCAGGCCATGTCATCATCTGGCCTTCAAGAGCTATTTAACGTGGGCTGTTTGGAGGTAGAGTTGGAGTTCTGAGATCCCTGCCCTCAAAAACTTATTTCTACTATTAGAAACAAACAACAACAGGAACCACCCTGTGGGTGGTGCCATAAGAGAGGGGCAGGGTAGTTCTCCTTTTGGGCTAAGAGGTTCTATAATAAATGTTTAACTTTCATATCTCCTTTAGCAGCCATGACTTTAGCCAAAAGAATCTCAAGGCTCCTATCAACCAGGAATCTCAGTGCCCATTCTGTAAAGAAATGAACCCTTTTATTTATTTTTTTCTTTTTCCATATACTGGTCATTTTTTCCATCTCTCTGGAATATCACTTTTGTTTTGATTTCACCCTTATTAAATCCTGTATCAGAGAAAAACACTGGCATTTAACTGTATGCCTTTAGAGAGATGTCATCCTATGTTAGCCAAACAGAATGGTTCTGAAAATACTCAAATAACTCCCAGGTGCTAAAACTATAAATATCTTCATGTCCCGGTAGGAACAGCCTGCATTATGATACTTCATCTCCAGATTCAGAGCTTGGCAAGTGTAAAAAGTCCTGAGGTCTAAACTGATCATCACTGGACCCGCCACAGTCTTCCCTCTAATGATAACTGAAAGCACCACATCTAGTTTCTGGAATTCTATACCAAGATTTCTCATTGACATGTTCAAACACAAAATCTGAAGACCTGTTTTCTGGGGCCAAAGGGCCATTATTCCCTTTATTCCAGCAGATTGAAGACATTTAAGTGTTTAAGTTCTATACTGGTGGTGTTAGTTGGTACCTGAATTTTTTTTAACTCTGGTCAACCAGATGTACTTCTGGCAGGTTTCCATTACCTTCACTTTTATGAGATTATTTAAATTAATTTCTTTTTAAAATAAACCACTCCATTGCAGTTAATAAAAGATGATTTCATAGAGGAAAAATTTCAAGGACCGTTATAGGTTAGAAAGTTTCTTCTACAGTGTCCCTGACAGAAAGCCTTCTGACTTCTTTCTGATGGGACTGCCGATTTCATGAGTTTACCTACTCTGGGACTGGACAGCTCTGAATATAGGAAAGATCCTCCTTATCTAAGACAAAGGTTGTTTTCTTGCCATTCCTACCCTTGCTTCAGAAACATTAAACGGAATAAATGTATACTTTCTTCTTCATAACAATTTTCAACGTCTCTCCGTTAAAGTTCTAGTCTCTAAGTTAAACGCTCACAGCTCCTTCACCCATTCCACAAACAGCCTGATCTCCAGAGTGTTCACCATCATGTTCACCTTGGAACCCACTGAGGTGTAGGACTTTATCTCATATGATTACTTGTTCAATTTTCTTATCTCAGACAAGCCTAGTTAAAGAGGTATGAGAAGGAGTGGGAAATGTGAACACTTTGTTACAACACAGGCCAATAACATTTTTTAATCTTTGCCAATCTCATTGTGAAAAATAGTATTTTTGCTTTAATTTGTAACTCTGAGCATCAGTGAGGTTGGAGATTTTTCCTATTATCCGTTTTTTATTAATTTTCTATGTCCTTTGCTCATTTTTATATTGCGGTATTAGTGTTTTCTTAATGATTTGTAAATTTTCTCCACTTTAGGGAAATTTCTCCTTTGCTATCTATCAAATGCTTTGAAAATATTTTCCGCAGTATTTTGTTTGCTATTTTTCCAAGGATTTCATTTTTCGGGTATTATCTTGACACGCAGAAATGTTCCCTTTTTATATACTCACACCTATTTATCTGTTGCCTTGCGATTTCTTCCACTCCACTTATATGTGTATGTATTTATAGTCCTGAAATCAGATAAACAAACATCTTAATTTTCTTCTACTTTCCTTTTTTGTTTCATTTTTTATATTCATCTTTTTTATCCACTTTGAATTTGTTTTGAGACACAATGAGAGGTAAGAAACATCACTAGTTGTGATATTCAAGCTGAGAATGTGTGGGGGAACCTATTTAGCCCATGTAAGTCTTCAGGTGCTGGTTTTTAAATGTCAGGGGAAAAAATAAGATCTTTTTTTAAAAAAGCAAGGCTTGGTATGAATTCCCCCTTTTACCTGGAGGAAAAGGTCCTGATGTACATACAGCCACACCATCTTCAGCCCTTTGAAAGGCCACTCAGAGACCCTCAGGAGGACAGACAAGCTGCAGAGGCTTGGAGCACTCAAGTGCTAAGAAAGAGGCTGGGGTTGGGAAGGTTTATGGGCTAACTCAGAGTGAGCAGGAAAGTGGTCCCTAATCTAAATAGCAATGTTCAAGTCAGCATTCCAGTCAGGAAAGTCTGAAATAGCCGCTGTAAAAAGTAGGAATATAAATATATATAAGCATATTAGATTTATGAAAGCACTTTTGCCTAAGGTTCTGAGGAAGTCTATAGAAGAGAATTAGGTAGAGAAATGACCCTTAACAAATCTTCAGTTAATGAAACTAGAGGAGTTTGGATTCTTTTAACCCTTATGCTAATTTGGGGTGTTTTGTGGCTCATAAAGAGGAATAGCTATAACCAATGTATTTAGTGGTATTTGAGTAAATAGTTACATACAAACCTGAAAAAAGGGGAAGAGGCTACTGACTGATATATTCTTAATCCCCTTAGTTCTTCTTTCCTGAAGAAAGCTTGACCCACTTTTTGTAGGGACTAGTACCTGAGAGAAATCTAAATGACTTTGTGGATCTTGCCCTTCAAGAAAAGAAAAAAAAGTTTTTCTTTTCAGTGTTAAACACAGAATGTTCATTATCAGGCTAAGTGCATCGTCGTCATCTGATTTGGTTCTTAATTCAACCTATAAAGTGCTACATGCATTCTGCTCTGATACACACTGAGGAGCAGAGTCACCACCAACGTACCAGCTAGAGGGGAAAACAAAACAAGACAAAAAATAATAATAATGAAGCAGTTCTATTAAAATAGCAAAAATACTCACTTTAGTCTACTCAACAAACAACTTGCCCTTGAAAAGTTCACATCTTCCTTTTAAATTAAAAAAATGTGGCCTTCTGGAAAGATTAGTCCAAAGGACTAACGAAAACAACTACCACAACTACCACAGCCTCCAACAGACTGAGTCCAACACAACTAGATGGTGCCCAGCTACCGCCACTGACTGCTCTGACAGGGATCACAGTAGAGGGCCCCAGACAGAGCTGAAGAAAAATGTAGAACAAAATTCTAACTCACAAAAAAAAAAAAAAAAAAAACAGACTTGCTGGCTTCACAGAGACTGAAGACACCCCAAGAGTATGGCCCCTGGACACCCTTTTAGCTCAGTAATGAAGCCACTCCTGAGAGTCACCCTTTAGCCAAAGATTAGACCGACCCATAAAACGAAAAGAAACTAAAGGGACACGCCAGCCCAGGGGCAAGGACAAGAAGGCAGGAGGGGACAGGAAAGCTGGTAACAGGGAACCCAAGGTCGAGAAGTGAGAGTGTCGACATGTCGTGGGGTTAGTAACCAATGTCACAAAGCAATATGTGTACTAATTGTTTAAAGAGAAGCTAGTTTGTCCTGTAACAAACTAAAGTACAATAAAAAAAAATTAATAACAATGTGGCCCTCTGACAGGGTTCTCAAAAAGAATAAGAAAAGCTCTTTTTATTCAAAATAAGTTCAGAATGTAATGGTTAAGAAAGATATTTGATTCCCCTTGGTCCCCAGCTGCAAACACCCCTTCTTCAACCCATGGTTCTCAATCTTGGCTGCACTTTGGAATCACCTGGGGCGTGTTAAAAATCCCAATGCCCAAGCCACGCCCCAGACCAATTAAACCAGAATCTCTGGGCAGGGACCCAGGCACCAGTGTTTTTAAAGCTCCCCATGTAATTCAAATACGTGGCCACGGTTGCGCCTCACTGTCCCTCTGTAAAACACTGGAATGAGATCCCAGCTGAATTGCGTCCTTGATTTCCCCCAGATTATACGCTTCAGTCAGGCACCAAGCCATTTTGCCAAAGGTGTGAACATGCCCTGAGCCCCTGGGAGTTCTCTGTGCCTGAGTAGGAGGAGGGCTGGCTCCCAACGTTTCTATGGTTTGTTTTGTTTTAACTCCCAGACTGGTAATGTACAGATCACAGTGCAGATTAGAGGAGTATAAAATGCTTTTATATTTTACACTGACTTGCCATCTTAAGCCAAGATGGTTAGGAATCTAGGTCTTCAGTTACTTTCTGAGAGCTTGTCATTTGCTCTCAGCTCCGGAAGGCGTTTTCTTCCAGCTCACTCAGAGCAGCTGGACTCCTCTCTGCATAGCTGTTCATCAAGGCTGTGCTCTGCCCTCCCCACCCCCTTCTGCCTGGAGACCCTCGTTGCAGGCAGGGGTTTCCATTCTGTCCCAGATGACCCAGACAAATACTAGTATAGGAACACTTTAGGGTAAAGCTAACACTTGATTCTAAACAAAGGGGCAGGGGAGCAGAGTATGTGGGCAGTCCTAGTAGGGCAAGAAGAAATTGCCCTTCTCCACACCTCCAGAGACTATATGGTTTGGGCGATGGACACGTTATGCCCCAGGAAACTGGAAAGTCCTAATCCAACTCATCCCTATAGTCGGGCCAGAGCTCTGAATCAGTATTTCTTTGGGTGCCAAGCATCAGGAAGCCCATGGCAGGTTGGGGCTCATTCCAGCCAAGAAGCCTACAACGCCAAACTGTGGACCAACTGCCACACACCAGCAGCCCCTTTGCAGACTACTTCTTCCCTGCTTGTCTTTTCAGTTACGACTCAGAATCACCACATGCTTGGTACTTTGACATCTATAGACCCTGGAACAGAGCTTGTGCTATCTGGAACATCCCCGCACCCTCTTTTGGCGGTACGCTAACCCACCTGCTATTATCAGGAAAACTGTCAAAATCCAATAAAACTGAAATCTTTACCCCATTGGTTTAATATATTTAAATAGGTATCCAGGGAGCCATGATCATATAGTAAGGTAGCTAACTTTGGGTGTGGATTATGGGTTCTGTCTCATACTCTTCTGCCATATGGAAAATCTGTCCATGTACAGGTGTACACACACGTACACACAAGCATCTGCCCTCCCATCTGACTCCCTTTGTCCCTCCTGCAGACTCCTGTGAAGGGGATGCTTCGTACCCCACACTGCCTCTTCTAGCACCACACAATTAGGGCTGGGCAAACCTGGTCCCTCTCCCAAGAGGATACACTCGTGCTGACACAAGACAGACCACAAGAGGGGCAGATATGAGAGGGCAAGAGTGTAAGGAAGAGAGAGACACACTCTGACCTGGGGGATCTGGGAAGTCCCCAGAGCTAAGGGGCATTGAGCAGGGAAGGCAATTCCAAGCAGTAGGATGAGCTTACTAAAGGCTTGGAAGCCCAAAAATTCAAGGTACATTTTGTTTAGGGGGGTGGAGGGTAGCAAATCATTTCACGTGACTGGAGTATTGCTTTGTGGGGTTAGGAGAAAGCCACAAAGATATATTGGGGCCAGACTGCAGAAGGCCTTGAAATCCAGGCCGAGAAGTTTGATTTTCCTTCTCTTTGTGTAATGTGTTTATGACGATTTGCATCTTTCAGTGTTTTCTGTCTTAGAAGGCAAGGAATAAGTCTCTTATAATTGAATTTGTACAACACAAAGAATAGTAAGTTTATGAGTAATGCCCCTTAAACGCCACTTGTGAATGTCAGTGACCGTGGCAATGGGATAGGAATACAGTTAAGCACATACTAAAGTCTCCATGGTTTTTATAGCTGATTCCTATTGTGTCCTTGGGTTAGAGTGCTGTATGCCTATGACGTGGAGGTTTGAGATGATCACAGAATTCAGTTTTCTTCCCAAACTTCCCCCAGATGATTCTCTCGTCTATTAGGAGTTAACAGTATCAGTATAAATCCAGGTTTCTTAGCTGCACTCTCATCTTGTCTGCCAAGTGTGCTAAGTTATTTTAAGCTATTAGAAGCACGTGGTAGAATTCTGTTATGGCTTGAACCATTCTTACACAGACTTGGATAGAACACAGACCAAATCATGCCCCCCAAACCTAACTACATACGAGAAACGCTTATAGCTCTAAAAACCTGCCTCTAAAATCCCCTAGCTCTGCTTGTATAAAGGAGAAATAGTGTTTCCTCTAATTGCTAATACAGAAGTTAGATCAAAATTCCTCATGGTTTCAAGAAGCCTCTCAGAGGGTGGGAAGAAGGGGAAAGGATCTTATCAGCCTCAAATTTTCTCAGTGGCCAAGAGCTTCAAATGGGGAGTGGTGAGGTGCACAGGAAGCTTTCGTCTCCATTTTTTCTCTCTCTTCCCTTCCTGTGTCTTTAATAAGAGAAAAAGGGCTCGGAAAGGGCTTGGAGTGACCAGAGAGCCAGTAGAAACTCCGAGAGCTTGATGAGTGGAACTCAACAAGCTGTAGTTGAACTGTCATAGGCAAAAGGCACTGCACCACGTTCTACTGAGGATGAAGATGTGAAAACAATTCAGTCTAGCAGGGAAATGACTGAAGCAAGCAGATAAAGTAAGGTAGAGTGGGTGGGTGCTACAAGGGAGGGCTATCAGATAAGGCCTTTTGGGGGAGGTATATCTGAGACACCTGGGGGAAGAACAGACTTTTTGACAGAGTCTAGTGGTGCAGTGGTTAAGAGCTCGGCTGCTAACCAAAAGGTTGGCAGTTCTAATCCAACAGCTGCTCTTTGGAAACCCTATGGGACAGTTCTACTCTGTCGTATAGGATCGCTGTGAGTCCAAATCGACTCCACTGCAATGGGTTTAGGTCCCCCTCCCCCATACCAGATTCCAGGTGGAGGAAAAATCACGTAGAAGAAAAGCTTCAGGCCACACTTGAAAAGAAGTAGTCCTCCCACAACCCCTGAGCAGTGGGGCTGCCCCAGAGCATCCTTAGAGGGACGGACATGAGCCTTTGCCCCAGCCGGGCATGTGGGACCAGGAGACACTAGCCTGTAGCGCTCACCGCCGGACATTTCAAACTGACTTCCCTGCTCTGCTGCCCCGGATGCTCAGCCTCTCCAGGCAGGGAGGGCAGCAAAGCCCCTCTGTCCTCAAACCCGGCTGGGCTCCCTCCCGGCTCTAACGGGGCCCTGACCTGACACAGCCAGGGATCCTCCAGGGCCTCGGGCCTGTAAAGCGCACACAGGTGCGCGGCCGGCGGGGTGGCCGCCAGGGACCCCGGACCCGGGAGAGCCGGGAGCCCCGCACCTGCGCCTGGACCCCTCCTCTCTGCACACTGGCCAGGAAGGAATTGCAGCCCGGCTTCGCGCGTTTTCGTAATATTAGGCAACATTCCAGGTCGGCCCCCTGCCAAGTGGACCGCAACGAAGTTTTCGTTGGGATTTGATTGATACTGTGGTTTGTTCCTCCGGCAGGCCAAGGGCAGGGCACATCTCCCAGCCTTCCCGGGCTGGGAGTATGAGCTGTGGGGCAGCCGCCTCCGGCTTCCTGGGAGCCACCAAACTGTCAGGCTCCCTGCCCTGTTGTGTAGAACAAGAGTGACCTCTAGTGGCGCATGGGAAGCACACTGGACCTATACGGAAGTAGGAGGGTTGAGTAACCGCCCGCATACACACATTCAGATTCTTAGTCATGCTCTCTCTCCTCCTTCCCTCTTCCCTCGCCTCTCTCATCATTTAACAAATGCAGAAGTGAAACCAGAACTGCCCAGTAACCTATCCAGACCGGCACATTTAATGCTCAAGTCTCTGGCCTTTCAGTCCGATGTCTTTTCATTCCCAGTGGTAGTTCATCTATCCACCTGTTTATATCCAATAGTCCTCCAGCACTACTGCTTTTATCAAGCGCTTAGTGTGAGCTGGCGGACAGAAGAGTGAAGGACGGATGAGACAGACATCTGGTCTCCTGGTCTAGAGAAGAGAGACAAGCAGTCAGCAGTCACAACACCCTGTGATGGGAAGCCCTGGGTGAAATGGTAGCTCCGTGGCTATGAGTTGGCATCAACATGAAGGCAATGGGTTTGGTTTTTTTTGGACCCCTGACCTAAAGGACCAGTAGTAGTTAGGCAGAAGAAGGGAGCTGGAAGGAGAAGAGGGAGTGCAGAGAGGGCTCTGGGCAGAGGAAACAACACCTACAAAAGTCCTGAGATTAGAGAGAAGTGAAGAGTTGGGAGAACGACAGCATAGAATAGAAGGAGATGGTGGGGAGCGGGCACGAACAGGAACTAGAGCCACCCCCTACGGGGCAGGAGAAGTAGGTAAGGGCCTGCTTATGGGGGTCTTGTAAAGACAGAGGACTATGTCCTAAAATCAGCAGGGAGCCACTAAACATTTAGACAGGTAATGTCATGATCAGATTTCTGTCTGAGCAAAGTCACTCTGAATTTGACATTAAACTCAGCTTCGGGGTAGCTGTGAGGCCGTGGACTAGCTGCCTGAAAAATATCCAAGCCAGAAGCGATCTTAGGGTTCATCTGCTCTGTCACTCCTCATCTTACAGATGGAGAAACTGAGTCTGAAAGAAGGCAAATACCTTTCTCAAAGTGGCTGAAGCTGAACTGATTAATCACTAAGTCCCTTGTCCTCTCACTCAAGGCCCCAAAGTATGCTGGCAGGACCCAGACACCAGCTCCCATGGCTGCTCCTGGGAATGCACAGGCTTCCCCTGCCTTTGCTCCCACAGAAGTCCACCTGGGCCAAAGCGGAGTCCAGCACATCATCTCCAAGATTACAGAAGGCCATGCTCACTTACTCTTGCTTCTCTGAGACCTCAGAACAGTTGAAACCATGCTTACATATTCCTGGGTGCCAAGAGCTGTGATAAGACGGGAGACTAGATGGTGGACAGGTGGAGGGGGGGAATGAGGGTGACTGGGCCAAGGGGCTCCCATGGAAACCTGGAGAGCGGAGGGCTTGACTTCAAATTGAGACATTGAATCCCGTTTCAAATAGTGCACAAAATAAAGAAAACAAGTTTAAGAATTGGAAAGTATCTCAGACTTTGTAAAAACAAATGGTGATAAAACACAGTTGTCCTAATATTTGGATAATATAAATACCCTCGGCAGCTCAGGCAAGCTAGGGAATTAAGAGAAATAGTTCAATGTAGGCTGGATCATTTAGCATTTGGTTTGAAAAGCCATGGGCCAGTGAGGAGGTCCCAGATGTGATGAAAGTATGATAAGAAAGGCTTTCAAAGAAAGAAACTTGATCCTGGGGAGTACCATCTGGAATTGGAGAGACAACAGGATTAGTGGAAAGAGGTGTCGGGAGGCCTGAATTTGAGACCTAGCTTAGCCACTTATTAGCTATATGACCTTGCACAGGACACTTAACCTCTCTGACCCGTCTCAATAGTAAAGTTACAATAATAATAATAATACTTACTTTTTGCACCTCACAGGGCTTTTTAGCAACCACGTGATGGGAGGGAGCCAGGTGGAACTATGGTTAAGGGTATCGGTGCAAATCTCAACTCTATCACTTATTGGCTGTGAGACTTAAGTGAGGTGTAGAAGCATCTAACCTTCAATTTCCTCATCTGAAATACAGGGATGCTGACAACTGCCTCAGTTGATTGTTATAAAGGATTAAGTGAGATAATAAAAATAAATCATAGCATAGTCTTTTGCATAGACGGTGCTTAATAATGTGATTTTTATCATTAATGTGATGTTTGCCAACTTACAAACTGTCCAGTGCTATAAAAATGAAAGATTATTGTAATATTTCATGTGATTATGACCTCCCTGGGTAATAGGATAAATACTAAAAGAAAAATGTAAGCGGGAAAAATAGAACGGAGGTGTTGAAGCACACAGCCCATCTTTACTAAGGACCTATGAGGACTCAAGGTCTAACAAAACCTTACTCACAAAATTAACTCATGTGGACTTAGCTAAGAGATGGTCACATAGATCTTTCTTAAAGATGAAAAACACTACCAGTGATCAATGGCCTGTCATCTGGTTGGGATAAGGCATCTGGTGAGAGGCTGTGAGAATCATCGATAATTCAAGTCTTATCTAACATGTCCGTGAGCCACCAGAGGAAGAGTAATTGGTACGTTAATTAAATCTGTAAAGACTCAGTAAACCTCCAGGGAGCTTCTTTAGAACTAGAGAAGCTTAACTCAGTGAGAACAGAAATAATGCAAAGGAACCTCAAAATTCCATTCACTCGTTCAGAAAAATGTTAAATTAGTCCCTGCCAGGTGCCAAGCTGCTACATAAGGTTTTCACTGGCTAATTCTTTTCAGAAGTAGACTGCCAGGTCCTTCTTCCTAGCCAAGCAAAGAGCCCTGATGGCTCAATAGTTGAGTGCTCAGCTGCTGACTGAGGGGTTGGCAGTTGGAACCCACCAGAGGCTCCTCAGTAAAGAGATGTGGCAGTCTGCTCCCATAAAGATTACAGCCTCGGAAACGATCTGGAGCTGCTCTGCTCTGTCCTGTAGGGTCGCTGTGAGTCAGAATCAACTCTCTGGCAACAGGTTTGGTTTTTTGGATGTGCCAAGCACCTTGTTAAGTACTGAGAATTCAGGGACAAAAGACATGATCCCTTCCCTCACCAAGTTCACAGCCTAGTGAAAGATAAACCAAAAAAAAAAACAAACCAGTTGCCATGGAGTCAATTTCAACTCATGGCAACCCTATGTGTTGCCGAATAGAACTACACTCTGTTTTTAAGGGTTTTCAAGGCTGTGAACTTTCAGAAGCAGGTTGCCAGGCCTTTCTTCTGAGGCACCTCTGGATGGGTTTGAACTGCCAACCTTTTGGTCAGTAGTTGAGAGCTTAACCATTTGCTCCACCCAGAGCTCCTCCAGAGAGGGATAAAGGCACCTGAGTGTGATAAAGGCTGTGGCAGAGGTAAGTGTTGAGTGCTAAGGGCACCCAGAGGCAGGACTCCTAACCCAGCCCAATGGTCAGAGAAGGTCCCAGAGGAGCTGACACCTGGGCTGCCTCTGCAAGGGTCCACCACAATTTGTCAGAGGAGGAAGGCTGGCTGTGTCCCGATGAAGGTAGCACCACACACAAAGAGCCAGAAGCAAAACTGCAAGTCATTAATTTGGTCATGCCAGGCCAAGCGCGCCCAGCCTCTTCAAGTATGAAGTTTCCTTTTTAATGTCAACAAATATCATGGCCCTATGGCCTTCTAGAAATTGTTCTTTTAAAAGCTATCACTTAGAAAAAGTGTATGTTGCCTCTGCTCATAATCTACTCAGGATTTTATAACAGTTTTTAACGAACTTGTGCCTTATTAACTCCAGCAATGTCTACTTACATTTACATCTGAAAAATAGGCACTGCACCTTTAAATGAACTTGTATATTTTAATCCCAAGAGTTATCTACTTACATTTTCATTTAAAAAAATATTTACCTCATCTACGTGAAGTAAATGAAAAAAAGTCAATTTTTTCATTCTAAAACATTCTGTGCTCATGCACGTAGTGAATAAATCCCGCCAATAACCGCAGTCTGAGCCCATACTCACACCCAAAACGTAAACGTCCTCTGTACCTATATAAGGATAAAGGTGTGTGTGTAGAGCGAAACGTATCCATGTATATGTATAGGAGGGGGGCTGGCAGGGCCTGAGACTCGAGAGGTAGCTGAGCTAGGCTTCACTGTTTATGTTTAAGTGTAAGGGGTGGGGAGCTGTTGGAGAGTTTGAAGCAGTGCAGTGATGGCAACAGATGACCCTGTCAGCAGTGTGGAAACAAGGGGGAGGAAGGCCAGGCCTGGGGGCAAGGAGGTAGATTAAGAGGCCTTTTTGCTGTAGACCAGGTAAGAGACCATAAAATCCTGAACTAAAATAGCAGTAGTGAATGGAGAGAAAGGAGCAAATTTGAAAAACAGGAAAAGGTAGAATTGATTTGTTTTAGATATGGGAGTTGGAGAAGAAGTCTTGGATGGCTTCCAGGTTTCTGGCTTGAGTAATTGGGTAAATGGTGGCACCATCACAAAGATAATAAAGTCAGGGACAAAAGCAGATTTTGAGGGGACGGTTTTTTTTAATTTGGACATAGTGACTTTGAAGTTCTTGTGGGATATCCAAGTGGAGAGGCTTAAGTTCAGAAGGATCTAGGCTAGAGGTAGAGGCTTGGGAAGCATCGACATGTGGACAGTAATCAAAGTCTTGGGCATGGGTAGCAGCACACAGGGAGGAGCACATAGCATGAGAAGAGAAGAGGCCCAAGAGCAAAGCATCAGGAACCTCAGCAGTCGAGAGGCAGATAGAGGGGTGTAGCTCCCCCTCAAAAGGAAGCAACCTCCATAAATGAAGGAAAATCTAGAGAGAGTGTTATCAGGGAAGCCAAAGGAAGAGACAGTTTTCAGAAGGGCACCATGAAAGGTGGAAATGCCACAGTGCAGCCAAGTGTAATAAGAGCCAGAAGGTTTATCTGCTAAGAACACCACCACCATCTCTTACTTAGAGTCAGAAGGTTTATCTGCTAAGAACAACACCACCATCTCTTACTTATATGCTTTCCAAGCACCTTCATTTCATTCTCACTATAACCTATATGGCATCTTAAGATGCAGAAATTTCGGGGCAGCGAGGTTAAGGGCCAGGCGAAAGGCATCTAGCAAGTTAGTGATTCAGCTCCTGGAATTAAGAGATTTCAGTGCAGAATCTTGCCCGCGCTCCCTGGGTTCCACCCACAGCCGAGTTAGCTTGTTAACCGCCCAGTAAGGAAATCACGATGGAGCCCGTGCCAGAATGACTATTTGTTAGCAGTATAGATTTTAAAAGCCTTGCTTATCACACTTTGTTTTGTGCTTCCCATAATCCTAAAATGTCAGTGCTCTGGGATCATCTGAGTCTTAAAGGGTATTATTTAATTCCTCAGGGGGACTTTGCTCCTAATTCTATAGAGAAGAGGGACCATTGAAGGTTTTCTAGCAGAGAAGTGATATAAATTGGTGTGTGCACTGGAAAGATTAATCAGTATTACTGAACTGGTATTTGGCTGTGCATGTGTGAGATTATTGGATGTATACACCACCTGAAACAAAACAATGAAAATATACTAAAAAGACCTATTTGGTCTTCTTTGGCAAGTGAACCCCATCTCCACACCCTGCCTCACCAGAGAGGGTCACTTGCATTCAGAAGCAAAAGCTCTCTGCATGTTTGGTGAGGTCAAGGCTGATCTTTAGGTCTCAATTCTCCCGTTCCCGTAACTTCCAGAGGCAGGCTGGCTCTTCATAAAGGAGCCCCATGCTCATTTCTGACAAGATCAGCAATACTAACAAGAGGAGGGGGCTGCTCCCCCTGGCCTGTCAGATCTGGACTCGGCCCAAACCTACCTGTGTGGGCTAGGCCTGGAGCTGCTGCTCTGCCTTGCTTTCCATTGGGAGCAATTTACAACACGCTTATCTCTGGGAATTCACTGCTCTACTGAGCATGGGTCTGATTATCTCTCCCTAAACCTGTCTGTCATTCATAGCACAGAAGGAACGCTAAAGAAAGACTTCTATATCAATTCGTAACATTTACAACTTGGATGATGTCACTGCAGTGTTACTGCATCGGAGGCTGGGCAAGCCTCAGAAACCATCATCACTATGCCGTGCTGATTTTCTGTGGGTGACTCACAGCCTTGTTTCTAGCTGGTAGCCTGGCTCTGGCTTTTTCTAAACCAAAAAAATCAAACCCACTGCCATCAAGTTGATTCTGACTCATAGTGACCCTGTAGGACAGAGTAGAACTGCTCCAGAGGGTTTCCAAGACTGTAAATCTTTACAGAAGCAGGCTGCCACATCTTTCTCCCACGGAGCAGCTAGTGGGTTCGATCCACTGACCTTCTGGTTAGCAGCGAAGCGCTTTAACCACTGTGCCACCAGGGCTCCTGGCTTTTTCTAGTGAACCATAAAACTGAGCTTCAACCTGGATACATGGCTGTACAAGCCACACCCCAGGCGGAAAAAGCTGGAAGCTATCCGGATTCTATACCACAGGCCACAGGTGGGTGGCATTTTCCCTCGAATCCAGCCTAAGATGGGCTATTCTCCTTCTCTCTGTAAGTTTTGCTATGTATGTGGTCCACCTTCCTTCACACGGTTGAAAGTTGCTGACTACACAGGAAGAATAAAAGCAAGCAAAGTAGCTGAATTGTAATCACAAATACCTACGTTATCACCTATTTTGCTGTGTTGCTAAGATGGAAACATCTGTTGCATATTAAACGCGAAAATTCTTTCTTAGATTAGAAAAAGTAGAGCCATTAGATAATGTCTCTGTCCCCCTTCAGAACAGCCCTAGAGAAGTAGCGTCATGTCAGCTCTCTAATCTGTTGAATACATTTAAGTTTTAAATTAAACAGAAGATTTCTGAAATCATCAAGCCTATGCATCACTTGGAGCCCAGGGGTGGTGTAAATGGTTAACACACCCAGCTGCTAACCAAAAGGTTGGAGGTTCGAGTCCGTCCAGAGATGCCTCACAAGAAAGGTCTGGTGACCTACGTCCAAAAAAATCAGCCATTAGAAATCCCAGGAATCACAGTTCTGCTCTAATGTACGCGGGGCCACCGTGAGTTGGCATCTCCTCAGTGGCAGCCGGTCCTGGTATGTAACACTGGACAAGGAAAGCTCTAGATGGAAGAATCAAACGGGACGGCCAGTGTGCGTTGAAAACGGGGCGGGGGCATGAAACTGCTTTCAGCTTCAGCATCACAGAGACTTTTCACTTGGCTCAAAAATGTGTCTCTGAAACAAGACTACCTGTACTCCAGTCCTGGCTCCACACCTTCGTGCTGTGTGTACCTTGGGCAAGTCACTTAACGACTCTTTGAAAAACGGGAATAATAACAGTTCCTTACTTCGAGGGTTGTCAGAGTGATTGAATGAGTTATTAAGTGTAAGGCACCTAGATCAGAGTCTTGGGGAATAGTGTCAACAGGTGTCAGCTATACAAGGATCAGACAGTCTAGCAGCAATCTGGGGCCACCCAGGCTTTGTTGTGACGCCTTCGTTACAATGCAATAATGAGTCCCAACCTGTCTTTTCTCACTGTAGGTCAGTGCAGCTGAATGGCCAGCCCTTAGTGATGGTGGATGACGGGACCCTTCCGGAATTGAAGCCCCGCCCCCTGCGGGCTGGCCGGACTCTGGTCATCCCTCCAGTTACCATGGGCTTTTATGTGGTCAAGAACGTCAATGCTTTGGCCTGCCGCTACCGATAAACCACCCTCACACCCACAAGCCACCGCAGCCGGCTGGACTGCTTTCCACTTTTCTGCCCCAGTGGTGTCCTTACTTTTCAGACATCTTCTTAGCAACAAACCAGCCTCTGCTGCCCATCCTGCTGGAATCAACACAGACTCGCTCTCCAAAGGAACTAAATGTCATAGTGTGAGCTTAGCCTAGGTAGGTCACCTCCGCCCCATAGGAAAATGTAGACATCATCTGTACCTATGCGAGGCGGAAGGTATGTGTATAGAGCTCTATGTATCCACGTACACGCACCATAAGAACAAGCTGGCAGCACATTCCCAGGACAAATCTTCCCAGACAACTCCCCTGTGATCCTGGCCATGCAGCCATACAGCTACAAACCCCGAACTCTAGCCTCAGCAGAAGGTGAGGAAGAAGAAACCAGGTGGACCTGTGAGAGCCCTATCCTCTTCCAGATCTCCTTTGTCTGTTTTCTGCTGCTGCCCTGGGTTTCCTATCACCTCTCACTTCCCATAGGGAAGCAAATGGGTGAGTCAGCTCGGGCCTGCTGGGTGAGCTGTTTATGTAATTTCACGGCTGATGTATGAGTGTGTGCATCTGGGTTTCTGACAGTGACATCAATCACCAGCGAGTCCTCTGGGAAGCGGGTGCTTCAAAAGGAAAATTACAGTCATACTCCGGATTTTGTAAGAAGGTTCTATTCCTCCATGAATCCAGATTCCCCCAGGGTTGGAATGGAAGTCAGGTAACAATATTCATGGAGTGGAGAGCAATGTATTAGGCACCACCAAAAGCAGTCATCATCCTTCATGTTGCTCTGAGGAAGAGTTCTAGTACAAAGAGAAAACACACCGAACTACCACACACACACTAACCCCAGCTGAGCAAAGCAAATCAGACATGCCCTGAAATCAGGAGACTATTAAAGGCTTGTTAGGGTCAGCCCTTAATGGAGGTGCGGGTCAGAGGTCATTGTTGTAAGGCACAACCAAATCCCACTCTGCTGCCCCCTCCCAAGTAGCTGTGTGCCTCTCAATGGCACTAACTAGGCAGAAATCAAATGTGGTCGTTAAAGATGACCAGGTCCATCTTCTCAGACCAGGTTTGTGTGTAGAACAGAGCTTCAGTTGGCCACTTTGGGGCAGAAGGGGGAATCTGGAGACTGAGGTCTGATGAAACTGGAATTACTGATAAGTAGAAAGTTTCTGAGTTGGGCAACCAGCCTGCTCTGATTTAGGCAGATCTGTCTTCCTGGAGAGGAGCCCTGGTGGTGCAGTGGTTTAAGTGCTTGGCTGCTAACCAAAAGGTAGGTGGTTCAAACCCACAAGCTACTCCACAGGAGAAAGATGTGGCAGTCTGCTTCCATAAAGATTTACAGCCTTGGAAACCCTATGGGGCAGTTCTACCCTGTCTTATAGCGTCACTATGAGTCAAATCCACTGGAAGGCAGTGGGTCTGGGTTTTTTTTTTTTTTTTTTTTTGGTGGGAAGTGGAGATTTAAAGTTCGTGATAAGGACTTTCTAGATTAGTCAAAGGATAAGTGGGTCTTTACAAACAAGCTGCAGCTGAAATGACTTTCTTTTCCGTGGAAGTGACTTTGTCAGGATAAATGACATGAATGAAGCTTTATAAAAACCGGGGCCGGGGGGAGGGGGGGTGGAGGATTTGACACTGCTGTAGAGTTCTAATTAAGAGACTGTTGTTAAAGGATAGAAATGGGCCTGAGGGGAGCGTTGCTGAGGCCAGGGGCCAGGGAGATGCCTGAAATGCCCAGGAGTTAAGGATCAGGGTCAAGACTGCAAAGTGAGTGGTGAGGCAGGAGGCCTGGGGAAGGTTAGATGATGAAGAGGTGGGGGGAGGCGAGTGTTCTCAACTTGGAGGACTGGGAATTTGAGAGAAGGAAGCCAGCAGGCTAATTTATATGTGAGGAAGATAGTAGACTCGGTTTTTGCCTTGTTAATTATTAGGTACAAGAGGAACAGCAGCAGGAGGAGCATTCTAGGAGGCAGAAAGCGGAAGACTACAGGGCTGGGCCTAGTCAGTGGGCTACTCAGCATGGGAGATGCGAGAGAAAGAAAACCAGAACCTGAGAGAAGGAAAACCAGACCCCAAGGGGCCTCCTTCTCTCTGGAACCAGATGCATCCCACTGAATCTTCAGCTCTGAGAGAAGGGGGACAACTGCCAAGACTAGGGGTAGACGGAAGGGAAGAAAAATGAAGTGGCAGATGGGCAGAGAGGAAAAGAGAAACAAGACACGAAGCTATTCCCCACACTTTTTAAGTTGGTGCAGATATGAACATCTCTTCCATACACCAGTGCAGATACAGGTGAGGGGCCTCTGGAATAACAAGGTAAACTGGCCCTGGGCTAGTTGGCTTTATATACACAGTAGCCCCATGGTAGGAGTTAACGATTGTTGTTATCAGGGTCCCCTTTCCCTATGACCGAGAGGGTCTATAGCTGCCCAGGACCACCCACGTGAATGAACCGCTGAACCCTGAGTAATCCAGAACCTGCCCACTTAACCTCCAAGCCCAGTGCTGCCCAAAACCCAGACTCGCCCTTTCACCTGTTTATTAAAAAAAAAAAAAACACAAGTTGCCATGGAGTAGGTGCGACTCACAGCCCCCACACGTCTTCCTGGGCTCTGCTATTGCAGTACAGCCAGAACTTGCAGAGCTCCATTCAAACACTTTCTGAAGGTAGGTGTGGATTCTCCATTGAGGGAATACAGGTGGTTCCTGCTTCTTTTGTTTTTCTCTGTATATTAAATGCTGCTCCAAAGAGGCTCCAGTTTTGTTTATTTCCCAGTTAACAAAAAGGGAGGAAGAAATCACTGAAACTTACATTTGGAGTCCGGGAGTTCTAACTTAGCAACGGTCTCATGGAAGGAGTATTTGCATTGTTCAAAGAATACCAAGAAACTCACTGCAGGATCACATACCACAGATATTTTAATATAGGGCATGATGGTAACTTTTTCACTTTGTGGCGGAAAAAACCAACCCCTTATGGCAGCAGTTCACTGGGTGGGTTTGAACCACCAACCTTTAGGGTTGCAACCAATCACAAACCATTTGTGTCAGCCAGGGCCCACTTCAGGGCAGGTAGTTGCTAAACCAATGGGGACTGCTCTTTATAAGGGAATTCCTGATCATACTCACCCCAAAAGGCAGCCTATGGCCAAACTCAGCATCATCATCAGATCAAGGAGAAAGCTTGCCACGCTAAGACCAGGTGTAAAATTGCTCACCCACCAGCTTTCCTAGATCAGATTCTCCTTTCTAAACCAAGATGTGGCAGAGAAAAAAAAAAAAGAAGACTTACGAGCCGCTTTATTTTAAACCAAACAATGGGCTTGAGGAAATGCTTGTTTTAAAGAGTAATAATGCATCATGAGAAATCTGTTGAGATGGTTTTCTACTATTCTCACTTCTAGGCATGATTTCTTTTCTCATTTCTTATCAAGAAGTCTCAAAACAAATTCTCATTGTTATTTGGAAAGAAAGTCCTAAATAATCCTTCTAGTGCCCTAAAAATGCTGTCATAGTGGGATATTAACGTTATCTCTGGCAGGAAAAAGCTTTGAAAATACCAGAACCGAGCTGCAGTGAGCCTAAGGCCCAGGGTTCGCACTACCCAACTCCCACAAGTCCACACGCCTTCTGCAGCCCCAGCTCCCTTCCCAGTAGCAGTGCAGTTCCCAGGCAGGTGGGCCTGAAGCTCCATCAGCAGAGCAGAGACTGTTTGTGGATTCTGTCTGAGAGACCCCCACCAGCTCACTGCACCCCGAGCCTCTGCGGACTCCTGGGGGTGGGGCAGCAGTGAGAACTCAGGACTTGGCAGGGCTGTGAACTGCCCTGCTGGTTCCCCCGGGTGGTGTGGGGCAGACCACACACCTGCAGGTGTGCTGGCTCACTCTCACTCAAGGTCCGTGTTTGGAATAGATGCAGCTGTAGAATTCACCTTGGAAATCCATTGAGAGTGGTTTTCTTTCCGAAAACAAAAGAACAATGGTTAATTTCAGCAGAAGCAAAAGAGCTCACTCTGCTTAGATCCCTCTGACAATGAAAACGGCAATAAAAACACATGCTGTGGATCTGGGGAGGAGTCTGTGGCAAAGAATGACTAAAATTTTGAAATATCAATAGAACAACCAAGAAATACATGACTTTGAGAAGGTAATGGAAGAAGGGGCATAAATATTTATTCAACGTGGCTTCCTCCACGTCCCGGTCTCTCCAGACTCAGGAAAACTGCCTCCAGTCTGGACACTGCCCGTTGCTCATTTCCATCAGCTTCTTCTCCAGCTCCACAGCCTCACCTCTGCCAGCCACTATATGCCCAACCCAGAGCCCAGAGAATCCGAGGTCCTGGGATAGAATTAAGTTTTGATTTTAAAATTGTTTGTAATCTTTTCTCAGGATGTTCCAGAATTGAAAATAAGATAGGAAGGAGTACCCCAAAAAGAAACAGTGCTGAAATGAGGAATTTTATTGTTACTATAAGGCCCAAAAAAATTGACATACAATCACAGCCTCTGAGTGCCACTAACAGTGACACAAGGACTTCCATAGTTGCCCTTTATTGAATGCTTTCTTTGTGCCAGATACCTAATTTCATTTAACCCTCAAAGTAGTTCTATGTGATGAGTATTGTGGACCCCAAGTATAGATGGAGAGGATCAGAGAGGTAACTAGTCCAAGGCCATCCAGAGATCAGAGTTCAGAACTGGGACTTGACCCCAGGTCTGTTGGATGCCAAAGGGTGCTCTCATTACACTGTGCTACCTCATCAGAACCACAGCCAAGTTTTCCTCATCTTGGTGCTGCCCACAGCTAGCTTTCCTAATATCCTGTGTGTCCTGGAGAGAACCCTTCCCCCAGAGCAGTAGGTCACTGCAGCCTTTCTGGTTTGGGGAAGCAGACCAGCAGCTGTGGTGAGTAGTAATTAGGGTTGTGACCTGCCTTGGCTGTACAGCTTTGACTCCAGGCTCACTTGGCCCATAAGTGGCCCTCCTGGGCTGCTGCTATCCCTCTAAGTTTTTCTGTAGAAAACTGTAAGGACCACTTCCACCAGCGCCACCCACCAAAGGTGATGATTTTTGGTATTTCTAAGCCTGGGAGGTAAGTAGCAGAGCCAATCAGCATGCACACACTCCCACACACACGTGTTCATGCACACACACACACACACACACACACATTGTCACGAAAGGCACTGCTCCCTTCCACCCCCCACCACCACCCAGAAGTTTGGAAGCCTTTCTTCACCTTCTCATACTAAATAATAAAGCCATTAACTATTGCCCTATTTTTATGGGTAGTATTTGGAAATACCACTCTAAAACAAAAAGAGTCCAAATATAGCAAACCAACTGTTTTGGCTCCCAGGAAGCCCTGGGAGCGTGTGGTAGAAGCTGACCAAATGCCATGTGACTGGTTCCTAAAGAAGCCTCACTGTGATGTGCGCCCAGCAGAGAAAAGGGGGTCGGTCATTCCTTATAGCCCACGTGGGTGCCCACACTACAAACGTTACTCCTCTAATTAATCAGAAGAATATTCTAGAATTCTTTTTCAAGTTGTAAATGTTACGTAATAAATTATATTTTGGGAAGAAGCCAAAAGAAACCCTCGTTTTATTCATCGGGAATTTGACAAAAATGAGCACAGGTACCCTTCCCAGGAAAAGTTTCCTCCCTGTGCAGAGGATTTTCACAGGTGGTAAGAAGGCTTATGTGAGCCTGGTGATTTGTAGAGAGTTTGGGTCCATGATGTAGTTTGTATTTTGAGGCTATGTTTTGTACATAATAAAATGTGAATATCCTAACTTTCTTTTCATGTATATGTATAATTTTATTTCTTTCATTGTTGCCGTTGAGAATGTACACAGCAAAACATACACCAATTCAACAGTTTCTACATGTACCATTTGGTGACATTGATTACATTCTTCAAGTTATGTAGCCATTCTCACCCTCCTTCTCTGAGTTGTTCCTCTGCCATTAACATAAATTGACTGCCCCCTAAGGTTCCTCTCTAATCTTTCCAGTTGCTGTTGTCAATTTGATCCCATATAGATAGTTTAAATATCCTGACTTCGTATTCTCAGTATGTTCTGTGGTCAGAGAGAGGCACCGGTGTCCACACTACACCTTGACATTAAGACTGACTGCTTGGTGACCTAACCTATACTGCGGATCTTTGATTTCATGGTGCGCTGCCATCTCTCCTCTCCCCACAAACTTTGCTTCAGTTACTCTAAGTGGAGATTAAATTTTAAAATACAAGTTAGATGTCATTAATTGTATTAGTTACAGTAATGATTAGTTCCAATGACTGAGTGGCTTAACACAATAGAAGTTTATTTCTTGCTCATAGCTCATGTAAAGTTCATTTGGTGGTGATGGAGGATGGGGTGGGGTGTTTCTCTCCCATGTAGTCATTTAGGGATCCAGACTGACAGAGGCGCCATTCATCTTCAGCACTTGGCTTCCATGGTTGCTATGGGCATCAATGTGCAGTTGGCAGAGAGGGAGAAAGACATGCAAGATCCCTCGGGATTATTTTACGGGCCTAACCTGGAGCTGGCATAAATCCCTTCCACTGAATTCCATTGGCCAGAAGTCAGTCACATGATCCCACCTAGATGCTGGAGTCGATTTTCAACACATAACAACCCCATGTGACAAAATAGAATTGCCTGATAGATTTTCTAGGCTGTAACCTTTATGGGAGCTGATCACCAGTTCTTTCTCCCACAGAGCAGCTGGGTAGGGTTCAAACCACCAACTTTTTGGTTAGCAGCTGAGAGCTGAACCATTGTGCCACCAAGTCTCCTTAATAACAACTGTATTTCATGAAAAAAGGAACACAAAACTTTGGTGGACAGCTAGGGGACCAGAGAATGATTCAATGAGGTTAGGTCCCTCCAGTTGATTTGCCATCAAGTGAGTGTTACAAAGAGCCTGTGCAGTGAAACCTAAATTAAAAGAACTATTTTTTTTTTTTGCATGCTCCATCTCCCCCCATTCCTCAAGCCCTGCCTCTCTTGGCTGATTTTTATCAGAAAACAATGGGTTGTTCCACTGCTATCCACTTAGGGTGTACTTAGTATGGATGCTGTGCTCTCTATTGGACACACAGATGTATATAGATATACAAGTATATAGATATAGATACGGATATACATAAAATTTGAAACCTCAAAGAGCAAATTAGGTTAAAGGATCACTGGAGAATTGTAAACGCCACTGCTGTAGACCAAATGAACACCCACACCCGAAGGTCACAACAATGCTATCCCACAGACTCAATCCACATGAGAACAGGAAACTACACCTTCAGCCTGTTGAAGGAGGTTGCTCTGTCTAGAGACCTCAGTTCTAGTCCTAGTTCTTCTACCAATGACTGTGTGACTTTAGACAAGTCACTCAGCCTCTCTGGACCTCAGCATCCTCATCTATAAAATGAGGAGTTTGGATTAAGTAAACTCTAAGGTCACCTGAGGAGTTCCTGGATGGTGCAAATGGTTAACACGCTCAGCTGATAACTGAAAGGTTGGAGGTTCTAGTCCACCCAGAGGCATTTTGGAAGAAAGTCTTGGCAATCTACTTTCAAAAATCAGCCATTGAAAACCCTATGGCCCCTGAAACTATTGCCCTGAGATAATCTTTAAACCTTAAACCAAGCATATCCCCTGAAGTTTTCTTAAAAACAAACAATAGTTTAGCTTAACTAGTAAAAAAAATCTGCCTTGAGCATTATGCACTTTTAATAACTATCTACCTGGGATCAGGAGCCCTGGTGGCACAGTGGTTAAGAGCTCATCTGCTAACCAAAGGGTTGGCAGCTCAAATCCACCAGCCGATCCCTGGAAACCTCATGGGGCAGTTCTGTTCTGTCCTATATGTTCACTATGAGTCAGAATTGACTGAACGGAGCAGGTTATATCGGATCGAATTAAAAAGAGCATCTCGAAAGATTAGATAGGAACCTTAGGGGGCAGTGAGTTAATGTTAATGGGCGAGGACCAACTCGGAAAAGGAGGGTGAAAATGGTTGCACAACTCTAAGAATATAATCAATGTCCCTGAACTGTACACACAGAAATTGTTGAATTGGTGTATGTTTTCCTGTGTATAGTCTCAACGATAACAACAGCAAAATAAATAATTAAAAAAAAACAAAAGGAAACGAAACCCTTTGTAGCACAGTTCTACTCTGACGCACGTGGGCTTGCTACGAGTTGGAGTCAACTCAATGGCAACCGGTTTTTTAAGGTCACCGGAAACTCCACATCGTCTGATTCCATGTCAGATTACTAGTTCAGCTTCTGCTGTTTTTCTAGTTCTTCTTCATGCCAACTTATATATTAGATACACCCTCTTGAGAAGTTTCAAAGTTAGCTTTAAATTTTTGTTGCTATTTCTAAGTAAATTCAATGTGCCTTTCAGATGCATGCAAGTGAATTTCAACATAGACAACACATTTTGAAGATGGTTTCTTTCTTCCAGGAATAATGTCGTGATTTTTCTTTGAGATGGGTTACTACTTAACTCGCTTCATCAAAATTTCTTCCAAACAGTGATCTAGTACAAATTTAATATAGATTAAGCAGGTGCCCAGTTACATTCGCTTTGTTACTAGGTTTTTAAAAGAAAAAAGCTGGCCTCACTTTTGAGAAATTATTTAAATTGAACTTTAAAACAAGTGTATGGGATTACTGCAACAGCATATGAAATGTAACATAGTATAATTACATCATGCATTAACCTAACGTTCTGGAATTCAACTATGTCTTTGTTGGAATGGGGAGTGGATAAAGGGTGAGGAAAATGGAAAGGGAGGGACAGAAAAGACAGAGGAAGAGGAAGAGAGAATGAAAAATCAAAATGTCACTAAGGAAGTTGCAGAGGAAAATGAAGAGCAACAAAAAGGATAAATATATGAGAAAAATATATAAATACATATAAAATAATAATTGTGATTGTTATGTTTCAACTTGGCTAGGTCATGCATCTCAGTATTATGAAATTATCCTCCATTTTGTGATCTGATGTGATTATCCTCCATTTTGTCATCTCCTATAAGTAACATTATGTAATCACCTCCATGATGTGATCTGATGTGATCAGCCAACCTGTTGTAAGGGGGATCTCCTTGGGGGTGTGGCCTGCACTCAACATATATATGGACATTCTGGAAAAGCTCACTTGCTTGCTCTGGAACCTGCATCTGGCTCACCATCATCTGAACTCTGGTTCTTGGGACTTCAAGCAGCAGCCTGGCATATTGTCTGACAATCTTGGGATTCGTCAGCCTCCACAGCCTGTGAGCCAGCAGCTTGCCATCTTACCTGCCAATCTTGAATTCATCAGCCTCTGTAGCCTGTGAGCCAGCAGCCTACCATCTTACCTACCAGTCTTGGAATTTGTCAGCCTCCACAGCCTGTGAGCCACCAGCCTGCCATCTTACCTGACGATCTTGGATACATTAGCCTCTGCAGCCCGTGAGCCAGTGGCCTGCTGTCTGACTTGCTCATCTTGGGTTTGTCAGCCCCTGCAGCTACAAGTTAGGAGAAGCCTCCAGCCTGATGCCTGACCCACAGACTTGGGACTTGCCAGCCACTACAACCACATGAGCCATTTCCTTGAGATAAATCTCTATCTATCTATCTATCTATCTGTCTGTCTGTCTGTCGTCTATCTATCTATCTATCTATGCTTCACTGGTTTTGCTTCTCTAGAGAACTCAGCCTAAGATGATAATAATGTTTCATGGAATTTAAAATATATAAAGCATTAAAAATGCATTACAATAGCATACATATGAAAATCAAGCAAATGGGAAATATTCTAACATCCTTCCATTTTCCAGTAAGAGGTAAAAGTGCCAGTTTATATTAAACTGTGATAAGTCAAGGATGCATGTTTTAATCTTGAGGGTAACCACTAAAAGAATATTGGAGGAGTATATTCCTTCTAAGTGAATTGAAGGGGTGGTCATGTGATCGTAACAAAAACACTTGATCTAAAAGAAAGCAAGAAAGAAAAAAAATATAACAAAGAACAGGTAGGACATATAGAAGTCAAATTGTAAGATGGCAGATCTAAACTCAAATTTCTTTCTAATGTATTGTCTTAGTTACCTAGTGCTGCTACCACAGAAATACCACAAGTCAGTGGCTTTAACAAACAGCAATTTATTTTCTCACAGTTTAGGAGGCTAGAAGGCTGAATTCAGGGTGCCAGCTCTAAGGGAAGGCTTTCTCTCTGTTGGCTCTGGACGAAGGTCCTTATCTCTTCTGAGCTTCTGCTCCTGGGCAAACTTCACGTGGCCTAGCATCTCTCCTCTCCCACCTCTGCTCTGCTCACTTGTTTAATCTCTTTTATATTGCAAAAGAGATTGACTCAAGACACACTCTATACTACTCTGGCCTCATTAACATAACAAAGACAGCCCATTTCCAAATGGGATTATAACCACAGGAATAGAAGTTATTTTGGGGGGACATAATTCAATCCATAACATTCCACCTTTGGCCCCCCAAAATTCATGTTCTTGCCACATGCAAAACACATTCACCTATTGCATCATTGCAAAAGTCTTAAATCAACTCCACGTCCAAAATCTCATCTTCTGAAGCATCTAAATCAAAAAGGGTGAGACGTTAGGCACGTTCATCCTGGGGCAAAATTCCTCTTCATCTGTGAACCTATGAAATCTAGAATATAAGCTTTCTGCTTCCAAAGTACAATGGGACAACAGGCACAAGGTAGACATTTCCATTACGAATGGGAGAAATTGGAGGGAAAGCAGGGATAACAGGCATCAAGCAAGTCCAAAACCAAGCAGAACAAATTACATTAGCTTTCAAGGCTTGACGTGTCTGTCAGTTTGTAGTACTGTGGGGGCTTGCGTGTTGCTGTGATGCTGGAAGCTACGCCACCAGTATTCAGATACCAGCAGGGTCACCCATGAAGAACAGGTTTCAGCGGAGCTTTCAGACTAAGACAGATTTGGAAGAAGGACCCGGCAGTCCACTTCTGAAAAGAATTAGCCAGTGAAAACCTTATGAATAGCAGCAGAACGTTGTCTGCTATAGTGCTGGAAGATGAGCCCCCCAGGTTGGAAGGCACTCAAAAGATGACTGGGGAAGAGCTGCCTCCTCAAAGTAGAGTCGACCTTAATGAAATGGATGGAGAAAAGCTTTCAAGACCTTCACTTGCTGATGTGGCATGACTCAAAATGAGAAGAAACAGTTGCAAACACCCATTAATAATCTAACCTGGAATATACAAAGTATGAATCTAGAAAAATTAGAAATCGTCAAAAAAAGAAATGGAACGCATAAACATCGATATCCTAGGCATTAGTGAACTGAAATGGGACTGGTATTGGCCATTTTGAATCAGGCAATCATATAGTCTACTATGCTGGCAATGACAACTTCAAGAGGAATGGTGTTGCATTCATCGTCAAAAAGAACATTTCACAATTGGTCTCAACCCACCTGGAGCAAAGAAAAATGAAGAACACCAAGCCCACATGACAACTAAGAGCCCAAGAGACAGAAAGGGCCGCATGATCCAGAGACCTACATCATCCTGAGACCAGAAGAACTAGTTGGTGCCCGGCCACAATTGATGACTGCCCTGACAGGGAGCTCAGCAGAGGACCCCTGAGGGAGCAGGAGATCAGTGGGATGCAGACCCCAAATTCTCATAAGAAGACCAAACTTAATGGTCTGACTGAGACTGGAGGAATCCCGGCGGCCATGCTCCCCAGACCTTCAGTTGACACAGGACAGGAACCATCCCCGAAGACAACTCATCAGAAATGAAAGGGACTGGTCAGCAGGTGGGAGAGAGATGCTGATGAAGAGTGAGCTAATTATATCAGGTGGACACTTGAGATTGTGTTGGCAACTCTTGTCTGGAGGGGGGATGGGAGGATAGAGAGAGAGGGAAGCCAGCAAAATTGTCAAGAAAGGAGAGACTGAAAGGGCTGACTCAAGACGGGGAGAGTAAGTGGGAGTAGGGAGTGAGATGTATGTAAACTTATATGTGACAGACTGATTGGATTTGTAAACGTTCACTTGAAGCTTAATAAAAGTTATTATAAAAAAAATAAATAAATAAATAATAAATAAAAAAAATGCCCATCAACTGAGGAGTGGATAAACAAATGTGGCACATATATACAATGGAATATTACTCAGCTATAAAGAGGAATAAAGTTCCAATGCATGCCACGACATGGATGAACCTTCAAAACATGCTGAATGAAATAAACCAGTCATAAAAGAACAAAAAAAAAAAAAAGAACATTTCAGGATCTATCCTGAAGTACAATGCTGTCAGTGATAGGATAATATCCATACACCTACAAGGAAGACCAGTTAATACGACTATTATTCAAATATATGCACCAACCACTAGGGCCAAAAATGAAGAAATAGAAGATTTTTATCAGCTTCTGCAGTCTGAAATTGATCGAACACGTGATCAAGATGCATTGATAATTACTAGTGATTTTAATGTGAAAGTTGGAAACAAAGAAGAAGGATCGGTAGTTGGAAAATACGGCCTTGGTGATAGAAACAACGCCAGAGATCGAATGAGAGAATTTTGCAAGACCAACGACTTCTTCATTGCAAATACCTTCTTTCGCCAATATAAACGGTGACTATACACATGGACCTTGCCAGACGGAGCACACAGAAATCAAATTGACTACATCTGTGGAAAGAGACAATGGAAAAGCTCAATATCATCAGTCAGAACAAGGCCAGGGGCCGACTGTGGAACAGACCATCAATTGTTCATATGCAAGTTCTAGCTGAAACTGAAGAAAATCAGAGCAAGTCCACGAGAGCCAAAATATGACCCTGAGTATCTCCCACCTGAATTTAGAGACCATCTCAAGAATAGATTTGACTCATTGAACACTCGTGACCGAAGACCGGACAAGTTGTGGCATGACATCAAGGACATCATCCACAAAGAAAGCAAGAGGTCATTGAAAAGACAGGAAAGAAAGAAAAGGCCAAGATGGATGTTGGAGGAGACTCTGAGACTTGCTCTCAAACGTTGAGCAGCTAAAGCAAAAGGAAGAACTGATGAAGTAAAAGAACTGAAGATTTCAAAGGGCCTCTCGAGAAGACAAAGTAAAATATTATAATGACATGTGCAAAGAGCTGGAAATGGAAAACCAAAAGGGAAGAACACACTCAGTGTTTCTCAAGCTGAAAGAACTGAAGAAAAAATTTAAGCCTCGAGCTCCTGTAGTGAAGGATTCTATAGGGAAAATACTAAATGACGCAGGAAGCATCAAAAGAAGATGGAAGGAATACACAGAGTCATTATAACAAAAAGAATTAGTCGATGATCAACCATTTCAAGAGGTAGCATATGATCAGGAACCGATGGTATTGAAGAGGTCCAAGCTGCTCTGAAGGCATTGGTGAAAAACAAGGCTCCAGGAATTGATGGAATATCAATTGAGATGTTTCAACAAACAGATGCAGCACTGGAGGTGCTCACTCGTCTATGCCAAGACAGCTTCCTGGCCAACTGACTGGAATAGATCCATATTTATGCCTATTCCCAAGAAAGGGGATCCAACCGAATGTGGAAATTATAGAACAATATCATTAATATCACACACAAGCAAAATTTTGCTGAAGATCATTCAAAAATGGCTACAGCAGTATATAGGCAGGGAACTGCCAGAATTTCAGGCTGGTTTCAGAAGAGGATGTGGAACCAGGGATATCACTGCTGATGTCAGATGGATCCTGGCTGAAAGCAGAGAATAACAGAAGGATGTTTACCTGTGTTTTATTGACTATGCAAAGGCATTCGACTACGTGGATCATTACAAACTATAGATAACACTGCGAAGAATGGGAATTCCAGAACACTTAATTGTGCTCATGAGGAACCTTTACATAGATCAAGAGGCAGTTGTTCAGACAGAACAAGGGGATACTGATTGGTTTAAAGTCAGGAAAGGTGTGTGTCAGGGTTGTATTCTTTAACCATACCTATTTAATCTGTATGCTGAACAAAAAATCCGAGAACGGGCCAACAGGATTGGAGGAAGACTCATTAACAACCTGCGTTATGCAGATGACACAACCTTGCTGGCTGAAAGTGAAGAGGACTTGAAGCACTTACTAATGAAGATCAAAGACCACAGCCTTCAGTATGGATTACACCTCAACATAAAGAAAACAAAAAACCTCACAAGTGGACCAATGAGCAATATCATGATAAACACAGAAAAGACTGAAGTTGTCAAGAATTTCATTTTACTTGGATCCACAATCAATAGCCATGGAAGCAGCAGTCAAGAAATCAAAAGACGCGTTGCATTGGGCAAATCTGCTGCAAAGGACCTCTTCAAAGTGTTGAAGAGCAAGTATGTCACCCTGAAGGCTAAGGTGCGCCTGACCTAAGCCATGGTATTTTCAATCACATCATTTGCATGTGAAAGCTGGACAACGAATAAGGAAGACCAAAGAAGAGTTGACGCCTTTCAATTATTGTGTTGGCAAAGAACATTTAATATACCATGGACTGCCAAAAGAATGAACAAATCTGTCTTGGAAGAAGTGCGGCCAGAATGCTCCTTAGAGGCAAGGATGGCGAGACTGCATCTTACATACTTTGGACATGTTGTCAGGAGGGATCAGTCCCTGGAGAAGGACATCATGCTTGGCAGAGCACAGTGTCAGCGGAAAAGAGGAAGACCATCAACGAGGTGGATTGACACAGAGGCTGCAACAATGGGCTCAGGCATAACAATGATCGTGAGGATGGCGCAGGACTGGGCAGTGTTTCGTTCTGTTGTGCACAGGGTCATATGCGTCAGAACCGACTAGACAGCAACTAACAACAGCAAGAACTCAAGGCTTGAAAATAATCCTCTGTTCTCTGAGATCATCGGGCAATGGCCCTGCCCCACAGACTCTGGGTGTTGGCCACACCCTCTGGATTCTGGGTGGAGGCCCCTCAGCCCTGGGCTTCAGCTCCGCCTTCCAGGCCCACTGGGACTGAAACTCTTCTTCCTCAGCTTTGGACGGCCCCACTGTCCTAGTCCCCATGCCCTCAGCTCTGGCAGGCCCTGTTCTTCTGCCCCTTGGGCATGGAAGCCCCACCCCCTCAGCTTTGGGAAGCGGCTCCATCCCCTGGCACACCTTAATGGCAGCCCCACAGGCCGGAACTGAGTTGGCGAAGATCCAACTCTTTGAAACCTAGGAGGCTGTGGCCCCACCCTTTGAGATCCAGGAGACGTGGCCCCACCCTTTGCAACTAAGAAGGCCCTGCTTCCCATGCTCCTTTCCACAATTATGCTGATCTCCCAGCTTCTCCAAGGTGGTCCTTCTCTTTTTTTGGAGAACAACAGATATAGATCCTTTGGCCTGTTTCTTGACTGTAGGATTCCAAGAGGCAGGCAGCATTCTTTCTTTTCATTCTTTCTCTGTCCCATTCAGTCTAAGCTTATGGGTTTTCTGCTGTGGTAGTTGATTAGATCCATCAGTCACAGGTTTAATGTCTCTAACAAAATATTGTATAGCCACGTCCTTGGTGAACATTCTAGGATACGTATCCTTAGTTTGCACAACAGAATTTTCCAAACCTTTTTTGTTTTCATTTTGCATAGTTCATTTTTAAGCCCATCTCTTTTCTCTTGCATTTTACTATAAGCAACAAGCAGAAAACATGCAGCCTCTTTAAGATCTTACTTAGAAATCTCCTCAGCCAGATATCTACGTTCATCACTTACAAGTTCTACCTTCCACCAAATATTTGAACGTAATTCAGACAAGTTCTCTGCCAGTTGTCCAACAACATGTTCATCATTTTCTTTTAAAGCTTCATCAGAAGCACATTTAACATCCACATTTCTAGCAACACTCTGTTGCTGGTGCTACATGCAGACTCTAAGATGACAATAGACTTTCCCTATACCTCTTCTTCTGAGCCCTCACCGGAATTGCCTTTGACATCTATAATTCTGCCAACAGTCTCTTTGAGGCAATCTAGGCTTTTACTCTTAGGTACCTTAAAACTATTCCAACCTCTACCCATTACCCAATTCCAAAACCACTTCCACATTTTAGGTATTTGTTAGAGCAGCACCTATACTTCTCAGTACCAATCTACTCTTCTTTTGAGAAACAGCTTTTGGCTTGTTACTGGGGCTCAGTAGATACTGAATGCTTAACCATGGGCCATCAAGTTACCACACAGCCTGAGCTGTCCATCATCGACTTGGTGTTGTCTGACCCCCAGAGTCACAGTATCAGGTGTGAACAGCAGCACTCCATCATTAAATGGAAGTGGTATACACAAGGTCGGGCTTGAGCAAGACCTGAAGGCACAAGTAAGTTACCTGAAAGTAGCCCATGCTCCCCACTCCTATCACATTACCTACCCTCTCCCAGTCTGCACCTATGGGCTCACGGGGAGTTCCTTCCCATCAGTTGACTATGGAAGAGAAAACTTATCCCTAGTTTACAAATCGTTCTGTGCAATATGCAGGCACATCTCAAAAGTGAACAATGGCAACATTGCAGCCCTTTTCTGTGACCTCCCTGAAGGACAGTGGTAAAGGGAAATCCTACCAGTAGACAGAACTTTGAGCATTGCACCTGGTTGTTCAGTTTTCTTGGAAGGAGAAAAGGCTATATGTGCCATTGTATATTGATTCATGGGCTGTGGCCAATGGTTTGGCTGCATTGTCAGGGACTTGGAAAGAACATGATTGGAAAATTGGAGGCAAGGAGGTATGGGGAAGAGGCATGTGGATACACCTTGATCTATGCACAGGTTCCTCATGAGCACAATTAAGTGTGCTGGAATTCCCATTCTTCTCAATGTTATCCATAATTTGCTATGATCTACAAAGTCGAATACCTTTGCATAGTCACACCCACTAGGATGGCTATTATTAAAAAAAAAAAAGACAGTAGCAAGTGTTGGCAAGGATGTGGAGAAATAAGAATCACTGTTGGCGGAAAATGAAAACTTCTAATAGGGAAGTGAATAAGTAAATAGCAGTATATCCACTTGATGGAATGTATTCAACCACCAAAATTCATGCTTACGAAGCATTTGAGACAAGAGGGAAACATAGTGAGTGAAAACAGCAGACGAGTGCACAGACAAAAAGAGCTCAGCTACAGGCTGAGGAGAGAGCTGCAACGGAGCTAGCTGTGCACCGCAGATGTTGAGCCTGGAGACTTCAGCCCTAATATGGGCTGGGAGGAGTGGACAGTGAGTGGCAGGGGAAAGATGCTGCTTTGATAGTACCAGAGCTGGAGATGGAGAGGCACTGATTCTTGGCCCCTGCCTTTCCCCTAGAAGCTGCTCAGTCTGCTGTACCCCAGCCGGTGCCAGCACCCCATCCCCTGCTGGGCTGTGCTCAAAGCTCCCAGGTGGTGTGGGTGGGGATTTAACACCCTTCCTCATATTCATTAATCTTCCCCTCATTAGCCACCTAAAATACACATACAACTTAAGTAAATCTTGCACATACACTTCCAAAACAAAGTCCCTAATGTGCCACCCTCACCCCTAAAATGGATTGGGTACACTTATAAAGAAATTCCAGATTTGGTAATTTGGGACAACTTGGGGCCCAAGCCCTCCTTCTGCTGGCTGTCTTCTCCCCAGGAGGCCAGGCAGAACAGTCCTAGGAGGGCAGCTGCCCCCCAGAACTGCAGCTCAGCAAGTAATTGTAGGGCCTGAGAGTGGAAGCAGCCAGCCTGGGAGCCAGGAGACCTGGCTTCTGATCCTAGTTCAGCTCCTTACTCACTGTGGACCTGTTAGCAAGTTATTGCCGCTCGCCGAGCCTCAGTTTCCTCCTCTATTAAACGGGGCTGAAAATGTAAAAGATGTTATCAGGGCCTCAGTGGGGAATCCTTTAAGATGAGGTGAGCGGAAGGGCTGGGCACAGCGCCAGACACATAGGAAGTGGCTGTGAGCGAGTCCCTCAACCCTATGGGCCTCCGTGTCCCTTAATAACAGGAGGACTGTGGACCTCAGGAAGACCCCAGGACCGCACGATTCAGAGTTCCCTGAGACAAGGTGCGGAGTAGGAACAGACGGCACCACGGGGAGGGGCGATGCCAGGCAGGGGAGGGGCTCGAACCTGCGGAGCCGGACGGCGGCTTCCAGCCCCACCCCGAGCAGGGCGGTCACGTGGCGCGGTCACGTGGCCTGACCCGGAAGCGCGGCAGCGGGCAGGCTGGGCGGTGTTTGGCCGCGATCCGGTACGTGAGCCCCCTGACCGGTCCGAGCGCTGCCCCCGCCTGCCCCCTCCGTGGGTGCCGGGGCTTCCTCCGGGATCCTGCGCGGCCCGCCCCCAAATGAAGGCGGGGCCGTAGGGGTGTCCCCGGGAGTCGCTGCACCAGCCTGACCAACTCAGGCCCTGGGATAGCGGCTCCAGCCGGCCCTCCCGTTGTGGCCGTGAGCCAGTCGCTTCACTCCTCGAAGCCGAAGTTTCTCCATCTGCCAAGTGGGGCGGGTGCCCCGAGCCAGGCCTTCTTCCAGGGTCCCCGTGAGGTTTGGGGGGCGGGGGAGCTGTGGGGTGAAACTGCTACGAAGTGTGTAGAGTGCCGGGCAAACGTGGGGGGGTGGCGCGAGGGGGACTGCAAACTCGCCCTCCACGGGGACTGGCTCCGGGCCCCCAGCCCAGCGGGGGCGAGGCCGAAGCTGCGGGAGTGGGCCCCAAGACCGAGCTGCCAGGAGCAGCGGAGAGGGCTTGAGGTCCCGAGTTCCAAATGGTGAACTTGGGTTCTGGGGGTGTGGGGGTGTCCCCAGGCTGGCCCAGCAGCATCAGGGAGCCCCCTTTGCCAATGAGTCCTGAGTCCCCCTTTTAGGGCAGGATAAACAGGAGACCAGACAAATCGCCAAGTGATGTTGGTCAGGTTCTTCTTCCAGCAGCCTTTTGAAAAATAGGTAGAACTTAAAAACATTCCCATTTTTCCAGGCAATATGGCCTTAAGGCTAGTCCTGCTGCTGGTGTAGCAAGTCTTAGTGATGTCTGAAAAGGTGGTGAGCCCCTAGGAGAGATGGCCACTGTTTCTCTTCCTTGTCTGGTGGTGACTTGCTTCTTCATGGCATGTCCTTTTTAGTCTTCTGATCAAACTAAAACTTTGTATTATTCCTGGTGTTTATCATCAAAATGTGAATGATGCTGGAACCAGTTTCGTCTGTCCTGTTATTTGAAGGAGGGAAGCTGAGAAATAACAATGACCCCTCACACCTATGTGAGAAAGAGTTGGCTAAGGGTAGTTCTGCCCAGTTACCGCAATGCCTGTCACAGTAACTCTGTAAGGAGGTGGAGCAGGGGCTTGTCCTCCATTTCACAGCAGGAGTCTGAGGCCCAGAGAGGTTTCAGTGACTGGCAAAGCTGAAACTAGAGCAGCTTACTCATGTCTTTTCTGTTTGTGTTTACTGTTACCATCCCAGGGTACCCATTCACACTGGGTCTGCTGCTTCCCCAACAGCCTGGGACATCCTGGACTGTCCCGTAGAAAGCTCCCTGACCCAGCCCACACCTGGGCTCCAAGTGGCCCACAGTGAAATGAGAGCACCAGGAAGGGAGCAAAATGGGCAGGGGGGATGTTTGTGGTCACCTGCTATGTGTCCACATTCAAGTTCTGGATAGGAATCAGAGGGTGAGCTGTTCTTCAAAGGGGGAGGCACAGCGCCCTCTGCCACCCACTGGCTGTGGGAGTATTTTCTTAGCTGACTGCCTAAGGGCCTGGAATAGACCTTACAACCACTCAGCCTTTCTCCAACTTGTCCGCCGCCCAGGAACGGGCAGGTATCAAACGAGAACCTCTGCTTGCCCTCTAGTCCTCTCTGTTTCAGGCCTTCACAGGACCAAGGATGCTATGCACTCACCCATGAGCTGGCCATCACATCTGTCAGCTGCAGCCCTTTCTGAACCGCTGTCAGTCCGGAAGCTCCATTGAGCTCCTTGCCAAGGTAGGTCATACTGCCAACCTGGGGCAGACAGAGGTGGCAGCACCCACGGCGGGGCCGTGGCAGTAGACAGAATGAGGTGGGCAGTGGACTGAGCACTCTAGGTTCTGTGAGCCCCCTCATCCCCACTCCCCTTGCCACAGCTCTGCATCCTGATACCACCTTTGCCCCATCACTTCCATCCTTTGGATCCAGGTGGTCCTTAAGGCCTGCTGAGCCTCTAAGCTACACCTCTTGAATCAGCACCTTCCTCTTCATACTCCTGGCCTCCACCAAGGAGTGGGCCCTCATTTCCACACCAGGATGACCAGCCTCCCTCACCCTAACCTTACCCGTCTCCAACCATCACATCACTTCTCTGCTTACTGGTCCAAATGGGGCTCCCTGCTTTCAGCCACGGCCTCAATTCCGTAGCCTGTGATAGCCCTGTCTGATGGCACCCCCAACCTTGTCGTATTCACCTGAGGGAAAAAACCAGCTGCCGTTGAGTCAATTCCAACTCATGGTGACCCCATGTGTGCCAGAGTAGAATTGTGGCTGATTTTTCAGAAGTAGGTTGCCAGGCCTTTCTTCCAGGGCACCCCTTGGTGGACTTGAACCTCAAACCTTTCAGTTAGCAGCTGAGCACGTTAACTATGTGCACCACCTAGGGATTCCACTCACCTGAGAGTGTCCTCTAAATCCAAATTGGCTCAGAGCTGCCTCATCTAGGTCCACTGCCCTCATCATCTACCTCACCTTCACACTCCTGCTGCTCCCACAATCTCTGCTCTGCCTTCATGTTTACTCCAGGGCTTCGAACCCATTCAGTCGTGGCTGACGAAGTGAAACCAGAACAGACCTGAGTTTTTACAATTTGGGTGATTTGCAACAGGAAAAATTACCGGTCGAAGCCCTGGAATGAGAGAAGAGGTATAGTGAGCCCTTTCAGGAGACCGATGCTTGAGATTGGATTATTGCCAGGACTGTGGAAAGCAGTGGAAATTCAAAATGGCTCAGTCAGCTGCCGTCTTTTAGTGAGTCACAGCTGTTTCCCATTCTGCACAAAATCTGACGGGCAAGAGATTTGATTGCTATGCAACATGTGCGCTGCCCTTGTTTTCTAAGGAGATTAAGTTTCTAGCAGGGCTTCCATCCATAGTTTTTCCCCATTCCAGTTACCGTTCTGGTTCATTCTAAAAATTCGGATCTGTTCTGGTGTCACTTCCTCAGCCATGACTGAACCGGGAAGAACTGGTTCGAAGCCCTGGTTTACTCCTCACTGGGAACAGGCTACATTCTTGTTCACTCCACTGTGCTCAGTCATGTTTCCCCACATTAGTCTGGAAACACCCTGAGGCCAGATGCTCTGAGTTAGGGTTGATAAACCAGCTGGACAATTGGGGGAAATTCAGTAACCACCAATCCCCTGAAGGGCATGAATGAGTCCAAGCCCTTAAGATGCTTATGATTCTATCTGGGAAACTGGACAACCGCTCGTTGGAACAATCAGAGCAGAGCTTCCTGACCATTAGCTCGTGTTAGCACACTTGATGATATGTCTGTGGCACACTGAGGCACTTGAGAGGATTGGAAAGCCCTGCCTAAGGCTGCTCTCAGTGCTAGCAGCCAGCCCGGGAGCTCTGGCCTTGCCAAGCTTTGACACCTCTTGCTATCCTGCTGTACCCCCAGGGGCCGAGGCACAGTATAGGAGGCTATGAATTAAAAATATATCAGTTGGTGAGTAATCAAGAGTCACAGTGCATATAAAATGAAGCATTAAAGCGTGTGACACAGAGGGTACATGCTGTGGGTGCTGGGGAGGGGGATTTGGAAGGGCTAAAGACACAGGTGGATGTGGTTGGAAAAGCAGCAGGTATGAAGCAGTCCTTGGGTGGTGCCAGTGGTTGAGCACTCAACTACTAACCAGAAGGTTGGCGATTCAAACCCACCTAGTCGCCTTGGGAGAAAGGCCTGGCTTCTGAAAGGCCATAGCCTTGAAAACCCTAGGGAACAGTTCTACTCTAAAGCACACGGGGTCACCATGAGTTGGAATCAACTTGACGGCAGCTGGTTTGGTTTTTTTTTTTTTAAAGCAGATATGAGAAGGCCGTGGACAAAGTCTTTAGGCAGCCTCTGTTTCCACCGAAAGCAAGAGGAATCGTTGAATAAAACTTGCGTAATGCTGACGTACACTCCTGGTGGGCTTTGAGACTCCTCTTCTGGAGGTGTTTTTATTTGAGGGGAGGCACACCCCTGGGCTGCCTAGGGGCAGAGGAGCACAAGCCATGTTCCGTTCCAGACCGGCTGTGCTATGCCAAGAACATGGCTCCCTTGTGCAGTTGATCCCACATCTAGATACAGCACAGGCTCCTTCCCTTACACTGAGATCCGGTAGGCCCTGTACTGGATCTGATGCTATCGTGAGAGGGGCAGGATAACCCAGAGGAAAGAGCCCCAGGCTGCGCACCACACAGCCCAGCTCTGCCGCTTTAAGCTGGGTTTGTGTCCTGTAAAACAGGAGTAACCAAAGATTAGGCCGTCTTCGTCAGAGGTCAAGCAGTGAAGTCATCGTCCTGCCTCAGTGATTGTTGGGAGGGTTCAGTGAAATAATGCCAGGAGGGCCCCAGCCTGGAGCCTGCGTGCAGCACAGCGCTGTGCATATTTGCTGGGGTATGATCCTCTTCATTGCTCAGGGTGAGCTTGTGGATGTGGGCCCAGGAGGTGACTGTGATCTTGCTTCTCCCTGGCAGATGAAGTGCGTCCTGGTGGCCACTGAGGGTGCAGAGATCCTCTTCTACTGGACAGACGAGGAGTTTGAAGAGAGTCTCCAGCTGAAGTTTGGGCAGCCAGAGAATGAAGAAGAAGAGGTGAGATCAGGCTGGTGATGGTGCCAGGAGGATGGGCAGGAGGGGGCAGCCCGAACTACCAGAGGCAAGGAGGCAGGGGAACCTGTGTTCAACCCCTGCTGGCCTAGCCTGAGGGATCACCAGGGCCTCACACCACCTGCCGCACAGCCTCAGAGCCGGCATCTTGAGCCTCTGAGTGCAGTGGCTCTGCCCCCCACACCGCCAGCATCACATGGCTAAATGAGGGTGGAAGGAAGCCAGACATTAATTACACACGGAGAAACTTGATGTCATCGGTTTCTCTACCTTAAAATTAGAAGTTTAGCGTAACCTTAACACATTAATCTTTTTTAACAGCTTTATTAAGGTATAATGACGTACCATGAACTGTGCATGTTTAAAGTATACAGTGTGATGCTTTGATTTGTGTGTACATGTGTACACACCTGTGAATCCATTGCCATAAGTAATAAAATGTACGTATCCACCATCCCAAAAGTTTGTAATCCCTCCTCCTGCCCCTCCCTTCCGCTCCCAAGCAACCTCTGATCCGCTGTCTGTCCTATAGATTAGTTTGCATTTTTTAGACTTTTTAAAAATTTATCTTTAACCTTTAATTTTATTGGGAGGAAGGCTAATCTCCATTTGAGAAAAGTTTGAATTGTAGAATATAGTTGTTGAGAGTATACACAGCAGAACCTAACACTAATTCTGCAATTTCTGTGTGTCCAAGTCAGTGACATTCATGACATTTTTCAAGTTGTGGAACCATTCTGCCCCTCCTTTTCCACATCGTTCCTGCCCCATTAACAAACTCACTGCCCCCTGAGTTTCCTGTCTAATCTTCCGAGTTGCTACTGTCAGTTTGATCCTGTATAAATAGATCTTAAACGAGCACAGTGCTCAAGGCAGACATTCTTTACTTAAGCTGAACTATTATTTGGTTTTAAGAAGACTTTAGGGGATATTTTTGGGTTAAGGCTTAAAGATTGTCTCAGGGTAATAGTTTCAGGTGTTCATTCAGCCTCCCTGGCTGCAGAAATTTTTAGAGTTTTATATAGATGACATCATATAGTGTGTTCTCATTTTTTTTGTCTGGTGTCTTTCACTCAGCATAATTATTCTGTGGTCCATCCATGTTGTAGCAGGGATCACTAGTTCATTTCTTTTCATTGCTGGGTAGTAGTCCGTTGTATCGCCAGGTATGGTGTGTTTATCCATTTACCTGTTGGTGGACATCTGGGTTGTTGCCAGCTTTGATTATTACACATAAAGCCATGATGAACATTCGTGTACAAATCTTTGTATGGATGTGTGCTTTCATCTTTCTTGAGTAAATTCCTGGGGGTCGTCTGGATGGTTCATGTCGGTGTATGTTTAACTTTTTAAGAATCTGCCAGACTTTTCCAAAGTGGTTGTATTGTTTTATATTCCACCGGCAGTGTGTGAGCATTCCAGTTCCTACACATCCTCCCCAACACTTGCTATCAGTCTTTAATTCTAGCTGTTCTAAAAAATGAACTTTGGTTCATTATTTAATTTTTGTAAATGGTATGAGGTATAGACCAAAGGTGTCTAAGGAGCCCTGGTGGTGCAATGGTTAAGTACTCGGCTGCTAACCAAAAGGTCAGCAGTTTGAACCCATTAGCTGTTCTGCAGGAGAAAAGACCTGGCAATCTGCTCATGTAAAGATTACAGCCTAGGAAACCCTACGGAGCAGAATCAACTCAACGAGAATCTCATTGTGTTTTAATTTTCATTTCTTTAATGAGCAGTGATTTTGAACATCTTTTCATGTGCATATTTGTCATCCATATATCTTAATTGGTGAAGTGTCTATTCAGATCTTTTACTCACTTATTATCAGATTGATTTTTTAAAATTATTCTTATTTTACTGTATTGAGTTTTAAGAGTATCTTATATATTTTGGATATAAGTTCTTTGTCTGATATGTGCCTTGCAGATATTTTCTCCTAGTCTGTGGCTTGTCTTTGCATTCTCTTCACAGTGCCTTTCAAAGAGCAGAAGTTTTAACTGTGACAAAGTCCAATTTATCCATTTTTTCTTTTATGGATTATGCTGTTGGTGTCGTATCTGACAAATCTTTGCGCAACCCAAGGTCACAAAGATTTTCCTCTAGGTTTCTTCTGGAAGTTTTATTGTTTCAGTTTTTACATTCGGGCTAATGATTTATTTTTATTTAATTTTTGTATATGGTATGAGCTATGGACCAAAGTTTGGTTTTTGTTGTTGTTGTTGTTGGACACCCAGTGTAACACTTTAATATTACAAATCAGAAATAGTTGTCATTTTCACTTACATAATTTCTGCTCTGTATTTTAAGGGAGTAATTTATTTTGATTTTTTTTTTTCTAGATTAATCTTAAATTAAAAAAAAATGTTTTAATGCGGGCTACAGTAGAGAGCTCTTGCCCTCCTGCAGCTGTGGGCTGGTTGCCTCTGGATGCCCTTCCTACTCTGACGGGCCTGACCCTCGGCTGCACCAGCTCCACCCCCACAGGTTGATTCATCATTGTCATTGATATTTTTGTCATAGTGTTGAGGAGAAAAATGAAATATCAGAGATCATAGACATTCAAGTGTTTTTAGTTAAGCCGAAAAACAAGTGGATCTGTTAGGCTGTCTTAGTTTTCAACAATCAATGTACCTAATTTTTAAATTAAGAATTTTAAACTTATTTGAATTCTAAAACTACTCTTTCAACTAGATCAATTTAAGAAGCAAACTATTTGGTGGCTTTTCTGTTCCTCTTTATTAAAAACTGGTGAAGGAATAAACTCCTGATTTTTCAGTTCCCAAATGTCTTGTCTAAAGGAATAAAGCCTTTATTAAAGTTTTGATTTTTACATATACAATACTTACCTTTTTCCTGATTATAATAGGAGTTAATTGTAGAAAATTTGAAAATATAGAGGAATAATTTTTAAATGATCAATAATTTCACTACTTGAAATCTATTAGCTATTTAATATGGTTTCATCAGGTTTTTTTTTTTTTTTGTACATATTTGGGGTCATTCAACATTTACACTTTTATTTCCTGGTTTTTCCACTTATCATTGTATCGGAAGTTTCCATTTTGTTAAAGATTCTCAGAAGCATAATTCTTAATAGAAGCGTGATATTCCAGCATATGGGTGTATGTACCATCATTTCGTAACCATTTCCCTAATACTGCACAAGTATATTGCCCTGGTGACAGAGTGGTTAAGTGCTCAGCTGCTAACCAAAAGGTCAGCGGTTCAAACCCACCAGCCGTTCTGTGGGAGAAAGATGTGGCAGTCTGCTTCCATAAAAATTACAGTCTTGGAAACCCTGTGGGGCGGTTCTTCTCTGTCTTGTAGGGCTGCTACGAGTCGGAATCAACTTGACGGCAAGGGATCTGGTTTTGTTTGGTTTATATTGCTTCCAGTTTGCTACAACTATTGCTCTGTGCATCAGAATAGAATATTGAGTCATAAGCTGTTCAGACATATTGTACCACTTTATAAATCTACCAAGTAATAGTTAGGATGCCCTTTACACTCTGTCTACATCAGGTATTTTCATCTCCCCCACAAAATCCTTGCTGTACCTCCAGAAGAAGCTACTATCTTTAAAACGAGTTGCCATACACAATCTAGATTTTCAAGTGACTTTTCTGTTAATGCAATTTGTTGGCGACATTTCAAAGAAATTGTAGTATGTGAATAATTCAGCAAACATTTGTTCTTACCCTTATGGAAGGATAGTCATTCAACAAATATTAATTGAGGACTTACTATCTGCCCACCTATACGGATAAAACAGGGAACATAGCAAAGGGAAGACATATAGGAAACTAGATGGCAAGTAAACACCACGAGTTCCAGGACTGACGAATGATCTGAAGAAATGAAGGAGGCTGTGGGAGGGGGAGCGACTGGGGCGGGTGACCCAAGGGTGGCCAGGAAAGGAGGCATCTGCACTAGGACCTGAACAATTGGAATGAACCACAGACCACGTCAGCAAGACACAGACCATGGTTCCTGACTGTGAGAACGCTGGGAAGAAAATTGCCCCTGGCCAGTTGCCTGTTTTTCTTCTTTAGACAAAGTCTTACTCAGCTCCTTGTAGATTTTATGAGCTCCAAGTTAGAGCTCTGCTTTCTTCGTATTTCATTGACAGCTCCCGAAATGAGTTTGGGGAAGGTCAGCTGTCTCCTTCCTTTCTTGCCTCAGTATTGAAAATCTGAGTTGTAAAAGTTATACTGGCTTTATCCCATTTTTATTCACGATTTTTCTTTTTGTTGTTGTTGTTTTTCTTTATTTGTCCCTTCTTTAGGATGTCAGAGAGAATGGAAGAGGGAAGATGTTATAAAAGTGAACACATGCTCATTAGGAAAAGTTAGAAAACTATAAAATACTGGGGAGGGGAATCACCCATAATCCCTCTCTCCAGAAGCGATAACTTTAACAGTGTTGACTTCCTTAATACTTTTCTATACTTTGTTTTTTTCTATACATTTTTACATACAGAGCATTGACAGCCATTTTTTTTTTAAACTTAACAGTGTATCAGAGGAGTTTTCCATGTCATTGAAAATACTTCAATATTTTAAGTGGCTGTAGACTCGTCCATCATGTAGCTAGACTTATTTAACCATTTCTCTGACACTGAATATTTACACTTTTACAGTTATTTGCTTTATAAAGTACACTTTTTAGTGAACATCTTTGTGCATGAATCATTTTTTCTGTTCAGATTTACTGCAACAAAGAATGTGGATGTTTTAGGTACTTGGTACATAAAGCAAACTTCCTTAAATTTGGTCAGTTCTATATTAAATGCCCCAACATTTTAGTGTGGAACATTGCCCGGTTTCTTAACGTTTTCTTCTCATTTCAGAGCCTGCAGCAGCACAGCTGGCCAGCCCTTCCCGGCCTTTCTAGCCACCACCCACGGTGCTGGGGGCAGTCTCTCTTTGCCACCTTCCCTGTCAGGACAGTGCCACCTACCCAGGCTGGTCTGAGACCACGGGGCCTCTTGATGACAAGGCCTGGGTCTTGTCCATTGCTTTGTTCCCAGTGCCCAGCACACTCTAAGCAGTGTTCTGTTCTTTCCATCTTGCAGCTCCCTGCCCTGGAGGACAGGCTTAGCACCCTCTTTGCCCCCATCATCATCTCCTCTATGACAATGTTGGAGAAGGTCTCAGACACGTACACCTGCTTCTCCACAGAGAATGGCAACTACTTGTATGTCCTTCACCTGGTGAGTGTGTCACTTGAGGCCTGTCTCCCTCTTTCCTCGGCTCCATGGGGAGTCCGCATGCCTCTCCTTTATCTTGGACTTTAGACTCCTTTGGAAGGCAGAAACTGCATCTTATCAGAATCCCCTGGGACCCCAGCCTCTCCTCACTGTCCCCAGGGGGCAGGACAGGTGAAGGAAGGCCTCTGGGGTTGGCTGACCTTGGCCTGGCTCTTCCTACAGTTTGGAGAATGCCTGTTCATTGCCATCAATGGAGACCACACGGAGAGTGAGGGGGACCTGCGGCGGAAGCTGTGTGTGCTCAAGTACCTGGTTGAGGTGCACTTCGGGCTGGTGACCATGGACGGCCAGCTTATCCGAAAGGAGTGAGTCCTTGTTGCTGATCCCCTCTGTGTCCTTTGCTGAGCACCCAAGCAGCATGTGCCAGCCTAGGAGAAGCTGCCGTTCCACGCTGTACCCCTGGCTGGGTCCCTGGGTCAGAGAAGCAGAGCTCAAAGAACGTTGGCGATCATTTGGTCTGACCTTGTCATTTTACAGATGGGAAAACTGAGGGTAGAGAAGTTAAATAGCTTGCCCAGGGCCATCCGGCTGGTTGGTGGCTGCACCCAGCCTAGAAACCAGAGCTCAGGACTCCTAGTCCAGTACTCTTTCTGCTCCAACATCAGCCGTCTGTCATCACAGACATTGCTCAGCTAGTCCTCCCCAGTTTCTCAAAGACACTTTAGACCACCTCTCCAGGAAAACGCTTGTCCATGCACACAATCTGTGAACATTTTTTGAGGGATCAGACCCCTAACACCCATCTCTGGGCTCACAGTAAAGAACCCAATGAAAGAATGGTGTTCAGAGCATACACTCAGTTGGGAAAGAGCCCAGAAAAGGAGCGCAGTTGAAATGTGGACTCAGAAGAGAGAGATTCATGGTGGGATCAACCCCAGGTCTCAGAATGAATTAGGAAGTTGCAGAGTTGGAAACTTGGGGTCTTTTGAGCTATAGAGACGTGAGCAAGCACCTGTATCAAATTGGCAGACATTTCCTGTGTCATTTTAGCCCAGGTAGGTGATAGTTTCAGTGCAGACACGGCAGGTAGTTCAGTATTAGTGATGTCTGCAGTCCTGGGCTTGGCACCAGAAGGGAGAGGTATGGAAAGCTCAGGCATCTTCCTGGCCCTCTGAGGCTGACCTTGTCACCTATGTCTATGTGTGAGAGAGACTGAGAATTTAGTGGTTTGCTAAGGCTCAGACTCCTGGTTCTGTGCCCTTCCCCCTTCACTCCATGGCCAGGACATACACAGCCAGAATTGGGGCCTCTGGTGGCTGTGGGCTCCCCCAGTTATTTGGGCATGTCCCATGGGCTCCCCTGGCTCTGTAGGTGATATGGGACTGTAGTCACTTGGGTTGGGGTTGGGAGTGATCAGCTTTCTCATGGTCTCTCTTGCACTCTGCCCCCAGGCTGCGGCCCCAAGACCTGGAGCGGCGTAGCCAGGTATGGGAGCAGTTCCAGAGTCTGCTGTCAACCTACAGCCACCTGCGGGAGCAGGAGCAGTGCTTTGCCGTGGAGGTAGCTACCAGTGCGGGAGCCCTTAGTCCAGGGAAGTGTCAGGTCAGAGGGGGCATCCAGCTTTAAGACCGTATCTTGGGCCCTAATGAGTGAGGACACAGGCCGACCCTGAAATGCCTGCTTTTAAAGAGAGTAGCTCTTTCTGGTGCTTTGGGTACTCTGGTGGGACCTCTCCCAATTAAACAGCTAGATCCTGGATAAAAGGGACTTTTCAGTGCATTTTGGGGGGATTCACAGTAAGTAACAGAAATCTCTGAAAATAGCACCCTCAATCCTACCTCCCTCTCCAGGAAAAAGAAAAAAATTATATTGAGCTGAAACTAGAGTGGAAGGCAGTGAATGCAAACGTTGATACTGACACTACAAAGAGAAAACTAAGCCTTAGGCCAGCAGCAGGGTGGGGGAGTGGAACCTGAGACTCCTGCATTAATCCCAGACTCCAGGAGTTAAAGGAGCTGTGAGTCAGATTCACTCCCTGGCTCCCTGTATACACACACAAAAAAAAAAACCCACTGCGGTCCAACTCGTTGCAACCCTATGGTATTGCCAAGGGTATAAATCTCTACGGAAGCAGACTTACCACATCTTTCTCCTGCAGAGCCACTGGTGGTTTCGAACCACTGACCTTTTAGTTAGCAATTGATTGTTTTAACCACTGTGCCACCGGCTTCGGCTCCGTGTGTAGGCAACCACAAATTCTCTCTAGAGCAGTGGTTCTCACACGTCAGTGTGAATCAGAGTCACCTGGAACACTTGTTAAAGTTGCTGGGCCTCACCCTCAGACCTTCTCATTCAGTAGGTCTGGGGTGGGAGCTCTAGAATTTGCATTTCTAACAAGTTCCTAGATAATGCTAATTATGCTGGTCCAGAGAGCACACTTTGAGAATCACTGCTCTAGAGGGCAGGTTAAGATCAAACAAGTATTCACAATTAAACTCACAATTAAAGAAGGTCAGATGAACAAGTAAATAAGCCACCATGATTGAGAGTCAACACAATCAATCACCAACAGATTTAGATCCTAAGGAGCTTGGTATATCAGAATTACTAGATGTAGAATTTAAAGCAACTGTATGAAACTTCTGAAGACATAAAGGTAGAATCACAAAAATGAACAAATAATAGGAAACTCCAAAATGACCAGGCAGATTTGAAAAAGAATGTATATAGATATTTTAGAAGTGAAAAACATAATTGCTAAAATAGAAAGGGTTGAGTTAAACAGCAGCTGGGACATAGCTAAAGAGAAAATTAGTAAACTGGAAAATAGATCTAAAGCCATTCATTCTCATACTCCCCACTCATTCACTCTTCCAATAAATGTGTAGTACCTACTAGATGTAGGGCACACCAAACTCTGTGAATTCAGAGATGGATGAAGACTGATCCTTGCCTTTGAGGTACTTACCAGCTACTGGGGAAGTCAGTACCTATTGGGGAAATCATACATATATACCGAAAAGTACAATAAAGTATCCTGGGTGCTATGCTAGATTTGTCTTCAAAATTCATGGTGGCGCAAAGGATGAAATAGTCATTTCTTTCTTAGGTTATCAGGAAAGGCTTCCTGTAGGAGGTGACTAGTACAGTTAAGATCCAAACTCCTTCATAAACCTAGCTGGTCCTGTAAGACCTGGCCTCTACCTGTCATACTTCAGCTTCATCTCTTGCCTTTCTTTTCCTCACTATGCCTGGCCACATGGGATGTCTTTCCATTTCATGAATGTGCTATGTTTAGCTCCATCCAGTATGATAGTCACTAGTCACATGTGACTGTTGAATTTCGAGCCACACTTCATATGTGGCTAGTTTAAATTGAGCAATGCTCTAAATGTAAAATACCAGATTTTTATGATTTAGTACCAAAAAATCTAAAATAATTCATTAATAATACTTTTATATTGTATGTTGAAATAATAATATTTGGGGTATATTAGGTAAAATAAAAAATACATTATTAAAGCTAGTTGTTTCTTTTTACTTTATTAATGTGGTCTAAACAATTTTTAACTACAGATAAGGCTTGCCTTTTGTTTTCATTGGACAGCACTGCTCCAAACTTCCCCCACCTCAGGGCCTTTGCATATGCCGTTGTCTCAACTTGCAGCATTCTCCCTCTCCTTTCTCTGTGGGCTTTCTCATTCTTTACATATCACTTTAAAAGGTCACTTCCTCAGGGACACATCTTTGACCACTTAACCTGAAGTAGGTTTGTCATTTTTCTCTAGTTCAGTACTGTCTTTCCTATTTAGCACTTGTTACACTTGGCATTTATCGTGTCTGTTTCCTTGAACAGTATCTGTTCCATCCACTAGAGTCTAGCAACCAGACATTAAGGCCCAGGAAGGTAGGGACCCTCTGGTCTTAGTCTCTGTGGTCCCCACTGGCTGGCAGATAGTGTGAGGTCAGTATGGATACAGGGCCTGGAGTAAGGAGAGGGTGGTCAGTGATGTGGCTTCCTCTCTCTACGGTCCTCGGCCAGGCCGTGGAGCGACTGGTCCACCCCCAGCTCTGTGAGCTGTGCATAGAGGCACTGGAGCGGCACGTCATCCAGGCGGTCAACTCCAGCTCCGAGCGGGCCGGTGAGGAGGCCCTGCACGCCTTCCTGCTCGTGCACTCCAAGCTGCTGGCCCTGTACTCCAGGTGAGCCTGGAACCTGGCAGCCTCAGGCCCCCTGGCCTGTCACCCTTGCCCCTCCTATTCCCTCTACCCAAAAGGCACTGCCTCCCCCGCCAAGAAGACCTTGGGTCCCATCTCTTCCAGGAAGCCTTCCCAGATTCTTCAACTCTTCGCCCCGTCTTGGCCTTCTCCCTCTCTCTGAAGCATTTCTTCCTGGAACACTGCCTTAGAATCTAAATTTAAAACTTTCTCAAATGCAGTTACTGGTTCCTATTGATAGATAAACTTTTTTAACACAAATTTTATTTTAAAAATTGATGGATTAATTGTATTTATACCTTGCCTTTCTCCAAAAACGATTAAGTTGCCTGACTTAATTTGTAACCTCCTTGGGGATAGGGATCTTGCCTTAGATTCCTTACCCCCTCTGCTCCTGACCATTGCCACCTCGCACTTGTGACTCCCTGCCTATTCTGACTCCACAGCCAGAGCGCGAGCTCACTGCGCCCCGCAGATCTGCTGGCCCTCATTCTCCTGGTGCAGGACCTGTACCCCAGCGAGAGCACGGCGGAGGCTGACGACACTCAGGTCTCGGGGAGTCCCTAGGCGGTGGAGGCCGTAAGGGAGACAGCTCAGAAAGCCAGCCTGGAAAGTGGAGAGCAGGCTCCTGGGGGGCTGTGGTTTCCAACTCACAATTCTGGGTGTGTGGTGGGGCACAGCTTTTTCCCTGTGCTATCAGATGTAAGGGGGATTCTGGAATGCAGATGGCATAGTGGCTAAAAGTGCAGATTTGGGGAGTCAGACAATCCTGGTTTGAAACCCAGCTTCCCCACTTAGCTGGCAGTGTGATCTGGGCAAGCCCTTGCCCCTCTGAGCCTCAGGTCCCTTATCTGTTCCATGGGAATAATGGCAGCATCTCCCTCTCAGGGTTGTCGTGAGGGGTAAAGGGGACAATTCACAGAGAGCCTGACAGTGCCTGGGATGTAGTGAGAGCACTCAGTGTGAGCCACCACCTTTGCCATTGTCTTCTTTGTCAGTTATAGTGGAATCAGAAATCCCAGTGTACTGGAATTTCAGGAATCTCGGTGGTTCTGGAGAAGGAATAGACCACCTAGGGTTGAAAAGCCCTGGAAAGTGAGGACCGCGCCCAGGGCCATGCAGTGGAGCAGGGTGGAGGGTGTGAAGGGCCCTGCCAGCCCTTCTCTGAGGGCTTCTCTGTGAAATGCTAGAAGGCCCAGGGCCCATGTGGAGAGGCCAGGTAGAGTGCCTGACAAGGGTCTCCCTGCCTCATCACAGCCTTCCCCACAAAGGCCCCGGAGCAGCCAGAACATTCCAGTGCAGCAGCCCTGGAGCCCTGGCTCCACGCGCCCGGCCAGGAGGAGCTCTGCAGAGACGGTGTGTGCTATGTGCTGTGCACTGTGTGCTGTGCGCTGTGTGCCATGCGCTGTGTGCCACGTGCTGTGCGGGAGAAGGAACGACCTGCCTCGCCTGTGTGGCCAGGCCTTTTCCAGGAAGGCGGGGGCTGGGCCAACCGGGCTGTCCTCTCCAAACCCCCAGCCTGAGCTGCCCTCTTCACCCTCTAGGAGACAGACAGCTTCTCTCTCCCTGAGGAGTACTTCACACCAGCTCCCTCACCTGGTGAGCAGAGCTCAGGTGAGTCCTGGGGGGCCGGAGGCAAGGTGGGCCAGATGCCAGTCAGCCCCAGGGTCTGTCTTGGAGTTCAGTGGAACTGCATACCTGCTCAGGTCCTGAGCACAGACACCCAAATTCTGCAGGGTTTTTTCTCCCCGGAGCATAGGACGCTAATTCCAGCTTCCTCTCAGTCTCCCCTGCTAGCTCCAGCTTGGGCTCAAGGACTGTTAAAACCACTCAGATGTTTCCTAAGGCTTTTTATGACAAATCAGTTTCATTTTAAAATTCATCTGTCACGTGTATATCTCTGTCTCATCTTTCTTTTTGTGATTAATAGGTAAAATGAATAATTATTTAATTTAAAGTGCGTTATTTAAAATATGAATATCCAATCTCTATAGTTTATACCTTAGGAGCCATGGCAGCACAGTGGTTACGTGCTCGGCTGCTCACCAAAAGGGCGGCATTTCAAACCCACCAGCTGCTTCTGCGGGAGAAAGATGTGGCAGTCTGCTTCTGTAAAGATTTACAGCCTTGGAAACCCTATGGGGCAGTGCTACTCTGTCCTATAGGATTGCTATGAGTCAGAATCCACTCAGCAGCATTGGGGTACAGTTTATACCTTACCTGTTTTTCCAAAGTGTGTGGGTAAACAATAAAAAGAAATTAAAATATATAGATAATGTTATTAACAAAAAAACAATGTTGCATAGACAAATAGCTAAGCCAAAACCCAGACTACTCTAGTCACCATGAATGAGCATGACGTTTAGCCCTGAGCTTCTTGGGAGAAAGAACGGAGTGTGTGGTTTGCATCATCTAGGAGGAGGAAGAAGGCTGGGGTTGTAGGAGGAGCAGCACCTTGGGGGCTGAGTTTTGAGAGGAATTTACCACGTGTCCTCCTTAACCCAGTGGGTCTCAGCCATGGCGGCACGTTGGAATCACCTGGACAGCTTCAGCCATATCAGTTACACTTGCCGCACTGGGGCCCGGGTGTGAATACTCCTGAACACTCCCCCAGGTGAGTCCAGTGTGCACCCAGGGTGGGACCCACCTCTCTGCACAGATTTGGGCTGGAGCTGCAGTTGGACTCACCTGGGGAGCTTTCAAAATACTGAAGCTGGGCCTGTGCCCAGAGATTCTGACTTAATTGGTCTGGGGTGTGGCCTGGGCATCACGAGTTTTAAAAGGCCCACATGCAATTCTCATGTGCAGCGAAGGTGCGGCCATTGGATGGGCTTCAAGGAGCCCGGGGTCCCCTGAGATCGCTTGCCATCTCGTACATGCTTGCCCCGAGCTTTCCTCCGATTCTCCAAGCGCTCTGTGAGCCCAAAGCACAGTGCATTCGGGTGATCTCTGAAGTTTCTTCTTCTTCTTACCACTCCCTTCCCTCATTCATCACCATCATCCTCTGCCCCCATCTCTTGGTGGTTAGTTTCCTCTGCCTATGAGTTGTAAATAATGCCAAAACTCACAACTTAGAAATGGTGGGAGTTGCACTCATCCATTTGTAAATCAGGTGTTTGAGACTCAGGAACACGTTTCCCTTGAGAAACGTGGTCATAAATGATGATTATTTGCCACAAAACATAAGAGAACAATATTATTACAGGCATACTATGTAGTGGGTTCAGTAGGTTTTTGTGAGCTATCCAAAAAAATACCCAAATCCATTGCCGTCAAGTAGAACTGCCCCATAGGGTTTCCAAGGAGCAGCTGGTGAGCTGTAGTTGGAGAGAAAGCTAGCACAGTTCCTAGCATGTAGTGGAGCCCTGATGGCGCAGTGGTTAAGGGCTCGGCCGCTAACCAAAAGGTCAGCAGTTGAAATCCACCAGTTGCTCCTTGAAAACCCTATGGGGCAGTTCTACTCTGTTCTGTAGGGTCGGTATAAATCAGAACTGAATCTGTGGCACCTAATAACAATAGCAGGTGCTTAGTAAAAGTTTGCTAACTGAATAGATTAACGGGGGGGATGTAGGCTGTGTGCTGCCTCCTTGGCGCTCCTCTGTTATACCTCCACTATGGAGCCCCTGAAGGAGCCCTGGTGGCACAGTGGTTTAGTGCTTGGCTGCTAACTGAAAGGTTGGTGGTTTGAACCCACTAGCCTCTCCATGGGAGAAAGATACGGCAGTCTGTTCCTGTAAAGATTTGCAGCCTTGAAGCAGTTCTGCCCTCTCCTGTAGGGTCACTATGAGTCAGAATCAGCTCAGTGGCAGTGAGTATGGGATGGAGTCCCTGGGTGGTACAAATGGTTAACACACCCAACTGCTAACCAAAAGGTTGGAGGTTGGATCCCACCCAGAGGTGCCTTGGAAGAAAGGCCTGGTGATCTGTTTCTGAAAAATCAGCCATGGAAAACCATATGGAGCACAGTTTTCCTCTGACACACATGGCATCACCATGAGTCAGAATCAACCCAACGGCAACTGGTACTATAGCCAGGGAGGGACTCAAAGGAATAGAGAGGACAGGAATAGGGAGGAGATTAAAGGGGTTAACACAGGGGCACTGAGGGAAATGGTGGTACCACAACCCTCACCCCTGTTTCCAGTTACATCTTCAGGAGCTCCATTCCCAGCGCCTGGCTCTGGAGGAAGCTTCTCTTTCCCAGACCCAGGCTGCTTTGCCCATGGCTACTACGTACTGTAGAGTTTTCCAGTGCTTGCCAGCTGGGCGCAGGATGAGCAGGGAATGTGCTGCACCTTCCCACACTGAAGGGCCTCTGCCCCTGCCTGGTGCTTCAGGACTGGCTGACAGGCCCGTCTGTCTCCAGCCCTCCCCTTCTGGCTTCCCACTATTTATATTGTCATTGCCTGCAGGTAGCACTGTCTGGCTGGATGAGGGCACCCCACCCACTGACGCCTCCCAGATCCAGGTGAGTGTCTCCTGGGGGAAGGGGAGCACTGGGGACTTAGGGCTTCACCTCTACCAGGGCCAGCCTCACCCTGACCCTCAGGGTCGGCCACGGCAGGGGTAAGGGATGCGTGAAGGGTGACTACCCCGTACCCTCCCCCAGGCCTCGGGCCTCAAATCTTGATAAATCCCACCCTCCTCTTTATATTTAAGAGTGAGAGAGAGTCCAGCTTAATCTTTAATGTTTTTGTAAATGAGAAAGTAAATGCATTCATTGTAGAAAAATTAGAAAATACAGAAGTGTGGAAAAGAATAAAAATCCCTCTCAGTCCCACCCCTAGATGTTAACTACTGTGAATATTTTTGGGGTGTTTTGTGTTTCCTTCTAATCTATTTTCCTATTATTTTATATGTACATATATACTCTTTTGGAAACTCTGATGGCGTAGTGGTTAAGTGCCACGGCTTTTAACCAAGAGGTCAGCAGTTCGAATTCGCCAGGCGCTCCTTGGAAACTCTGTGGGGCAGTTCTACTCTGTCCTGTAGGGTCGCTGTGAGTCAGAATCGACTCCACGGCAGTGGGTTTTTATATACTCTTTTTTCACCAAATTTGAACCATAATGAAATTCATTATACTTTTTTCTTTAATCGTTTTTCCACTTACTAAGCATTCAACAGCATGGTTGTGCGATAGCCCATCCCATGGGTATGTGATTTTTTCAGCAACCCCCTGGAGCTGACTAGGACATTGTCTTCAGTTTTTACTGTTAAACTTCCGAGACATACAGAAATGTTTGTGCCATCCTTAATGATTTCCTTTCTCTTATTTTTCCCGCTAAAGGCTTTCTTACTCGAGCCCTCCCTAAGGCTGGAGTGTTGCTCATTTAGGCACTTATGCCTCAGTTTCCCCACCTGGACAATTCGAATGGCTGCCAGATGTTCTGAGAGTGACTGAAACAAACGAAAGAACATTGTTTAACTTTAAATAAATGTTAAATACCTTCACCTAATTGAAGGCATGATGAGGGTGTCTCATCTTCCCATTCCACCACTGTCTGTTTTTTCTGCCTTTTGGGTCCCTTCTTTACCACCCCACCCCAGCTCCTATACCCTGTCCCACTCAGCATCCACTCCTGACCCTGAGGCAGAAAGGCTTAGAGGAAGCTGAAAGAGACAGCAGCAGAGCTGGAGCTCCTAGGGCGGTTGCAGCAGAGTATAGGGACTGAAGACCTGGGATTCTCTGGAGTAAAAATCTGCGTTCCTTCATGGTTCACAGGGAGGACAGCAAATGGGCAACTGTGGGTGGGTCTAGCGTGGAGAGAGACCGGGCAGCCCTTCCTTCCCTACCTGCCATTCCTTTACACCTCATTCCTCCTTGTAGGTAGCCGAAGACACTCTGCAGATGCTAGTTCCTCACTCCCCAGCGGCATCTAGCCCCAGAAGGATCTTCCTGGATGCCAACATAAAAGAGAGCTACTACCCCTTGGTGCCCCACACCCTGTACTGCCTGCCCCTGTGGCCGGGCATCAACATGGTGCTCCTGACCAAGGTACCAGGACCTTCAGGTGACCCCAGGGCCTAACGCCTTCTCCACTGGCTGTCCCATCCCACCTAACTCTGCTTTCTCCCTAGAGCCCCAGCACCCCCCTGGCCCTGGTCCTGTACAAGCTGCTGGATGGGTTTTCCCTGGTGGAGAAGAAGCTGAAGGAGGGGAAGGAGGCTGGAGGTGCCCTGCGGTCCCACCCCCTCATGGCAGACCTGCGCCAAAGGATGGACAAGTTTGTCAAGAATCGAGGGGGCCAGGAGATTCAGGTGAGACCTGGCTCCTGGGATGTGCCCAGCCTTGGAGGAGAAGAGGCAGTGGTGGGGCAGCAGGGCAGTCAGTCCACCGGATGAGGGCCAGAGATTCCAGGCACTGTCTCTGCTCCATCACTGATTTCTGAGCCCATCGTCCCCTTTCTGAGAAGATAATAACAAAAGCTTACGTTATTGTTGTTAGTGGCCGTCAACTTTTAGGTTAGCAGCTGAGCACAAACCATTTGTGCCACCTAGACTGCAGAACATTTTCACATGAGTTTGCCAGAACACGAATTATAATTTCCATTTTATAGATGAGGAAACAGGCTTAGACAAATCATGCCTTGGCTAAGACTACTCAGCTCATGAACTGTGGGGCCAGAATCTGAATCCTGTCTTGGGCCCTAGGCCACCGCACCCGACGCCAAGTGTCCACCTGTGGTATGGCCAGTGCACCGGGGCATGGGGAGAACACAGACACACAAGGCAGAGATAGCCTCTGGCAGAGACAGAGACAGAGGAGGTAACACCAAGAGGCAGAGATAGCCCCCAGGCCGGGAGCTCAGAGCCAGTGAGGAGGTGAGACCAGAAGGCGGAGCAGCACATGAGCAGTAGAAAACAGTATGTCACAGCACAATCATATCAAAGCCTAGAACCAAGTCCAGAGAGCAGGAGGCCGACCACCCGGGTCTCAGCAGCTGGGGGCAGTGTTATGCATCTGACAGGGCTTGGGTCTGCTTGAGGAACTGTGAATTCCCGTGGCTGCAGTACAGGCTGGTCTGAAATGAGCGGAAGGATTGGAGGAGGGAGATAAGCAGTGAACCCCGAGGCCTTCCCGGGTCTCCTTTCTTGAGAAGCCAGGCAGCTCAGTGTTTTGCAGGGCCTCGGGGCATTGCTCACGCAAAGTTCTCATCCTCTAAGGTGATCCCGCTCAGGCAGGCACTTAATGAGGTAGCTGCTCCCCACCCTGCATCCCAGCCCTCTGCCCCATGCTCGCCCTCCATGGAGGCACTTCCCGCTTCACCCTGACCTTATGATCTTCTAGACAGAGAGCCCCAGTGTCTAGCACAGAGCTGGGCACCCAGGAATTGCTCTTTAAATAAGAGCAGTAAGAGTGACTAGTATACCATGTGCAGCAGTGGGCAGTGTGTTGATGGGCCTGCTGGAGAGGCCAGCGTGGGCAGAATGAAGGCAGACTCATGCCAAGCCTGCTGCTGAAGCCACGAGTGCCTGCTCAGCCCTGGCATGGGAAGGGGTCTCCCCAGGGCCTTACTGCTGGAGCATCTTCAGGCAGCCACCCTGTCACCTGTCCTCACAGAGCACCTGGCAGGAGTTTAAGACCAAGGCCTTCTCCAGAAGTGAGCCAGGATCATCCTGGGAGTAAGTAGAGGCCCTGAGGACAAGGGGTATGTCCTTTGGACCGAGGGTCTGTTTTCCAGAGACACCAAGTTTCCCCACACCCAGAGGGAGAGAATGCTCTGAAAGGAGTTTATGTGTGAGGAGGGGCCCAGGGGTGCTGAGAGCCCCGCCTGCAGGGTGGAGGGGTGTGGGAAGCTGAGGGGTCTGAGGAGCCAGGATTGAGGGCCCAGCACTGCAGAAGAGAAAGACCTGCTTTAGCGCTGAGTTGGGTGCAGCCCGAGCAAGGCACTGCCCCTCCTTTATCCTAAAGTAATGAGGTGGCAAGGAGCTGTCATTCCACACGTGTGGAGCACCATGCTGGGAAAAATGAGGAGCTCCTTCTCAGTCTACTCAGGAACGTGGTGCTTGATCAGCTCTGTCTCGTGGTGCAGGAGCAGAGGGTGGCCACGTCATGGGGATGGGTGTACTCCCAGGCCTTGTCCCCCTGTCTGTGACGCTCTCACCCCCGGGCCAGGCTGCTCCAGGCGTGCGGGAAGGTGAAGCAGCAGCTCTGCGCCATCTACCGCCTCAGCTTCCTGAGCACAGCACCGAGCCGGGGCGGCCCCCACCTGCCCCAGCACCTCCAGGACCAAGCCCAGAAGCTCATGCAGTAAGTAGGGTGTGCCCACCCGACCGCCTGTGGCAGCATCAGGGACACAGCTGATGGTGGCCTGTGCTTCTCCTGCTTGCCTCGGCAGAGAAAAGCTGGCAGACTGGAAGGACTTTTTGTTGGTGAAGAGCCAGCGGAACATCACCATGGTGTCATATCCTGCTGCCTGAGCCCCAAGCCCGCCCAGGGAAGCTGCAGCTTCTGGGTGTCCCTTCCACCTGCTCTTTCTGAAGGACCTCAGGGACTCAGGGAAGGGAGAATACATGCTCCACCCCCTCAGCTTTTCTCGGAAGCAGACTAACAGAGGCTAGTGTCCCAGGAGCCTTGTCTATAGGAATGCTCCAAGGCTGGTGTCAGAAGTCCCTGCTGTCCCAGAGGTAATGCATAAAAGCCTTGGCGGCCCCTTATGTCAGTGTTTCCCAACCAGCAGAAAGGTAACTGGCCTTGCTTGAGGTGGTGGTGGGCTTCCTGCAGCCTGGGGGCTTGAGAGCCATTCCTTCCTAGAGCAGTGCTGTGTACGTGCCAAAGCCCTGGAAGCCCTGTGGTGAATAGGCTTATCCTGTTCGTAAAACCATTGCCAAGCTTATTGGACCCTTTTATTCTGGAATGCTAGTTTTATTTAATACTAATTTTCTGTGGAACTTTCTGTGAAGCGGCTTTTCCTGTATTCAGATCTCTAAAGGGTCAGGCCTCAAGTCCCCTGTGAGTTGTGTCTTCAGTAGGGCAGGCGAAAGGGATGCCAGAGGCCTCTTACGCCATCAGCCACTGCCCTTCCGTGGGTGTCTGCTCCCCCCTCAGATGAAAGCCTTCTGACCTCTCGAGATGAAGGGTAGCAATGAACAAATTGTGGTGAGATGTGGAGGTTGGGCGGCCTGCCAGGCTCACTCATTAGCTATGTGGCTCTGCTGTCCCATCAGACTCAGTGTGTACGATTCAAGCTCATCCCACATTCCTGCAGAGTCCAGAACTGCCTGTGTTAAGTGTGCAGATGTCAAGAATCTATTGCACTTAGGTCTTAGAACTTCCTGAAGCTGCGAAGTTGGGAGATAGAGAGCAGGGAGGCTGGGCAGTTGGGTGGAATGGAACCCTATGGGGAAGGGCAAGTGTGGCACGCCTGGCTCTTCTGATCCCACTGCCTAGCATGGCTGGCAGCCTAAAACAAGGACAGAGACACGCTCTTCCTGGTTCCTGGCTTCATAAGCACCTTAACTCAGACCTCACCTACCTGGAAGACTTCCCAGGCCTGGTGCATTTCATCTATGTGGACCGTACGACTGGGCAGATGGTGGCTCCTTCCCTCAGCACTGATGACAAGACTGCTTCAGAGCTGGGCAAGGGGCCCCTGGCTGCCTTCGTCAAAACCAAGGTAACCTCTCCCCTTGCTGGGCCCTCTTCACTACCCAGCAAATGGGATGTGGTGAGCTACCCTAGAAGAACTAGCCGTTCTCTGGGTTCCCAGGAGGCTCTGATCACACCCACATTAACCCTTGCTACACTCTTCTCTCATCGTGTGCATCCAGTCAGACTGTGAGCCCTCGGGAATAGCAGCTATATTCTTGGCCCTCGGGGCACAGTACCCAGGGCCCAGTGAGCCTCAGTGGAGGTTAACAATGTGTCTGGGATTGGCAGAGTGGTCAGGGAGGGAGGTCAGAGGAGGAAACGGCCAGTGCCCAGCATAGTGCCTGGCATAAATACATGCTCAATGAAATTTCATAGAATTAACTAAAATGGAAAGAAGAAATTGCTTTGGGTATCAGAATTTAAAACTAAGTGGTTTCTACTAAAGAAGTCTTCTCGGGGCGGGGGGGCTACTCTCCTAATTTAACTTCATGGCAAAATAGTGGCAGAGGGGCCTCTGTCACTGTTTCAAAAACTACATATAACTGTATATACATTGTATATATATGTAAATACCCGTTGCCATCAAGTCAATTCCGACTCATAACAACCCTATAGGACAGAGTAGAACTGCCCCCGAGGGCATTATAAGGAGCTCTGGTGGAATAGTAGTTAAGTACTTAGCTGCTAACTGAAAGGTAGGCGGTTTGAACCCACGAGCTGCTCCATGGGAGAAAGATGTGGCAGTCTGCTTCTATAAAAATTATAGCCTTGGAAACCCTATGGGGCAGTTCTCCTCTGTCCTATAGGGTCACTGAGTTGGAATTGACTTGACAGTAATAGGCTATATGTATGTATATATGCATGTGTATGGGTTGTGTGTATATATAACTATGTATATGCATACATATATATATGTAGCTGTGATGGTGCAATGGTTAAACACTTGACTGTTAACCAAAAGGTTGCCAATTCAGACCCACCCAGTCGCTCCATGTGGTGATCTGCTTCTGTAAAGATTCCAGCCTAGAAAACCCTATGGAGCAGTTCTAGTCCGTCACACAGGTTGCTATGAGTTGAAATCAGCTCAGCAGCACCCACCACGCCGTATATGTATGTCCAGATACGCACATACAGCGAAACCTGTGAGAGCCAGAACTTGATGGAACAGCCTTGTTTTTCTGGGTCTTCTAAGTAAGTCTTCCGCCTCTGACAGGGTGTAGCAGTCTTAGCCACTTTTCTGTTGCTCCCCATTAGTGGAAAATACATAAATATTTTAGTTTTCCTTCTTTGACAGTTTTCTACCTTACACAGGTTCCAGCTCTCACAGGTTTTAACATATATATGTTGTTATTAAGTATTGTTAGGTTACATATTCGTAATTACTATATATATTTTTTCAAATACAGTATATCATTATGGTTGAGGTAAGACAAGTGACAGATGGCCCGTGTCTGAAGCCCAGCTCTGCCTCTCACTAGCCATGTGGCCTTGAGCATTGTTTAGTCTAAATTTCAGTTTCCTCATCGGAAAAAGGGGGTAATAACACTGTTTGCACCATAGAATGATTGTGAAGATTACAAGCGATGGTGTCTGTAAGATATTTGAGCACAGTGTGGGGGCACGTAATACAGATACCGTTCATGGAACACCTGCTGCACCATTGTCATCTTCTCTCCCCTTCTCCGATGGTCGCATTGTGGTCCTGGCCCCTTTCTCTTCATTGCCTTTCTGTGCACAGATCCCTGTAGTTGAGGTCATCCTACATACGCAGTTGTGTTTACCGCATTTTCACCTCACATCGTATCAGGCATTTCCTCATAACATTAATTCTTGATGAACAGGATTGTTAACAGCTCCATAATAGTCCATCAGGTGAATGTAGCGTAATTCGCTTGACCATTTCCCAGTGCTGAGCACTTCGCTGTCTCCAGCCCTCACTGGGATAAATCACTCAGCAGCACACACCTTTGTGCAGCCATCTTTGCCCTCATTTCTGATTATTTCCCCAGTATGGATTCCCAGAAATGGAATTACTTAGTCAGATGGGAGGAATGGTTTTAAGGTTACTAATGCATGTTGTCAAATTGATTTCCTGAAAAGTCTAGCAAACCCATGTATCTGTTGCCAGATTTAATTAGATACTACCTTATGATCAGGTGTGGCAGGAATCCTGCCTCCCTTCCACTAAGCTTTTTGACAAGAGGCTCACCCGCCTGCTCCTGGCCCCTGGGAAAGGGGGAAAGCCTGAGCAGCCCCTGCTGCCTTCTCTTGGGCAGTTCACAGGCAGCATGGGGTAGGCATGGGGGCTGCATTAGGGAAGAGAAGGGAGGGGAGGGGATCCAAGACACCTTCTCCCAAGGGTCACCACCAGCCTTGGTGTGGCCTAGCTTGGACCTCACCCCTGGAGCAGGAGACATGCCTCCACATTCAAACACAGTTTACCAGTACCTTCCTGGCATGGAACTGGAGGTGATCCTGGATAGCCGGAGGGGTCTCCAGGTGGCCACACCTTAATCTCCTATGGTGTTAGTTAAGAAAGCCCCTGGCCACTTTGTGGCCTGAATGATTGGTTTACTAATTTATGGCTCGAGTGTAGCACATTAAAGTTATATAAAGCATCTCTACATAGATTTTTTCCTCCATTGAGTCTGTGGAGGGTAGTCCATTCATCTGCACAGCAAAGATTTATCTCAAGCTCCTACTCTGAGCTAAGGCAGTGCCCCAGGCACTAAGGATGCAGATGAGCGAGAAAGGCCAGTGGCCTCAGGGAGCTCCTCACCCACGTGTTTTCTTCCTTCCCATCAGTCTCACGGATGGGAGCCCAGCCTGCCCCTGTAATAGGGAGTGGGCCGTCCAGGCAGACCAGCCATGGGACGAGGGGTGAGCACTCTCTCCCTCCTTTCCCCAGGTCTGGTCTCTGATCCGGCTGGCACGCAGATACCTCCAGAAGGGCTATACCACGCTGCTGTTCCGGGAGGGGGACTTCTACTGCTCCTACTTCCTGTGGTTCGAGAATGAGATGGTGGGTGCAGCCGGGTCCCAGGGCAGAATACACCTGCAGTGGTTTCCTTTCTTGTAACTCCTGGCTTCTGTCTTCTGAATTGTGTCAGGCTATCTCTTAGCCTCTTCTCGTCCCTGGCAGAAGGAAGGACAGGTAAACACAGCTGGTTGGGACCCAGAACTCACAGGTCCCATTCTCACGTGGGCCATTGAGCTTTGCTTTGTGATCCCTTCACCCAGCTGCCTGACAAAATCATGCCGTTATTCAAGGCAGCGTCCAGGTAGATGTGTGAACTGGTCAACGGATGCCCCGGTGGGAGAAAGAACACCCAAATCATGCGCTTCATGAGTAATGCAACACTGGCAGTTCATACATAAACCACAGCACACTGCCATTCCTGTTGTGCAGCTGGATAAGCCAAGGTGCAGGGCAGTTAGCCAGCCTGTCCACGGAGGAACAGTATGGCTCAGGTCTCTTGCCTCGTGTCCCTGTACTTCTTTCTCTAGACTTCACCATTCTTACAGTGTAAACATAGGTAATGGGGGGTTACTCTCATGTCCTCTCTCTCTGTTTCCTCTGTTGTCCCTTCAGCTCTCTGTTCTGCTTTCTAAGGATTATACCTTGTACCCCTCACATTCTCCTGGTTCCTCATGTCCCTCCCTCTCCCCTCCCCCCCGCCATGCCCAGTGCTCTTCTCTGCTCTTGGCAGCAAGCCTTCCTTCACTTCACCCTGAGGGTGACCACCCACCCTTTCCATAGTGTTGTGTCATTATCGGAGTCTTTAATGGCTGTCCTCTCATTTGATTCTCACACTGACCTCCCAAAATGGTTGGTGAAGGTATTATTGTCCCCATTTTACAGACACTGATAGGGAGGTCAGACGTCCTGGCCAGGGCCACAGAGCTCATGGTGATAAAGCAAGAACTTGAGCTTGGCTTTCCTGACCTTCAGGCCTCCAATCTTTCCATTGCACCAGCTCTTCCCAAGTCCCCGGGATATGTGTATGACAGAAGTGCTAGAAAGTTCCTTTGACCTTTTCCTTGGGGTAGGCTGTGGGGTGGGGAGGCTTGGTTTGAATGCTGGCCACACCACTGTGCAGCCATGGATAAGCTGCTTACTACTGCTGAGGCCACCTCACCTGCAGTGCTCGTGTAGCTGCCTGGTGAGTGTTAGGTGAGAGCACTTGTAGGAGCCACGGTCGTGCCCGACGCACAGCAGATGCTCAGCAGGTCTTACTCCCCACCCCCACTTTGTTCTACCACGGGAATTCCCATTTCTTTCAAAGCAAAAACCTGGGCCTCTTGATAACGCTTTGCTATCCCAGAAGCGCTACCCAAAGCCTCCCTGTGTCACCCTCCAGGTGACCTCCACAGAGGTGCAGCTTTTGGCCCAGGTCCACTCATGATAATGAGAGCTGACATTTTCTTTAGACTTACCACGTGCCAGGCACGGTGCTTGAAGCTTTGTACCTATTATCCCCAGTGTTCCTGAGCTACTTATTATTACTCCCACTTCACAGATGAGAAAACAAGGTAAACAGAGGCCCCTCGTTTTTCCAAGCACACAGCAGGGCTGAGCCGGTGTGTCCGACTCACAGTAACGTTTTCTCCACCACACCCACGGCCTCCCCATTCTTACAACCTCTTCCTCCTTCCTCAGGGCTACAAACTGCAGATAATTGAGGTGCCTGTCCTTTCTGATGACTCGGTTCCCATCGGCATGCTGGGCGTAGACTATTACAGGTGACACCAATCTAGAGGGCCTTTGGGTACCACGGGTGCATCCCATGCTGGGTTGTAAGTACCAGCCTGCCTTAGAGGGCAGCTCCTCCCATCAGTAATGCCCCACCCCAGGAAGCCAGAATCCCACCTTCGAAGTTCCTCATAGCCTGTTTGAACGTTCTGTGAGAGAGGAAACAAGTTGGAAGCTCCTTTGTGTTTTGGCCAATTTCCTGCTTGCTTAATCTTGGCAGTATTTGGAAATGTCCCTGCTGGGCCCCAGAAGAATGTCCCTGCTAGCTCTGTGGCGTTGCTGTCCCAGAACAGTAGTGCCTTCAGCAGACCCCAGTGTGAGGGTTGAAACCCCACAGGGGTGGACAGTGGCTTGGGGCTGAGACTTGTCAGGTTAGGTGCTTGGGGGCAGGGAAGGCTTTGTTGGCCAGTGCCCGGGCCTGTTGAGATGAGCACAGGCAGGGTGTTGGGGTGCTCACCTGGTGTCAGGAGAGGTCGCTGGCTTTGGGAGGATGGTGGTGCCCGGCTTTTGAATCCTATCTTTCCTGTGTCCTCCCCCAGGAAGCTCCTGCGCTATTACAGCAAGAGCCACCCCGCCGAGGCCATCAAGTGCTACGAGCTGCTGGCCCTCCATCTCTCCGTTGTCCCCACAGACGTGGTGGTGCAGCAGGCGGGCGACCTGGCCCGGCGCCTGGGGGATGCCTCCCGCATCCCCCTGCTCTAGGCCCGGCTGGCTGCCCTGCAAGCTCTCCTATGCGTACAGTTCTCCGAGCCCACCCACACACTGAAACATTCCCCATGGCAAGTGCCACCGGTGGTCCATCTGGGTCAGCCATCCTGAGGCGGGGACAGGGTACCCAGGACAGCCCCAGTGTTTCTGGAAGAAACTGCCTAGACCACCCTCTAGGCAGGGTAGCCAGCAGGCCCCCAAATCCTTCCCTGAGAAGGAAGAGGGACACCAGGGAGTGCCACGTGTCTCCCTAGAACAGCAGTGCTTCACAGCTAGAGCTGGCTGAGAGCCGCCTCTCTGTTTACCCCAGGAGACCAGAAGGCTGCCCCAGTGCAGACGGCTAACACCCTCCTTTCTGCTCTTCTCAGAGTGGAGAAAGACCCCTCTCAGGAAGCTGTTTCCCTCCCAGATAAAAGGTGCTTCATTGGCTGGGATTGAATTCCCGCTCTGCCACTTCCAGTCTGCAGCTCTGGGCAAGTCTCTTAAACCCTAGACCTGTTTCCCCACCGTCTAAGTGATAACACCTACCTCACAGGGTTGTTAGGAGCCTTCCCTAGCACATGGGAGGTGCTCAATAAATGCTGGTTTTTGTTACTGTTAGTTTTCAAGCCCAAACCTGCCTGTGCTTCTGAATCACTTTGTTAGTGTCGACGAGCCCTTGCTAAGTCCTGGCCCTGTCAGACCCAGTCCTGGTGGCTCTGCCCTAGGCCTGCGGTTCTCAGTGGCCAGCCTCAGAGTGTGGTTCCCTTGGTCTGCCGGGGAGCCCAGGCTTTGGTATTTGTAAAAGCTTCCCTCGTGATTCTCACGTGCCCTGCGTTGAGCCACTTCCCAGGGTACAGCGCCTTTCTTCTCACCAGCAATCCCTGCCCCAAAAAGGACCCAAGGACCAGAGACCCTGGGAGGAAGTGCACTGGGACTGGGAGGGGTTTGCTGGAGGGGTCTGCCCCCCTCGTGCCCAGAGGCCACTGCTGGGATGGAGTGAAGTGACCTGGAGAAGCAAGCATTTCCCCCACACCGAAGGAGTGAGTGTCTTCCTGACACCAGGTGTTTCCAGGCAACTATTTGCTTTCCCTTTAAGGGAACAGCCCTGGGGAGAATGGAGGTGCTGAAGGAGCTTGAGCAGCACCTTGGGCTAAAGTCCTCCCTAGGTAGCAGTGAGGAACTGTCACCAGAGATGGCACTGTGTTTAAGATCTACCCAAAAACCCAGTGCTGTCAAGTCGATTTGTAGCTTGAGATCTACAGCTGCTAACAAAAAGGTTGGCAGTTCTAAGCCAGCCCATGTGGAGCAGTTCTGTTCTGTCCTATAAGATCATTATGAGTCAGAATGGACTCGATGGCAATGGGTTTTGGTTTTTGTTTTTTAATGTTCCTCAATATTATTGGGCTTTTATACATGGAAATTAAAAAGAAAACCGTGGGCAACACAGAAGGGCACAAAGAATAATGTTCAGTCATCTATTAATCTTTAAACCTTAAACCAAAAATATCCCCTGAAGTCTTCTTTAAACCAAACAATAGTTTAGCTTAATCAGTAAAAAATGTCTGCCTTGAGCATGTGCTCTTTTAAAGAACTCTTCGTACGGGATCATATTGAGAACAGCAGCTGGAAAGGTTAGATAGGAAGCTTAGCGGGGCGCAAGTTTATGTTAGTGGGGGAGGAACATTTCAGAAAAGGAGGGTGAGAGTATTGTACTATTTGAAGAATGTCGTCAATGTCACTGACTTGTGTATGTAGAGGTTGAATTGGTGTATTTTTGCTGTGTACCTTTTCAGCAACAAAAAAATCTTTTTTTAAATAACATTTGAAAATTAAAGGCAAGAGGAAAAAAATTAGATCACCTATAAGCTCACCAAGTGGGTTTTGGGTACCCGCTTTTGTTGCCTAATATTTTACCTTACTCTTTAACAGCAGCAGGATGTGACATGGCTCATTTCACGAATGCCCCTAATTTTAATAATTTTTCAGCATTATAAAGAACACTGGGGGTGAACATCCTGAACTGGTTTCTAGCAGAGAGATTCACCTGCGGCGTAAACCTCCTGTGGGGCATCTGAGTCAACAGTAGAAGAGGCTGTCAGAAAGCCTGCTTCCTCAGGACCAGCTTTCCCACGTACTCTCCCAGTCTGAGGTTTGTGTCTAATGGCAGGCCTCTACAGCACTGACAGATGACAGAGACTTCAGACTTCCTCAGCTCCTGGGGTACACTTTCCCTACAACAAGGGGAATGGTCTCCTGACTAATGGGCAGAGAACAAAGGGCTCCTAATTCAAGACAGGCCAAAAGGATAGTAAGAAAGCACTTTAGCTGAAGATGTGTACAGATGTGATCTTTAATCCTTGAAGATTCTTGGAAAATGGGAAAGGTGCCAAAAGACAGGAGAGAAATGTCCAGGCCTTCAAAAGGAGAAGGCAACCCCAAGAATTGGAGATGAGCGAACTTCCCCTCGGCCCCTGCCAGATTCCTCAGCAGCCTTTTGTTAAGTGGAAGTGGGAAAGCCTGTAGGAGGCAACTGGTCATCTGTCGGGCTGACGCAGATGTGGCCTCTGTGGTGGTGCAGAGGCCCTGGCTGCACTGATGCTAAGTGGGTGCCTGGAGGCTTTTGGCCAGTGGGTTCTCAGTGCCTCCGGAGGGCATGGGCAGCTCACACCTTTCCAGACGGAGGACTCAGGTTGGAGCAGAGTCTGCCAGAAACCTCTCTCTTCTAGTTCTTAAATTCCCACCTAGCACGTCTCAGACATTTGATTCCTTAATGGGACGCAGACAGCACAGGGGGAGAAGGCCCTTTGGAGTTGAACCTGCTATGACTTCACTGCCCCCTCCAAGCCTGGGCTCCCTGTGCAGTGGACAGCTCTGAAGCTCAGACAGGAGCCCCTAGGAGGTACAGTTAGGTGCTTGGCTCCTAACCAAAAGGTTGACAGTTTGAATCCACCCAGGGACACCTCAGAAGACATTTTTACTTGTGAAAAATAGCCATTGAAAACCCTGTGGAGGTTCAGGGGACATCTATTGGCATAACAAAATGTATTAAAACGTTCTGCATCCCACTTTGGTGAGTGGCATCCAGGGTCTTAAACAGCAAGCAGCCATCTAAGATGTATCAATTGGTCTCAACCCACCTGGAGCAAAGGAATGAAGAACATCAAAGATGCAAGGTAAACATGAGCCCACGAGACAGAAAGGGCCGCATAAACCAGAGACTACATCAGCCTGAGACCAGAGACCTAGATGATGCCAGGCTACCACCTATGACTGTGCTGACAGGGAACACAACAGAGAATCCCTGATGGAGCAGGAGAGCAGTGGGGTGTGGACCTCACATTCTCGTAAAAAGATCAGACTCAAGAACTACTTTAGGTGAAAGGAAAGACAACACACAATACAGGGGAGGTCAGCACAACTGGACTAAACCAAAAGCAAAGAAGTTTCCTGAATAAACTGAATGCTTCAAAGGCCAGTGTAGCAGGGGCAGGGGTTTAGGGACAATGGCTTCAGGGAACATCTAAGTCAATTGGCATAATAAAATCTATTAAGAAAACATTCTGCATCCCACTTTGAAGAGTGGGTTCTGGGGTCTTAAACGCTAGCAAGCAGCCATCTAAGATGCGTCAATTGGCCTCAATCCACCTGGATCAAAGGAGAATGAAGAACACCAAGGGCACAAGGTAATTACGAGGCCAAGAGACAGAAAGGGCCACATGAACCAGAGACTACATCATCCTGAGACCAGAAGAACTAGATGGTGCCCAGCTACAACCGATGACTGCCCTGACAGGGAATGCAACAGAGAACCCCTGAGGGAGCAGGAGAGCAGTGGGGTGCAAACCCCAAATTCTCATAAAAAGACCAGACTTAATGGTCTGACTGAGACTAGAAGGACCCCAGAGGTCATGGCCCCCAGAACTTCTATTGACCCAGGATGGAAACCATTCCCGAAGCCAACTCTTCAGACGTGGATTGGACTGGACAATGGGTTGGAGAGGGATGCTGGTGAGGAGTGAGCTTCTTGGATCAGGTGGACACTTGAGACTATGTTGGCATCTTCTGCCTGGAGAGGAGATGAAAGGGTAGAGGGGGTTAGAAGCTGGTGAAATGGACACGAAAAGAGAGAGTGGAGGGAGAGAGCAGGCTGTCTCATTAGGGAGAGAGTAATTGGGAGAATGTAGCAAGGTGTGTATAAGTTTTTGTGTGAGAAACTGACTTGATTTCTAAACTTTCACTTAAAGCACAATAAAAATTATTAAAAAAAAAAAAGATCAGACTCAATGGTCTGACTGAGGCTAAAGGGACCCCAGAGGTCATGGTCCCTGGACCCTCTGTTAGCCCAAACTGGAACCATTCCCAAAACCACCTCTTCAAACAGGTAGTGGACTGGACTATAAGATATAAAATCATACTGGTAAGGAGCAAGCTTCTTGGCTCAAGTGGACACACAAGACTATGTGGGCAGCTTCTGTCTGGAGGCGAGATGAGAAGGCAAAGGGGGACAGGAGCTGGTTGAATGGATGTGGGGAATACAGGGTGGAGAAGAGGAGTGTGCTGTCTTATTAGGGGGAGATCAGCTAGGAGTGCATAGCAAGGTGGGTATAAGTTTTTGTGTGAGAGACTGACTTGGTTTGTAAATAAAAAGAAAACCCTGTGGAGGTAAGACAGTATACAATACTGGGGAAGCCAGGACAACTTGTACCAAGCAAGGTCGTGGTAGCTGCGCAGACACATCCAAACTCCCTGAGGGACCAAATTGCTGGGCTGAGGGCTGTGGGGACCATGGTCTCAGGGAACATCTAGCTCAATTGGCATAATAATTTATAAAGAAAATGTTCTACATTCTACTTTGGTAAGTAGCATCTGGGGTCTTAAAAGCCCGTGAGTGGCCATCTAAGATACTCCACTGGTCTCGCCCCTTCCGGAGCAAGGGATAATGAAGAAAACTAAAGATACAAGGGAAAGATTAGTCCAAAGGACTAATGGACCACAACTACTGCGACCTCCACCAGACTGAGTCCAGCACAACTAGATGTTGCCTGGCTACTATCACTGAGTGCTCTGACAGGGATCACAACAGAGGGTCCCAGACAGAGCTGGAGAAAAATGTAGAACAAAATTCTAACTCACAAAAAAAAAGACCAGACTTAACTGTCCTGACAGAGACTGGGGAAACCCTGAGAGTATGGCCCCAGGACACCCTTTTAGCTCAGTAATGAAGTCACTCCCAAGGTTCATCCTTCAGCCAAAGATTAGGCACACAAAACAAAATTGGACTAAAGGGGCACACCAGCCCAGGGGCAAGGATGAGAAGGCAGAAGGGGACAGGAAAGCTGGTAATAGGGAACCCAAGGTGGAGAAGGGAGGGTGTTGACATGTTGTGGGGCTGTTAACGAATGTCATAAAACAATATGTGTACTAACTGTTTAATGAGAAGCTAGTTTGTTCTGTAAACCTTCTAAAGTACAATAAAAAAAATTTTTTTTTTTTTTAAGGAAACTCTGTGGAGCTTAGTTCTGCTATGATACACATGGGGTTACCGTGAGTTGGAATGGACTTGAGGGCAACTGATTTGGTTTAGGGACTCAACAGTATATGGTTTGGTTTTCTGTTTTGTTTTTAGGATTATACCAGAGGCTTCTCGAAACATGTTCAGCACAGTGCCTGGCGCACGGGGCCCTCAGAATTTCCAGTACGGTAATCATTCTCCAGAGTCCTGGAGGTGCTCAGACAGAAGAGAAATGCCCGGTTAATGGGCAGCACCCCCACCCCCACCCCCAGTGACTCCGCCCTGTGCAGAGGCCTGCTGCAGCGGAGCAAAGAGCGACCTCTGTTTCTTAGTCATGGCCCAGAGCCAAGCGCCGCAAGCTGAGTTGCAGTTTCTCCTTTCTTCCGGTTTTCTCCTTGCTCCTCCTCTGGCCTGGGGGCAGCACAAAAAGCTGTTTGCAAACAAATTCCTATTCTCCTATTGCTGGGCACAGTGCAGAAATGGCTGCCAGTGGCAGAGGTCTCCGCAGGGCCCTGCGTGCCTCTCCCCTTCCTGCTTGGAGACAAGCTCACCTTGGAGCCAGGGGAAACCTGAAGCCTGAGTACGATGCAGTGGTGATAGGAGCAGGTAACAGGGGGCTGGGCCAGAGCTGAGGGGCGGGGGGCAGCCCTGCCCAGAAACCAGGAGGGACCCCTTCAGGAAGCCCCACCGCTTCCTCCACCTCTGGGCAAAAGCTGGCCAGGACTTTGGGTGAGAGAGATAGGCTGTGGTGAAAGGCCCACTGGGCTGGGAGTCAGGCATCCAGATCTGTCATCAACTTGCTGTGTGGTCTCAGGCAAATCCTTTCGCTCTCTGGGCTTGGCCTGCCCCATCCAGAATGACTAGGGAGGACTAGATGAGCTTGGAGGTTTCCATGTCTCTCCTGCGAAATTAGCTAGTTCCCACCATATTTTTGAAAAGTGTATGGTACATGAGTCCCAGGGTAGCACAAAGGGTTAAGCACTTGACTAACTGCAAGGTTGGCAGTTCGAAACCCACCCAGAGGTGCCTTGGAAAAAAGGCCTGTCGATCTGCTTCCAAAAGTTCAGTATGAAAACCCCATGGAACGCAGTTCTGCTCTGCACACACAGGATTGTCATGAGTCAGAATCGACTCAGTGGTATGTAAGGATTGGAAAGGAAGAGCCCTGGGACCCCGTTAACGCTGCCAGCCCCAAGTGCCTGTGCTGTGGTCACCACTGCTTCAACACTAAGTCCACCCACCCCCAGAGGAAACAGAAATCTTTCCGTTCGCAGAGGGGAGTTAGGAGAAACTAGAACAACATCCCAGAGGGTGCCCATAGAGGGTGGCAGTGCCTATTTCCTTTCCCATCTGGGGTGATTGGGGTCTGCTGCATTGACCCTGCCACACTTGGCTGACCCCAGGCTGCAGAGGACCAAATTCTGGGTGACAGGGCAAGACTGGGGGGCCAAGACGATGTTGTCTGCCCTCAGGGCCTTCTGTTCACACTCAAAAAGGGCCCCAAGTTTCAACTTTTGACATTATTTCAGCTGGCAGGGTTTATGCAGGAGGGCAATGGCAGGACTGAAAGAAGAAAACACCACACAGCTTTAAGTTGCATCCCTGATTTGGCAGGTCTTCTTTGCTGGAATTCACTAAGAGCAGCCAGGTGCCAGTAAGTGTTCAACGGTCGTCACTACAGGGGGAAAAGTGCTTATGTATGTATATAAACGCATTGCCGTGGAGTCAATTCCGACTCATAGCGACCCTATAGAACAGAATAGAACTGTCCCATAGGGTTTCCAAGGTTGTCATCTTTATGGAAGCAGACTGCCACATCTTTCTCCTGCAGAATCGCTGGTGGATTCGAACCAATAACCTTTTGGTTACCAGCCAAGTGCTTAACTACTGTGCCGCCAGGGCTCTTTCATATATGCACCCAAACCCATTGCCGTCAAGTCGTTTCCAGCTCATGGCAGCCCCGTGGGTTTCACAGTAGAACTGCTCCATAGTGTTTTCTTGCCTATAATCTTTAAGGAAGCAGATTGCCTGGCCTTTCTTCCATGATGCCACTGAGTGGTTCAAATCCCCAACCTTTAGGTTAGTAGCTGAGAGAAAACCATTTGCACCACCCAGGGACCCTATATGTTTATTAAAATTTACAACTAAAATAGTACTCTTTATTTAAATTCCACATAGCCAGTTGATTCTCACCGAATGCTTTCTTTCATTTTTGCCAAACCCAGTAGCCAACCTATGATTGTAATTGCCAAGCCAGGGTTATTCCGAAAGAAATATTGTTTGATATTTTTGTTTGCTTTAAAGAGTAGGATAAAAGTGAAATGAGTGAAATAACAGAGATATGTTGGAACTTCACTCCTTCAGTGATGTCAACTTTGCTCAATCGGATAATAGTTTTCAAACACTACAAGAGTATTCCCTCAGTTTTTTTGTTTTTTTTTTTTAATGCTGTTGACAATGAGACAGCTACAGACACAACCCGCTTTTAAGGTCTAATCAGCAATATCAACATTTTCTCCATCACTTCCTTATATCTGGCAATCAACAAAGCGAGTCAACTCCTGATGTGTAGCGTTTTGCTGATTTCCATGGTGTAAATTTACCCGCCATGGCCTTTTTCAAGCTACCCCATGGTGTCAGTGGAGGTGGAGCTGATCTTGAATGTGGAGAGCGCATCATGATGTGGTATGTCCCTATCAGATATACGGATGTAAACGACCTCGAGAGCATTAAAAAAAAAAAAAAAATGCTGTAAGTAGATTCCAACTCATAGCAACCCTATAGGACAGTAAAGAACTGCCCCATAGGGTTTCCAAGGAGCAGCTGGTGGATTTGAACTGCCAACCTTTTGGTTAGTAGCCGAGCTCTTAACCACTGAGCTACCAGGGCTCCTCAAGAGCATGGGTAATAGCAAAATGTAGTGAAATAATTGGGAAACAGTGAGTTTTGAGTAGGAGTCCCTGTGTGGCACAAACAATTAAGTGCTTGGCTACTAACCTAAAGATTGCATGTTCGAATCCACCCAGAGGTACCTCAGAAGAAAGGCTTGGTAATCTACTTCCGGAAAGTCACAGCCCATAATACTGGGGAAGCCTGCACAACCTGATGAAAGCAAGGTCATAGAAGCTCCATAAACACATCCAAACTCCCTGAGGGACCGAATTGCTGGGCTGAGGGCTATGGGGACCGTGGTCTCTGGGAACATCTAGCTTAATTGGCATAAAATAGTTTATAAAGAAAATGTTCTATTCTACTTTGGTGAGTAGCGTCTGGGGTCTTCAAAGCTTTTGAGCAGCCATCTAAGATACTTCACTTGTGTCACCCGTCTGGATCAAGGGAGAATGAAGAAAACCAAAGGCACAAGGAAAAGATAGTCCAAAGAACTAATGGACCACAACTACCACAGCCTCCACCAGACTGAGTCCAGTACAACTAGATGGTGTCTGGCTACCACCACCGACTGCTCTGACAGGGATCACAATAGAAGGTCCCAGGCAAAGCTGGAGAAAAATGTAGAACAAAATTCTAACAACAACAACAACAAAAAAAAGACCAGACTCACTGATCTGACAGAGCCTGGAGAAATCCCAAGAGTATGGCCCTCGGACACCCTTTTAACTCAGTAATGAAGTCACTCCTAAGATTCACCCTTCAGCCCAGGATGAGACAGGCCCATGAAACAAAACAAGACTAAATGGGCACACCAGCCCAGGGGCAGGGACGAGAGGGCAGGAGGGGACGGGAAAGCTGGTAATGGGGAACCTAAGGTTGAGAAGAGTGTTGACATGTTGTGGGGTTGGCAACCAGTGTCACAAAACAGTATGTGTATTAATTGTTTAATGAGAAGCTGGTTTGCTCTGTAAACCATCTAAAGTATACTTAAAAAAAAAAATCACAGCCTTGACAACCCTATGAAGCTCAGTTTTACTCTGAAACACATGGGATGTCCAGGAGTTGGAATCAACTCTGTGGTAACTAATTTGGTTTTGTTTGAGTTTTGGGTATTTATTACCTTGTTTTAATATAAATTGTTTACTTGTAAGTTAATATAATTTAATTTTTAGTAATGGCTGTTTAACAACCTGCTCGCGAACTTCCTGGAAATTAACAATCCACAATCTGCTCTTATGAGCTAGGGGGAGCCTTAGTAGTTGGAAGTGCCCCAGGCCTCTCAGCCTCAAGGAAGCCCCTGTCCTTCTGTGCCCTTGGTGGCACCCCACCGCTGCCATCTCCTGGCTGGGGAGAGTCGAGGCTCAGTCACCAGGCTTGGTGAGCTGCCCACCAGCCAGTGGGCGTTCGTCTCAGGGTGTGAGCTGTTCCTTGACATTGTGTCTTCAATGTTAAATGGAAATAAAGCCTGTTTTAAAGGCATTTCAGGCCTGAGTGAGGAAAGGAGCAGGGCTTCTAAAATGCGATGATCTCTGAACCCTAAAGTCACACTGGTACCGGGAACAACCTTGACAATTACCCTGATTTAGTCATTTGACTAAATGTGCCTGTGAATGGCCCGAGGAGCTTGTTAGAATATGGTTTCCTGGGCCCTGGCCCTGGAAATTCAGGTTCTCCTGGTCAGAGGTGACTCCTGGGAATCAGCAAGTCTTTGGGTGAATCTGATGCAGGCGACTGCAGCCCACGCTTCGGAGAACCCATCTTCAGGGCAGTTCCTCTCAGAGGCCCAGCGTGCCTGCTGCTTCCGAATCCCTAGGGTCAGCCTGGGATTGGCTAAACTCAGCTGAAGACTCCTTTCAAGGGATAGGGGAGGCCAGAGAAGCTACAGAAGGACTCAGCCAGGGCTGGGGGGTGATGGGGAAAGAAGGGCCCTGGGCTGCTGAATCCTCAACCTTTGTCATTTGAGGTCTGTGCTTTATGTGTGGTGATTAAACTGGGCTCAGGTGCGTGGAAGACTTTGTTTTCAAAGATATACAATCAGCACTAATTAAAAAAGAAAGAAAAACCATTGCTATCAGGTGGATTCCAACTCATAATGCCCCTATAGGACAGAGCAGAACTGCCTGGTGGATTTGAACTGCCAACCATTTGGTTAGCAGCCAAGCTCGTAACCACTCTGCCACCAGGGCTCCAAAAGACAAAAAGCTACCACATACTGCAGGTCTGCTAAGGGGCTGGGGGCTTTACACATGTTGTTGATTATCTTCCCTGCAGCATCCACTCCGAGTTACATATGAAGAAGCTCAATGCTCGTGGGGGTTAAAGTGACTGTCCAAGGGCCACAGCTAGTAAATTCGAGAAGCCAGGTTTGAGCCCAGGACTGTCTGCCTTGAATTTGTTATGTGTATTTGAGAGCAGTCCTTTTCAAACTGCAGGTTGCAATCCGTTCAACCAGCATTTTTAAAAATTTTCTTAATATAAAATTTTTCAATGGTACCTAAAAACAGTATATCAACCAACGTTTAAAAAGAAATGAAATAGAGAATGTCAATGCCCTTATCACACGGTTTGTTGTTGTTAGGTGCCGTTGATTTGATTTTCGTCTCATAATGACCTCGTGTGACAGAGAACTGCCCCATAGGGTTTTCTAGGCTGTAATCCTCATGGGAGCAGATCTCCAGGTCTTTCTCCCAAGGAGCAGCCGGGTGGGCTCAAACCTCCAGCCTTTCAATTAGCAGCTGAGCGCTTAACCGTTGCATCACCACGGCTCCTTACCACATGGTGAGAGTGAATATTAGTTAATGAAACTTTTGTTTCTGTGAAATCCATTGATACTTGGGGTGTGTGCCAAGTCATGATATAAAACACATTCCTTTCTGTGGGTCATGGCCAAAGGTTTGGAATATTCTGTTTTAGATAGTCCTTTAATGATGAGAAGTTGGCTCGATGACCTCTGAAATTCGGGGCGCCTCTAGGAGAGAATTTTAAAACTTAATCAGCTCAGTCATGAAGAAATCCATCATTTGGGTCATTGTTCTCCTATTTATGGAAGTTTGCCAAATTAGCAGTCCAGCATTTTCTTCAGCTCAGTACTGGGTTCAGGTTAGTGCCCAGAGGACATGGTCATCTGATAAGATCCTAAAGACTCAGAGTGGCCTTCTCTCACCAAGGACAAAAGCGTGCCAAGAGCTCCAGACAAGGCCCAGCAAACTACGAGGACTAGTTCTTGGTCCAACTTACAAAGAAACGAGGTGGGCTCACCCCATGAATCTGTTTTCTCAACTTGTGGGTCTGAGACCACCTGCATCAGAATGGCCTGGTGAGAAACCAGATTCCAGATCCCCACCTCTGACCTGCTAGATCAGACTCTCTGGGGAAGGGGCCTGGGAATCAGCATTTACGTAATTCCTCCAGCGATTCTGAAGTTTGCCAAAGCCGGAGAGCCACTCCCTCCCAAGGGGCTTGGCATGGAACACGGGGTCCCCAAGCCACATCCAGGACCCTTAGTTCAGGGGCAGCCCTCCTAAGATGTTTAGAAAAAAACTTTATGTATAAGATAGACAAATTTGCCCAGTCAGCTGGCACCCCTAGGTATGCTAGCACCCAGCGAAGCTGATTTAATTACTTCATTTTGAACTGTTTGTCTTTCATTTTTGTAAACTGGGGGATGACAGAAGACAAACCAATGTGAACGAAGCCTCTTAAACAGTGTTGTGTCCTGTGAATCACACTTGGGCAAAACAAGCCATGCTTGACAGCAAATATCTCCAAGGCTTATGCTCACCTGGACGGCCAATTATTGAACGTACAGAGTGGCTTCCATGCTGGACTAGCAACGTTCCGCATTCTGGGTACCACCTACCCCTTACCTTCTCTTCCCTGCCAAGCAGGCATGATGTTCCCTCAGACGCAGTGACCTGCTAACTTCTGAGTGATGGGGGCCCTGGCAGTGCAAGGCATTGTGGGATAGCTCCGTCTAAGGACCACGTATTTCTCCTTGGCCCTCTCTCCTGCATGGAGCCACTGACCACACCAGGGCAATGGGACTTTTTTTCAAGCCAGTACAAGAACCAGGGTTTTCTGACTCCTCCCAGACCAGATATTCCATGGCATCAAGCTGCATCTTATTCCAACAACTGAGTGTAGGTAGAGTGGTGGGGTGGGCAGGGAAGTCACCAAGTTTCTGTTGCCTCACTAGAATCTTCATGGGTGTGGAGACCTTGGTGGGTGGCCATTCTCCTCAAGGAATGTGTCTGTCTGCCCACTGACCAGTGTTGCTTCTCTCTTCTCTCCCCTGTCTCGTTGCAGGGCACAACGGGCTGGTGGCTGTGAGTACCACCTCTTCCCTGGGCCCCATATCATTGCCTCTGGGCGTGTGGCTCTCAGCAGCTTGGGGTGGGGGGTGGTGAGGAAGGGCAGGATGACCACAGAAGGGACAAGAAAAAGGCAGGCAAGTCCACTCTCCTTGGTGCTGACTAGTGGCTGGTCAAGTGCACACCCACAGCCAGTTCAGGGGAACTTGAGGGCTCCCTCTCCTCTCCTTTCCTTAATGTACACGGATTGTCCCCCATGGCCTCTGGGAGAGTCAGGGAGCTTTCAGAAGCAAGATAATGAGAAGGTGGTAAAGCATGTGACTGGCATAGCCTGGGAGATATATTGGAGCCTGGGTACCAGGGAATGAGCCTGGGGAGCTCTCTGACTTTACATCATGGGCAGTCCTTGTCAGGGTCCACTGTCCCCCACCTAGGTCCAGGCCATGTACCAACCTGGAGTACACAGCAGCTATACAGCCCAAAGTATACCCCAGAGACAGAGAGGAACCCCAGTCTAGCAGAGGAGGCAGGGGCCCTGCCCCTCAACACAGCTGGTCTGAAGCTGAGCTGGGCCAGAGTTACCCTAAGTCTGTGCTTCTCAAACCTGGGTCTGTGTACCCCTCGGAGGCCAGAGAGTGTGCTAGAGAGTACTCAAGACCACAACGCAAACATGGGTCACCTTCCTGAAGCAGTGGCAGCTCTAGAGTATCAATAGAGGGGAAATCAGGGAAGCAATGTGGGGTTGCTGAGGGACTTCTGTTAAATCTTAATACTTTATGTGATTATCAGTTTTACTTGAAGATGTGGCAGGGAAAGTTATGTAACTCAACCAATCAATAATTTAAAACATTGATTCTATATTAATACAAACACGGGTTCATTGCTCAGCTCTGCCACTTTTGCTGTCTGTAAAGGTTAAGGCAAACCACTTAGCCCCACTGAACCTCAGCAAAATGAGAATAACAACACCCACCCTCACAGAGTTATCATGAAGATTCTAGATAATTTGCTTCAAGGAGCAGGCACATAGAGCTTTACACAAAGGGTGGCCTTTACCATTATTGGAAGTTTCCAGGTGGGGAAGGCTAGTGTCAATGCCCTTCAGCCAAAGACCACCAGGAACACACTTGTACTTAAACACAGAAGCTCAGTGAGGGTAACAAGCACCCAGGGTACTCTCTAAGCTTGCCGCCCCTCCCCCATCACAGAGGGGGGAAAGGAGTGGTGATTTGTCTAACCCCCCTTGGACTTGTGAGCAAATCGCCCCTACTCCCCCCGTGCTACACTTGCAGTTAAACACGTAGCATTTGTTACTCCTTGCAGTGAGGGAGAACATACACTATGGGAAGCTGTGGGGTGTCTCAGTAAGAGAGTGCTAGAAAAACCGATTATAGGGTTTGGGCTTTGGTTGGGTGGTTTGAGGGGTGGTCTAAGGAAGCAGGGGTTCACTCAAGATTGAATGGAGCCAGAAAACAGGGCACTGTATTTGGGCATCTCAGTAAACCTTACCTGTCGAGTAGGAGACTAGTGTGTAGCCGTAATTTGTGAAGACGTAGCCGTTACTCATTTTGGCCGGGGGTGGGGGTGTTTGGTATTTTGTGGGTGGCATAAACACCTTGGTTTTGTTCGTACTTAGGCAAAGTTGCAACATGGCCTTGCTCCGTCTCATTTTATCATGGTCGCAGAGTAACCTTGTCCGAGGCTGGAGTTCTGTGAGACTGTGGATGTCTGAGAGGAGAATAACGTGGCTGAGCTCTGAGTGCCAGGCCAGCTTCTGAGTGCCAGGCCAGCTTCTGAGTATCAGGGGCTGCTCTGTTTTCTTTCTCATTAGGATACCTTAAGGATATAGATCGTGGGTTCAGACTGTCTGGATTCAATTCCCAACACCTCTTCTCACCAGCTCCATAAGCCTGAGGCAAGCTATTAACCTCACCGAGCCTTGGTTTTCTCATCTGTAAAATGGGAAGAATTTCCTTGCTACCTCTAGGATGGTTGAGTGGGTTAACTGAGATGACACCCACACAGATTCTAGCACCTAGCAGCTGCCAAGTGAACTTTAAAAAAATCTGATGTGTGAACTATACCATCCCCGTTGTCACACTGGCATTGCTGGTAGTGGGAGGACAGTTTCGTTCAATAAATACTGATTGATTTCCCACTAAGTGCTGGAGAGAAGTAATAAAAACTCTTTTGTTCCCCAAAACAAAGTTATGTTACAACCATAGCTTCTTTTATTCATTTGGAGTTGGCTCAATGGCAACTACTTATCCATCTGGCCATCCATCCCTCCACCCATCCCTCCACCCATCCCTCCATCCCTCCATCCCTCTGTCCCTCTATCCCTCTATCCCTCCACCCTCCATTCCTTCATCCCTCCCTCTATCATTCTAGGTGCCTCTACTCAGTTAACCCTCACAGCAGCCCTATGAAGTAGGTAGATTAGGTACTATTATCATCGGCCCCAGTTTTGCACATGAGGAAACCGAGGCCAGGTGGATTGGGTACAGAGGCCACACCAGCAGAATTGAACCTGAACAGACTCGGCACTCACAAGCTCAGCCTCACGGTGCTGCCCCCTGCTGGGGAGATGGCATCCTGGGGTCAGGGTTGGATAGGAGGCAATATGAGTTCACAGACACACCAGGCTGTTTAAGGGGAGAAGGTCACCTTCAGCTGGGGAGTGGAAGGACAGGACCAGTCAGCATCTGAGACAAACTTTAGAAGGTATCTGGAAAAAGGGGAATTTAGAGAGAAGCAAAAGGAATAGCATTCCCTGAGGGTGGCCCTGTGCTGAGAACCCTGGGACTTTGGGTCAGCCGCAAGGGATCTCCGACGTTTCAGAGGGGTGAAGGGAGGGCCCTGTGTGTCCCTTTCCCAGGCAGCCTACCTGCAGAGGCTGGGGGTGAACACAGTGGTCTTCGAGAGGCGCCATGTGATCGGGGGCGCAGCTGTCACTGAGGAGATCATCCCAGGTGAGCCCCGAGGGATGGTGAGGGTGGTGACCACTGCTTGACCACTGGTGACAGTCTTCATCTGATTTGGTTTCAGGGTTTAAGTTCTCCCGAGCATCCTACCTCCTCAGCCTGCTGAGGCCGCAGATTTACACAGACCTAGAGCTGAAGGTAGGGCCCTCCATAGCCCGAAGGTGGGGGGCAGTTCCATCCTTCCCAGCTGGCGTGAATCCCTGCACCTGAGGTCTTTCTTCTGTCCTGAAGCTTTGTCTATTCCACATGGTTACTTTCATGTGTTCCACAGATGGAATTTGGTCCGACCTACTTTTTTTTTTTTCACCCAGTATCTTCAAAATTGGGAAATTTCACATTAAACTCAGGCCTCTTTTGAGCAGTGAGATTTGTCAGCACCGGGCTCACCTTCCTAAACAGCAGCACTTAGCTGCAGCTGAGAGGCCTCTCCCCTTAGATGGCACAGGGCCTCCCGCTGGGCCCTGTCTCCACCTACTCCTGGAGTCTTACCTGGCCCTGGAGTTACCTGCCTGGACCCTCAGGCATCTGAGTTTGCAAAGCTGCCTTAGGACATGACCCTCATTTCTGCCCGCATTACCCTTCAGATCCTGTTACTTTAGATGTCTGCTCTCAGCAGCTTGAGCAGGAAGTCAGACCCCAAGTACTTTTCCCTTTTCTGGCTCCTGGGCTGTTTTGAGGGGATGCTGAGAACGCTCTGCCTGCCCATTATTTACTTCTCTTATATCAGCTTTAACTAGTTGTCCTCGGCCTTACTCAACTCTGCCTCCCACCCTTTCATATTCCTTCCACCCATCACTGCCTCTTTTATAAACTCCATCACCACATTCCTGAGCCAACTTAGCTTCTACCTGCTCCTTCCTCATCCCACTCTCAGAGGAGAAAGTTCCTCTGGGCCATCTGTACAAGCAGCTGCCATGTGCTTTGCTCAAATTCTAGGTCTAAACCTGATAAGGCATGCAGCCACTGTTCATAGCTCTTTGGCTTCTCTAACTGGTTCATGTAGAGAAGTTCCCTGAACTAAGTAGCTTCACAGGTTCACTAAAGAAATTATTTGAGCCACTGAGACACACACACACACACACACACACACATTGCTGTGCCACCAGGACTGGGTGAAATCTAGTCAAAGCCAGGAGAAGTCTCTAGTCTTGGTCCATATCTGACTACAGCTGAAGGTACCAATTATGCAGAGTGACTTGTGGAGGTAGGGGATGGGTACAGGTAGACTCTCCCTTTGAGAAGCCCAGCTTATAAAAACTACAGATCACAAAACAGATTTGACATGATTGTTCTGTTTATTAAATTAGTTACTATTTGTCATAGGGCTCCTAGAAGTTTTCCAAAGTGAATTGGTACGTGGCTTGATCTCTGACCTTGGGCTGCATAAACAGGAACATGGTGCTAAAATCAAGGGAGAAAAGAGTCCCCTGCATGATGCACACAGGCAACTCCAACTAGAGAAGGGGCACCTTGTTTTAACAGGACATTGACGACTGGGAGGGCATCTACATCAGGACAACTAAGCTCTTCCCAGGAATATAGTTTCCAAAGCAATAATAGAGAGCATCTCTTTCACCAGTGTCACGCCTTGGACAAGGAACCCTGTAAGATAAGAACTGTTCATGTCTCCATTTCACCAGGAGGGAACTGAGGCTTGGGAGGTGAAAAGTTCACACAGGTAGAAATGACAGAGAATTTCAACCAGGTCTGATTCCTACTCCCTCAGGCACCTTGAGAGCGATCTACTCAGCCTCAGACTCCAGGACCTTGCATTTTGCAACGGTCATCAGTCTCGGGAGCGCTCACCACAGCTCCAGCCTGGGCAGAGCCAGTGGCTGACATCACAGACTCTGGAACCTGACTGGTGGATTTGGAATTCCTGCTCTACTGTTGACCACATACGTGACTTTGAGGGTTTCTTAGCCTTGTGATGCCTCATCTTCCTCATCTGTAAAATGGGGATGGTGATAGTATTTACCTCAGAAGGCTATTGTGATGGTTAATGAGATTGTGTTTGACAGTCACAGTGCCTAGCGCATGGTAAGTGCTGACAAATTGTCAGCCAGTATTACTACTCCCATTTTGCAGCTGAGAAAACTGAAGTTCCAGAAAGACAAGGCAGCCTATCCAGAGGCTGGAGGCTAGCTATTGTTCATCAGACTGCTGCTTATGAGAGGTGCCCAATTAGCCCAAGCCCTCGACTCAAGGGTGAGGCTTGACTTTGCTGCCACTGTCCTTTCTCCCACCCTAGAACCAGAGGTCAAGCCTCCACCCACCCATGGAGCTTCACTGGGGCCTCCCTCTCCTTCTGGTTCTTGGTTTCCACAGCTGTCAATGTGAGCACTGGATTAAATCACCCCTTGGTTCTATCCATGTAGATAGCTCCACATTCAGTAGTCTAATCCAGGCTGGAAGGGACTTGTTCCACACACAACCTTCCTCACCTCCCTCCGGACCAGCCCTGTCCTCACTGTGAGTGGCAGCCCCTTGTCCTCCCTCCCCTGCCTCACCAACCTGCTGGGTCCCAACCACGTGATAGCCTGGGCTGAAGTGCAGTGGAGGTCGGGAGAAGTGCAGCCTCTGGAGACAGCCGAAGGGACTTGCTGCTGGACAGGATGCTAGGCGGAGGGAGAGAGAAACAAAGGATGTCTCCGGGTGGTAGCGAGTTCGCTCTGTTAGTTGGAGGAACCAAGCTGGAAGCTCCTCCAACTTAGAGTCAGAGAATTCTCCCATTTCAGCATTAGAAGGGGCCCAGAGTTCTCCCAGCCCACACTCCTGCCAATGTTTGGAGTCACCTCCACAGAGTGCCCAACAGATGATGATCCTGCCCATCGGGCATGTCCTGAATTTGGGGAAACTCCAGCGAAAATTATTGAAAAGTTTTGTTTTTTTAATTTCCCCGTGCTTTCCTAAAACTTCTACTCACAGATCTCATTTCTGTCCTCGTCTACAACATAAACCAAACCAAACCCATTACCGCCGAGTCATTTCCAATTCATGGTGACCCCATGTCAGAATAGAGCTGCTCCACAGGGTTTTCTTGACTGTAATCTTTACAGGAGCAGATCACCAGGCCTTTCTTCTGTGGCACCGCTGGGGGGGTTCCAACCACCAACGTTTAGGTTAATAGTTGAGCAGGAACCCTTTGCACCACCTGGGGACCTGTCTGCGGCAGAGCATTTATTTATTCCATCAGCAAAATACTTATGGACTGCTCTGTATTTAGATGTTAGGATACAGCAGTGAGCAAACTGGACGAAGCTCCTGACTTCATAGAGCTTACATTCTACTTTGGGGAGACCTAAAAATGCTAAATATGTAATAATCCAGGGGGTGATCAGTGCTTTGGAGGAAACTATAAGTAGGGTAAAGAGGCCAGGGAGTGCTGGGGGGTCGTTAGGAAAGGTCTCACTGATAAGGAAGTGAGGGGGCCGACCACATGGAGAAAGAGCTCTCTAGACAGAGAATATTAAGTCTTATTTGTGGAGGTAGCAGGCCCCTTTTGTTTCATCTATGCCTCCTTTGAAAAAGTGGATGTGCTCTTAAAAAGTCCTGTGTGTTAGTAACAATTTATAAATCAAGTCATATTTTAAATGCATGAAGAGAAGTTCCATTTAAAGTGACCCTGAGGTAAATGTGTCTGCAAAATAAATAATTTTTTTTTCCACAACGTGAATAATTTATCCACCTCATAAGTATGGATTTTCACATAACTGTTGCTTTACTGTGTCTTTCTAAGTTTTAGGTATTTATTTCTGAAGTGGGAGCAGTTAGGAACCAGTGCTTAAGAGCCAGGGCCAAGAAGCCACAGAGATGAGATTTGGAACCCCGATTCCTCCACCTAACACAACCTTGGGGGTTTAAATTCTCTGAGCCTCAGATTTTACATTTGTACAATGAGGGTAATAATACTCATCTCCTAGAGTTGTTGGGAGGATTAAAACCAGGTAACGGTTGTAAGCCCTTACTTAGTACAGTGCCTCGCATATTTAAGTATTATATTGCATTGCATTGTATTATATGGGTGACCGTATGACATGGGCAAGGGGGCTTTTTATAAATTTATAATTTAAAAAAAAAGAACCAGGACCACACAGCTTGGGAACCTGCACGCAGGTTCCTAAATGGACACACACACACGCACACACGTGGAGAGAGAGAAAGAGGAGGGTTGAAGGCAGAGACCACAGATCCTTTAAAATGCTGCCTGTGCTGTTTGTGTTCTGCAGAAACATGGACTGAAGCTGCATCTTCGAAACCCCCACTCCTTCACCCCCATGTGGGAAGAGGGCACAGAGGGCAAGGTGCCCAGGTCCCTTCTGCTGGGCACAGACATGGCAGAAAACCAGAAGCAGATCGCCCAGTTCTCACAGAAGGATGCCCAGGTAGGGAAGCGACCCCTAACTGATCCCCTCGTCCCTCCCAAGCCTGGAGGTGGCTCTTGAATGGAAACGGGCCTGGTTGGAATTGTCCTGGAATACTCTGTCCAAAGGCCATGAGGTCTTGCCAGGCCACACCACCTTCCCTGCGAGGGTGCAGTCTGTTCTAGCCTTTGGTCTCAGGAACTGCAAAGAAAAGGGGATGGAGGAGGGTGATCAGGACCAGTGACATGGAGGCCGTGAAGCCTGGTGTCTTCACTATAGGGCCTCTGTTAATTTGGTCTCTGCATGCTGGATTTCAAAAGGGAACCCACTGGCGTATACTTACACTGTGTGTGCTTTTTATCCCTCCTGCTTTCAGAAAGAATTCCAAGCAGTTACTGATATTTAAAGTAAGCAAAAGACAAAAAGGAGGATGAAAAGGAGAGCAGAGACAATTAAGGAGAACAGAATGAATTGGATCAGGAATATAGGGACCAGAGAGTTGGCAGTAAATATTCACTCCACTAGGCGTAACTCCCCTGGCAACCCAAGGCAAAAAGGGACCATGATGATGCGCAGATGTGCTGGAAGGAAGGCTGCTGTCCACAACTGACGGAGAACGCATTTGAAGGAATTTGTTCAGTAGCTTTGTCTAGATGAGTCACTGAGTAAAGTAATGGGCCTGGTGTGATCAGTTTTGCAGATACAGGAAGATTCTTTGAATGGCCATTTCTTACCCCAAGCCTGAATACGTGCTGAAGGTGTAGCATTGAGGTGTGGCTTGGTGGAGACATTTTTATAAGCACCTAGGTTTATACACCACCACCCATCTGTCAGCTTGTTGTACTGTGGTGGCTTGCATGTTGCTATGATGTCAGAAGCTATGCCGCTGATATTTCAAATACCAGTAGGGTCGCCCATGGTGGATGGGTTTCATCAGAGCTTCCACATTAAGACAGACAAGGAAGAAAGGCCTGGCAATCTACTTCCAAAAATTTACCAATGAAAACCCTATGGATCACAACACAATATTGTCCAATGCAGTGCTGGAAGATAAACCCCCTAGGTCAGAAGGCATTCAAAATAGACAGTGGCCACCACAAGGGACTCGAGCATACCAACAGTCATGAAGATGGCACAGGACAGGGCAACGTTTCATTCTGTTGTATACAGGGTCACCACGAGTTAAAGCCAACTCAACCGCAGCTAACAACAAAGGTTTACACAATCCATCTATGCTGCTTTTTGGTGTTTTCACCGAATGCTGGGCACAACCTACAGAACCACAGACATGTATCTCTCTTCAACCAGAAGTTTCCAAACCTGGCTGAGGATCGGAATCACCTGGAGAGCTTTGCCTTTTTCAGCTGCTTCTCAGGTGATTCCTCTGTACAGCAGGCTGGGAACCATGGCCTACATCCTCTCCTCTAAACCCAGGCTGTCTCGGGTGCACTCAAGGGATCCAGTACAAGGTCGGGTCCCTAGGCCTGCAGGACACTGGCTGCACCCTAGGTGCTAGTGACCACACGGGCAGGAGGCAAAGCCATACCCCATTGTGGAAAATGATGGAAGCCTGGCTCCTGGTCTCATCTTTACACAATGTCGTATTAAAGGTTCTGGGAAGGCCTGTGTTAGAGAGAGCTCTTTAACTTAATTTTGCCAAGACTTCTCAAATAAACTTCAACACGAAACTTTTCTTCATGTAACACTTATTAAAATTCCACGGGTATATCAAAGCAGATGAACCAAAAGTTAAAAGCTCGGGGCTGAGCATCGAGGGAGGGGCTTCCACTGGCACAGGCACCTACCAGCTCCTGTTACAGCCCATCCAGGGAAGGAAATGGGGGTGGTCAGGAACCAGGCTTGGGAATGATGGGTCTTGAAAATGAATCCTGTTGTGGGAGCCTGTGGGGTAAGGGGATGCAGGTGTCTGTTACTGCACACAACAAGGGGGCACGCGAGGCTGCAGACATGAAAATTAGGGTCTGAGAAGGGACAGTCAGCATGCTGGAATGCATGGGAAGAGGCTTTGTTTTTACCAGTAATATATGGAAAGACAGAAGGACATAGAGAAGAAACCTTTAAATAGATTTATTACAGAGACCATACCCCAGGATACATGCCAATTTTCTGTGGCTAACGACTTGTCCCTGTCCCCACCCCAGGTGGCCCTTCCATCACCCATAATCTTTCTGACCACCCCGGACGCACACAGACCCTAGAACCAGGAGTAACAGCAGAGGCAAGCTGAGGCACGCCTGGGCTTGAGGCCCAAGGAACCCTCAAGATCCGGCTGTTGGGGGTGGTAGGCCATGTGGGGGTCGTGTGGAACACAGAACATGGGCAATGTCCTCCGGGGTTCTGGGCAGCGGGGCATTGACTCAGGCTCTGTTCCAGGCCTTTCCCAGATATGAAGAGTTCATGAATCGCTTGGTGTCAGCCATTGACCCCCTGCTGGATGTAGCCCCAGTGGATGTGGCAGCTTTCCAGCATGGCTCCTTGCTTAAAAGGCTCAAGTCACTCTTCACCCTCAAGCCGCTGCTGCAGGCAGGTGGGTCCAAAGTGCAGGTATTAGGGTGCGATGAGTGACCTCATGGAGCAGGCTGAGCCTGTTTTCTCAATGACTGGACACAAGGCTGGGTCTCCAAGGCAGCTGGCCAACTGTTAGTCAGGGGTGCTTGGAGCACTTTATTGAAAAGGTCTTGGTCTGAGAGCCCTAGAGTAAAGCCTGAGATAAAGGAATACATGCAAGTACCTAGTTTATTTTGAAAGGTAACCCCAGGGCACAAAATGAGGGGAAGGGAGGAGTGAACTGGAAAGAGGGAAATCAATACCAAGGTGTTACTATGTGGGCTGCCGCTGTGGCTGATGAGGGGCTGGACCCTCTAAGAAGCCTTGTGAAATGTATTTCAAGACAATTTCCAGGAGAAAAAATGGGAGAAACGTTTATGTTTGGGGTTCTGTCCCCCACTAGTCAAAGGTTTCCCCATGCACCATTAATTCTCACACTTGTGAGCTGCATATCTCTGACTGCCAAGTGGGTTCCTGGGGTTGTCCTGTCACAGTGCCGGAGAAGCCCGGGGCAGCCATGAAGAGGGGCATCTTACAGGCCTGAAGTGAGATGCTGTTGAGGTATCTCTTGTGTGAAGCTGTCCAAAGCCTATGTGGAACTAGTCATCACAGCCATGACCAGAATAAGAGATAGGGGCCTAGAGTGTTTGAAGAGATGTCCCATACACAGAGGATGCTAAATCTGGGCTCAGCAAGAAAGAGTTCTCTGATCAATTAGTGATGTCTGCCATGAGTTTGGCCAGGGAAGTTTCAGCAACCATGGTATTATTTCCCACCGTTCCTCTAGGGGCTACAGAGCAGATTCATTTCTATATTCTAGAAAAATACAGAATGAGCTATATGTGATCACAAAATTGTTGCATAGCAAACAATGACAGTATTCCAGAAACTTATAAACATTTGTTTCTCATGTATCTGTGTGGTTTGGCTGAGCCCAAGTTGGGCTCAGCTGATCTGGTCTGGTCTCATACATATGTTTATGGTGGGGCGGAGTAGCTGGAACAGCTCTGCTCCACATGCCTCACGTCCTCGTCATGAAAGCAGCAGGCTAGTCCAGGGTGGGCATGGCCTTCTCACGTCAATGGGAGAAGCTCAGAGGGCAAGGCCCATTTCAAGCGTCTGCTTGGATCTCATCTGCAAACATTCCATTGGCCAAGCCAGTCAAGACTCACGGATGAGCCCAGGGTCAAGGGACAGAGCAGGTCTACCCACCTATGTTGGAAGGCACTGCAGAGTTACATGGCAAAAGGGTAGATATGGGAGGGATGAAGAAACAGAGCCTGTGAAATCTACCACAAATGCCAAAAGTAGACATTGCCTCTCAGGTTAGCAGGAAAAAGTTCAAGGAGCTTCATGCAATAAACATTTATTGAGCAATTGCTACGAGTCAGACACTAAGCTAAGCACTGGGACAACAATGGCTAGAGATCATGGTCCCTGCCCTCAAGGTCTTATTGCCCAGTGATTCTCTGAGGTGGTCTGAATCAGTATCAGAGGAATGGGCTGGCAAAGCCAGCTGCTTCCCAGGTGTGAGCCTTTTACAGAGCTCAAAGTAAGAGAGTGAGGTACAAGTTCAAATTTTTCCAAAAAATAATTAAACCAGTTGCCATCACATCAATTACAACTCATGGTGATCCCAGGGGTGTCAGAGCAGAACTGTGCTACATAAGGTTTTCAATGACTGATTTTTTTTTTAGAAGTAGATCTCCAGGCCTTTCTTCCAAGGTACTTCTGGGTGGACTCAACTTTTTGGCTAGGAGCCAAGGACATTACTCATTTGCACCATTCAGGGACTCCCCAAAAATAATACCAATGGCTAAAATGTAATAAGTACCTATTAATTTGCACATGCTTTACAAACCTAATTTAATCCTCACATTAGCTCTATGGAGTATCCAGTATTACTCCCATTTTACAGATAAGGAAATAGGTTCAGAGATGTTAAAAAAACATGCCCAAGGCTGTCAGCTAGTAAAACCTGCATTCATTATGGAAGCTCCTCCCATCACAAATTCTCCCAGCCCCCCTCCATTCTTTTATCCACGGGGACCAGATTAAAGGGTTTCCTCAGTACCCACCTCAATTTACGCTTTCTGGGTCTTCTCATTCAGGCCTCACCCTGGGAGCCCAGCTTCCCCAGTATTACCAGGTCCTTACGGCACCCATTACCAAGGTGAGTGGCCCCCCGCCTCAGGCCGACAGTGTGGACGTAGGGGGACTTGTTCCCACTGAGGCTTCTGAGCCCTTCTCCCTGCTGCTTTGCCGCCCCAGGTGCTAGATCAGTGGTTTGAGTCCGAGCCTCTAAAAGCCACTCTGGCAACAGATGCTGTGATTGGAGCCATGACCAGCCCTCGCACTCCAGGGAGTGGGTGAGTGAGGTGCGGGGGCAGGCAGCAGGAGAGGAGGGAGGCAGGGGAGAGTTTAAGGGTCAGGCAGGCAAATTTCCTAACAACAGCTGTAGTAACACTGGCAGTAGCGACAACAGCAACTGTCATTTACTGAGCTGCCAACAATTAGCCAGGCACTAAGCCCAGCACTTCATACACCGTTGATGTAAGCCTCAAACAGCACGGAGGAGCTGTGCTTCAGAGAAGGGAAGCATCCTGCCCCAACCCACACAACTAGTAAGTGCCAGAGCTGACTTCTAACCCAACTTGTCTGACTCCCAAAGATCTTCCTTAGCCAACATTCCCTGTTGCTGTCAGGTGCCTGGTGACCCCACATGACAGAGTAGAACTGTCCCGTAGAGTTACCTAGGCTGTAATCTTTACAGAAGCAGATTGCCAGGTCTTTCTCCTGAGAAGCTGCTGGATGAATTTGAACTGCCAACCTTTTGGTTAGCAGCTAAGCACTTAACCACTGCACCCATACTGCTTCACTAAGACCTCTCCCTCACCTCCCACTGTAATATTTCAATGCTAATACCTTCTTTCCACTCTTTCTTCTTCTCTTTCTCACTCTTCCTCTCACTCTCATCTCCTTCCCTCCTGTGAAGCCCTGTTGCCCCTCCCTCCCCCACCATTCCTTTCCCTGGGTCCCAGGACAAGGTCACACACTGACACCATTGCATGGGTATGGGGAGCTACCTTTCTCTTTGTGGGTGAGGATGTGCTGACAGTCCAGGCCAAGAGCGAGCAGTCAGACACAGCCAAGCCTGTAGTTGTGGTGTGACTTAATGAGCCTCGTAGGAACAGGAGTGGAGGGGTGTGTGCGTGTGTGTGCGTACGTGTGTGTGTGCACGCGCGTGTTGAGGATGGAGGATGCTGCCGAGTGTTGGGCCACTTCCAAGCACCAGAAGATGCAGCTCAAAGCTGTCAACGTGGCTTTTCCGTGGAAGGATGAGAGCATCCCCTGGAAGCGGTTTTTCGATAGACATGAAGCCAGCCCCAAATTCCCCAGAGCCATGGAGTTTGGCAGCAGTCTTCACTCTTGGCCAAGTTTCGTGATCAACCAGCCTATCCGGATCTTCCAGCCGAGGCCTCCTGTCTTGTTCTCTTTGGCTTTCTGGAAGACTTAGCTACTGCCCAGTTTGTGAAATGTGCCTTCAAGTCATTTGTTTCTCCAGTGAATCTTTCAATGGTGGTGCACTTGCCTGTGCCAGGTGCTGGGATACAGCAGTGGGCGAATCTGAAATCGAAAGCGGAGAGGTAGACACAGAGCAAGTAATGAAAATGAAGCACTGGAGTGTTATGATAGGTGCATACGTGAGGTAAAGCAGGGAGCCTTAACTTGGTCTAGACATCACTGGAGGCCTCCATGAAGAGAGCTGTTTAACTGAGACCTGAAGGACGTGGAGGAATTAGCTCAGTAAAAGACAAGGGAGGATGGGGGTTCCAGGCAGATGGAAGAGCACATGCAAATGCTGGGAGGTGAGAGACTCTGTGGTCCACTCGAGGGACCGCAGGAGTGTGGGGTGCAAGGGAGAGAATGAAGACAGATGAGGCTGTCAAGCAGGCAGGAGCCTTGGAGGCCATTTTAGGAGACTGGCGGTTACCTCGAGCAACAATAAGCCAGTCAAGGTTGTTAAAAGAGAAGTGACATGAGCATAGCTGGGGTTTGTGAAAGGGCTCCAGCTTCTATGCAGAGAAGGGCCTGCAGGGGAGACGGTGGTCCAATCAGGAGGCCATTACCGCAGCAGTTTCAGGAAGAGAAGAGGGGCCGAACCAGGGATGAGGCCAGAGTTAGAAACTTGGGCGTCACAGGCATATTGTTGGTAATAAAGCCATGCACATAGACACGTTTGCCTGAGGAGACAATGCAGAATCATAAGCCAAGGGCTTTTAGGAGAGCTCTGAGCTCATTGAAAGGCTAATGAGAAGGTACTGGATGTGGGCAGGGGGAGGCTGAAGATCTAAGACAGAGAGGAATATTTGCACCACAAACTCTGGGGAGATGACCTCCGACCTCTGGGCCCTGATTCTAATGATCTCTCTTCAGGTATGTGTTGCTGCATCACGTGATGGGGAGCCTAGAAGGGATGCCGGGGGCCTGGGGCTATGTCCAGGGCGGCATGGGTGCCATCTCTGATGCCATCGCAAACTCAGCCACAGCTCACGGAGCAAATATCTTCACTGAAAAGGTAAATGGCCCTCAAGGCTCTGCCCCAATGATGGACAAGGGTCCCAAGACAAACAAAGCCTCAGATTTGGAAGGTCCCTCCGTTCCTGATGAACAATGTGGGGCTTGGGATTGGGGACTTGCCCAAAGTTATGCTGCCTGTTAGGGGCTGAGCAACTAGTCACTTGGTCCATGTTCTTCTGATCACCCCCTTCCAGTCCGCTGGCCACTAACCCACATTTGGGTTGACCCTTTCCGTTGGAGGCGGTGGGTTGAAGGTGTCCCAAGGAGCTGTAGGTCTTGGCAGGGCTGGATTTGGGGTGGGGAGGCTGGGAGGGCCTGAGAGCAGCACAAACAAGGGCAATCCCCCAGGATCCAACCAGGATTTTCCCCTGGGGGGGTCTGGGGCCTCTCTCTGGGGGGCTTAGACAGTGGCCAAGGTGCAGGTGAGCAGTGGAGGCTGCGTCCAAGGAGTCGTGCTGCAGGACGGCACGGAGGTGAGGAGCAAAGTGGTGCTGTCCAACGCATCACCTCAGATCACCTTCCTGAAGCTGACGCCACAGGTGAGGCCTGGGGTGGGGAGGGAAGATGGCTGCTAAGACAGGGGTCAGTAAAGAGGGGAGGGGTGTCAACGAACCAGATCTACATTGGGTGGGAGGGGACTGGGCAGCCTCTAGGCAGTGGGCCAGGGCCAAACCCCTCTTCAACTGGGGAAGCTAGCCCTTCTCTCTCTTTTTCACCTATTGCAAACCAAAACTAAACGCAGTGCTGTCGAGTCAATTCCAATTCATAGTGACCCTACAGGACAGAGTAGAACTGCCCCATAGAGTTTTCACCTATTGGGCAGGTAACAAATAGGAGAGGAGCCTCACAGGTGAGGAGAAAGGTCCAGAATGGTGAGATGACCTAGGCCACGTGGCTGGCAGTTGGCAGAGCCAGAGCTGGAACCCAGGTCTGACTTTCAATCCAGGGTTATTTCTACAGCTTTCCTACTATCCTGATCGCTCCCCTTCACCAGCCCTAATTCCATCACCTATATCAATTTGTTGCCTATGAAAGCTGCATAATTAACAACCACAGAACTTCAGGCATATACCAATGAATATTGATTAAGCACACAGATCTGGAGGGCTCAGCTGTTCTCGGCCATGTTCAGCTGATCTGGGCTCACTCATGCACCTGAGATCAGCTCGGGTCTAGTCGGTTCTGCTGATCTTGGCTGGGTCCATTCACATGCCTAGGGCCAGCTGGCTTGGGCTGATCGTGGATGGCTCCTGGTGGGATGACTGGGTGACTGGCTCTGTGCCACATGTCTTTCATCCTCCCCCTGGGTAGTCCAGGCATGCTCTCAGAGTCTGGCGGAGGGGAAAGCAAACAAACTCAATCACACTAGTGCTTTTCAGGCCTCTGTGCATCGCATTTGCTAATGTTGACCAAACCGAGTCTCATGGCTGAGCTCAGTCAGAGTGGAAGGATGCTACAAAGTTACACAGCAAAGGGGTGCGGACAAAGGGAGGGGTGAGGATTTGGGGCAGTCACCTATACCTTCCCTGTCCCCAAGATATGATATAATATGTATCAAGCATGGACCTCCCAGCCATTCTTGGGGACAAGGCGCCACTTTTTCCACCTGTTTCTAACAACAAAACTCAACGTACACCAGTGCCAATCATCTTGTTAAGGCAATCCTGACTTCCAGGGCTTGTTAAGGCAGTTAAGATTTCCAAATGCTTAGAGGCAAGGAGAGAAAAACAAAACAAAAACCAAAACAGTTGCGATGGAGTTGCTTCCAACTCATGGCAACCCATGTGTGTCAGAGTAGAACTGTGCTCCATAAGGCTTTCGATGGCTCCTTTTTCGGAAGTCAATCGCTAGGCCTTTCTTCCAAGGTGCCTCAGAGTGGACTCAAACTCCCAACCTTTCTGTTAGCAGCAGAGCGCATTAGCCATTTGTACCACCCAGGGACAAGAGGAGAAATGAGGCTTGCAAACTTCTGGCCATAATCCAAAGTAGGAGGAGATGGGGGTTATTTACAGTTGAGAACTGCAGCCAGGGCGCAGAGTAATGAGTGATTAGTGTTGAGTTGGAGGATCCAGGAAGACTTCACAGAGGAGGTGGTTTTGGCTGAGCTTTGAAGGATGAAGAGGAGTTCTGCAGTCAAAGGTGAGGGACCAGCCTGAGCAAAGCAGAACACAACCCCCTTGGGGACTCAGCCATCCTCAGGCCTTTCACAGCAGCTTCCTCTTCCAGGAATGGCTTCCTGAAGAGTTTGTGGGGAGAATCTCTCAACTGGACACCCAGTCACCTGTTACCAAGATCAACGGTAAGAGGCACACCTGGAGTGCAGAGCTAACTCTTCTGACATTATGAGTGGTTTACACCAGCTCCATCCCCTACCTCCAGCCTCCCCACCCCCCTTTCTCAAACACTTTTCCTGCTTTTTCTTCCCAGTCCACTATTTGGGTGAGCCAGGTAATGGATGTAGAGAGAGGACCCTGGGGGGCTGAGGACACAGGCCCTTGGCCCTGACCCTCTTTTCTGATCCCTCAGTGGCTGTAGACAAGCTGCCCAACTTCCTGGCTGCGCCCAACGCTCCTGGAGACCAGCCGCTGCCCCATCACCAGTGTTCCATCCACCTCAACTGTGAAGACACCTGCCTCCTCCATCAGGCCTTTGAAGATGCCATGGATGGCCTCCATTCCCACAGGTGCGTGGGTCAGTGGGCTTTTCCCCTGCTCACATGCCCTGGTCCCCAGGGTTGCCCTGACACAGCAGGGATGGGCCCCTTCTGCCTGATGTTACATATCCACACGGACTTAGCGTCTGCCTCAGCTCATTCCTCAATTCTAAGGATAGGAGATGCATCCCAGGCAACAAGCCTGTCATCAAGGCGGGTAGAGGGAAAGGTGGAGGGAAGTGTCACAGGTTCCAGGAAGGGAGGAAGAAGAGAATATGCTTTCTGGAGAGAAAAGGAGGGTCTGGAGGGCACATGCTCACCCCACTCTCTTGCACCATCGTCTCTCTGCTTTCTGCTAAGCTGCCTTCATGCAAAACTTCCCACTGCAGCTGCATTTCAGTCCTTCTGGGGACGGGCAGGGACGTTGCAGGACCATGCCTCTTTCCAGGTTGCCAGATGTCCTACAAACACTGGTTGAAAACCTCTTCAGTGCCAGGCTCTGCACTAGGTGTGAGTGGGTGAGGCTGGGGTGGGAGAGGGGCATGAAACACACAGGAAAGTCTATAGGACAGGCACACAAACATGTACAATGTAAGGTTAAGAAGATGTGTGCCCTGAGAGAAGAGCAGAGGGTAGAGTCCATTAATCGAACCATAAATGTTTATTGGGTCCTTGCTACGAGCCAGACAGAGTTCAGGGGCCTGGGCATAGAGCAGCAAGCAGTCAACAAGGCCTCTAGCCTAAGGCCACTGACCTTCACTGGAGGGAGACAAGACAATCAGTAAACATGTCAGGTGGTCAGGAAAGGCCTCTCTGAAATTAATGTTGAGCAGAGACATGAAGGGAAGCTAGAGGATAAGTCATGTGGGTAACCGGGGAAGAACATCCAGACAGAGGGCAGGTCAGGTGCAAAGGCCCTGGGGCAAGTGTGTGCTTGCAGCATTGAAGGCATAGCAACAAGGCCAGAGTAGCTGGAGAGAGAGAAGCTGGGAGGGAGGATCAAGAGCAGCAGCTACTACATCCTGCCGGGCCTTGTCAGCAGCTCCTGGCTTTTACTCCAGGAAAGTTTGTGCAAAGCCTGACTTATATTTTAGAAGATCACCCAGCCACTGCCTGGGGAAAAAGTTTGGGCATCTATGGCAATTGGTTACTGGAAGGTGGTCGCTTGGACCGAGGTAGGAATGGTGGAAGACATGAAAAGTGACCAAATACTGGGTATATTTTGAAGGTAAAGCAGACAAAATTTGCTACTGAACAGGAAGTGAGCAAAAGAGAGGAAGACGGAGTTTCCATTTTATTGAAAAGGGGACAAGTGTGTACGGACCAGTGGTGTCACTAGGGTTAGTGTCACCCAATGCAGTAACTCACGGTGTCACCCCCCCATGAACCTCCTCCCACACCAGATTGTACAAAATCCTTAATAAAGCTTTTTGTCAATTTTAATCATAGGATAATAAGTGATATAGTTGTAAACTGCTTAAATGTGATATTTCTTGGGCTGCATGAATACCAACAACAGAATCGTTCTGTAAAATCTTCCTACACTGAATTACAACATTATTAGTACCTGAGTGGGAACTTTTTTTTTATTTGTCCTCCTTCTGTTCCTTTAATATTACTTCACTCTCAAAAAAGTTATTGATATAGGTTCACAAATACTAATTGCCACAGTACTTTAGCTAAAACACTAGAAACTTTAACAAAATCAGCAACTATAAAAACACCCAGCAGCAAAGAAAACAACAGCGCAAGCTTGACACTCATGCAGACAAAACCACGGGCTTCGAAGTGTCGTTGTAATTGGTAACAGTGACAGCTCTGACTGGAGCATGGTAGGTCGTTCAAAAAGTAAATGAGCATAGAGTTTTAGCCTTGTAGGTATATTGATACATGTAAGCTGGGCTTATCAAAAATGTTATTGTTGTTATAACTAACTACATTATAGTAAGTAATAAATGTCTTCTAAAACACTACACAAAAATCTTATAGTCATTTTGGTGTCACCCCCTCTGACAGTGTCACGTGGTACAGCACACACACACACACGCACGCACGCCCGCACACACACACGCACGCACTCTGCTAGTGATGCCACCAGCATGGGAGAGCAGGCTTTAGTAGGTAACAAGCATTTGGGTTTGGACAAGTTATGTTTGAGATGCTTCACAGACATCAAGTTCAGAGGGAACGTGGTAACTGAGGGATGCAGAGAGAAGAGAAATTTCATTGGCCTTGAAGGGTGGTCCTTTCTGGAGACCAGAGGGGAAACATGCTCCAGGCAGAGCAGGTGGTGCAGGCAGAGGTGGCAGGGCAGGCAGGAGTCGGTAGTTCTGGTGGGTGTTGGGATAGTCCTGAAGCTGTTTTGTTTGTCCTGCTCAGAAAAGGTACTCAAAAAAAAACCCAAACCAAACCCATTTCCATTGAGTTGATTCCAACTCATGGCGGCTCTATAGGACAAGGTAGACCTGCCCCATAGGGTTTCCTAGGTTGTAATCTTTATGGAATCAGATTGCCAGGTCTTTTCTCCCACAGAGTCGCTGTTGGGTTCGAACTGCTGACCTTTCATTTAGCAACTGAGCCCTTAACCACTGCAGCACCAGGGCTCTGGAAAGGTACTCAGAGGTTAAACCTGGTTCAGATCAGGCTATCTGAGTGCCTGAGTCCTGGCCCCCACACATATTTGTGGTGTCAACCTGGCCCTGGAGACATTTGCCTTTGGGAGCCCTGGTTAGAGCCTGCAGTGAGGAAGGCAGGCCCAAGTCACACATTCAGATGAGGTGGGCCTGACCTGAAACCCTGGGGCCTGCAGGCCAGACCTGGGTGGGGGCTGGGAGGGAGGAGCTCCTCTGCAGTGGTCTGGACTGTCCCAGTGGTTGCTGAGACAGTTCAGGCGACAACCACCAAGGCCTCACAGGGAGACTCGAGCAGGCCTGGCCCCTCCCTGAGGGTAGCTGCTGCTCTTCAGACCTGACCCTTCTCCTCCCCTGCAGGCCTATCATTGAGTTCTGCATCCCCTCCTCGTTGGACCCCACCCTGGCTCCTCCTGGCTGTCATGTTGTCTCCCTCTTCACTCAGTACACTCCCTACACACTGGCTGGAGGCAAGGGCTGGGAGGAACAGGAGAAAAATGCTTATGCAGACAAAGGTAAAGAGGGCTAGACTGTCCTGTCTCCAGAGCAACAGAAAGACTCGTAGCACCACCAGACCCATCTCCTCCCAGACTGCCCCATTCAGGTGTCCTTTAGGGAGAGAAGTACTTGAGGGAACCTCAAGTTAACAATCTTGGCAAACATACCAAATGTCTGCTGGGGTCAGGCACTGCCCTTAAGTTGCCCAAAGTCTAGTGGGGGAGACTAATAAAGAAACCAATAATTACAGTATAATGTACCGTGTGAACCAAAGGAGAAAGCCATGAGCCAGAGAAACAGAAGGTTTTCCAAAGGGAGGAACATTTGATGGGTTTTCAAGGATGAATAGGAGTTGGCCAGATAGGAAAGGACATTCCAAGCAGAGGGAAAAGCTTGAGCAAAGCAATAAGATAAAAAAGAGCTTTGCATTTCAAGGGAAGTCAAGTAACTTTGTGTTCAGGGCTGGGGTAAGAGATTGGAGAGGTGTGGATGGGCTCGACTGGCATAAGGCCCATGGGCCTTTGTGAAAAATTATTTGTCTATCAACTGTTTTGATTTGTTTTTTAACTTTATTGAGGTATAATTTACATATGATAAAATGGATCCATTTAAGTGTACAAGTCAATGATTTTTACTAAATGTACCCAACTATGCAACAATAAGCCTGTGGCTGGTCTTTGCTGGGCCTTGAGGACTTCCTATCCTGACATCATCTCACTACCCTGCTGTTTGTCCCCCAGTGTTTGACTGCATTGAGGCTTATGCCCCTGGCTTCAAGGGCTCTGTGGTGGGCAGAGACATCCTCACACCACCTGATTTGGAGAGAATCTTTGGGCTTCCTGGAGGGGTGAGTGAAAGTCTGCAGGCTACTCGTTGCATGCTTCCCCTGCACATGCACTCCCTGGCTACCCTCTCGGCTTTATCCTGTCTCCCTGCCCAGCCTTTACTGGGACCGGAGGACAAACAGTGGCAGGGACCATGGCTGAGAGGGGACAGGAATGCTGTCAGGGCTGGGGCATAGGGGGTGGGATACAGACACAAGATAGACAGCGCCAGCTGAGGAGGTCCCCAGGGTTGTAGGCCTTCTGCCTGTACATCCATGTCAGCCTGTCCCATCTGACCTGCTTCAGGGGGAGATGGGAGGCAGGGAGGCCAGTCAGGGGCCTCAGTCCAAACTGAGCTTTGCTGCAAGTGAGAAGTGCACGCCGGGCTTCAGAGACTTAGTACCCCAAGATGTAAAATGTCTCCTTAATAATTTTTATATTGATTAAATATTGAAATGATAATATTTGGGATATAACCCACTGCTGTCGAGTCGATTCCAACTCATAGCAACCCTGTAGGATAGAGTAGAACTGCCCCATAGAGTTTCAAATCCGCCTGGCGGATTTGAACTGCCGACCTCTTGGTTGGCAGCAGTAGCACTTAACCACTACACCACCAGTGTTTCCATTTGGGGTATACTAGGTTAAATACTGAAATCAGTGTTGCCAATTTATTTTTACTTTTTAACGTAGTTACTAGAAACTCTAAAATTACATATGTGGCCCATATTAAATTTTCTTGGGCAGCGCTGCTCCAGGAGGGGGCAGAGGGAAGGGAAAGGAGTGGATAGAGGTAGGAGCCATGTGGCAGGTGAGTTGAGAACACTAGGTAACCACATGCATGTGGAGGCAGGGTGGAGGCGATAGTGAAGGCTCCAGCCCAGATGCCTGGGAAGGGACAGTGGCATCACTGAGGCAGGGGAGGTGGGAGAGGAGCAGGCTTGGGGAAGAGGGTGAGCTCAATCGAGGACGTGTTGAAGAGGCAGCTGGAAGGTCATCCCTGTGGTGATGTCCAGCAGGTGCTGGTCTCTCTCTCCAGACCTGTCACACATATGAGCTTCCATCTCTCACAGGTTGCCTCCCTTCTTTAGCCTGGGGATGGTCTGACAGGCCAGTAAAAAGAACAAAACCTGGGGTCCCCGGTCCCCTTAATGCCATTTATTGTGCCGTTGCTGGCACTTAGACCCCAGGTCCAGTCTCAAACGAGTGTCTTGGCCAAAGAAACATGTGCTAGCAGAAACATGTTCTAGCAGCCAAAATAAGCCAAATTCTTCTGTTTTTCAAACACAGTGAGAAGGATTCATAGCTCACAGCAAAACCTTTTTTAAAAACTCCTCTTCTTTCCCTTTCACTTCCCTCACACTCTGAAGATACCCCCCCACCCCCCGCCCCGCCCCTGCCTTTCTTTCTTCCCTAAAAATGTCTCTGGAAAACCCCACCTCCAGTCCTAGGACATGTACCTATTCTCTCTCTGCCCTTTCCCTTTCTGCATCTCAAGAACCAGGAAAAATGTCCTGGAAGGAAAAGAACTTTCCTCAGAGAACAGGGGAAGGGAAGAAACCCAGAGGGAAAGCCTCTTCAGTAGATCCAGGGCAGTACAGGCTGTAAAACTCCTACGTTAACAACTGTGGCCCCACTTCCCACAGAACATCTTTCACTGCGCCATGTCCCTGGACCAGCTCTACTTCGCCCGCCCCTTGCCCCTGCACTCCAGCTACCGGAGCCCCGTCCCCGGCCTGTATCTCTGTGGAAGTGGGGCCCATCCCGGTGAGTGACCTGAAATCCCACTACCCCGTGTGGGCCGACAGGGCTGGCTGGGAGTGAGAGGTTTGCAGGCAGGAAAATGAGGTAAGCAACAACAGGGAGGGAAGCAGGGAGAGAGGGGAACTCAGAAGTCCCACCAGGACAAGCCACAACCTCTTGTTCAGAATGCTCAGTCCCAGGTAAACAAACAGTACCGGCCTGGCCCAGGCTGGCCACGGCCCTCAGTTGAGCTCACACCTCCTCCTCATGAGGTTTGAAGATATGGCCCAGTGGAGGAATCTCTCCAAATGCCAATATTGTATGGTGAGAGATCCATGTCCCTAAATTCCCCATCTATATTTTAGATCAGTGTTAGGTTGTTGTTGTTGGGTGCCATCAAGTCGGCTCCAACTCATTGTGACCTTACATGTAACAGAATAAAACGTTACCCGGTCCTGCACTAGCCCCAGAATAGTAGGTATGTTTGAGCCCATTGTTGCAGCCACTGCGTCAGTCCATATCTTTGAGGGTCTTCCTCTTTTTCACTAACCCTCTACTTTACCGAGCATGTCCTTCTCCAGAGGACAGTCCCTCCTGATAACATGTCCAAATACATGAGTGAAGTCTCGCCATCCTCGCTTCTAAGGAGCATTTTGGCTGTACTTCTTCCAAGATAGATTTGTCTGTTCTCTGGCAGTCAATGGCATTTTCAATATTTTTCTTTAGACCAGTGAAGATAAGTAAAGTTTCTCAATTTTAAAATTCTTCCCTGCACCAATTCCAAGCCTAACTGGCCTCACCGAGGCTCACGTTGCACACTGCACTTTCTCGGAGCTCTGTGAATCTCAGCCTCCCAGAAAGAGTCCGTGCTTCCATACCTTCCCCCCCTCGGACCCTTATTCTCACAGTTCACGTACTAAGAGCCTCACCACCTAGAACACTGGTTCTCAGACTTTGAAATGGAAGCACTCGTTTGCTATGGACCTGGCCTCCTCCCCAGAGATTTGGTGCAGGAAGCCTGGGGAGCAGGCGGCGGAGGGGGGGAACGCATTGTCTGTGTCTTAATAGTAGTCCCTGTGATCCTGATGCCCATGGCCTGAGCACCACCTCTAAGCAACCCTGCTCTGGTTTGCCCTGGGTTTTTGAGCAGAGCTTTGGTTCATGGCAGATTCCCTTCCAGGAGGAGGTGTCATGGGAGCAGCTGGACGGAATGCAGCCCATGTAGTCTTTGGGGACCTCAAGAGTATGTGACTCTGAGCCAACTCTGACCCAGGAAGAAGTTGTTCTGATTCATCCTTAAGCTTTTAAGTCCCCGCATTGGGTCAGCTTCCCAGAAAGCTCTGCTCTAAAGAATATTACTTAAAGGAGCCAAGTCCTGAAATCACAAGTCAACGTTTTAGAAGAAATACACAAGTTAACACAACCATGTGCCCCATGCCTCCATGAGTGAACTGCTTTCATTTTATTAAAAATAACATTTTATACAGATAGTTTGCATGTTTTTTTTTTTTTCTGTGTGTTAATGGGACTCTGTTGGTTAGAGTCCTGGTGGCACAGTGGTTAAAGCATTCAGCTGCTAACCGAGAGGTTGGCAGTTCGAACCTACCAGCTACTCCTCAGAAGAAAAACATGACAGTCTGCTTCGGTAAAGATTACAGTCTTGGAAACCCTCTGGGGCAGTTCTACTCTGTCCTATCGAGTCGCTATGAGTTGGAATCAACTCCATGGCAGTGGGTTTAGGTTTTGGGTTTTTTTGTTTGTTTGTTTTTGATTTTGGGTTTTTTTTTTTTTTTTTTGGTTTATTGGTTGAATTGGAGTCCCTGTGTGGTACAAACTGTTAATGCATTTGGCCGCTGACCCAAAGGTTGGAGGTTTGAGCCCACGCAGAAGGGCCTCAGATGAAAGATCTAGCGGTCTACTTCCCAAAGATCAGCCATTGAAAACGCCATGGAATCCAGTTCTGCTGTGACACACATGGGGTTGCCATGAGTCGGAATTGACTCGATGGCAACTGGTTTTCAATGGTTTTTATTATTAGTTGAATAAACTTGTCTGGGGTACTCTGTGTTCTCACAACATTAGCTTGAAGCGGCCCATTTGGCCCATGAAAGAGTCCCATCCAAGCAGCCCTTCTCGTTGGCCAAGGCCCTCACTATCAGCTGATTGGCAGAACTGCTCTGGTGAGGACCAGTCGACTGCTGCCACAGCTCCTGGTAAACCATAAAAAAGGACTCAGTTCCCCCAGTGACCCTCAAAGCCACCCACTGGGCATGCCCTGAGCAGTGCGTTGTGTGTCAAGTCATCAAAGCCTCCAGAGTTGAGCCAATGAGGGTCAATGTTTGGCTGCAAAGTGGATTCGGTTGAGGACCATCTGGGAGACCACTGTTCCCAATTCTAGAGCATTCGACCACCAACTTCGCACAAGCTACACCAGTTGCATCATTAAAACCTTTCAATATATACCTACATTATTCTCAAGTGAGTCAGGTTGTCACTTTTGGTCGGAAAGGATCATTCAAACGTCTCCACAGTAATGGCTACTCTCTCAGCCAACTTGTCCATTTCCAGCAGCCAAAGCCACTATCCAGAGCAGGCCTGTCTGCAGGGGAGGCGAAAGCTTCTCTGGGGCATCTCCTCCCTCCTTTCCCCAGGCAAATTTATACAGATTAAGGTATAGCCACCTCATTACTTAATCTCAACAAGCTCTGTTTTCCGTATACACGTTATCATCGAGTAGATTCTGACTCAGATCAATCCTATAGGACAGAGTAGAACTTCCCCAGAGAGTTTCTAAGGAGTGGCTGGTAGATTCAAACTGTCAACCTTTTGGTTAGCAGCCTGAGCTATTAACCGCTGTGCCACCAGGGCTCCCCAGCTTTCTGTATAAGTGTTGCTTTAAAGATCAAACAAGATGATAGATCATGTTTTAGTCCAGTATCAGCCATGTCATAAACACTCAGCACGTGGCACTGGTGTTGCTGCTGATGTTGTTAATAAAGATGTTATTGTCATTTTTGCGTTCTACAGAAGACAGTTTTTTCAGTAATCTTTTTTTTAACATGTCAACCACAATCAAAGCCAACCTGCTAGGAGCAGTTTGACTAGGACAGAGGAGAGCAATCCCTGGACCAACCAAGCTTTTTCCACATTGAAAAAAAAAAAAAAAAAACATTGCCATTGAGTCAGCTCTGACGCATGGCAACCCCATGTGTCAGAGTAGAACTGGTCTCCACAGGGTTTTCAATGGCTGCTGTTTTGGAAGTAAGTCGCCAGGCTTTCTTCTGAGGCACCTATGGGTGGACTCAAACCTCCAAGTTTTCTGGTTAGCAGCAAGCATGTTCAGAGTTAGCACTGCCCAAGGACTTCTTTTCCACCTGAAGAGCTGCCAAATTAGGGCTCTCCCACACAGCATTGGTGCACCTGACTTTTTGAGCTTATTCAAAATTCAGTTTTGGTCCAGGTTGCCACTTTATCTGAGATTTATTTTTCCCAAAAGATTGCCTAAAGCCCAAAAGAAAAGAATGTTTGTAAAACAAAATAAAGGCTAGCTAATTTCTGTAGTAAGAGGTGTCTAATACTCTATTACTCTCTGAGGGCGGCTGCTCCGCTCGTTTCACCCTAGCATCCTTGATCTCAACAGCACACCCATGGCTGACACTCACATGTAGGAGGGCAGGTTGAATAGCAACTGGGAATTTGCAAAATGCTCAGAGGACTGGAGCAGATCACATCTCGCTTGGTGTTTATAAATACGAATTATTATTATTTTTGGTAAACAAAAGTCAAACATGCTTATGTAGGAAGTTTTAATAATATAATAAGAACAAAACTCAACCATAATCATACCAACAGAGATAATCACTGTTACTATTTTACAATATTCCATCTAATCTTATACATAATTGGGATCCTAGTCTGTATTCTATGTGTGGGTTTTACATCTTTCTTTTTATATCATGTCATGAGCATTTTCCAGTATCATAAAAAATTGTTTGAAAGCATTACTTTTTATAGCTGCATAATATTCTCTTGTGAGGATGTACCATAATTTATTATGGGACATTGAGTTTAGCCTTGGCCTTGATTGCTAATTAGTATCAGCCAGACACCCGAAGTCTAAGTTTTTATCATTTTTTAATGGTATATAGAAGCCTTGGTGGCACAGTGGTTAAGTACTCGGCTACTAACCAAAATGTCAGCAGTTCGAACCCACCATCCACTCCACAGGAGAAAGATGTGGCAGTCTGCTTCCATAAAGATTTCAGCCTTGGCAGTTCTACCCTGTCCTATAGGGTTGCTATGAGTTTGCAAGGACTTGACGGCAATGAGTTTTGGGAATGGTACTTTAAAAGAGCTCTGGTTGGCACAATGGTGAAGCACTCAGCTACTAACCAAAAGGTTGGAGATTGAACCGACCAGCCATTTCAAGGGAGAAAAGACCTGGCAATCCGCTTCCATAAAGATTACAGCCTAAGAAACCCTATGGGGCAGTTCTACACTGTCTATAGGGTCACTGCGAGTCGGAATCGACCAGAGGGCACACAACAACTGCTTCTTTAATGTCTTGGATCACAAAGGTTTCAGCTGCTGTCCAAGCAAACATCCCCCACAGAGGAGGAAGAATTCGGAGGAGGCCAGAGAGAGCAGGAAAGAGCAATTTTAGCTGAGAGGAAGGTCTCCCACTGTTTGGTGATTTCCCATCATATGTCTCAAGTCTCTGAAAGATAATATTGATCCAGACCAAGATACAAGATGGCGCCCCAGCACTATGGGGTGCCTTGGCCCTTACAAGCCACCAACACACACATCCTGCATCCAGCTGAACAAGTGGGTTGAATTTCCCCGAAGTGATGACTCTGCAAATTGGCCACGTATTGGGAAAATGGGTCCCTTGCTGACTTCAGTACGTAAAACTCTTACAAGGATAAATAAGTCAGGGTTGTATTGTTACCTGATTTACAGTTGCCCGTTTCCCCAAAGCAGTTGGGAGCATTTCCTTTGAGGCACCATCATGTAAAAAACACGGAGTTCCTCTGGTTAAGTCATTAGGTAACATGGCCAGCCCTCCTTGCTCCCACAGCTCCTGTGTGATGGTGTCCAGAGCCTCCGTGAGATGTGAGGTTTATGACTCTGGGAGGAACTGGGGCGTCAGAGTTGGAGGAATGGCAGATGTGGCTGACCAGCCACCTGCAGGCCCTGTGACTGTGCATTTGTCTGACACATGTTCTGTTTGCAAAGCATTTGACAACCCCTAAGCTCTTCTGTGGGACGCTATTACCCCCATGGTAAAGACTGAGATGCAGCAGGAAAAAAGACGGTCCCAGCACATGACCACACTCTGTGGGGGAGTGGGAAAACATGTGAAACGAAAACAGAAAGCAGATACCTCAAAATAAGAAGAAACACAAATGGACAGCAAACCTGAAAAAAATATTTAACCTCCCATGGGAATCAATTAAGGAGCCCTGGCGTTGCAATGGCTAAGAGTTCAGCTGCTAATTGAAAGGCAGGCGGCTCAAACTTACCAGCAGCTCCAAGGAAGAAAAGACCAGGTGATCTGCTCCTGTAAAGATTACAGCCTGGGAAACCCTTTGGGAACAGTTCTACCAAGTCACGTGGGGTTGCTATGCGTTGGAATCAACTTGACAGCATGTAACAAAAACAGGAATCAGTTAAATGCAATGAAAACCAAGCTATCATGCCTTACTTTAAAAATTGGCAAAAATTATTTGTAAGAGAAAATACCCAGTGTGCATGAAAAGACATCCTCATGCCCTGCTGGCCATAGCATAAATCTTTATTTGATAATAGGACTCAGAAGCCAACGTTTGTGTGCTTTGGTGCAGTTATTCAACATCTTGTCACTTAGCCTAAGGAAAACATCGAAGACATCCCCAAGGATTTAGGTACAAACATATTCATGCAGTGTTATTTGCAATGACTAAATATCCCAAGATAGAGACTTAAATTAATTATGGTAACAGCATGCAATGGCATATTAAACAGCAATTTAAATTAATATCACCAGTCATGTTTTTTAAAGAGCTTTTTAAAAAACCACATGGGAAAATGCTCATAAAAAAGTAAGACACAGTGTAATCACAACTTTGTTTATATGTATAGAGATAGTGTTTTGTGGGTGTGCGCTTTAGATGAAGGTTTATGGAACAAATCAGTTTCTCATTAAATAATTAACACATCTATTGTTTTGTGACATCTGTTGCCAACCCCGCGAAGTGTCAACACTCTCCCCTTCTCGACCTTCCATTCATCCAGCGTTCCTGTCCCCTCCTGCCTTCTCGTCCTTGCGCCTGGGCTGATGTGCCCACTTAGTCTCATATACGTGATTGAACTATGTGTATTATTATTTGTTTTATGGGCCTGTCTAATCTTTGGCTGAAGGGTGAACCTCTGGAGTGATGTTAGTACTGAGTTAAAAGGGTGTTCGGGGGCCATACTCTCGGGGTTTCTCCAATTTCCGTCAGACCAGTAAGTCTGGTCGTTTTTTGTGATTTTGAATGTTGTTCTACATTTTTCTCCAGCTCTGTCCGGGACCCTCTATTGTGATCCCTGTCAGAGCAGTTGGTGGTGGTTGTCTGGCACCATCCAGTTGTGCCGGACTCAGTCTGGTGGAGGCTGTGGTAGTCGTGGTCCATCATGTATAGATATCATTTTTGTTAGTAGCAGTCCAGTCGATTCCAACTCATGGTCACTGCATGTATGTAGAGTAGAACTGCTCCGTAGGATTGTCAGGGCTGTGACTTTTGAGAAGCAGATTGCCAGGTCGGTCTTCCTAGGTACCTCTGAGTATGTTTGAACCACCAACCTTTCAGCTAGTAATCACGTATTTAACCATTGTGTCATCCAGGGACAAGACCTATGTATAAAGATATATGTATATATACTATAGCTCTCTCTCTCTCTCTCTCTCTATATATATATGTATGTGTGCGTGTGTGTGTGTAGTCACACTGACAGACAGAAAGAGAGATGGAGAAAGATAGAAACAGAGAGACAATTGGGAAAGATTAAAGGACACCCAAATGTTAGCAGTAGCCTGAAGTCTTTCTGGCCACTGGACTGCATTTTGGAAAATGTTCTCTACCACCTTCACATAACCTACCTTAGCTTAAGGACAAGCCCGAAATAAATGGGTGGAGCTTTGAGCTTTTGTTTAAAACCATGATCTGGCCTGGTCCAAATGACTTTCCATTAGCCTGTGCATTAACAGATATTTGTTGATCATAAATCAGAAGCTTTCAGACGTGGTCCGGGTCTTAGATACCCTTAATGGAGGGATGGGGTCTTCAATTGCTCAGAGTCCCCTCAACATCACAAAGGGGAAGGGAGGTGTATTTTCAGGGTTTCAACAGCCTGGCCAAAATCCTGTGTTCTTGTGAGGAGGCTACAGAGGTGAACCCAAACCCGGACTTTCTCCAGTTTTATCTAAAATATGTCAGCTCTGTAATGTAGGTTGTCGTGCTGATCAGCAGCTCTGTGCGTAGTTAGATATGCCTTTGACTAATAAGAGACTTGGAAGATGAATTAAATGATACTGAGCAAAGGACATTTGTTTAGTATACAGAAATCTTCCAAAACAATGGGCTTCGAGAGAAAGTAATAAAAAGGGTTGTCAATGATGAAAAATTGGGGGATTGTAGATGTAGCCAAACATCTCAGTGAGCCCCTGGAGGAGACATAACTTATCTTTTGGAGGTAAGACAAGGGCCCAGCCTCCTGACTTGGGTCTCATCTTCTTATATTGGTATCATTTTGTGTATTTTATGAGAGGACTTTTTTTTAGGGTGGGGAGCAGATGGAAGAGGGAAGGTTTCTCAATCTCTCATTTTCACTTCCTTGGATGGGGGACTGGGTGACTTGGTTATTGAATGTTCCCTCATGGTCCTGAAAGATTAAAGAGGAGGAAGGGCCTACTGGTACAGTGAAGCAAGTGTAGGCCTGGTTGAAAAGCTGTCGTGTGTTAGTGGGACGATGATGCCTTCCTTACAGAGGGGGTGTGAGGATTATACATACAAACATAGCCCACCAAGGTATGAATACCTATGACCCAGCAATATACTCCCAGGTATATACTCATCAGAAATGCTTAGTGTACTCACCAAAAAAAAATACACCATACTGCTCGTAGCAGCACTATTTGTAGTAGCTCCAAACTGGAAACTACCCAAATGTCCAGCAACAGCAGAATGGGTAGATAAATTGTAGTGTATTTACACAATGGAAGACTAGTCAGCAGTGAGAACGAACAAGCTAGCACCACGCACAGCAATACTACATTGAGGGAAAGAAGTCAGAAACAAAATAAAATGTGCTCTAATATTCTACTTATTAATAGCACAAAAACAGGCAAAAGTAATCTATGCTGTTAGGAGTTCACCTTTTGAAGTGGTAGGAACTGGAAGGAAACTGAGGGGGGCTTTGAGGTGATGGTTACATTCATCCTGCTCTTTGATCTGTATGATGGTTACGCGGGTAAGTTCAGTTTCTAAAAAATTCATCAAGCTCTACACTTTCCACTGAGGATGTTGCCATTTTCTGCACGTGTATTATACTTCAATAGAAAGTTGAAAACTAGCTCACTGCCTGGCATGCAGTAGTATTAGTTGTTAGCATTGTTACTATAGAGCTCTTATCTACTGGCAAAACCCTGTATCTGAGCCTAGACGAGGAAGGAGAAATGAAGGAGGAGGGTGAGAAAAAAAGAAGAAAGAAGGGAAAGGAAGAGCGGATTGTGTCGAACAGATGTTTATGGTGCCCTCCTCCATGACCCTGGTTCCTGGCGCCCATGGCTTTGCGTGCAGACAGGATATGTCACTTACTTCTAAGCAATATAAAACAACAAAGATGATGGCAGGTATCTGATTATGTGGTTATGTGATAATATCACATACAATGATAGTGCCCATCTTGCTAGAATCTTTTCTTCCTGGCTGCCTGTGAGGGAGCAAATGGCTATGTTGGGAAACCCATGTGACAGTAACTGCAGCAGCCTCTAGGATCTCAAAATGGCCTTCAGCTGAGAGCCAGCAAAACACTGAGGCTCTCAGTTCTACAACTCAAGGAACTGAATGCCGCCAACAACCATAGGAGCAGGGAAATGGATCCTTCCCCAGTCAAGGCTCCAGATAAGAATGCAGCCCCGTCAATGCCTTAATTGCAGTCTTGTGAGTGGAGTATCCAGCTAAGCCATGCCTGGACTCCTGGCCCACAGAAACTGAGATAGTAAATAGTGTTTGTGCTAATTTGTTATACATTGAGAGATAATTAAGATAAGGGAGATGGCCAAACACCTGTGGTGGGTGATCAAAACGTCTGATGGTATAAACTGAAATTGTGCCCCTAGATTCCAAAGTGTTTCCTTTGAAACAACTCAGTGATCTGGACTTCTCTCCCATGGTGGCTGGCCATCCTTCCACCAGCAGTTCTAAGCCTGGAGGCTGCCATGACTGAGGCCATCAAGTCCCAAAGACTTGGATTTGGATCCTGGCTCTACCACCATTTATCCTTGGGCAGGCTTCTTGACTGTCTGGATCTCAATTTCTTAGGTGACTAAAAGGGATGGTGATATTTTGCCTGGCACATAGGCACAAAACAAAGACTACTTTTCTTCCATATTTACAAAAGGACATGTTACTTCTCTCAGAAACAGAAAAATCAGATGGAATGAGAGCACTCTGGGGCATTCTGGGCCTACCTGAAGCAGGAAAATGAAATTAAAGCCACCACAAAAAGAAATGAAGTAAGATTCCCTTCAGTTTAAGGTATCGGACATCCCTCAGTGAAAGGACCCCAGGATAGGAGGCTCTGTCCTAGGACAGCAGCGTAGGCACACCTCTACAGCAAGCCCTACACCAATGCACAAACAGATATCCATACGCCGGACAAGAGGGAAGGGAGCAGGCAAGGCAGTTTGCCAAAGGCAGAAACCTGTGTGTGGGCTGCTGAGCTGTATTTCTTACTCAGTAAATCAATCTCTCTTGAAAGGGTTCCTCCGACTCCTTGACTGTAATTGGAGCTACCTTCCTCAGGGGCTGTGTGTTACATCCAAGTTCAGGTGACAAGCACTGGTGTTCATCGTCATGCGCAGTCAGTCTTCACTTGCCTCTGGGAGAAAGCTCTGCAATAGCTGGAGAATCAGCTAAAAACTAATCTGTCTGTGGGCTGTTGAAAAGGGGGAAATGGATCAAGTTAACCTCTGAGCTCTCTCCTTGTCGAATTTCTAAAACTCACTTCAACATTCTCGTTAGGATGCCTCCCCTAAAACCGGTGTCATCATTAATTTGTTTTCTGTTGAATCTTGCTGTAGCAGAGGTACCTGGGCACCAGCCCAAAAAAGAATCAGATAATAAAACTGCTGCTTTTATTGAGCCCCAATGCCGTGCCATGCCGTGTACTGCGCCAACCAAGCATCTCACATGCGTTACTTCACTTTAAAAATGTGCCCTGAGGGCACAACAGTTAAGTGCTTGGCTGTTAACTGAAAGGTTAGTGGTTCAAACCCACCAGTGGCTCTGTGGGAGAAAAGACCTGGTGCTCTGCTCCGTTACAGTTTACAGCTTAGGAAACCCTCTGAGGCATATAGGGTCATATGGGGTTCCTGTGAATCAGAATTGACTTGATGGCACAGAACAGCAATACAACTTCACTTAAATTCACAACAAACCCGTGATTCAATAATGGAGAGCCTCCGTTTTTACAGATGAGGAAACAAACACAAGGAGATTAAGCAACTTGCCCAAGGTTACAGAGTTGATAGTTGACCTAGTCAAGATTTGAACTGAGGTTTTTAGATACTCTGTTATAAGCAAGAAGCTACACTCTGGATGCAGCTAGCAGATAACTGATTGTATCATCATCAAGCCCCACTGATTGTCGACCTATTGTGTGTAGGGCTATATGTGAATGTGAAGCGATGGTTCCTGGTCTTAAAGTACAGTCTACTGGGGAGTCAAAGACGATACATATAAGGATTAGTCAGAATCGACTCGACCGCAATGAGTTTGATGGAGTTGTTAGTTACATTCAAGGTCAGTTAGTTAATTAGAGACTCATCTGAAAGCCATATAAACTGGCACAGCCATTTTTGTAGATGGAAAGAGAAGAGAGAATGAACACTCTCTCTCCTTGATCTCCCGTGAGGAAGCAAGTGGCCATGTTAGGAAACCCCATGTGACAAGTAACTGCAGAAGCCTCTAGATTTTGAGAGCAGCCCCCAGCTGACAGCCAGCAAAACACCGAAGCTCTCAGTCATACAACCCAAGGAGCTAAATGCTGCCAACAACGACATGAGCAGGGAAGTGACTCCTTCCCCAGTTAAGCCTTCAGATGAGAACACAGCCTGACCAACACCTGGTTTGCAACCCAGGGAGACCCTGAGCAGAGGATCCAGCTAAGCCTTGCCTGAATACATGTGTGTTGTTTTCAGCTGCTAAGTTTGTGATAATTTGTTATACAGCAATAGATAACTAATACAAGGGAGAAAGCTGGACATGTAAAAGCTGGAGAAAGGAAGACTGAAGAAGAACTGATGACTTTGAATTGTGGTGTTGGCAAAGAATATTGAATGTACCATGGACTACCAGAAGAACAAACAAGTCTGTCTTGGAAGAAGTACAGCCATAGTGCTCCTTGGAAGCGAGGATGGCAAGAATTTGTCTCACATACTTTGGACATCTTATCAGGAGGAAAGAGTCCCTGGAGAAGGACATCATGCTTGGTAAGACAGAGGGCCAGCAAAAAAGAGCAAGACCCTCGATGAGATGGATTGACTTAGTGGCTGCAACAATGGGCTCAAACATAGCAACAATTGTGAGGATGGCGCAGGACTGGAAGTGTTTCTTTCTGTTGTACATAAGGTCACTATGAGTCAGAGCTGACTCCACGGCACCTGACAACAATAACAACAAGGGAGATGGCCAAAGAGCCATACCCATGGTGGGTGTCATATGAATCTGTATAGAGTATGCTAGAGGAATTTGATGTAGAGAAAAGCTTCCTTTGTTTCTTACAACAGGTGGGACTTGAGCTAGAGTGAACTCACGGATAGGTTGGACTTGATGAGTGAGAAAGATAAGGAGGGCAATTCTAATTGTTTCAGGGTACAGTTTGACAAGGAGAGGGAAATGGGTATGCACAGAGAGCCCAGAAGCACATGGCTGGACAGGAAGAGGATTTGTGGAAAGCAATAGTGGGCAGTAAGGCTGGACGAGAGGGTCAAGTAACAGAACCCTAATGCCTGGCTAAAAATGGATTTCATTCCACAGTCAATGTGGCGCTTGTTCAAGGGGTACCTTAGTCATCTAGTGCTGCTATAACAGAAATACCATAAGTGAATGGCTTTAACAAACAGAAATTTATACTCTCACAGCTTAGGAGGCTAGAAGTTTGAATTCAAGGTGCCAGCTCTAGGGGAAGGCTTTCTCAGTTGGCTCTGGGGGGAGGTCCTTGTCTACTTTTGACATCTGTGGGCCTGGTGTTCCTTGGAAATCTCCATATGTCTTGGCATCAATCTTCTCTTGGATCCTTCTCAGAGCAGGAATCCCGGGTCCAAAGGACATGTTTTGCTCCTGTCTCTTCTTTTTCGGTGGTAATGAGGTCTCCCTGCTCTCTGCTCGCTTCTCTTTTATGTCTCAAAAGAGAGTGACTCAAGATACAGCCTAACCCTGTAGACTGCATCCTGCCACATTAACATAACCACCTCTACTCCTGCTTCATTAACATCATAGAGGTTAGGATTTATAACACATAAAATAATTACAGCAGATTACAAAATGGAGGACAACCACACAATACTGGGAAACACGGCCTCGTCAAGTTGACACACATTTTGGGGAGACACAATTCATTCCGTAACAACAAGACACCAGGGCTTTTGCACATGTTGGAAGATGTCCAGTTCCTCAATTTGTTTATGTGGCCGCATTCACAGTGTTGGCAGAGGTCATCCCAGGCAAGCTTGTGGGCTGCTGCCTTACCCCATCCCTTGGCTCTCTCTCAAGGCACCCAAATGAGCAACTCAGCTATGGAAGTAAGTTAGCAATGGGAAGTTTTCACCAGGAGGCTAGAACCATATCTTCAAAGTATTATACCCCATTGTCTACCCAGACTAGGAACTCAACCCAGGGGTGCCAACAGGAGGCCAGTGTGATTCTTTCTCATCTCTGTAAACAATCCCTGTCACCAGCAGCTTCATTGCAAGTGGTCCCTTGTTCACCTCTGCTGAAAGAAAGGTAAGAGATCCTGGCCTTGAGATCTGGGTTTGGGACACTTTAGTCAGCAGTCCCTGCTTATTGTTAGAGATATTTGTAAAACCTTGTAAGTAATGCCACCTAGAGTCTTTTACTCTGAGAGCAGTCCAGAAGCCTCTACTGTGAGCACCTGCTTTGGGACTACAGCGCTGACCGTCATTGCATCCAAGGATCACGGGAAATGAGAACTCAGAGGCTGAGTTCCAACTAAAGAAGCCAGAGACTCATCTGCACCCTGTGTAAATTACAACAGCCCATATTTGGAGACAAGAAGAAGTTTAATAATAATAAACAAAGTTCCTTGGACAGAAATGGCCTAAAGGGGAACTGGTTATTAGGAGAAAACAAAAAACAAAACAAAATACAACACTGCTTTTAAAATAGCCCTCCTCCATCTATAACAAGAAAGCCTCTCTCTATACAGAGCTACCTCCCAGTGTGAGTCACCCCAAGACCCAGCTGCCAACCGCTGCCCCTTAGTCCAGGAAGCAGGAGCACAATGAGGCAGTCAGGTGTAAATTATAGGAGTCTGTCAGGGCAGGAAGCAAGGTGAGTTATAATGGTAGAGTAAATTAATTTCACATAAGTGGGATTAGCAGTTAAATAAACAGCAGTCCCACCACTAACCCTGACTGGAATGCTGATGACCGTGTCCCGCCTGACAGACAAAGCTTATGGCTGGCTGAGCAGGAATCAGGTCACACCACTCTATGGACAGCTCTCTGGAAACTTGTGCCTTATGCAGAAAAATGTTAGTGTTAGAAAAGACAGTCCAATTTGGGAAAAGGAGATGGTATATGGGCGCCGCCTCCCACTGATGGCTCAGCCACCTATTATGGCCAGTGAATCAGCAAAGCCTGAGCGGCGGTGGGGGTTTGCTCAGGATTTGGGGTAAACTGGGGGCATTGAATTCTAAAGTTGGACTGATTGGGAGCTTCCATTCCAGGCTAAGCACATGTTGGTTTTATTTTTAAATTGTCAGCCTCTTTTTTTTGTTTGGTTGGGCTGTTTTGAGGTTTCTGCTGCTTTCACAATTTTAAAGTGACCTCTATTCAGGTGAGTGGAGTGCTGGGTTCTTGGGGACCTGAGAGGCTGCAAAGCATGGTGGGAGACCAGGGTTTGAGGTAAGTCAGCTCAAGGCAGGCCAGGCTCAAATCTCAGCTCAGGCTCCTGATCTATGTAGTAGGGTTAATACTACTTCGTATCAAGTCAAAAGCAAAACTCCCCTAATCTGAGTTCTGACTTGCCAAAGATGAACACATAAATAAATATGTTCTCTTTCCTCTCGTCCCCCACTGACGTATTACCAACCACTGCAAGGTCGATGGTAAAACAATGGAGCGAAATTAGAGAATCCATACTGGACACCATCCAAAAGAGGCTAGATCCTAAATCTTCAAAACCAGTTGACATCCACCTGACTCCATCTCATGGTGATCCCATGTGTGCCAGAGTAGAACTGGGCCCCGCAGAGTTTTCAATGGCTGTTTTTCAATAGTAGATTGCCAGGCCTTTCTTCCGTTAGTAGCCAAATGCGTTAACTGTTTACACCACCCAGGGATTCTAAATCTTCCTACAACGGGAGAATTACCTTCCCTTTAGCTAATTCTCAGTAAGGCCTGGGGATGCTTCATGAAGCTCTGATTCTCACTCTCTGCGTTTGTTAAGAATCTTCACCTAGGTCAAGGTGAACTTGCCACCCAGGCTGCTGAGGCAGGGGAGGAACATTCTCATGGGTCCTTTAGTTCAGGAATTCCTAAACTTTTTTGAGCATATCCCCTTGGGTGGGGTCAAAGAACTCCAACATCCCCACCTTTTCTACCTTTCTTCTGAGTTTGGGAGTTGGGGGGTAGGATACTTAGGGCATTGGGGCAAGTGAGTAAGAATTGTAGAAGAACCAAATGAATATAGCCCTGGTGGCACAATGGTTAAGCACTCAACTGCTAACCAAAAGGTTGGTGGTTCAAACCCACCCAGCAGCTCTGTGGGAGAAAGACCTGATGGTCTACTTTCATAAAGAGTATAGCCAAGTGTTTTACTCATCTAGTGCTGCTATAACAGAAGTACCACAAGTAGATGGCTTTAACAAAGAGAAGTTTATTTCCTCACAGTAAAGTAGACTCAAAGTCTAAATTCAGGGCATCGGCTCCAGGGGAAGGCTTTCTCTCTCTGTCAGCACTGGAGAAGAATGTCCTTGTCCTCATTCTTCCCCTGGTTGAGGAGCTTCTCAGGTGCAAGGACCCTGGGTCCAAAGGACATGCTCTGCTCCTGGTGCTGCTTTCTCGGTGGTATGAGGTCCCTAACTCTCTGCTAGCTTCCCTTTTATCTCTTGAGAGATAAAAGGTGGTACAGGCCACACCCCAGGGAAACTCCCTTTACACTGGATCATGGATGTGGCCTGTTAAGCGTGTTACAATCCCACCCTAATCCTCTTTAACATAAAATTACAATCACAAAATAGAGGACAACCACAGAATACCGGGAATCATGGCCTAACCAAGTTAATACACACATGACACCAAGAAAATCCATGACACCAAGAAAATCCTGTGGAACAGTTCAATGCCATATACCTTGTCACAGGGGATCACTATGAGTTGAAAACTGACTCCACAGCACCAACAACAAGTGAATATGCTGCACTGAACTGGTTGCTGGCGACATACATGGCTTGCTTCCTACTGATGTGAAAAGAGAACCTAACATTATATACTCAATGTTGGGTTATAAATCAATGCCCAATGAGCTAAAAAAAAAAAAAAAAAAGATGCAATGGTTAAGAGCTACAGCTGCTCCCAAAAGGTCGGCAGTTTGAATCTACCAGTCACTCCTTGGAAACCCTATGGGGCAGTTCTACTCTTTGCTATAGGGTCGCTTGAATGAGAATCAACTCAATGGCAATGGGTGATTTTATTACACTAAGCTTCACTGTGAGATGGAAGTTATTAAAATAGCACACACAGTGAAGCAAGTCACCAGTGAAGTGTCCCCATACAATGGGATGAAACCTGTGCCAATTTGCCCAGGATTTTCTTGGTTTATAAAATTCCTTACCCTGGGAAGCCTCTCTGTCCTGGGCAAACTGGGACAGCCAGTCACCCTACCTTACGACCAAGCTTTAAGGGGGATATGTACCTATCTCCCTTAGCAGTATGGGTATATGAGTGATTCATTATTGAACTGCAATTCATTTATATAATACGAAGTCTAGATAGTGGAAAATTTTTTTCTCTTTTTTTTTTTTTAATTTTTATTGTGCGCTAAGTGAAAGTTTACAAACCAAGTCAGTTTCTCATACAAAAACTTATATACACCTTGCTATATACTCCTAGTTACTCTCCCCCTGATGAGGTAGCACACTCCTCTCCACCCTGTATTTCTGTGTCCACTTATCCAGCGTCTGTTCCCCTCTGCCTTCTCATCTGCCCTCCAGACAGGAGCTGCGCACATAGTCTCTTGTGTCTACTTGATTCAAGAAGCTCACTCCTCACCGGTATCGTTTTCTATCTTATGGTCCAGTCCAATCCCTGCCTGAAGAGTTGGCTTTGGGAATAGCTTCTGTCTTGGGCTAACAGAAAGTCTGGGATCATGACCTCTGGGGGTCCTTCTAGTCTCAGTCAGACCATTAAGTCTGGTCTTTGCATGAGAATTTGGGGTGTGCATCCCAGGGCTCTCCTGCCCCTTCATGGATTCTCTGTTGTGTTCCTTGTCATGGCAGTCATCAGTTTTAGCCAGGCACCCTCTAGTTCTTCTGGTTTCAGGCTGATGTAGTCTCTGATTTGTGTGGCCCTTCCTGTGTCTCGGGCTTATAATTACCTTGTGTCTTTGGTGTTCTTCATTCTCCTTTGCTCCATGTGGGTTGAGACCAATTAATACATCTTAGATGGCTGCCTGATAGTGTTTAAGATGTTTAAATAGTGGACAATTTTATAGGCTTTTAACTCTCATGAAGCAAACACTCTTCACTACCCATTCTGTTGTTAGGTGTCATCAATTCGGTTCCAACTCATAGCGACCCTATAGGACAGAGTAGAACTGCCCCATAGGGTTTCCAAGGAGCGGCTGGTGGATTTGAACTGCTGACCTTTTGGTTAGCAGCCTGCTCTTAACCACTATGCCACCCACTCTAGGTCAAACCAAAAACACCCATCAGACAAAACGGATAATGGGGCACAAAGCCAAGAGTAACTTATAAATAAAATGTATAAATAACAGCAATTGAAAACCACAACAGCTCAAAACTACTGCTGATGAGTTCATTCAAAGGCATCCTTCCAAAATCTGGAGAAATTCCACCTAGGCAAAGTACAGTGTGGAAAACAAATTTGAGTCCCCAGGGGATGCCCGGGGATCACTAATTTTAGCTTATGAATACCAAATTTGTGTGGGTTTGCTGGCAAGTAGCCTTTCATTGTACATACACAGTAAGTCCACAGAACTTGTGTGTGACTCACCCAAGGGAACCACGGGAAGGATTTGCATTCCTGGATCAGTTCCCGCCCATCAGAATGACCTTTCCTTCCCGCCAGGGTGTCAAGGCCAGCACCTTGAGGACCACTGCTTTAATTCACTGAATAAATGAGAAAACTGAGACCCAGAGAAGTTAAATGACTTTTCCAAAGCCATAGTTGTCATGGAGATTCAAAAAAAGATTTCCGAGGGTTACAGAGGTATGTAGGAGCCCTGGTGGTGCAGTGGTTAAGTGGTCAGCTGCTATCCAAAAGGTCGAAAGTTCGAACCCTCCAGTTGCTCTGTGTGGCAGTCTGCTTCCATAAAGATTACAGCCTTGAAAACCCTATGGGGCTGTTCTACTCTGTCCTATGGGGTTGCTCTGAGTCAGAATGGACTAGATGGCAGTGGGTTTTTTGGTTTTTTCCAGAGATATGTTAGGGAGACAGAGTGGTAGGATGTTTGGATATGCGGTCACTCCCTCCAGACACATCTGGAATAGTGAAAATGAGTAATTGAGTTGGCCCCTCTTTTAGAGACTCTTTCACGGCTTGCAGCCACCAGGGGCTGGACATTCCTCCCCCTCACAGCCCTCTCTGCAGCTGCTTGGGAACAAGAGAGCCTTGGGGGAAGAAGCAGTTGCTCTTAGCTCTTGTCTTTCCTGTCTCTGTAATTGTAGTATCAGAGAGCTTTGGGGTCTCCCTCCCCAGCAAGGGCACAGAGCCTGGGCGTGGGGGGAGTGGCATAATGAGTGCCTCTGGCTGCACAGGGAGGGGGGTGGGGGGCCTGGTTTGCACCCTTCCCCTTCTCCCTTAGGCTGCTGGGAAGATGAGGGCCTGTTCCTGGCCAAGGGCTTCAAGCAGGACCACTTGACATTTTCTTGTCCACACATCATTTGGCAAGGGCAAGAGATTGGATGAGCCAACCCGCCCTTTGCTGTTTTTTTCTAGGACAAAAGCAAAGAGCTCATCAGATTACCAGGGGCCTGCCTCTGCAGAAATGGAGAAGGTCACGCATTATCTTGTTTCTATGTTTAAAATGTCCTTATAGAATCAGCTTAGAGACTTGGTTGGGTTACAGACTGTACTGTGATCTGATGCCTGTGAACTTGCGTCAGGGGAGGAGGTGAACTTCCCGGGGACCAGAGCAGCACCAACCACTGCAAAGTCCACAGTGAATAAATATTAGCCATATGCATAGTATGATGGCAATTTTATAAAATAAAAGCACGTATATGTTTATCTGTATATTAAAATATTTGGGAAAAAAAGCTACCCAAACGTTACCTATCCAGGGTAGAATTATGAATGCTTTTATTTTCTTTTACTTTGTGTATCTATTTTCTAATATTACTACAACAAACAAGAGGAATAATGTAATAAAAATCTAACAAAAGAAGAAACTACTCGTGATTACAGCTCTTGAGCCCAAATACTGCTAATATTTTGATGCCTGGTAGATAGATAAAAGCACCGACAGAGAGCGTTACAATGACATTGCTGTGGTTAGCCGCAGTGGAGTCTGCAGGTTAGCCTCGGGCTCGTGGTGACCCCATGCACAGCGGAATAAAACACTGCCCACCCCTGCACCATTCCCACGATGGGTTGTGAATTGGAACACTGTGATCCTTAGGGTCTTTTCATTGGCTAATTTTTCTAAAGTAGATTGCCAGGCCTTTCTTCCTACTCCATCTAAGTCTGGAAACTCTGCTGAAATGTGTTTAGCTTAATAGCAACATGCAAGCCTCCACTGACGAACAGGTGGTAGCTGCATGCGGCGCCTTGGTATTTGAACCCAGGTCTCTCGCATGGAAGGCAAGAATTCTACCACCATTGCCCCACATATAAGGGCATTACTAGATAGAATAAATAACATCAATCTTTTCTTACTCCAGAAAGACATTAAGACGGCTTTTTTTTGGTGAAACACTTATTTTGTCCTGGGTTTATAACACTGTGGTTTCACTTAATGTTACAGCGAGCATTTGGACATGCTGTTCCAAACCCTCCCATTCATAATAATCATAATACAGTCATGCGTTCCTTAAAGTCCACGATACTTTCTGTGAAATAGGATGTTAAGTGATTTGGGCTTTGTGCGAACGTCACATTATGGTTCACTTCAAGAATAAGGAGGTTTCATCCCTATTAAAAATTTGCTGGGGCAAATAACTTCCCCCCACAATTAGTTTTTCTAAGGCTTCAATGAATTCTCCTGCTACCCTCATATCAGCATTCTCAGACTCACCACTCACCTTCACATTACGCAGCGAAATAATTTTGACCACCCAGAGCTAGCACTAAACCCGCTATCATAGTCTGGTCCTGCTTTTTCTTTAACCATCTTGAACAAGCTTTGTGCCTTAGCAGTGACCATCAATGTGCTAAAAAGGATTCGAGTTTATGTTTGGTCTTCAATCCACGTCATTAGTGATTTCTCCGTATTTGATATAGGTCTCTCTCTCATTTTCGTTAGCCTTGTAACTTTCCAGTTGAGCCAATCCTTTAACAGCTTAGAGAATTTTTTCTTTGTTTTTGAGGATTATTGTGATTGTCAAGTGGGACATGCCTAAACCCGCTATATTCAGTTATCTGATGGGGATTTCTGAACCTTGTGGGACCACAGATGTATTCGTGGTTGGATCTTGCCTGAATAGATGTTATGCAGCGCATGACTGTTATTTCATAGCTGCATAACAGGCTATTAAGTATATACACCTTCATCTACTTAAAAGTCACCATGACTAGAATTTCTTAGAATTAGGAATTTTGTGTTTTATTTTCAGCATCAATCTAGGCCAGTCATGTTACAAATTTGTTATGGATTAGATGGTGTCCCCCCAAAATATATGTCAACTTGGCTAGGCAATGATTCCCAGTATTGTGTGGTTGCCCTCCATTTTGTGATTTGATGTAATTTTCCTGTGTTGTAAATCCTAATCTCTGCCTTGGGCTGAGAGGTAAGATTGTTGTTGCTGTTGTTAGGTGCCGTCAAGTTTGTTCCGACTCATAGAGCACAATAGAACGAAACACTGCCCAGTCCTGAGCCATCCTTAAAATCGTTGTTGTGCTTGAGCCCGTTGTTGCAGCCGCTGTGTCAATCCACCTCGTTGAGGGTCTTCCTCTTTTCTGCTGACCCTGTGCTCTGCCAAGCATGATGTCCTTCTCCAGGGACTGATCCCTCCTGACAACATGTCCAAAGTATGTAAGACGCAGCCTGGCCATCCTTGCCTCTAAGGAGCATTTTGGCCACACTTCTTCCAAGACAGATTTGCTCATTCTTTTGGCAGTCCCTGGTATATTTAATATTCTTCACCAACACCACAATTCAAAGGCGTCAACTCTTCTTCGGTCTTATTCATTGTCCAGCTTTCACATGCATATGATGTGATTGAAAATACCATGACTTGGGTCAGGCGAACCTTAGTCTTCAGGGTGACATCTTCGCTCTTCAACACTTTGAAGAGGTCCTTTGCAGCAGATTTACCCAATGCAACGTGTCTTTTGATTTCTTGACAGCTGCTTCCATGGCCGTTGATTGTGGACCCAAGTAAAATGAAATCCTTGACAACTTCAATCTTTTCTCTGTTTATAATGATGTTGCTCATTGGTCCAGTTGTGAGGATTTTTGTTTCCTTTATGTTGAGGTGTAATCCATACTGAAGGCTGTGATCTTTGATCTTCATCAGTAAGTGCTTCAAGTCCTCTTCACTTTCAGCCAGCAAGATTGTGTCATCTGCATAACTCAGGTTGTTAATGAGTCTTCCTCCAATCCTGTTGCCCCGTTCTTCTTCATATAGTCCAGCTTCTCGTATTATTTGTTCAGCATACAGATTAAATAGGTATGGTTAAAGAATACAACCCTGACGCACACCTTTCCTGACCTTAAACCAATCAGTATCCCCTTGTTCTGTATGAACAACTGCCTCTTGATCTATGTAAAGGTTCCTTATGAGTACAATTAAGTGTTCTGGAATTCCCATTCTTCGCAGTGTTATCCATAGTTTATTATGATCCACAGAGTCAAATGCCTTTGCATAGTCAGTAAAACACCGGTAGACATCCTTCTGGTATTCTCTGCCTTCAGCCAGGATCCATCAGCAATGATATCCGTGGTTCCACGTCCTCTTCTGAAACCGGACTGAATTTCTGGCAGTTCTCTGTCAATATACTGCTGCAGCCGTTTTTGAATGATCTTCAGCAAAATTTTGCTTGTGTGTGATATTAATGATATTGTTCTATAAGTTCCACATTCGGTTGGATCACCTTTCCTGGGAATAGGCATAAATATGGATCTCTTCCAGTCAGTTGGCCGGGAAGTTGTCTTCCATATTTCTTGGCATAGACAAGTGAGCACCTCCAGTGCTGCATCTGTTTGTTGAAACATCTCAATTGATATTCCATCAATTCCTGGAGCCTTGTTTTTCGCCAATGCCTTCAGAGCAGCTTGGACTTCTTCCTTCAGTACCATCAGTTCCTGATCATATGCCACCTCTTGAAATGGCTGAATATCAACTAATTCTTTTTAGCATAATGACTCTGTGTATTCCTTCCATCTTCTTTTGATGCTTCCTGCGTCGTTTAGTATTTTCCCCATAGAATCCTTCACTATTGCAACTCGAGGCTTGAATTTTTTCTCCAGTTCTTTCAGCTTGAGAAACGCCGAGCATGTTCTTCCCTTTTGGTTTTCCATCTCCAGCTCTTTGCACATGTCATTATAATACTTTACTTTGTCTTCTCGAGAGGCCCTTTGAGATCTTCAGTTCTTTTACTTCACCAATTCTTCCTTTTGCTTTAGCGCTCAATGCTCAAGAGCAAGTTTCAGAGTCTCCTCTGACATCCACCTTGGTCTTTTCTTTCTTTCCTGTCTTTTCAGTGACCTCTTACTTTCTTCATGGATGATGTCCTTGATGTCATTCCACAACTTGCCTGGTCTTTGGTCACTTGTGTTCAATGCATCAAATCTATTCTTCAGATGGTCTCTAAATCCAGGTGGGATATACTCAAGGTCATATTTTGGCTCTCGTGGACTTGCTCTGATTTTCTTCAGTTTCAGCTTGAACTTGCATATGAGCAATTGATGGTCTGTTCCACAGTCGGTCCCTGGCCTTGTTCTGACAGAGGTAAGATTAGGTCATGTTAAAGAGGATTAGGGTGGAATGCAACACCCTTACTCTGGTCTTAGCCATAATCCTTAATGGGAGTTCCTCTGGAGTGTGGCCTGCATCACCTTTTATCTTGGAAGAGATAAAAGGAGAGAGAACTGAGCAGAGAGAAGGGATTTCATTAACACCAAGCCAGGAGTGGAGCTCATCCTTTGGTCCTGGGGTCCCTGTGCTGAGAACCTCCTAGACTAGAAAAAGATTGATGATAACGACCTTCCCCCAGAGCTGACAGAGAGAGAAAGCCCTCCTCCGAAGCTGGAGCTCTGCATTCAGACTTATAGCCACCTAAACTGTGACAGAATAAATTTGTTTGTTAAAGCCATCCACTTGTGGTATTCCTGTTATAGCAGCACTGGGTGACTAAGACAAATTTGTATCATCTCTTTTTATCCCTCTGATTTATTTTCATTAATGAGCATAATTCACTTTGTAACTCCCTGTGTTACGTATGATGTGGGTACGTATGGATTTATGTCTTATCACAGTGTTACCTTAGTTGCAGTTTTTCTTTAAATTATAATTTTTTAAACATCTTCAACATTTTGTGTCCCGGGATCCAATTTGCTTTGCCCCTGCGGAGTGGCCGTTCCCTTTCCGAAAGCTGAGATGGGGTCTGCAGAAAACTGTTTAGAGCCAAGATTCTTGTAACGTGTCTGGCCCATAAAGTTCCCTGCACCTGGTCCAAAGGAGGAGGGGCTTGGTTGTTCCCTGCCTCTGGGGCTCCTGCTGACGCTCCCAAGGTTGAGATCAGCTGGAGCTACAACTGGTTGTTTCGCCGATGTTACAATGTAGGCCTGTTTTGCCCAAAACCAGTCATGCCATGGCCAGGCATTTTTGCTGCTATTTTTGTTACTAGCCTCGTTGGTTTCACAGTGATTTTAAAAATCAATTAATACTGAGTAAAAGAAACACAATTATTTCTGCCACCAAGCTTCCGTTTTTCTAAAATGCCAGTGCTGTTTTCAACTTGAATCCTGGCCTCTCTTCACCAGTACAACATACCTGCCTTTCTGTAAGGAGGGTAAATATGTGGCGTAGGCCTTACGCCCCTCATCCCTAGCCTGGGGCCGACGTCACTAAATGATCACTAGGCTCCCGGAAAGCCCGGACACAACGCTGTTTGGCATCAGCCCCTGAGATTAAAAGCATTTCTTGTCCCTGGACTCAATAACATTTGATGTTTCTTCAGACTCTCATGTTCTACAAACCTTCATTCATATCTTTCCATTTTCATCTTTTGCAATTAAAATCCCGATCGCATATAATTGCAAACAGAACATACGAAGTCTCTGCAATTACTGACAGAAATCCTGACACGAGAAATCCTGGCGCAGGAACTGGACAGCCCAGTACTGACCATCGTGGGGCAGGAACAGTCTGGAGGGTGAAATAAGAGGATCAGTGACACAAAGAGGGTAAATCCAAACCAGGTGATAACAGAGACACTTCCTTAACCACACTTGCTAAGGATTTTCACGATTCTTGGTGAGGAGTGATTGGAAATTAATATCAAAACCCCACTGTGTATTTGTAGTTCACAATATATAATTATACTTAAGTTCGCTTTGTAGTAAACCGTGTATAATTCTCATTCCATAGTGCCAGGTTCGCACAATCTCAAACAATTCTTTCATTGCCTTTCAAAGCCCTAGAGTAAAAACTTTACTGGAAATCATTGATTATAATCCATATTGGAAGACCCCCCAAGTGGCTGTAATAATTAAGATCCTGATTCCCAAAGTGAAGTAGTAGTAAAACTCTTCCAGAATGCTGCTTTAATAACACTCAGTTTTGACTGAGGGCAGTACATGTTACAGCAGCATCAGAGGGCTTATACGTGCAGGCATTCATTTATTTCACAAGAATTTATTGAGTGCCCGGAGTCCCTGGGTTGTACAAATGTTGAACATGCTCGGTTGCTAAGCAAAATGTTGCAAGCGAGTCCACCCAGAGGCACCTAGGAAGAAAGGACTGGTGATATACTTCTAAAAATCACCTATCAAAAACCCTATGGAGTGCCATAGTTCTACTCCAACACCCATGAGTCAACACCAATTCGATAGCGACTGGCGGTAGTGGTATCAAACGCCTGCATTAGAGCAGGCACTGTGCTCACTGCTCAGGATACAGCAAAAAATAAAACACAAGCCCATAACCTCAAGAAGCCTCCAGGGAAGTATACAAGCAATAAAGATATGAGTGGGAATAGGGTTTTAAGAAGGCAGGGTCTCAATGAGAAATGAGTGAAAGGACTAATCTAAGACCAAGGCATCTGTATTAAACATTTAGAATAAAGAGACGAGAGAGCTGGTCTTTCTGCTTTGTGCTCCAGGAACATAAATAAACAGCACAAATAGTGAGATCCTGCAGGATTGGGTGGATTTGAACGCCGGGATGCTAGGTGACAAGTGCCCTTCAGCGCGTGCAGATGGCTTGAAGTGCGGCATGTGAGCAAGAAGAGGAAGTCCCGTCCTCCTGGATTAGGGGAGATGAAGCTATTAGGGAATGACAATTGAAACGCTCACCTTGGAGCACAGCTGCAGGAAGAACAGCCAATGAGACACCGGCAGGCAATCACAGGGGACCGTTTCATCAGGTTCCATCCTTGTGTAATGCCAACCAGTGAGAGGAGAAGAAAGGAAGCTTACAGGCAACCCAGCTTTGTTAAAACTCAGCCTCAAGAAGTTTAATTGCCAGGAAGGGCTTAGTATTTGGGTACTCAGTAAAGGAAATAGAGATTAAAGCCCACTGCTGTTGAGTCAATTCCGACTCAGAGCGACCCCATAGAACAGAGTAGAACTGCCCCACAGAGTTTCCAAGGAGTGGCTGGTGGATTAATACTGCCAGCCTTTTAGTTATCAGCCAAGCCCTTAACCGCTGTGCCACTGGAGCTCCAAGACAGAGCCTAGGGGTGACTAAATCAGTTTTTAAAATTACTTGTCAAGTTCATAACTCTACCCTCAGGCCATCTGCTCTTGGGGTGTATGCAGGAATGTAGTGGGGCCCCACCTATTTCATAAAGCTTGAAGCTGAGACCAATGTGAAAGTCCAAACGATTGCATTCTCCAGACTCCTATCCTCAACTCAAACCTCTGGTCTTGCTGCTGTAGTTTGTAGCAGCTATTCCTGCCTCCCTCCCACTTATCCCGAGCACCCTGGCCTCACTTGCTAATAACGAAGGTTAAAACAACACCTCTTTGTTTGTTTGTATATCTGACAGCTTACAAACTTGTGACAGTTTTTATTTCATTTGATACAGCAACAGGGAGATGGAAGCAGAGTACACGCTATTCTCCCCCCACTTTACAGGAGAAGAAACTGAGGCTCAGAGAGTAGAGGGGTATTTTCTCATAATCTTATAGCTGGCAAATGGTGCTAGGATTCAAACTCAAGGTGCTTGTCTCTAAAGACTACTGCACTCCAGTGCCTTTCTAAGACAGTGGTTTTTTTTTTTTGTTGTTGTTTTTTTAAATTGGTTCTCAAGTCTGGCTAGTTTTTTGTTTTTTTTTTTAATTTTTATTAAGCTTCAAGTGAACATTTACCATTCCAATCAGTCTGTCACATGTAGGTTTACATACATCTTACTCCCTTCTCCCACTTGCTCTCCCTCTATTGAGTCAGCCCTTACAGTCTCTCGTTTCGTGCCAATTTTGCCATCTTCCCTCTCTCTCTATCTTCCCATCCCCCCTCCAGTCAAGAGTTGCCAACACACTCTCCTGTGTCCACCTGATTTAATTAGCTCACTCTTCATCAGCATCTCTCTCCCCCCCACTGACCAGTCCTTTTCATGCCTGATGATTTGTCTTCGGGGATGGTTCCTGTCCTGTGCCATCAGAAGTTCTGGGGAGCATTGTCTCTGGGATTCCTCTAGTCGCAATCATACCATTAGGTGTGGTCTTTTAATGAGAATTTGGGGTCTGTATCCCATTGGTCTCCTGCTCCCTCAGGAGTTGTCTGTTGTGCTCCCTGACAGGGCAGACATCGATTGTGGCCGGGCACCAACTAGTTCTTCTGGTCTCAGGATAATGTGGGTCTCTGGTTCATGGGGCCCTTTCTGTCTCTCGGGTTCTTAGTTGTCGTGTGACCTTGGTGTTCTTCCTTTGCCTTTGCTCCAGGTGGGTTGAGACCAATTGATGTATCTTAGATGGCCGCTTGTTGGCATTTAGGACCCCAGGCGCCACAATTCAAAGTGGGATGCAGAGTGTTTTCATAATAGAATTATTTTGCCCATTGACTTAGAAGTCCCCTCAAACCAAGTTCCCCAGACCCCAGCCCCTGCTCCGCTGACCTTTGAAGCTTTCATTTTATCCCGGAAACCTCTTTGCTTTTAATCCAGTCCAATTAGGCTGACCTTCCTTGTATTGAGTGTTGTCTTTCCCTTCACCCAAAGCAGTTCTTATCTACAGATTGATCAATAAAAAGCCCTCTCCCTCCCTCCCTCCCTCCCCTCTTTGTAACCACATAAGTATGTGTTCTTCTCCGTTTTTTCTATTTCTCAAGATCTTATAATAGTGGTCTTATACAATATTTGTCCTTTTGCAACTGACTCATTTCGCTCAGCATAATGCCTTCCAGATTCCTCCAGTTTATCAAATGTTTCAGAGATTCGTCACTGTTCTTTATCGATGCGTAGTATTCCATTGTGTGAATATACCACAATTTATTTACCCACTCGTCCGTTAGAGGACATCTTGGTTGCTTCCAGCTTTTTGCTATTGTAAACAGAGCTGCAATAAACATGGGTGTGCATATATCTGTTTGTGTGAAGGCTCTTGTATCTTTAGGGTATATTCCGAGGAGAGGGATTTCTGGGTTGTATGGTAGTTCTATTTCTAACTGTTTAAGATAACGCCAGATGGATTTCCAAAGTGGTTGTACCATTTTACAATCCCACCAGCAGTGTATGAGAGTTCCAATCTCTCCGCAGCCTCTCCAACATTTATTATTTTGTGTTTTTTGGATTAATGCCAGTCTAGTTGGTGTGAGATGGAATCTCATCGTAGTTTTAATTTGCATTTCTCTAATGGCTAATGATCGAGAGCATTTTCTCATGTATCTGTTGGCTGCCTAAGACAGTGTTTTTAACCAGTTGATGGTAAGCTACTGGTTGATCTTCAATCTTACTGCATACATTTTTGGGTGAGGACTAACTCCTGAGAGAAAGAGAAATGTTCCTTCCCAGCAGCCCGATTTGGAAGAAGTGGGAACCCAGCCCAGCTCTGCTAGAAGGAAATGGTGGTAATGATGGTGGCCATTCCGACGGCATGAATAAAACTCAACCTGCTGGGCCCTGCCCCAGCCCTAATGCAGTGTAAGGTGGCCAGGACCCCTAGTCCCCAACACCTGGAGGCAGCATCTAGAAAGTGTTGGTGTCTTTGTCATTTGTTGTTTGGGCACCCAGCATTCACTTCCCCTTCATTCGGTAACTGCACTTGGAGAGTTAAATACCTCTTCCCTCTACGTTCCCTGCAGCTCTTGGAGCTCTTCTCTCCCCTGACTTAGGGGTGGACATGTGACCCCAGTACAACCAATCAGACTCTCTCCTGGGCTTTTGACTCTTGAGCAGAGTGATAGAGAAATGGTTGGGGCATATTTATTCCAGGGGAAAAGCCCCCAAGGAAGCTGTTGATTAGATCCTTCTCCCCAGACCCTAGAACACTCTGGTTCTTGTCCTTTTTGAAGCCCAGTTTTCCTTCATTCCATTAGATCCTGAAAGTCACCTGATGCCCTTCCAATAAAACCCTTTCAGTCTAAGCTATTTAGAATCAGTTTCTGTTCCTTGCAACCCAGGAACAGTTAATAACTCTCTTCTTTTTTCCTTTGTTCTCTTTCTCCTCTATCTCCCTCTTAGAGGAAGCAGTATAGAATAAAGAAAAGAGGCCTGGGATTAAAGTTGAAAATCTGAGGTTGAATCTAGTTTCTGCCACCTCATAACGAGTTTATACCTGTGGCTATAATCCCATTTGGGAATGAGTTTTTTTGTTATGTTAATGTATGGTATTAGTGTAGGGTATGTCTAAAGGCAATCTCTTTTGAGATACCAAAGAGATTAAAAAAGATAGTGAGCAAGCAGGATGGGGGAAGATAGATGCCACACCACATGAAGATCACGAAGGAGCCAAAGAATAGAAGCTGAAGAGACAAGGACCTTCCCTCAGAATCTCTCTCAGACCAGGAGAGAGAGCCTTCCCCTAGAGCTGGCGTCCTGAATTCGGATTTCCAGCCTCTTAAGCTGTGAGAAAATAAATTTGTTTGTTAAAGCCAGCCACTCATGGTATTTGTTATAGCAGCACTAGATGACTGAGACTGTACTAAGCACATAGTATGTGCTTTCCTCTTTCCTTTCTTGTGATTCTACTCCCTTGCCACCTGCCTCTTGGTTATATCCATCTCCCACCTTCTCTTCCACGTTCTCTCTCCTCTCCTCTTCACCTCCTTCTCCCTCTCCTCCCTATTGCCTACTGCCTCACCATCCCTCTCACCTCTAACTCCCTTATCTCCAGTCTTCACTCCTGGCTCTCACCACCTAACCAGCAAACTAGTGGCATTCAGGGCAAGAGAGCAACTTAAGAGCAAGTTAACAGTGAGCTACATGCACACAGGACACTTTTAATGGTGCTTTTATCAATTGCTCATGACATGTCAGGTCAATCAGAAATCATTTCTAAGAACAAGGGAAGGAACTCATAAAGCTGAGGGTAAAACTGTTTATCCTGTGGAAGAAGACTGAAATAGAACCAAAAAACCACCAAACCCACTGCCGTCGAGTCAATTCTGACTCACTGTGACCCTATAGGACAGAGTAGAGCTTGCGCCATAGGGTTTCCAAGGCTGTTAATCTTTAGGGAAGCAGATAGCCACATCTTTGTCCTGCAGAGTGGCTGGTGGGTTCAAACTGCTAACCTTTCAGTTGGCAGCCGAGCACTTAACCACTGCACCACCAGGGATAGAACAGGGTCTAAAATCCATCCTTGAGAGTATGAGAGAGCGGATGGGAGCAGAAAGATTCCCTACAAAGCAGAGCAAACATGTTGGCACCCTGGGCACCAAGCGAGACAACCAACCCCTTTCATTTGGGGACAAAGAGGGCACTGAGTTTGTGAACACACTGAGGGTGGGCTGAGGTGAAGTCGGAAATTCCGGCCACGACAGGCTGGCTCTGGGTCAGGTGGAATGTTTGGGGCTGGACAGCCCTTTCCTGTGGTGCATCTGTCTCCTGTTCTGTGTTGTGTGTGGAGAGAAGGGTCAGCAGGGCTGTGTGCTGGGCAGGCCTCTGCATTCCCCAGAGGGAGGCGCCGCTCCCTGGGCTGTAACTAGGCCTCAGGAAGTCAGCAGGCAGCCGAGAGACCAGGGCCTGACCCGGCTTTTGAAATGTGGAAGCAAAGCCCCGGGCTGCCTTGGATTTGGTCCTGCCTGTTTCCATGGCTATGAGAGTTCATAGCTCTGTGCGCTCGGCCCACCTCCTTTCATCTGAGTCTTTTCCCACCGAACTTGAAAGTAGCACTTTTTTTTTCTTAGGTAATAATTAGTCATTGACGTGGCTCCCAACAGTCATGGTCTCTGTCAGCAGTGATGGATCTGGATCTCACTGAGACCCCGTGAAAGCACAGATTCCCCCCTTTAAAAAACGCGTGTACTTCAGATATTTACATACAATTTGGGAGGTCACAGCCCCCAAAGCTCCTGACCTACCACACCAGTTATGACTTACGTGACCTCATGTGCCAGAGTAGGACTGTGCTCCACGGGGTTTGTAACGGCTGATTTTTCAGAAGTAGATTGCCAGGCCTTTCTTCTGAGGCAACTCTGGATGGACTCAAACCTCCGACTTTTTGGTTACCAGCTGAGTGTGTTAACCCTTTGCCTACCCATGGACTCCCCTGGCCCACAGGTTCAAACATTAACTTGGCAATCAGCACCAATGCCCTTGGTGGTCTGGCCGGGACAACCTCTGCAGCGTCTCTCCACCACCGTCCGCTGGCTCTGCCCACACCCTCTATTCGTGAGGCCACCTCTGCCTTAAGACCCTTTCCTAAGGCCCCATCAACTCTCACCTCCTTCCTGTAGTTCTCCCTAACCTGCAGCATGCCCACTACCCAGCATCCCAGCAGGCAGATTCTCCTGGTCCTGCCCTCCAGCGCCCTGAGCCCGTATGGCCAATGCTGTCCTAAAGGCCAGGCTTCCAGGTTTGCTCGGTTACTCCACAAGCTCCCCTGGGGCCAGTTCACCTTTTTCTTCTCTGTGCTGAGCCCAGAGCTTTGTACACAGCACACAGCCAATAAATGTTGGCTAAAATGAATTCAATGGAAAATTTAAAGCCCCAGGGTCAGGTGAAAGCTAATGGGATCTTGCAGCTCAAATACTGATATGTCAAAGAAGGGGAACAAAATGCTGATCTCACCGCTGCCAGGTCTTTGGTCATATTTGTCAGATGAGTCTGTACCCCAGGGGTGGCGGGGGCGGAGGTGGGAGCCCTACCAAGTCCAGTGCCTCAGCCCAGGGGGACTCTGTCCTGCATCTCAGCTCAAAGGTGAAGGCTGCAAAGGCTGGGGGCCCGTTTGATCCCCACATGTGGTGATTTCTTTGCTCCCCTGACAGATGGTGGGAGAAGGGGTCTGTGGGAGGGTAGAAGCCAAGAGTCTGGGTAGGAGCAATCACTCTGCTCAGGTGATTCGTGCTGGCCTGCAGTTCTGGTGAGGCACCCCCCCTACACTGTCCCAACCCACTACCCCCTCCATCCCTCCTGGGCTGCAAACACACCCCTGAGTTAAACCTCATTCACACTTCAGGCTGGGTGTTTTCAATGGCCGATTTTTCAAGAGTAAGACCACCAGGCCTTTCTTCCGAGGTACCTCTAGGTGGACTCAAACCTCCAACCTCTTGGTTAGCAGCTCAGCACTTTAACTGTTTGTATCACCCAGGGACTCCTAAGTATATATATATATATATTTTTTTTTTTAATAGGCCTGGGTGAGATGGAGGGCTTTAGATCCAGGAGCCAGAAAGAAAAGCGTCAACCAGAAGGGAGGCACAAGTATAAAATCTAGAGCAAAGAGAGGGGCTAAAACTAGGAAGAACATGACCAGGACCCAGAGAAGAGAATGTAGATGCCCACCAGGTATGGGCAGGGCCAATGACAAGGCCCAAAGGTGGATCCCAGGGGCTGCTAAGTCATCCACCCACGGCATTTGCCTGGCGCCTGACATTTCTTTTAGGGGTTCAGCCTTCCCAGTTTTATAAAACGCACTATCTGGGCTTGAAAAGGTGGGAGAGGGACAAAGGGGAACATGGAGATATTTCTGAGTTTGCATCAATGTCTAGATAACAATGTCGAGATGCTGTCTGGGCAGCTAGCTGGAAACTCAGGTTCTACTTGCCCACGTAAGCAGCTTTGTTTCCCTAAGGAACTCGGAAGGGAAAGCTTTTCTGGGTGCAGTGCTGAGCTTTAAAAAAAAAAGATTGCCAACAAGTCGATTCAAACTCATAGCGATCCTGTAAGACAGTGTAGAACTGCTCCTTAGGGTTTCCAAGGCTATAAATCCTTATGGAAGGAGGCTGCCACATCTTTCTCCCACAGAGCAGCTGGTGGCTTAGAACTGCTGATCTTTCCGTTAGGGGCTAAGCACTTTAACTACTGTGTCATTAGGGCTCCCCTACTGAGCTTTAACACTGGGCAGTTCACCCGTTATCACAGGAGATCTTCATGAGCACCCTCTGAGGGAGGTAATGTATTCCCATTTTATAGTCAAGAAAACTAAGACTCAGTGAGTAAACTCAGCGTGGTGAAGCACCTTGTCCAAGGAGCCCTGGTTAGTGGGTGGAGCACTGGCATCAGAAGACAGGTCTGACTTGCTTGGAGGTCGTCTTAGTTATCTGGTGCTGCTGTAACAGAAATACCACAAGTGGATGGCTTTAACAAACAAATTTATTCGCTCACAGTTTAGGAGGCTAGAAGTTCCAATTCAGGGTGCCAGCTCCTGGAGAAGACTTTCTCTCTCTGTTGGCTCTGGGGGAAAGTCCTTGTCATCAATCTTCCCCTGGTCTAGAAGGGGGTCTAGGGATCCTAGATCCAAAGGACACACTCTGCTCCTGGCTCTTCTTGCTTGGTGGTAATAAGGTCCCTTTCTCTTTGCTCACTTCTCTTTCCTTTCATCTTTTGAAAGATAAAAAGGGATGCAGGCCACACCCCAGGGGAACTCCCCTCACATGTGACATGAGTAAGGGTGTTGTGTCCCACCCTAATCCTCTTTAACATAACCTAATCTTGCCTCATTAACCACAGATAGAGATTTATATTTACAACACACAGGAAAATTATACCAGATCACAAAATGGAGGACAACCACACAATACTGGGAATCATGGCCTAGCCAAGTTGACACATGTTTTTGGGGGCCCAATTCAATCCATGACAGGGGTCCAGGGCCTGTCTGAACTACCATTTTTCACACGCCATTGTTCCCATTAAAACAATTAGGCTCCAGTTTTGCTTGTGCCTTGAATTATTCCATTAGCTTGCACCACGAAGTGTAATGCTGCTCAAATGCCAATGTGTTAAATAAAAATTCTTGGGCAAGGGAACTGAACTCCCAGACTGTAAGTGAAGCAGGCAGGGAGTTGACCCAAGGAGGTGAGGATGGGGTCACCCCTCCCACTGCAAGCTCCGGTCAGCTTTTCAGTTCCTCTCTAGAACAATCGCTATTTGCTGTATTACAACGGCATAATCTCGCTAGGTGAAAATTCAGTAATGAATTTATCTGTTCCAGAGGTGGTACTTCCCCTCCAGGGCTTCTGTGACACTGGGCAAAGCTTCGGCTTCTAAAATCCCCCATTTCCCCATCTGTCAGTAGCATCCTAGCGGGGACCCCTAAATCATGTTCCAGTCTTAGTCACGTCCATGTTCTCTGACTGATCTGAAAATAGCTCTGATTAACCTCTCATTATCTCGTTAGTGATTTGGTTTTGACTTGCCCCAGTTGGTCCTTCAAAGCTCTGTAGCATCCCCTCCTCCACCCCCTGGTGTGATGAAGGATGTCCTTACTGGGAAAGCCAGAGTTGTTTCCTCTCTCTCCCTTTCTTCTTTGCAGAACTTTAATTCTCTTTATTCGTTCTTTCATTTTTTCTGTAATCATAGGTTTCTGTAGCCTTACTTGCCTATTTTCCATTTCTTCCTCTTTGCTCTTTTAAGACTTCGCGTGGGCACCTCCTGAGTCTCCTCAATCTGTCTGTCCAGAGCTCATCCTGTGTGTGTTTTCAGTTATTTCCTTTGTTGTGATTTTAACTCTTTTACAGCAATTCCAGGCATTCGAGCACCGTGGGCCTGTGGATAAGCCACCTCCCTAGCCTCTTCTTCCCTCTCCCAGACCCCAAAACCTTTGCTTAGTTTTATGTTATAATTGCAATATCAACTATCGTTCAAGAGGTGCACTGCAATTTTCAAAACCTGTTCACTGTCCCACATAATCCTTCTGGCAACCCCAGGAAGAAGGTTTTGTTGTTATTACTGTACGTATTATTATTTCCCCTATTTCTCAGCAGGAGAAACTGAGGTTCAGAGACTACCAACGGTTTCCCTGCAGGTAAAAGGCATTGTGAGGAAGTGTGAAGTAGGTGCCTGCAATTCAGGCTCCTTTCGCTTCATTAGTCATCACCAGCAAAAGTCCAGAGGTATGTAATAGCTGTGGGGGCATGGGTGGTTCAATGGTAGAATTCTCACCTTTCATGAAGAAGACCTGGGCTCCATCGCCAGCCAGTGCACCTCACGTGCAGCCATCACCCATCTGTCAGTAGAGGCTTGCATGTTGTTATGATGTTAAACAGGTTTCAGTGGAGCTTCCAGACTAAGACAGACTAGGAAGAAAGCCCTGGCAATCCACTGCCAAAAATCAACCAATGGACTGCAATGGTCTAATCCACGACAACCAGGCAATGTTTCTTTCTGTTGTGCATGAGGTTATCATGAGTCAGGGGCCGACCATGACAGCAGTTAACAACAACATGTAAGAGCTGGTTTTCCTCCGTGAGGACCTAATTGCAGATGTGTGTGTGTGATTTTCCAAACTGAACTCCAAAAAATGTGCTCCAATTTACACCCCCACCAACCCTGTATGAGGGTGTATATTTCTTCACCCGCTCCCCAGCCTTGGAAGAGTAATATTCCGGCCACTTGTTCATTATTCCTGCAAAGGCAGGGTGGAATCTGCCCATCTTTGTCCAAAGTTCCTGGGTTCCTCTTTTTTTGGAGACAAACAAGAAAGAAAAAATGAAGGATGGAGCCGGCTGTGTGTTTGTCTGCAACCGAATGTCCCTCTCCACTCGGGGACTCCTGGTTTGAGCTGTGCTCTCACCATCCCTCCAACCTGATGAAAACCCTGCCATGCCTCCTCTGCAGACTGCGTCTCCTGCCTTTTACAGGCTGCCCCGGGTAGACTCTACCTTTTCCCTTCTGAATATGTTAAAGCACTTTATGTCAGTTTCACATGGAGGTTTCTTATGATCTAATTTGCACATTAGTGTCTGAAATAACCTTGCCCCCGGACTCCTCTTCTCTCGCCTACGCTGTCTGGCATACAGCCCTAGTTCTTCTTATCACTGAGTCTGTGGGACTTGCCAAAGGTTTAAATTCTTAATTGCAATGTGGTGAATTGCTTTTGTGTGGCCTTCCTTGTAGCTGTGGGACCGTGAAAATAAGGTAATTGTGGCCCACCAAAGGGATCAGTCAGTTTGCCATTCCACTAGGCTTGAGATGAGCGATCCCAGAGGCGGGAGAGAGGATCTCACCACCACCAAGGAAGAAGGGCCAGGAGCGGATTGCGTCCTTTGGACCTGAGATCCCTGTACTGAGACCCTCCTAGACCCAAGAGACAGAGAGAAAGCTGGGACTCTGAAGACGGCAAGGTAACAAGAAGCAGTTACAGAGAAACAACAGCAGCAGAGGCAGCAGTACCAAGAGACCAGCAGGAGACGGGAGGGAGACAGCCCGTTAGCTTCCCGGTCCATGGAGCAGGAGGCTTGCTGGAGGCGTAGAGCACCTCCAGGCAGTTGGTGGAGCTAAGTTTGCCAACCCCTGGAGCCAGAGCTGAGCGCTTTCAGGCAGAGGCTTATTGACAGAGTAGGGTGCCTTGGAGCCCTTACTGGCAGAGCTAAAAGAGCCTCGTAACACTTGCTGGAGCCAAGGGGCAGAGAGAGGTGTGCTTGCGGGCATGGCTGAGAAGAGGCTGCCCTGGTGGAAAACTGTATCCTGAGCATTCCCCAACCTGAACTGTAACCTGTTACTTCCCTAGTAAACCCTATAATTGTGACTATTGTCTGTTAGTTCTGTGTGGCCATTGCAATGAATTATCAAACCCAGCAGAGAAGTAGAGAGTGCTGTGTGAGGGGCAGTTGGTGTCAGAATTAGTAAAGATGGTGGAGAGAGGAGGCATGTCTGACCTCTACCCCGTAGGAATCAGCCTTGGGCTGTTGGTCTTGATTCTTCTTTCCCCTTGTGAAGTTAGAGGAGGTCAGGCGCTGCCACCATGCCATTTTTACAATAATCGATGCTTTCCTTCTTGGTTGGGACAGACATGGGACAGTGTCTCATCCTTCCTGGAACAGAATTCCATGGCTTGAGCTACCACATCTTTCAGAGACATGACTTTCATCTGGACTTGCACGCACGAATTTGGCTCATCTCTGTAACCCACAACCTGGAGCCACACTCAACACCACCCACGGCAATCCCTCATGCCCTCGGCTACCCACTGGGGCCATGCCTGGGGAACCAGGGAAGAGTCCTGCTCAGCAGCGAGGAATTCCTCCCTGGGATATAGGAAGGCATCTAAAGGCAAGACTACAAAGAGGTGTGAGCCAGAGGCTTAAGCAGAAGTAGGGAGAACATAAGAGGCTTATGTGTCAGGGTTGGAGAGCATTGCCAAAACATCTCTGTGAGAGAAATGTGAGCGAGGGAGCACCTGGGTGTATGCTCAGGAAAGGGCTATAGATACACACAGACCTGCAAGTCTCAACCTCTTTCCTATCACCAGAGTGGCGCTGTTCACAGTAAATGCCCTGGGTCCCTAGGATGGCATGCAATTTCTGCCATGGTTCCTGCTGTGACTTCTCTGTGTAAAAAAGAACATTCAGCTTGCATTTTTCTAGAATCAAAACAGAATGCTGTGTTTTGCCCCTACTCGTTCTAATCAGCCAAGACTGATAATGGCATGATCTGTGAGCAATCCCAGCATGCTAAAGGAAGACTCCTGACCAGTGAAAAAGGGATATGTTTTACCTCGTCCCCTTCTGGCTTACAGATTATGCCCTCTCCAGGCTGTAAACTGCAAGCCCTAATCAGCGTAACCACAATGGAGCCCCTTTCTACAACATCCAAGAGTCAGACTCAATTCCTGGGGGTGCAAACCGTTAAGATGCTTGGCTGCTAACCAAAAGGTTGGAGGGTCAAGAACACCCAGAAGCACCTCAGAAGAAAAGTCTGGCAATCATCTTCTGAGAAATCAGCCATTGAAAACCCCATGGAGCACAGTTCATCTCTGATACACACGGGGTCACCAAGAGCCACAGTTGCCTCAGTGGCAAGTGGTGGGGTGGTGGTGGCGTCTTTGCCCTCAGAGAGGCACTCTGTGAACTTCTCCCCCATGTGTGTGTTCCGTCACAAGGCAAGCAGACCACCTCAGCTCTCACTTAGTTGATCCCTGCTGTCTTTTAACAATTCCTTTCTCTGCCACTCAGGAAATCATATCAGAATACAAGTGAGATGATGATGTTATAACAGGGATAATTTCAAATACGGTGTCTTTTTTAATTGTTGTTTTTAATGGCATGATTTCTTTACCTTAAGAAAAAAAAATAGTTGCAGCGTATCACCCCGATCATGACCTTGTAGCTGAGAACCAACCCCCATCATTTTTCACGCATGATGCATCATATTTTGAAAAGTCAAATGCAAGGGTAGTTGAGACGCTAACTAGTTGCCTGTGGTCAGGCTTTCTGGTGCAGTCAGTGTGGCTGCTAGCAAAATGTCACTAATTTTGAAACGTCTAAAGGCGGTTTCCACTTGGCAAGCAAGGTGACTGCTGTTTAGAGAGATGGGGCTTTTGGGAGTGGCTTGATGCAGCCATTCACGCGGCCGTTACTTGCACATAGCTTCTTTCCCCTCCTTTTTTACGGCCGTGATGTTTTATAGTTACATGTTAATCACATTTCCGACTTCCTTCTCCACTAATCTCAGCCAGGCAGTGATATGTTTAAGAGCCTCCTCTCAGCACGAGGCAGGGAGGCCTGAATTCCTAGTTGACAGCAGTTTGCAGATTTGAAAGCTTTCCCCTCTGTTATCCTAGGGAATGTGGGCTTGTTTGAGGTCAGGATGCGGGAAGTGTCTGCATTGGCCCGACCTGCTGGGTCTCCAGGGAGCCATATTTCAACACCAAGAAAAATGTAATATTCAGGCTCGGAGTTGCAAGTCCAGATGTGAGCCCGGCAGAGGCAGCATGCTGAGAGGTGCTCACGAACACTCAGGACAGCTGCTCTTCAGAAGCGAGGCTGTAATTTGGCACCAAGTGCCCTCTCCTGCCTTTTGTCTGGAATTGACATCGCCACGTGCGGGGCTTTGAGATGAGCTATAAATCTCTGCCTGCCTCTGACGTGGTCTAACAAGCTGGCAATGCTCAGGAGACTAGCAGGTGGGCCAGCTCCTCAGTGGGGTGCCTCCAGGCGTCCTACAGGGGGTCACCTCAGGGCATGAATTACGCTCCCATGGGCCCCACTGTTACTTGGAAGTTGGACACATGGAAAAGTTACCTGTGCCTGCAGGTCTCAGGAGGGTGGATGTGTGCAAAGGCAAGACTTCTGTGAGAGAGCCTAAATGTTCCAGCAGATTAGTTGATTCACTTAGTTGTGATCCCAAAATTCTACCAAGAAGAGCATGTGAAGGAGTCCTTGGGTGTGAAGGCTAGAGATTGAGGAGAGGCTGATCTTGGTAGAAGATGAGCAGTTCTTTGAAAAGCAGCCCAGAGGTAACTGATAACCAAGCGGGAGCTTCAGGTTCAAGTCCAGAGGAGGGGCCTTGATGGGGGCAGGTGGTTTATGTTACGGGTGTTTGTTGGTTTGTTTTTTTGAAGTAAACACAGACAGATATCCTTGTTTCAAGATGAGGGTATCTTTCTTTTTATTATTATTATTATACTTTAGATGAAGGTTTACAGAACTAGGTTCTCATTAAACAATTAGTGTTGTTTTGTGACATTAGTTACCAACCCCATGATATGTCAACACTCTCCCTTCTCAACCCTGTCCCCTCTTGCCTTCTAGTCCTTGCCCCTGGGCTGGTGTGCCCCTTTAGTCTCATTTTGTTTTATGGGGCTGTCTAATCTTTGGCAGAAGGGTGAACCTCAGGAGTGACATCATTACTGAGCTAAAACGATCTCCGGGGGCCATACTCTCAGGGTTTCTCCAGTCTCTGTCAGGCCAGCTACTCTAGTCTTTTTTGTGTGTGAGTTAAACTTTTGTTCTACATTTCTACATTTTTCTCCAGCTCTGTCTGGGACCCTCTATTGTGATCCCTGTCAGAGCAGTCAGTGGTGATAGCCGGGCACCATCTTAGTTGTGCTGGACTCAGTCTGGTGGAGGCTGTGGTAGTTGTGGTCCGTTAGTCCTTTGGACTAATCTTTCCCTTGTGTCTTTGGTTTCTTCATCCTTCCTTGATCGTGACGGGGTGAGACCAGTGGAGTATCTTAGATGGCCGCTCACAATCTTTTAAGATCCCAGATGCTACTCACCGAAGCAGAAAGTAGAACATTTTCTTTATAAACTATGGTATGCCGATTGAGCTAGATGTTCCCAGAGACCATGGTCCCCACAGCCCTCAGCCCGGTAATTCAGTCCCTCAGGAAGTTTGGATGTGTCTATGGAGCTCTCATGACCTTGCCTTTGACAAGTTGTGCTGGCTTCCCCAGTATTGTGAGCTGTCTTACCCCTCACCAAGGTTAAGGATGAGGGTTTCTTTCTTAAAATCCTAGATTTTCCAAGTGTTTAACTGTGTTTCAGATACACTATATAAGACCTCTCACTTAATCATCACAGTAAAAAATTAAAACAATAAAAAACATTTGCCATTGAGTCGATTCTGACTTATGGCGACCCATGCCTCTCAGACTAGAACTGCCCTACATACAGTTCTTACACCTGTGACCTTACCAAAGCAGAACGCAGGGACTTTACTTCCAAGGTGCCTCTAACCTAAAAAAACCAAACCTGTTGCCGTCGAGTCAATTCTGACCTATCGTGACCCTATAGGACAGAGTAGAACTGCCCCATAGAATTTCCAAGGAGTGGCTGGGGGATTCTAACTGCCAACTTTATGGTTAGCAGCCGAGCTCTTAACCACTGTACCACCAGGGTTCCTGAGGTGCCTCTGGGTGGGTTTACGCTGCCAACCTTTCAGTTAATCACTCAGCACTTAACCCTTTGTACCACCCAGGAAATCCTAATCCTCACAATAAACCAAAAAAAAAAAAAAAAAATCCATTGCCATCGAATGTATTCCAACTCATAGCGACTGTATAGAACAAAGTAGACCTGCCCCATAGGGTTTCCAAGGCTATAAATCTTTAGGGAAGCAGGCTGCCACATCTTTGTCCTGCAGAGCAGCTGATAGGTTCAAACTGCACTTGCCAATTATGGAACCAATAATCTTATACACAAATATAGATGGGTTTTGTTTTTACAAGGTCCCTGGGTAGCACGAACCATTTGTGCTAGACTACTAACCTCAAAGGTGGTGGTTTGAACCCACCCAGCAGTGCCATGAAAGAAAGGCCTGGTGATCTGTTTCCATAAAGATTATAGCCAAGAAAGTCCTATGGAGCAGTTCTAATCTACACACGTGTGTTGCTGTGAGTTGGAACTGGCTCCAGGGTAACAGGTTTGGTTGCGTTTGATTTTGTGTTTTCTCAAATGAAAGTCTTTAGTATCTCCTCTTGCATGCCAGACTTCCTTGCTCCAGCAATTTGGCTTACTCCCAAATAAAATCTTTTTTTTTTTTATTTTTATAACTCGTCACTGTATTGTACATGTATAAATAGTAGGATTGGTGTATGTTTTGCTGTGTATATCTTCAACAACAATAAAAAAAAAAATTTATAGCTTAACTCCAGAACCTGTCATTTAACAGCAAATAAAAGTTAAAGAAACTTTAACTTCAGCAAGGGAAAGTAAGATACTGCTGTGTGACACTAGAAACCAGACACTTTTCATCTTTTCACCTTTGTCTTTACCAGTCAGATCTTGACCCTGGTCGTCCTTTTCAAAATAGCCTCGTCACAGTAGCAGAGATTTGAGGGGTCTAAACTGTAGTAAAGGAGCCCTGGTGATTCAGTGGTTAAAGCGCTTAGCTGCTAACCCAAAGTTAGGTGGTTCAAACCCACCGGCCGCTCTGTGGGAGAAAGATGTGGCAGTCTGCTTCTGTGAAGACTGCAGCCTTGGCAACCCTATGGGGCAGTTTTACTCTGTCCTACCGGGTCACTATGAGTCGGAATCAACTCGACAGCAACAGGTTTGTTTCTTGGTTTTGACCTGTGGTAATTATTGTTATTAGGAAGATGACAGAGTTTGGGCACAGCTGAGTGAGCGACTGCCACCCACTCGGTAGTTAGATTAGAGCATGTTTTTCTATCAAAAGCAGCATGAGCTGCCCTTAAAATGGCATGGGGAATGAAAGCAAGCCATTAGAGTTGGTTTCCTGAAGTGAAAATGTAAACTAGGGGAGTCCCATTCAGATAATTTTAATTCACTGGTTGGCATTTGATTTGGGTTTTTTTTTTTTTTTAATTGTGCTTTAAGTGAAAGTTTACAAATCAAGTCAGTCTCTCATACAAAAAGTTATACACACTTGCTATGCTCTCCTACCTGCTCTTCCCACAATGTGACAGCACACTCCTCTTCTCCACCCTGTATTCCCGTGTCCATTCAACCAGCTCCTGTCCCCATCTGCCTTCTCATCTCGCCTCCAGACAGGAGCTGCCCAGACAGTCTCATGTGTCTACTTGAGCCAAGAAGCTCACTCCTCACCAGTATCATTTTCAGTCCAATCCAGTGACTGTTTGAAGAGTTGGCTTCAGGAATGGTTTCGGTCTTGGGCTAACAGAGGGCCCAGGGACCACGACCTCCAGGGTCTCTCTAGTCTCAGTTAGACCATTAAGCTGGTCTTTTTATGAGAATCTGAGGTCTGCATCCCAGTGCTTTCCTGCTCCATCAGGGATTCTCTGTTGTATTCCCTGTCAGGGCAGTCATCAGTGGTGGCTGGGCACCATCTAGTTCTTCTGGTCTCAGGCTGATGTAGTCTCTGTTTTATGTGGCCCTTTCGGTCTCTTGGCTCGTATTTACCTTGTGTCTTTGGTGCTCTTCATTCTCCTTTGCTCCAGGTGGGTTGAGACCAATTGATGCATCTTAGATGGCCACTTGCTAGCATTTACTACCCTAGACCCCACTCACCGAAGTGGGATGCAGAACGTTTTCTTAATACATTTTGTTATGCCAGTTGACCTAGACAAACCCTGAAACCATGGTCCCCAGACCCCCATCTCTGCTACTCTGTCCTTTGAAGCATTTAGTTGTATTCAGGAAACTTCTTAGCTTCTTAGCTTTTGGTTTAGTCCAGTTATGCTGACCTCTCCTATATTGTGTGTTGTCTTTCCCTAAAATAGTTCTTGTCTACTATCTATTAGTGAATGCCCCTCTCCTTCCCTCCCCACCCTCGTAACCCTCAAAGAATATTTTCTTCTGTGTTTAAACTCTTTCTTGAGTTCTTATAATAGTGGTCTTACACAATATTTGTCCTTTTGCAACTGACCAATTTCACTCAGCATAATGCCTTCTAGATTCCTCCATGTTATGAGATGTTTCACGGATTCGTGGAATAAAAGTACGGGAGGAATGAGAAGGCAGAGCACTGGTAAAAATTCTTTAAGGACACAAGATGTTTTCAAGCCTCACTATTTGTCTTCTTTTTGTATCACATCTCACAGTTTACAGTGTTTTCACATATATTAGCTCCCTCATCAAATCCACAGTGTCTATGAGTTGCCTGGTTTCACTGATGATAGAGTGGCTCCGAGAAGCTGAACCGGGACACAAGCCCAGGACATTTGACTTGGCTGCCCTAGTTGTCCACAGTCTTGGTCTTGAACCCATCACATCATCCACTTTGTTCTCCATGTCTTCATCTGTTCCTCATCTCATAGGCTCTTAGCCTCTTACCTGGACTCCTGCTGTTTTAGTTAGCTAGTGCTGCCGTAACAAAAGATACCACAGGTGAGTGGCTTTAAAGAACAGAATTTTTTTTTTTCACAGTTCTGAAGGTTAAAAGACTAAATCAGCACCTCAGCTGTGCCAATTCCTTCTGTAGGCCTCTCTCCTAGTTTCTGGTGTCTGCTGGCAATTCTTGACATTGTTTTGCTTATGGACGGGTCCTCATGTGGCAACTCTCTTCCTCATGTATATATGTTTATTTTGTTTTTTTTATAAGACCCCACTCAGGAGTGATTAGGTTTAGGATCTACCTTCTCTGACATACCCTCATCAACATAACAAAAACCTCTGTTTCCAAGCAAGGCCATATTTACAGGTGGGTTAGGAGATCCACATATCTTTTTGGGGGACACAATTCAATTCATAACATCCACCTGTGACTCATATCCATCCCATCCACGTGAGACTAGAATTGTTCTCCTTTTGCCAGATGTGGGCTCCCCTCTTTAGCCACAATCTGTACTTGTTGTGTGCCATCAAGTTGATCCCAGCTCATAGCAACCCTACAGAACAGAGTAGAACTGCCCTATAGGGTTTCCTAGGATAAAATCTTTATGGGAGCAGATCACCAGGTCTTCTTCTCTGACAGAGCTACTCATGGGATGGAACCACCAGCCTTTTGGTTAGCAACCCAGCGCTTAACCACTGCACCACCAGGGCTCCTTTTACTCAGCCTTTGGGTCACACTTATATTTGTTGATCCAGGCAATATTCAGCTCAGACCAATAGACTTACCCTGGTACTTGTACTGGTTTATGTGACAAATATCCATGAGAAAAGAACTCAGCAAGAACAGTACAAAAGAATTATGCACATAAAGCAGGAGGGTCTTTCTGCCACATCTCTGAACAAGAAAATCAGTTCAACAAATATTTATTGAGCACTTCCTCTGTGTGAGGTATGGTCTGTATATTAAAAAGAAAAATGGTATGGCCTTGAGGTGGTGGAAAAAATAAAAACATGGTTCAACCAATTTGTAAACATCTGACAGAGTGCAGGGAACAAGGTAGGCTCCATAAAGTGCTTGTCCAATCAGACTAATATCTCTATTCCAGTATAAGAATAATGTCACCTGGAAGGATACGTCATCCCTTTGGACAGTAGCATGGCTTCTGTCCCTGAAACCAGACAATGAGCTGCATCAAGAAGTGGTGTGGTGCCGGAGGTAAGGAGCCAGGGTGATAGGAAATGGAGGGCTGGGAGGCAGACATGGGGCGGCGCACAATGGAGTTGAGTTACAACTGAAGTGGCTTCCAGCATTGAAGGCATAAGGTGAAGGTTACCTGCCTGGAAATGCTTGTGCTGTTTGGTTCTCCTTGGCTGCAGTGTTGGAGCCCTCGTGGCTCAGTGTTTAAGAGCTTGGCTGCTAACCAAAAAGGTCAGCAGTTTGAATTCATCAGCTGCTTCTTGGAAACCCTGTGAGGCAGTTCTAGTCTGTCCTATAGGGTCGCTACTAGTCAGAATCAATTCAATGGCAATGAGTTTGGTTTGGTTTTGGTCACTGTGTTAGTGTCTTATTGTTGTTGCCATTAGCCGCTGTCAGGTTGGCCCCTGACTCGCGGCAATCTCATTCACAGTGAGACCCATGCACAATGGGATCAGATTGTCGTTACCATAGGGTTTTCACTAGCTGATTTTCAGAAGCAGACAGCCAGGTCTATCTTGCTAGTCCATCTTAGTCTGAAAGCTCTGCAGAAACTTGCTCAGCTTCACAGCAACACGCAAGCCTCCGTGACAGACAGATGGTGGCTGCGCGTGAGGTGAAGCAGCTGGGAATCAAACCTGGGTCTCCCTCATGGAAGGCGAAAATTCTACTACTGAACCACCAAGGCCACCCTATTAGCTTCCTAGGGCTGCCTTAACAATCATAAATTGGGTGGCTTATAAGAACAGAAATGTATTGTCTCACAGTTCTGGAAGCTGGTAGTCTGAATTCAGGGCGTGGGCAGGGCCGTGTTCTCCCCCAGGTCTCTAGAGGAAGGTCCTTTCTCGTCTCTCCAGGCTTCTGGTGGCCTCATGTGTCCCCTGGCTTGCAGCTGCAGCACAACACCATTGTCACATGGCCATCTCCCTCTGCCTGTATCTCTGTGTCTCTTCTCTTTCATAAGGACACCATTTACATTAGATTAGGACCCACCCTACTCTGGTTTGACCTTGTTTTAACTGAAAATATCTTCAAAGACCCTATTTCCAAACAAGGTGACATTCACTGCAGCAGTGGTTAAGGCCACAGAAGAATGGTCTTGTGACCTGCTTCCATAAAGATTATAGCCAAGAAAAAATAAATATTTTTGAGGGGACACAATTCAATCCCTAGCAGCCACCTTTCCTGGGGTTTCTGTCCACCCATGTGTGGCTCACATGTAGATCTCATGTGTTCTTCCTTCCCACTGAAGGAACAGTGTCTGTACCTTCTTTGAAAATGAAATGCACAGATGAACTCGAGACATCTAGGAAAGTATTTGCTAAGGAGCCCTGGTGGCACAATGGTTAAGCCTTTGCTGCTAACTGAAAAGTCGGCTGTTTGAACCCACCAGCAGCTCTGTGGGAGAAAAGACCTGGTCATCTGTGCCCATAAAGATTACATCCCATAAAACAAAATGAGGCTGAAGGGGCATACCAGCCCAGGGGCAAGGACTAGAGGCAGGAGGGAATAGGAAAGCTGGTAATAGGGAACCCAAGGTTGAGAAGGGAGAGTGTTGACTATGTTGTGGGGTTGTTAACCAATGTCATAAAACAATATGTGTACTAACTGTTTAATGAGAAACTAGTTTGTTCTGTAAACCTTCATCTAAAGTACAATAAAATAAATAAAAAGATCAGAGCCTAGGAAACCCTATGGGGCAGTTCTACTCTGTCTTACAGGGTCACCATGAATAGGAGTCAACTCTATGACACACAATAAAAACAACAAAGGAATGTATTTTTCTGATAGAAATTGGAGGTAGAAATGAAGGAAAGAAGAGAGTAACTTAACCCACTGGAGAATATTCCCCTTAGCAGTCAGGCTAAAAAATGTGTCTTCAGGGGCATCACATGGAGTCACAGAGCCGAAGGAATCCCAAAGGCATGTGATGTTTCTTCCTTGACACCCCATCGCACCATAGGGCACCCAGCTTCAGACCAAACACCCGCAGTGGTTATTGCTACCCGTGCAGGCCCAGCAGCCAATCGCCAGCAACTCTGCTTATCAGCAGGTTCGTCCTTAATAAGTAACAGCCTTTTCCCTGGTACCTTCCATTCAGTGATCATTACTTCTGCTCCTCGAAGCCATAATGAACAAGCTTCATTCCTGGAATTCTCAGCACCTGCAACTCTAATGCAACGGTAAGAACTCCTGGAGTATGGGGACCAAATTAAACATTCGAGATACTTTTACAATTATGAAAGAAATACAAGCTCACCATAAAAAATTCACATCACAGGTATAATTTAAAAAATTCAAGCCTCCCGTCACTCCTCCCCTAGAGTTACCCGTTACTAACAGTTTGGGGAATATGCTTCCAGACTTTTTATTATGCGTTTATATTAATGGGGGGTGTGATATGGTCAAGGTCCCTGGGTTGCACAGACAGTTTGCACTTGGCTGCTAATGGCCTGAAAAACTGCTTCTGTAAAGATGAGCACCAAGGAAACCCTACGGAGGAGCAGTTGTCCTCGGTGACACATAGAGTCACCATGAGTCTGAATCACCTCCCCTACAGCAGGTTTGTTTGTGTGTGTGTGTGTGTGTGTGTGTGTGTGTGTGTGTGCACACGCACATGTAAGAGAGAGAGAGAGAGGGAGAGAGATGGTCAGATTTGCACTTTGAAAAAGCCCTCACTGGCTGCAGGCTGCAGGCTGCAGAGTCGAGTGGTGAAGCCAAGAATGGAAACAGGAAGGCCACTTAGTCCAGGTGAAAAATAATTGTGGCCTGGACAAAGGTTGCTACAGAAATGGAAGCAAGTGGGCAGAGTCAATATACTTTGGGAAGGCAGAAGCAGCAAATAAGTATTGAGTGACTCACTGAACCAGTGTTTGAGGTGACCTTCCCTTTGCTCCTCTTCCGCCCGCATTCTCCCTGGCAACAGTCAGAAAACTTTAAAAATAGACCGGAGCGTCTCCTCACCTGCCATCTAAACCCAGTCCCTGGATAGCAGAGCGAAAGACAGCCCGGGGAGCAAACACTGCTAGTTGGGAGACTTTTCCTCTAAAACCCCTATTTTTAAACACTGAGCGTTTACTAGAAAGTGGCCCTCTAACATACGTGTATATTTATTTCTTGATGGTTTCCAGCCCCTGGGTGGAATTTGAAGGGGCCGGATATTTGGGGAAATAACCAACTCACACTACCTTTTCAATTTTCCCCAATTTATCCCTGGCGTGTGAGCCTATTTGCAGGTTTCTTTTCTCTTCCCACTTGTTTTTAAATTGCCAAGCCATTCCTATACATAGCTAGAGAAGAGGCTGGCTCTGCTGTGACTGAAAATAGCTGCTTAGAGAAACAGAGCAATTTGGAATAAGCAAAAATAGCTCTTTGTGGGACTTTGAGCGTCTCATTTTCGATACTGATTTCTGTGCCCTCTCAAGTGTGGTTTCTGGAACCGCACGGGCAGGCAGGTGACGACGGCGCCACCCTTGTTTATTTCCTAATCCAGACAACATCGGGTGGCTCTCTGGTCATGTAGGTTTAGAATGCTGAAATAAACCCCGGAAGCAGACTTGATTTCTTGTGTGGTCATTAAACCTGTAGGTACCACGTTCACGATGGCCCGCAGATGTCTTACACTGTATTTTCAGCACCACAGAGCATCCCACTTTATCTGTGAATCATACTTACTACCAGGTGCTCCCTGCATCCCCTTCTTTTTGTCTTAGTGTTCATGGTCTGGCTGACTTGGAATTTAGAGAGATGCAAACAGTTAAGCATTCAACTGCTGGCCTAAAGCTTGGTGGTTCAAACTCACCCAGAGGCACCTCAGAAGAAAGGCCTGGCAATTGCTTCCAAAAGGTCACAGCCTTGAAAACCCTATGGAACGGTTCTACTCTGCACACATGGGGTTGCCATAAGGTGGAATCGACAACAGCAACTAACAACAACAACAACTTTCAAATACGGGTTATCAATCAGGCCACACTTCAGACCTATGACTCTCTGGGGGTGGGATCTAGGCGTATGTACTGTGAAACAGCAGCCCACAAAATCCTGATGTGCATTCCTGGTAAGTCCTGCTGCCTTAGGACCATTTGCACTTGCACGTGGCTAGACACAGGGAATGTCTCTGTGCTCGTAGTCCAAGGGTTAGAAACCCCAGCCAGCTGCGAGTCCAGTGACAGAAACCCCAGCCAGGACTCTTGGAGAGCCACTCACTGGCCTGGACTCTGTCTCTTGGGAATACTTTGTCCACCATGTGCAGGAGAAAAGGACATCCAAGAAGACAAGTCAATAATGGATAGAATGGATGAATTGCAAAATAATTGTGCTGATAAAAGAAGCCAGACCAAAAAAACGTGGGCATACCATACGGTTCCATTTATACAAAGTTCTAGAAAATGCAAGCTAATCTACAGTGACAGAAAGCAGATCGGTGTTTGCTGGGGGACAAGGAGAGACAGGAAGCAATAGATTACAAAAAGGCACAAGGAGACTTTTGGGGATGATGGATATTTATGTTGGCTGTGGTGATGGTTCCGCAGTGTATCTGTATGTCAAAGCTCATCAAATTGTACGCTTTAGCCTTGAAAACATTAAGCTGGGTAAAATAAGTCAGTCACAAAAGGACAAATCTTATATGATTCCACTTATGCGAAATGTCTAGAATAGGCAACCGTACAGACACCAAGCTTATGAGTGGTTACCAGGGTGGGAGGGAGGGAGGGAGAGAGAGGGATTCATTGCTTAGGAGCCCTGCATTTCTAAATGTGATGAAAAAAATTGGAGATGGGCAGTGGTGATGTTTGCCCAACAAAACGAATGCCATTAATGCCACTGAATTGTACATCTAAAAATATTGAAGTGGCAAATGTTTTGTTATATATATATTTTTACATCAGAATTGACTCAATTGGCAGCTGTTTTTTATTGCTTTAATTTTTTATTGTGATGGTTAAGTGAGATGTGTTACATACCACATCTGGAACACAGTAAAACACTTAGAAAATCTTACATTTCAAGAAAGATGCCCTCATCCTTAACTTTGGTGAAGGGTAAGGCAGTACACAATACTGGGGAAGCCAGCATTACTTTTCAAAGGCGAGGTCACAGAAGCTCCATAGACACATCCAAACTCCCTGAGGGACTGAATTGCTGGGCTGAAGGCTATGAGGGCCATGATCTTGGGGAATATCTAGCTAAACTGGCATAACATAGTTTATAAAGAATATGTTCTATGTTCTACTTTGGTGAGTAGCGCCCGGGGTCTTAAAAGCCTGTGAGCTGCCGTCTAGGTTACTCCACTGGTCTCACCCCTTCGGGAGCAAGGAAGAATAAAGAAAATTAAAGACACAAGGGAAAGATTAGTCCAAACGTCTAATGGACCACATCTACCACGGCCTGCACCAGACTGAGTCCAGAATGACAAGATGGTGCCCAGCTACCACCACTGACTGCTTTGACAGGGGTTGCAACAGAGTCCAGACAGAGCTGGAGAAAAATGTAGAACAAAATTTTAACTCAAAAAGAAAGACCAGACTTGCTGGCCTGACAGAGACCAGAGAAACCCTGAGAGTTCATCTCAGTAATGAGGTCACTCCCGAGGGTCACCCTTCAGCCAAAGATTGAACAGGCCCATGAAACAAAACAAGACAAAAGGGCACACCAGCCCTGGGGCAGGGACTGGAAGGCAGGAGGGAACAGGAAAGCTGGTAATAGGGAACCTAGGGTTGAGAAGGGAGAGTGTTGACATGTCATGGGGTTGTTAACCAATGTCATAGAACAATGTGTGTACCAACTGTTTGATGAGAAACTAGTCTGTTCTGTAAACCTTCATCTAAAGTATATAAAAAAAAAAAGAAAAAAATATTGAACTGGCAAATGTTTTATTATATATATTTTTTACCACAATAAAAACACATCTAAAAAATTATACACGTTAAATATGTGCAAGTGTAGAGATGGTGAGTTGTTGTTGTCAGGTGCCTTCAAGTCGGTTCCAGCTCAAAGCCACCCTATGTACAACAGAACAAAACACTGCCCAGTCCTGCACCATCCTCACAATTGCTGCTGTTTGATCCCATTGTTGTAGCCACTGTGTCAATCCATCTTCTTGAAGGTTTTCCTCTTTTTACTGACCCTCTACTTTACCAAGCATGATGTCCTTCTCCAGGGACTGGTCCCTCCTGATTACATGTCCAGAATATGTGAGACGTAGTCTTGCCATCCTTGCTTCTAAGGAACATTCTCACTGTGCTTCTTCCAAGACAGATTTATTTTGCTCAGATGCCCTCAGCAAGTGAGTGGTGGGGCTGGGACTGGGACCTATACCAAAATGACTCTGCAGACCAAGCTGTTAAGTCCAAAGAGGTACTTAGTCCTGGCTGTGCCACTAAATGGCCATGTGACTGAGTTGGGGGGGTCTCCAGGCAAATATCCTGGGGGATAGGGAGGGGGAAGAACTGGACACCCCCAAGCAAATACCTCTTTGTAATAAAAAAAAAATTTTTTTTTTGGTCACCAGATTGTCCCCAAAATTAGACAAAGCCCATAGGTCTTAAAATAAAAAGCTGGCTGATGCCACTTAATTATAATGTAGCAATTTGAATTTATGAGTCACCGCTATGTTAAATGTAAAAGTGCGTTTGGCTTTCAGCTATATATTTTTAAAGGGTGGGCGGGTCACTTGTGCTTGGGTGCTCTAGCCCCTCAGTGCTGGTCCCCTCAGTGAGAGTCCCTGACGGCTGTCTGCCTGGGCCAGCCAGGTGACAGCCTATCCACATAGTTGATGCTGCTGATGCAGACCTTCTGAGCCCCACTGACAGGAGGGCTGTTCCTCCCCTTACCGGGGGAGAAAGTACCAGAATTCCAGGGCCTTTCCTCCCTTTTGGAAACCTTAATGGCATAGTGGTTAAGAGCTACGGCTGCTAATCAAAAGGTCGGCAGTTTGAATCCACCAGGTACTCCTTGGAAACCCTACAGGGCAGTTCTACTCTATCCTTTAGGGTCACTATGAGTTGGAATCGACTTTTCGGCAATGGGTTTTTGGTTTGGTTTCCTCCCTTCTGGACATCCCAGGACTCTCACTTTTCCTGAGAAGCTTTTCTTTCTGTCTTACTGGGGCCTAGGGCTTCTTTTGCCCACACCTGTAAGTCTCCATGTGTTCTCCAAGTCCCTGCTTTCTCCATTTAGTGGGGCAAAAAACCTTCTGTTAGTTGACCTTTAAGTCTAAAAAAGTAGCCCTTAATTGGATTAATGCCATGACTTTGAGCAGGTTACTTTAGTCCTCTTTGTGTAATAAAAATGATAATTAGTTAAATGACACTAGGCAAGTCATCTGTCTTAGTCATTAGTCATCTAATGCTGCTATAACTGAAATACAAGTGGATGGCTTTAACAAAGAGAAGTTTGTTTGTTCACAGTAAGGTAGGCTAAAAGTCTAAATTCAGGGTGTCAGCTCCAGGGAAAGGCTTTCTCTCTCTCTCGGCCTTCTCTCCAATCTCCCCCGGACTAGGAGCGTCTCCATGCAGGGACCTCGGGTCCAAAGGATGCACTTTGCTCCTGGCACTGCTTTCCTGGTGGTATGAGGTCCCCAACTCTCTGCTTGCTTCCTTTTCCTTTTATCTCTGGAGACAGGCCACACCCCAGGGAAACTTCCTTTACCTTGGATCAGAGAGGTGACCTGAGTAAGGGTGGTGCCACCCTAATCCTCTCAATATAAAATTTCAATCAAAAAATGGAGGACAACCACACAATACTGGGAATCATGGCCTAACCAAGTTGATATACACATTTCCGGGGGGCCATAATTCAATCCATGACATCATCTAACCTTTCTGTGCCTCACTTTCCTTGCCTGTAAATGAGGTGATCATGGTAGTACCTAATTCATATGGTTTTTATAAGGATTAAATGAAATAATAGAAGTGCACAGAATTGAGCCTGAAATAAAAAGTAATTGTTAACTGTCATTGAGTTGTCCTTGACTTTGCCATTTACAAAGAGCTTTAGGTGTTAATTTTGTCACAGAAGAGCTTTCTAACATTCAAGGAAGTTGAGTAACTTGCTTAGTTAGTGAGTACAGGGCTAGAACTTGAGCCAGGGATTGACTAGAAGATGAAAAAGATTCTTCCCAATCTAGCACTTTACAGTTATTCTTCTTTTTGACATCAGCAATGATAGCTTTGCAATATCCTTCCTTCAAGGTCACTTACAACTCTTGGATTGTCATGCGAGTATAGAAGAAGAGGGACAAGGACAGGAAGGACCCCTTCTGCCTCACTGCTACCTGTGGGTAAGTATGGGGAGTTGGGGGTGTGCAGGGTACCTATTCTGCTACACTGCTGCCCGCTGCTGGAAATGATTTGGAGGTGGGGTGGGCAGGGCACCCCCTCTGCTACACTGCCCCATTCACTTTACTGCTAACAATAAGTGGCTGCTCTCTCCTTTTTTTTTTAATTTTTATTGTGCTTTAAGTGAAAGTTTACAAATCAAGTCAGACTCTCATAAAAAATTTATAAACATCTTGCTGTATACTCCTAATTGCTCTCCCCTTAATGACACAGCGCACTCCTTCCCTCCACTCTCTCTTTTCGGTCCACTTGGCCAGCTTCTGACCCCCTCTACCCTCTCATCTCCCCTCCAGACAGGAGATGCCAACATAGTCTCATGTGTCTACTTGGTCCAAGAAGCTCATTCTTTACCAGTATCATTGTCTATCCCACAGTCCAGTCCAATCCCTGTCTGAAGAGCTGGCTTTGGGAATGATTCCTGTCTTGGGCTAACAGCAGGTCTGGGGACCGTGACCTCTGGGGCCATTCTAGTCTCAGACCATTAAGTCTGGTCTTTTTACGAGAATTTGGGGTCTGCATCCCACTGCTGCCCTGCTCCCTCAGGGGTTCTCTGTTGTGTTCTTTGTCAGGGCAGTCATTGGTTGTAGCCAGGTACCATCTAGTTCTTCTGGCCTCAGGCTAACGTAGTCTCTGCTTTATGTGGCCCTTTCTGCCTCTTGGGCTCATAATTACCTTGTGTCTTCAGTGTTCTTTATTCTCCTTTGTTCCAGGTAGGTTGAGACCAATTGAGGCATCTTAGGTGGCTACTTGCTAGCGTTTAAGACCCCAGATGCCACAACAGTGAGTAGCTTCTCTTATTAGCAGTATACCTCTGCTCATCTGGGGTCCACTGCCTCCTGCAAAAGGATTTTTCACTTCCAAAAGCATTTTCTGATTTGAATTCAAGTTATTTGGAACTGAATGTAAAGCATCCACAGTAATCTCAAATCAATAGCAATCCTGAAGGACGCTCAGACACTTGATTTAGAAGGATCTTTGTGAACCAGGCTAAAAACCTAGGATAAAAAAAAAAAAAAAACCTAGGATAGTGATGCCAAAACTGTAGCTTGTGATTCTTCTTTATTTAAGGCTGCAGAATTCCAAACTTTATCTGGAAATTCAGTGGTCTAGTTAAAAGGAACATTTTTCAGGGACAAAAACATTGAACTGAGTTTGTCTTCAAAATTGAAAGAAGGAAATAGCTGGTCTTTGCTCATTGTAGTTCCTTAACGCTCAGAGCTCTGACTTCTTGGTTACAAGAAGTAGAAAGTCTCTTGGGCTAATTGAAATAAAAGCTATGGGAAGAGCAAGGAACATCTGAAGGTGACAGGCTTATATATTCATATTCATACTCTTTTTCTTAAAAAAGCATCACCAACTTATATAAGCCTCAGACCTCACAGAAGCTGGATCCATCAGCTTTACTCTGAAGATTGGCCTCCTCTGTGGACCCACCGGTACAGGTGGCTTAAGTGGCTTCTCACCCAAAGCTCTGCACGTCATTCAAGTCAAGCCCCAGCTCCATCATCTGGAGTCTCTGACACCCTTAGCTCAATTCCTTGATAGAAAGAATCATACCAGTTGTTGATCAACCCATGCCTTCACTCTCTGCCATGCGATCACCTGGAATAGTGGAGTGGATGGGAATCCTGTGGGATCAAAATAGGTCCTGCCCTTTAGTGTAAACTGTGAGTGAATGTGGCTCCCAAAGAAGAAGGCCTCAATTGTGTTAACTACAGAGGGAAGCAAGACCAAAGACCCAGAAAAAAATGATCAAATCCTCATCTTCCTCTTCTTCTGTCTTTCTCTCTCCTTTCCTTGGAGGTGGCAGTATGACCAGAAGCTGTGAGGCAGCAGGGCCAAGGGGCTGGCACATGACCAGGGCCCAGGAAGTTGCAGTGGACCGAAAAGGTGGTGGAAGGGCTGGGAACTCAGAGGCAGCTGGCATTGTCTGAAGACTGGTTACATAGGGGTATTGAGAAAAGAAGTACATCTATTGAGACTAATTGGAGCCAGGTTTCTCATTGTTGGAGAAGAGATTTACAAACATGGACAGGGGAAAGATAGAAAGTGTTCTGAGATGACAGATTGCAATTGAAGTGCAGTGTAAACTCATGGTCATGGATAGAAGGATGGATGGATGGACGGACAGACAGACGGATGGATGGATAGCAACATATATAGATGTATGTATATACACACATATACTTCCTAGCTCGGTCTGCTAGAGGCAGAGGGCCTAGAAAACAATCAAACCTCAGTAGGAAGGATTACATTAAGCATCTGGTGTTTGGTTTCTAAATACAACCATCCACTGAAAGAGACCAGAACTCTGTGAATTAATGACTGATCCCAGGGCTGGGGCAGGGAAAGTACAAGATAACCGTGGAACATCTTGTATCAGAAAGTAAAGAAATGCTCAGAGAATGATGGACACACGTCAAAAGGGCATGGAAGTCACCTTGAGGGGTTCACTAAGCAAATATAGGACAACTGAGCACCAAAATAATTAATGATGTTAATAGACTACAATCCATTGTCTATACTGATATGAATAAATAGATAGGTGAGAAGTAGCTCTTCTTTAGTATAAAATGTCAGCAAATAAATATAGGCAGAATGACAGAAATCAGTTATCACCACTTGGCAACCACCATAGAGGTTAGCAATAAAGCCTTCAAAAAATGCTAAGGCTGGGTAGAAATTTGATGAAGAGCAGGATGTTGGCATAGCCTTGGGATACACTTGTCAATCACAAAGGGGAAATAATAGAGAAATCTGGCAGATGCCACCTTGACGGTATAGATAATCAAGAATCATTTCACCAGTGGTGTGGAAAGTTGCCACCATGAGGCCCCTTCTGTGATCTACTGAGGATCACAGAGCCACAGCCAGCCTCATTTCTGTGGTTTTCTTGTCAAAAATGCTGACCTGATTCTAGGCATGAAGAAGCATTGGACAAACCACGGAAGTTCTGAACTGTTTATAAACTGTCAAGGTCAAGAAAACAAGGAAAGACTGAGAACAGCTCTGTGTTGAAAGGGAATAAAGAAACACGACAACCAAATGTGAAGATATGTGATTCTGGGTTGGATCTTGAATCAGAAAAGAAAAAGGGATCTAGCTGGGATAGTTGACAAATTTTGAAAGAGGTCTGTGAACTACATGGTCCTGTTGTATCAATGTCGTTTCCTGGTTTGAAGGGTTTTGTGCTTGTTATGTAGGAGAGTGTCTTTGATTTGGGAAAATACACAGTGAAGTATTCCGGGGTATGGGGCATGTCTGCAACTTGTTCCCGTATATCAAAAAAACTCATTGCCATTGAGTTGATTCTGACTCATAGTGACCGTATAGGACAGAGTAGAGCTACCCCATAGAGTTTCCAAAGAGCCTCTGGTAGATTTGAACTGCCGAACTTTTGGTTGGCAGCTGTAGCTCATAACCACTATGCCACCAGGGTTTTCATATAGTTCAGAAAAATAATAATAATAAAAATGGGTAGATAACAGTTGTTAGTTGGTGTTGAGTTGGCTCCAACTCATGGCAACCATAAGTACAGCATAACAAAATATTGCCCAGCCCTGCATCATCTTCATGATCATTGGCATATTTGAGTCCATCATATATAGACAAGAAGGCACTTGGCCAGCTTCAGTTGTGTCTCTCCAAGCTCAAGACTCTTATAGCCTGTGATTTCTTTCCTTCACCCTGAAGATATTTTTCCTGTCTGTCTTTACTTCAACCAGACATCCCTTAATCTCACAGCACAAAGTCCAGGCAACATTTTTGACATACCTAAATTTATTTTTTTCCCCCTGAAGACATTTCCCTTCACTTCTCATGGCCTATAAGCTAGGGAAACCAAGAGGAAAAATGTTCGTCTGTCTTGGCCTGTCTGTAAAGAGGAGCAACACGGTAAGAAATTTGACTGAGATGAATTTTCAAAGGGCTGAATTTAATAGCAAAAAGCCAAATAAATCTCAGGGAGTGTATACACAAGACAGGAGGGCACTGCTTTGGGTCCCCATCTCTTAGAAGCTGGTTTATCCTGAGAAGAGCATGTCATCTTTTAAGAGCTAGTCTGATGTCAGGGTTAGTGATTGCTCTTGTTCTTTCCATCCATCATTTTTCATGTCCGGTAGGGTTCATCACCCATAATCCATTGTTTCAGAACAAGCCTCAGAATCATCTCACACCTAATCCTTTACTCTCATTCCGTTGGGGTGGGAGGGAGAGGAGACACGGATGGATCCACTGGGGTTGCAGGCTCTCACATGAATTGCTTCAAACCCAGGGAGGGATGAGAAGGAAGGGACAGAGGAGACAAATGACCTAGGGGTGCCCTGATTCTATGCTCTTAAACCAGGATGAGCCTGTTGTAAATACACTCTAAAAATCATCCCAATACTGGGGCTGTTCCTTCAGAAAACAGAACTCTGAAATAGTACTGTTTTCAAAAAATCCATTTTCCTGCTTTCTTATTACCAAAAGAAATACACAATCATAAAAGAAATTTTAGTAAATAAAAATAAACCAAAAATAGGAATGGGGGAAAGGAAAATCATTTGTAATGCTACTTATGTATACATTTTTTCTTTTTCTAAAAATTAAACAATCCTGTACTTGATTTTTTGAAACCTGCACTTTTCATTTCACCAACAGGTTAACTGGTTGACGTCGAGTCAATTCTGATTCCTGGTGACCCCATGCATGTCAGAACTGTGCTCCATAAGGTCTGCAATGGCTGGTTTTTCCAAAGTAGATCAGCAGGCCTTTCTTCTGAGGCATCTCGGGTGGACTCAAACCTCCAACCTTTAGGTTAGCATCTGAGCACATTAACTATTTGCACGACCCAGGGACTAACAAAAAAAAAAGCTAACCCATTGCCATCAAGTGGGTTCCAACTCATAGTGACTCTATAGGACATAGTAGAACTGTCCCATAGATTTTCCAAAGAGCACCTGGTGGATTTGAACTGCCAACCTTTTGGTTAGCAGCCATAGCTCTTAACCACTATGCCACTAGGGTTCAAAACATTACCTCTTACCATTAAGAGTCCTCCAAAGCTGTCCTTTGGTGGCTGCATTGTGTTCCCTGGGACCAAGCTTGACTTAACTAAACCTCTAATGGTGAAATTTTAGTTGTTCCCACATTTTATTATGTGGATAATCCTGTGAGGAATATTTTTTCAGCTCAGTCTTCACATGTAGCCATGATTATTTCCTTAGAACAATTCCCATAAGTAAAATTAATGCAGCAAAGGTATGCCCCTTTTTAAGGCTTTTGCCATATAGTGCCAATTTTCCCACCAGAGCAGTTATGCCAGTGAAGTAATACGTTCTTCCTTCCAGGCCATCACAGCCGCCAAGTTCTTTCATTGTCTTCTTTTCCCCATCGTGAAACTAATGGCATGCGACTTATTCAGACAGTTTAGAAAGGCGGGGCTAGCCTCAGTAGCTTGTGGAGAAGCAGAAACAGGCATGAGGCTGTGCCATAGTTCACAAAGTGTCTGGTCAAGAGAACATGGACTGTTGCTGGTCACTTCTCTTCACAGCTTAAAGACCTCAAAAGCCAGGATTGAAAAAAGAAGTTTTTTTTTAAATTTCTAGTCATAAAAGTTATACAAGCTCAATCTAGAAGATTCGAAAAGTAAAGAAACCTATAAAGAAAAAGAGTTCTCCAAAATTCCACATCCCAGAAGTTACCACTATTAACATTTTGGCAGATTTTCTTTTATTCTTCTTTCTTTGCATGTACGTTTCGTTCACGCAAATGAAATAACCCTGGTACAGCCAGAGTGCTCCTTGGAAGCGAGGATGGCAAGACTTCGTCTCACATACTTTGGACTTGTTATCAGGAGGGACCAATCCCTGGAGAGGGACATCACCCTTGGTAAAGTGGAGGAGCACAGAAAAAGAGGAAAACCTTCAGCGAGATGGATTGACACACTGGCTGCAACGATGGGCTCAAATATAGCAACAATTGTGAGGATGGTGCAGGACCGAGCAGTGTTTAGTTCTATTGCACACGGAGTCACTATGAGTCAGAAGTGACTCAGTGGCACATAACAACAACGCACCACGTTCCATTCTGTACGGAACCCCTGGGTGGTGCAAACAGTTAACATGCTTGGCTACTAACTGAAAGATTATGTTCGAATTCACTCAGAGGCACCTCAGAAGAAAGGCTTCGTGATCCACTTCCGAAAAATCCACCACTGACAACCCTATTCAGCACAAATCTACTCTGACACACATGAGTCAGAATTTACTCCATGGCAACTGGTTTGATTTTTTTTTTTTTTTTTTTTTTGGTGTATCCCGTTTTGTAGTTGGATTTTTTTCTTTGTTTTGTCCTATACCAAGGGCTCTCCCAACCTTCACAGGCTCAGGACGATGCCTTGCTCATCTCCCACATTCAGGAAGACACGGGCACTGTAATGTCCAGTCAGGGAGTGCTTCTTCAGCCCCGCTCCAAGGAGGAAAGCCACACATCTCACCCAATCCTTTGACCTCCAGCTCCAGCACTGACCTTTGAAACATTTTTAACTGGGCCTGCCTCTACAACAATCTATAAGCTATTAGCTGGGGGTGTATTAAATCTAGAAGGGTTCGTCCTTAAGACCTCAGCTTTATCCAGGGTCGATATGATAAACGACCCTCTGAAGAATGTTTCTGCATCTTCTGCAGAAGTCTTTGAAGAAAGCGTCTATTATGTGCCTCACTGTCCCTTATATTGAGAGTCTCATGATAAATTCAGGCTCACATGAAGTGTTGGGGAAAAGTTTGACTCTCCTGACAAATGGCTATACTTCCTTTTATCCAATAACTCATCACATTTCCCCTTTCGCTTTAGCTCAATTTAATGCGCAATTGCAGTAACTATCTTCTGCTGGGTTTCTGGTTTAATCATTTCCTCCCTTCATCCACATGACTTCGGATATTTTCTCTTTAATCTCACTGTCCTGGGACCTATATTTTTAACTGTCGGTCATCTCAAATTCATTTGGAAGTTAGTAGGTATACAAATCATAAGTAGTTAAACAAGTCCTACCTTAATCTTGACCCCTAAGCCACGTCTTTAAAGTCATACTGGTCTTAGTAATTAATGATTCCCTTCATTAATTCTAAGTTCTTTCCCGGTATTTCCAGGCAACTGCAGTTGGAAAAAGGAGTCCCTGAGTGGTGCAATTGATTAAGCACTCGACTGCTAACTGAGTGGTTGGCAGTTCGAACCCACCCAGGGGCACCTCTGAAGACAGGCCTGATGATCTACTTCTGAAAGGTCATACCCTTAAAAGCCCTATGCAGAAGTTTCTACTCTGCACTCACGGGGTCGTCATGGGTTGGAATCGACTCTACAACAACTGGTTTGGTTTTTGGTTTGCACCCACAGAGCCATTTTAAGATGCGGTTGAGTGTAGTAGGCCTGACTAAGAAGAATGGTATTTTTAGGAATGAATTGTTAAATATTGGGGTCCTTTAGTCATCATCCCACGTGACTGAAGTCCTAGGAAGCCTCCCTAATCAAATACACCCCCTTTTTTTATGTGACAGTGGTTTATTTCCCTGCATGGATGAAGTCCCTCCACATTCACGTTCAACAGCTTGGTGACTGGTGAAGTTAGATGGGGAGATCCTGGCCAGTTGGGCCTCTTGAGTGTGCCCAGGGACCCATGGGGTAGACCCCCTTGTTTCTACCTGAACCAGTCTGCCCTTTAGTATATACCCTTCCCTGCTTAGGCCCCACCATGACTTCTATAAAAGTCTCCCCATTTTGGCATATGTCACTTTGGTTATCACCTCCTACAACAGGGCCCATGCTTTAAGTGGTCGATTACATCAAAGACCTTAATTCTTCACCCCCCACCCCTGCAACCACACCTTTGCTGTAGTCTCAACATGGGCAGAATGTACTGCCTTTCTCCTTGACCTTAGGCCTGATTGTGTGATTAGCTTTGACCAGTGGAATAGGGTACAAGTTATAGTGTACCAGTTGCCACCCTGGGCCTTAAGAAACCTAGCAGATGTCCACTTGTTCTCCTGTGCTCCTGCCATAGCATGAGAAAAGCTTCAGTCTGGGACCCACATGAAGCAAAGGTTCCCCCCACCCCCCGACCTGTAGATCCATGAGCAAAATAAATGCTCATTGTTCATGCCATTGAGATGTTGCAGTTGTTTGCTATGCAGCAGAAGCTGACTGGTACATCCTGTTTAGATCCTTCCTAGAAGATCTGCTTCTTATTCTTGTCCTTATCCTCTTGGCCTTGATTCTTCAGACCGTCATTGAGTCCCAAGTCCCCTGGAAATTACATTTCACTTTTGTGTGCAGTCCCAGCCTGTCCCATGGACCCCAGCTCAGGTCAGAGTCCTGGGCTTCCAGCTTGTCCCACATGGGTAGGATCTCTAGGGTGTCCTAATAATGAGTAGGTACACAATGTATGCATTTTAGTCCCTAGCATTTGGGCTCAATACATCAAAATAGCTAATGCTTACTGAGCAAGTACCTATGTGTGTCATTTCAGATGCTCCTCAGAATTATATGGCAGGTATTATTATCCTTGTACACAGGAAGAGACTGATGCACTGAAAGGAAAGTCGTTTGTTCAAGTCTCAGTCACATGTTAGAATTTGAGCCCAGGTGTATCCAACTGCAGAGACCACATCATGTTAATGCTTGAAATTTACCTAAATTATTTGACTCACTCAGTGCCCCACCAACTAGGTTAGCAGAAAAGTCTATCTCAATCATGGCTGAGTTCCCTCCCCATTTCTGTACTCAGGACCAGAAAGGCAGGTGGTGGGCCAGGTCTAGGGTTCCTGGTGGCTGCCTTCTTTGGCATTTCTCCCTCCTCCCAGCCCCATTGCAGGTAGTCTGCTAGACAGGAGTTGTGGCAGGAACCTGCAGAGGTCAGACCCGCTGTGCTTCGTCCTGTCTGTAGCCAGTGGAGGCCGGAGAACTCAGAGGCAAGGGAGCAATGGCATAGGCAGGGAGGCTCTTTTGAGGCTTCAGGGAGGAGCTGTGTGGCTGGTGGGAAATCTGGAGCACACTGCTTTTCCAGGGCAGGCCTGAGACCCGCACTACTCCTGAGAATCGCAGAACCACTGGGTGGGACTCAGTGATGGTTTGGAGAATCAAGGCCAAAAGGATAAGGGCAAGAACAAGAACCAAATCTTCTAGGAAGGATCTGCACAGGGTGTACCAGTCAGCTTCTGCTGCATAACAAACAACATCTCAACGGCATAAAAAAATGAGCATTTATTTAGCTCATGGATCTACGAGTCATGTGGGGAAGTTCTGCTTCATGTGGGTCCCAGGCTGAAGAGGTAACAGCTTTCCAAGAGAAGCTCTTCTCACGGGCATGTCCCTAGAGGACTTGGTTTCAACCCCTTTGTTTTACAGATGGGAGAAAATGGAGCCCATTTCTCTAAGAGACAGCATCTCACTCTCCACTTCCCAGCAGTATCAGCAAGAGTTATAGTGCTGGGGCAGCAAGTTGATACCCTTATTAAACCTTTTGTAAGGCGTTGTCTTTAATTTAAACTGAGATTATATCCCTCTGTAGCTTGCACGTTTATTCCTATTACTGTACCGGTTTGTTCACCCTAGACTGTCATGGGCAAACTGCCATGTGCCAGGCATGGTGCTGGGCCCTGCAGCGTTGAAAGTAACACATTCTCCTTCATACTATCTTGCAGAGCTTTGATTTGAATAGGTGGGTGGCTTTATATCCTGAAAATCTGTCCTTTCCTCCTGTGACCCTCCCCACTCCTCAAGTCCCAGGGACAGATGGATTTTTTTCTCCCGGTAAAGCTCTCAGATAGGAATGTGTTTCTGAGCAGATAGGTGCCAATGTCATTCTGAAGAAAATGTGCTTCTCACCTCTTTGCTTATGTTGCACGTTCTCATGAGCCTGCATTCCCTCCCTACCATGTGAGAGACAGTTTTCACTTCCCGAGAGATTTAGTCCTTGGAATGGAGACCAAGAAGTAAGCCTGTTTCTGGTCAAGGGCACATCATCTAGCTTTTATCAGTTAGTTAGGGCAAAGAAGAGGGTTACTTCATTCCCTCCCTTCACACTTTTACCGCCCCCACCCCCTGCCCCCTGCCACCTGCATTCCACTCTCTGCCTGGGCCATTGACCTGCTTCAGAGTCTTTTCAGAGAAGAAAACCCTAGATCCACTCAGTCACATCCCCAGAATGGAGTCCCTGAGTGGTGCAAATGGTTAAGCAATTGGCTAACTGAAAGGTTTGTGGTTCGAACCCACCCAGAGGCACCTCTGAAGAAAGGCCTGGCAATCGGCTTCTGAAAGATCACAGCCTTGAAAACCCTGTAGAGCAGTTCTCCTCTGAACACACGGGGTCGCCATGAATTGGAATCAACTCGACAGCTGCTGAAAACAACAACAATGTCCGCAGGGGCCACAGCTCAGCCACCCCTCCGCAAAGCTGCATGTCCTCACTGCCCTTCAGCAGGTTCACTGGCAGTGACAGCCTGCTGATTCTCCGGCCGTGGCTTTCCGAGCTGCCTGTGCCTCTATCACCCCTCTCTGATGGGTGTAAATTGGATCACAAATCCTGCAATTCGTTTAGCTCATGCTCCGCTGAGTTTCCTCGGCGATTTTCTGGTTTATTGCCCGCTGCCTGGTTGCTAGATTCCTTGTAAATTGCATTGCCCTCTGCTCTGCTCTGCCATTTGTCCAGACTCAATGTGGAAGCTGTTGTCCCAGCACTCACCATGTGCCAGTCGTGAATCGCTCTCAAGAGACAGCTCCGCTGCTGCAGGGAGGCCTGCCACCTGAATGGCAAGGAGGCAGACCGGGAGACAACACCCCAAGGGCAGAGAGCTAATTTATGCCAGCCGGCGGAACTCGTCTTTCTTTCCTGTCTCATTCCAGAGAAGCAATCAATATATTGAGGTGGTGGGATTGCTCTGGGCTCTTAAAATGTTTCTTGACACGTCCCACCACACCCTAGGGACTGCAGATGACTGACAGACAGACGGCCTTCCACTAGCACTAGTAGGATGAGACTAGAAGAGCTTAAGAGTGCAGGCTGTAGGCAGAGGACCTAGGTTCAAACGCAAGCTCTGCCACTTCCTGGCTATGTGACATTGGATAAGTTACTTAAGCTTTCCATGCCTTAGTTGTTGTTGTTAGTTGCTGTTGAGTTAGCCCACGACCCATGGTGACCTCACGCACAATGGAATGAAATGCTGCCTCCTGCCCCATCTCCAGGATCTGTTCAGGATCAGACCATTGTGATCCATAAGGTTTTCACTGGTCGATTTTTGGAAGAACATCACCAGGCCTTTCTTCCTAGTTTGTCTTAGTCTGGAAGCTCTCTGAAACCTGTTCAGCATCACAGCGACATTCAAGCCTCCACTGACAGACAGGTAATGGCTGTGCTTGAGGTGCATTGGTGGGGTATCACACCCCAGTCTCTCACACAGAAGGCAAGAATTCTACCCCAGAATCACCAGTACACCACCCGTGTTTAGTTGTTCTTGTTGTTAGGTGTTGTTAAGTCAGTTCTGACTCACGGTGACCCTGTGCACAACAGAACGAAGCACTGCCTGGTCCTGCACCATCTTCACAATCATTGCTATGCTTCAGCCCATCATTGCAGCCACAGTGTCAGCTCACCTCACTGAGGGTCTTCCTCCCTTTCGCTGGCAGTCTACCAAGCATGAGGTCCTTCTCCAGGGACTGGTCTTCTTGATAACACATCCAAAGTACATAGAACAGTCTCGCCATCCTCACTTCTAAGGAGCATTCTGGCTGTACTTCTTCCAAGACAGATCTGTTTGTTCTTCTGGCAGTTCATGGAATATTCAATAACCTTCACCAAAGCGTAATTCAAATGCACCAATTCTTTTTTGCTCTCCCCTATTCGCTGTCCAGCTTTCACATGCATGTGAGGTGATTGAAAATACCATGGCCTGGGTCAGGCGCACCTTATCCTTAAAGTGACATCTTTGCTTTTTAACACTTTAAAGAGGCCTTTTGCAGCAGATTTGCCCAATGCAGTACGTCATTTGATTTCTTGACTGCTGCTTCCATGGGCATTGATTGCCGATCCAAGTAAAATTAAACCCTTGACAAATCCAATCCTTTTTCTATTTATCATAATGTTCCTTACTGGTCCAGTTGTGAGGATTTTTGTCTTCTTTATGTTGAGCTGTAATGCATACTGAATGCTGGGGTCTTTGACCTTCATCAGTAAGTGCTTCAAGTCCTCTTTACTTTCAGCAGGCAAGGTTGTGTCATCTGCATGTTGCAGATGGTTAATGACTCTTCCTCCAATTCCGATGCCCCATTCTTCTTCATATAGGCCAGCTTCTCAGATTATTTGATCAGTGTACAGATTGAATAACTATGGTGAAAGATACAACCATGATGCACACCTTTTCTGACCTTAAACCATGCAGCATCCCCTTGTTCTGTTCTGATGACAGCCTTTTGATCTATGTACAGGTTCCTTACGAGCACAATTAAATGTTCCGGAATTCCCATTCTTCCCAATGTTATCCATTATGTGTTATGATCGACGCAGTTGAATGCCTTTGCATAGTAAATAAAGCAAAGGTAAACAACTTTCCAGTATTCTCTGCTTTCAACAGTTACTCTTCTGTAAAATAGAGATAATAAGAGCACCTATGTCACTGGATTGTTGGGGAATTTAAATGAGACAGTGTATGTGGAGCACAGTGCCTGGCACATAGTAAGTGCTCAGTAAATGTTAACTATTATTACTGTTATTGTCCACAACATCGTTGTCCCAAAGCAGCATTGCCAGAAACGAGTGAACTCTTCTCATCTCCTCTCATCCCTTAACCCAGTTGATGTGTCACCTTCCTGCAGCACTGTTATTCTGACCAGCCCTTGAGCTTGCTGTTTCTTCTCAGTTCCCTCCCTTGTCCACCACCCTCTCTGGCTCCCACTAGTTAACACAGTGGTTCCATATTTTCTTGAGCCATTTAATTGGGAGAGGCTAGCCACTCATCATAATGAAGAGGGAACCGGACGGGCTTTTGCTCCTACCTCTTCAGGGTAGAATTATAAATTACATATCTCATTTATTTAGATCCCAGTTACATAAATTATGGGTAATGTTTTTGTAACATATACATATGAACCTTTATATAGATAAAATCTATATATAGGTCACTATAGAAAGGCTAATGTACATTCTCCCAGCATAGACCATTTCTCAAATGTTCTCGGCAGCCACCAGAGTCCACCAAGCTGGTGGAAGCATTCCATATGAACCTCCTTTTAGCTGCCATTAGAAAACATGTGGCAGAACTCTGGGGTTTTAAAAGCCACTTGTTTGGAGCCCTTCACAGGAACCCAGAGTAGAAGGGACCTTACAAGTCAGTGAACCCAACCTTAACCCCAGAATCTCTTTTCTAGCAACCATTAGTCAATACGTACTGAAGATGTCCACTGAGGAAATAGCCTGTTCCGTGAATGGGTGGTTCAACGTGTTAGAAAGTGATTTCTTATATTGAACTGAAATTTGCCTCTTTACAACCCCTCACTCTTCACCCCACTCATTCTTGCCTCTCGGCCAATATAGGAAAAGCCTAGCCCTCTGAAACAGGGAAGGCTCTTCAAATAGTTAAAGCAGCCCTCTCATCTCTCCTCACCCTCCCTTCTCCAAGCTAAATATCCTACATTCCCTCAAACATTCCAGACCTAGTTTCCTGACTCTTCTCCATCCCAGTCATTTCCCTCTGACCACACCTCATCTATTAATACGCTTCTTAAAATGTAGAGCTGGAAATGGAATGCCCTCACCTAGATGTGGTCTGGCTAGCCCAGCATTCACGGCTCTAATGTCCCATGTCATGGCTCTAATGTCCCAAACCCACGATTCTGACTCACAGTGACCCTACAGGACAGAGTAGAACTACCCCATAGAGTTTCCAAGGCTGTAATCTTTAGGGAAGCAGATTGCCACATCTGGTGGATTCAAACTACTGACCTTCCAGTTAGCAGCCATGGTGTTAATTATATCACCTAAGACCGAGTTAACTTTGCAGTAACTTTAACAACCAAAATCACTCTTGGATCTTTTTCACAGGAACTGATGCTAAGCCATGGCTCCACTAACCTGCACTTGCAAAATTGATTTTTTGAACCAAAGAGCAGAATTTATACTTGTTTCTTGTGGTCTTTGGCTCAGCATCTCCGTTTCCTCTACCAAGTAGGAATACGTGCTACAAGAGGGTGGACTCAACCACCCCACCAGTTTGTGAAGCTTGAATCTTACAGTGAACCTGGGTCGCTTATTTCTGCTTCTCCAGCACCTAACATGGTGCTTCGTATTAGTAGGCGCTCAATAATAGCTGAATTTGCACCCAACCTGCTATGTCACCTCTTACATCATAAGCTCAAATATGTGATAAATGTGAAGCCTCTTTGAAGATCGTCAAGTACTATGTGTGGGTATCAGTCATTGTTAATGTTATTATTACCGTTACTAAAAGCTTATTGGAAGCAGGAACCATATGTTCTTTTTCTCTATCTCCTGTGAAGTCTTGAAACAGCAGGCAACCCATAAATGCTGTTGGCTGAACTGAGTTGAAAGAGCTTGCACAACATCTCAGATGTGGACTTAGTAGGAGAAAGTCCAGACATGGGGTGGAAAGCAGAAGTGTGGCAGGAGATTTAGGCATAGGGCAAAAAGAGGAAAGCCAAGAGGACTTGAAAGACGAGAAGCTGGGTCTATGCCTAACCTGTAGGGTGTAGTTTCCCAAGGTTTCTACATTGCATCAGCTAGCTATTGGTGCATTAGCTAATCACTCCATAACTCCATAGCTTAAAAGCAACAAGTATTTATTATTGTTCATGAGACTATGAATCAGCTGGGCAGATCTAAACCTGACCTCACCTGGGCTCCCTCCAGCATCTGTGATCAGCTGGTGGGTCGGGAGGAGGCCCCACACATATCTCTGGCAGTTGACTGGCTATAGGCTGGGGTGATGGGAGGGGCCGGTGACTGGGCCATGTGTCTCTCGTCATCCAATTAGGTACTGCTTTTGTTCAATCTTTTCTCCATTATCATGCTGTCACTTATTGGCCCAGTTGTAAGGATTTTTGTTTTCTTTATGTTGAGGTGTAACCCATACTGGAGTCTGTGGTCTTTGATCCTCATCAGTAAGTGCTTCAAGACCTTTTCATTTTTAGCAAGCACGATTGTCTCATCTGTATAACGCAGGTTGTTAATGAGTCTCCCTCCAATCCTCATGCCCCATTCTTCTTCATATTGTCCAGCTTCTCAAATTATTTGCTCAGCATACAGATTGAATAAGTATGGCGAAAGGATACAACCCTGACACGCACCTTTTTCTGACTTTAAACCATGCAGTATTCCCTTGTTTTGTGCAAAGGACTGCCTCTTCAACTATGTACAGGTTCCTCAATTAAGTGTTCTAGAATTCCTATTCTTCCCAATGATATCCGTAACTTGTTATGAGCCACACAGTCAAATGCCTTTGCATAGTAAATAAAACAAAGGTAAACATCTTTCTGGTATTCTCTGCTTTCAGCCATGATCCATCTGACACCAGCAATGATATCCATCATTCCATGTCCTCTTCTGAATCCGGCTTGAATTTCTGGCAGTTCCCTGTCAATGTTTTGCTGCAACCACTTTTGAATGATCTTCAGCAAAATTTTGCTTGCATGTGATACTAATGATATATTTTATAATTTCGACATTCAGCTGATCACCTTTCTTTGGAATAGGCATAAATATGGATCTCTTCCAGTCGATTGTCCAGGTAGCTGTCTTCCAAATTTCTTGGCATAGACAAGAGAGTACTTCCAGCACTGCATCCATTTGTTGAAACATCTCAACTGGTATTGTCAGTCTCTGGAATCGAAGCTAGCCTGTGCTTATTCACTGGTGGCTTAGCAGGGTTCCAAGAGGAAAAAGCAGTACACAAGATGTCTTGAGGTCTTGGCTTGGAACTGGCACATGTCACTTCCCTTGCATTTCATTGGCCAAAGCAAGTCACAGGCCAGCCTAGATTTAAGGGCTGGGGTAAAAAAATAAGCCTCCACTTTTTGATGCAATGAGCAGCAAAGTCACATTGCAAAAGGTGTAGATACAGGGAAGTCTAAGGACTTGGGGACATTTTAATAATCCATTTATCCCATTCTTCCTACCTGTGTTTCTTCCTTTCTTTTTTCCTTCCTTATAGCCTTTCTTTCTTCCATCATCTGTCCATTCATCTATCCATCTGTCCATCGGTCCTGTCCTTTCATCCATGCTTCCATCCATCCAACTACTTATCCACCCATCTGTCCTTCTATCCTTCCATCCATTCTTCCATCCAATACACACTGATTGAATATCAACTACAGGGCAGGACCATGCTAGATGTTGATGGCATGAACTTTAGAGTTTGGAAGGAGATCCTGACCAGAAAACACCACCACTGAAACAGATGAGAGGTTGGGTTGCTCCTAAGAGTACGTGATTGCTTACTTAGGCATCAGTAGTCTCTGTCTCGCCATGGTCACAGGAAGATGGCCCCTGTGAAGATGCTCCATCAGTGCTCCTTTGCTTTTGTGAGCAGGCTGTACCCCGATGTCCAGCATTGTTGCTGCCGCCAGAGCCCCAGACAATTTATGAATTCGGTCAGTCACTGCACATTGTCACGCTGCATGTCAATCTAGCCCTGGCAAGGACATAAACAACCTGATAGGCCTCTCGAGGACCCGTGGAGCCCTGCAGCTTTAATTGACTGCAGAACTCTCCCAGGATGACTTGGGACAAGGCTAGGACCGCAGGGCTGGGTGCAGCCAGCCCGTGTAGTGCTCTTGACAGGGCACTGTTACAGCTCAGTTTTATGAGCTCTTAAATCTCAACATTTACTAAAATGAGAGAGCCCGGCAGAAAGATTAAGCACTGCTGGGCCCTTTAAATCATTAGCACCAGCCATCGTGGGGGCTAGATTTGTTTTAGGCCCTGGCATGATCTCTGTGTCAAAGATGCAGGGGAACAAGCAGTGGTTAAGGGCTTGGGCTCCTTTCCAAGTTCTGCCATTTGCTAGCTGTGTGACCTTGAGCAGGTTACTGAACTTCTCTGTGCCTCAGTTTCCTTTTCTATAAATGGGGTTCTAAGCACTTGAGGGAGAATGCCTCATGAAGATCAAGAATCCTGCTATAGGATCCATCTAGCGACGCTATGAGTCAGAATCGATTCCACAGCAGTGGTTTTTTTTTTTTTTTAGTTTCTGATTTATTATAGGATCCAACTACTCCCGAGCTCTTGGTGGCTTCCAGCTGCAGGCAGAACCTCTGCACTCCCACCTCAGCCCACAATGACTTGGAACTGAGGGAGGTCCAGGACTGACAGGTGTCTGTAGTAGCCCTCAGCTCTTAAATTAGCCAGAGTCAGAAAGAGATGTCCTGAGCCAACCGTAGATTGACCCTGGAATACTCTATAATCACTCCAAGTTGCTGGAGACCCAGGTATAGATGAGCCACAACTGCTGTCATGCCCCTTATCTGCTGGGTAACTAAGGACAAGTCACTTCACCTCCCTGAGCCCCTGACAGTAATGCTTCCAGGGACTCTGATGCAACAAATAGCACATCAGATGTGACAGCCTCTTAGGAAGTGTAAATCTCTGTGCAATTCATTCATTCACTCAGCAAGCATTTATAGAACACCATGCACTAAGCATGCTGCCAGGCCCTGGAGAAAGATCAACAAGGCTCCCCTCTTGCTCACCAGATGCTCACAGCTGGAGAAGCAGTCAACGAGCTTCTGTCATAGAGACAGGCTCTAGTGGAACTCAGAGAGAGGTACCAGGTGTGTCTGGGGTGTCGGGAAGGCTTCACAGAGGAGGCAAAAGCTGTGAAGGCATAACAGACCGAGGGGATTAGCCAGGCAGATGAGGGCCGAGGTGGAGGCAGAGCTGTTGCAGGCCATGATAGGGAGCTAGCTACCTGCTGCCTGGCTGGGCCTGGGGCACCTATCAGCAGTAAGGGGAGCAGCTGGAGAAAAGCATCAGGGTCAGCTCATGGAGGACCTGGTGGGCCACGCCCAGGAGGCTGGAATTCAATCTGAAGGCTTGTCGTTGTTGTTGTTGTTATTAGTTGCCATCAAGTGGGCTCTAACTCTTGGTGGCCTTATGTATAAAAGAATTAATTTAAACATTGCCTGATCTACACCCTCTTCATGATTGTTGGTACATTCGAGTCCATTGTTAAAGCAATTGTGTAGCGGCTTCCAACCTGGGGGCTTGTCTTCTAGCACTATATTGGTTAATATTCTATTGTGATCCATAGGGTTTTCATTGGCTAATTTTTAGAAGTAGATTTCCAGGTCTTTCTTCTAGTCTATCTTAGTCTGGAAGCTCTGCCGAAACCTGTCCACTGTGGGTGACTCTGCTGGTATTGGAAATGCTAGTGGCATAACTTCCAGCATCCCAGCAACACACAAGCAAGCACAGTAAGACAAACTGACAGAAGGGTGGTGGCATCTGAAGGCTGTGGGGTATAATTAGCAGCGGTGACAGCTATTGCCAAGACCGGGCTTGCACTCATGGGGAATGACCAAGCCATGCTAACAGGCATCGTTTTCTGAGCACTTACTATCCACAGGGCACCTTTACACACATTCTCCCATTAAAAAACTCACCCTATAAGGCAGGGCCTGCTATTCTCTATATTTTGCAGATCAGGTGTCTTGGTACCTCACCTGAGGCCACTCAGTGAAGAGGCAGCAAAGCCAGGGTTTGAACCCTGTAGTCTGCCTCCAGGCCCATGCCCTTGGCCTAGGAGTTTTAGCTCCTTGCTAGGAGCCTGGCTGAAGTTTGGCCTCCACTGAGCCCTCCAAGACTCCTAGGAGAGGTCTTTTCCCCTCGGCCCCCAGCACTGGCTCATCCATCTTCACCTGCAGCACTCACCTCCCTCAGCCTGCCTGTCTCCCTCTCCTAGCAACAAATGCGGGCCCCACCTGATGCATGTTTAACCTCCCTCCCAGGGCCTGGCGTGGAGCCTGCCAGGAAGCCTTGGCCCCAGAGAGCATGCTTTGAAATCCTCTTCATTAGAATCCTACTGTGGGGAATTAAAACTATGAGCTTAAAGCTTTTCTGGGCAGCAAATAATAATTACGGTAATACTGTTTTAGAAGATCAAATATTTATAGTAGGGTAGACTCCATCGTGTTGCCCGTTGTCTGAGCTTCTGGGGCTATAGCAGCTGCATTATGAATGGGTTCAGTCATTAAAATGCTTTCAAAACCATTTGTGCTCTGGGCAGCTCCTCTTGGAGGGCCATGGCCTGGTCCAGTGTGAGAAACACTGCCCAGGGCTCAGGACCCGGGGCTCATCTCTACAGGGGCCACCACTGGACACAAGGACTGCCCACAGGGATGTCTACTTCACCACCTACTCCTGGGGCTGGGGGAGATATCCCTCCTTTCTTCAGGTGCTGGGTTTCCCATTAGAGCCCTTGACAGGATTCTTATCAAAAGAGTGCATTCCACAAAGTTGGAAGACAGTGTCTGCCTTCCACATGGCTGTCCCCTAGGGCCTGGCACAGTGCCTGGCCCACAGTAGGGACTGAATAGATGATTGCTGAATGAACTCATGACCCTAAACTTTTTTTTTTTTAAGATCCAGTGTTTGGGCCATCAGAGAGGGATTGTCCTCTTTTTCCACCTCTAGCTGTGTTTTCTATGCACTCCATCTTGTAATACACTCCATTTTACAACATATTATTTCTTTTTTTTATTTGACATCAACTTTTTCAGGGTCTAAAATATATTCCTTTCTCACTTGCTTTTTTCTTAACCATTTTCTTTTTTCTTGTCCTCGGCTTATATTACTCTATTATTGTTACTGTTAAAAGTTTCATTATTATTATTGTATAGTTATTATTTTTATTTCTCTTGCTTCTCATCACTAATCAATTCCCCCTTGGTCTCCTGGAAGCTCGTCTGAACTGTCTCTGATTTAGGGATGCCCATTGACCAAGATGCCTGCCACCCTCCAGCTGTGGCTAGTCCAATGCTGAGTTCAGGGGCAGAGCAATGTTTTCTGGCAAGAGGCCAATGTCCAGGCTTCTGGAATGCCCTCCTGTAAATGGCTGCTGAGGATCGTTTGCAGCCTCTCCAGGTCCCTTTTCTTGATTCTATTTGATAGATCAATAGGACAGAATTCAGATCTGGGAGATATCCCAGGATATTCCCTTCTCCTGACAGTACCTCCCAAGTCAACTGACTGAGAAGTGGACCAAATGAACTCTGGGACCTGGGAACAACACAGGTGATGTGACTTTTATACATATCCATTTGCATGGATAGGAGGTGATGAACAAATCAAAGTGTACCTGTTGCCATCAAGTCGATTCCAACTTAAGGTGACCCCATGTGTGTCAGAGTAGCACTGTGCTCCATAGGGTTTTCAATGGCTGGTTTTTCGGAAGTAGATTGCCAGGGCTTTCTTTCAAGGTGCCTCTGGGTGGACTCAGATCTCCAGCCTTTCTGTTAGCAGCTGAGTGTGTAAACTGCACCAACCAGGGACTCTAATCAAAGTATGACCATTGTATATGCAGGCTATGTTTGTCCAGGAAGTAACGAGATTGATTTTCTTATTTGGTTCTAAAGACCAAAAGAGGTCTTCAAGAGAGTCCCATGTTGATTCTCCCAGATGTGAAGCCTAATAAGTGTTTTTGAAATTTTTTAATAACTTACTTCTATCAGTTTGCCATGTAGCTACCGTCTCCCAGAGCACCGATAGATTAGAGGCAAATGACTTCTTTGAAATATCCTGCTTACTTATGTGTTCAATGATCTTACCCTTTATTATAGATCAGTGGTTCTCCATCTTGTTCATGTGGCTGAGCACCTGGAAGTTACGGGGCTCTTTGTGGAACACCATGAAATACTGACATATTTAATCCCATTATATGAGCCAGGAACAATTTTACTAATGGAAAATATGACTGCATTAATGTGTGCAATATAATATCACAACCACAAACACACGTATCCTAGAAAAAACAAATAAATGAGCGGCCAAGCTAACACTGGCTGGTTCTGAAATTCTCTTTAGTATTTGTTCGCTGCTTGTTCATTCATGCTGTTATCTCCAAGACCAGCTAGCAGTCAAGGAGCAGTAATGGTGGTGGTGTGCCGTCAAGGGGGTTATGACTCATAGTGACCCTATAAGACAGAGAACTGCCTCCATAGGGTTTTCTAGGCTACCATCTTTACAGGAGTAGATTGCCAGGTCTTTTCTTCCCCACAGAGCTGCTGGGCAGGTTCAAACTGCCGACCTTTCAGTTAGAAGCCGAGCGCTTAACCAACATGCTACCAGAGCTAGTCAAGGAGCATAAGGTGACAAATTTTTAGGAAAAGATTAAGAATCAGGGGATGAGAAGACCAAGCAATCGTGAGCAGGAATCCAGTCCTTGAGGGTTCAGGAAGCTCCTTCTGGCTGCCCAGAGAGGGACTTGGGCAGCTCCCGCAGTGCCCTGGGCACTGTCCTGAATCCCTGCAGCTGCTGAGAGGCAGTCTTTGTGGGCCTGGTACCATCTTCCCATGGGTACCATTGAACCCCATCAGATTCCTGTGTGACTTGCTTGCTGCTGAGATGATATCCCTGCTACTGCATGTCCCCATGCATCCTTATGTTGCCTAGGTAAATGTCTTTGTGACCTGGATGAACCAGGTGGGCATAAGCAGAAGGATAGAAAAGCAGGAATCAAAGGGAGAGTTACCGCCTGGCCATCCGTGGTGTCATCACTAGCCTAATCCTGTGCTGCCCAAGGACAGGGATAAAAGGCTCCGACCTCTGTTTCTTTCTTTTCCACAACATCCCTACCCTGGGCCCACAGTCATAACGGTCCTATCTAATTGAGAGCCACTGTCTTCATGGGCTCAGGTCTTCAAACAATGTTTGCACCACTTAGTTCTACACCCACCAAGACAAGATCACCCTAGCAGGAAATCTCATTACTTCTTGTTGTTGTGAGGTCCTGCACCATCCTCACAATAGGTGTGTTTGGGCCCATAGTGGCAGCCACTGGGTCGATCCATCTCTCAGAGGGCCTTCCTTTTTTTTTTTTTAACTGACCCTCTGCTTTACCAAGCTTGATGTCCTTCTCCAGGGACTGGTCCCTCCTGATAACATGTGCCAAGTGTGTGAGACAAAGTCTCGCCATCCTGGCTTCTGAGGAGCATCTGATTACTAGGTCCTACCAAATGCTGGTTCACTCATATACCCCTCCTCTGTGGATTCCCTTTGCCTAGTTGGCTTCTTCACCCCACTTCTGCCCACAGTAATGGCTTAGCATCATGGTGGGGAAGGGGTTCTATATCATGCTCAGACCCTACCAGTAGCCACCTCAGGGAGCAGTCCCCCAGCCAAGAAACCTCAGAGTCACATTTAGCTTCAGTCCCATCTAATTGTAAGACCAGCTCATCTGGCCTCCTAGAAGACCTCCATGCAGATTGTGATTTGCTCCATGATGAAAAATACATTAAATGTTCTAAATTTATCATTTTAAAGCTAGCTCTTGGAGATGGTCTTTTGGGTACGAAGTTGACAATACCAAAGAAGGAAAGAAAAATAGTTTATTTTTTACAATTTGGGTCAGAGGGTAAGATTATCACAGGTTTGATTAAAGGTGAGAATTTCTGGGGTCGCTGGAAAGTCTAGTCCTCTCTGCCCCCAGGGAAATATTTTACTTAAGATTATGAATTTTGAGATTCTCCAGCAGATGATACTTGAGAATCCCATGTCTGGGGGATTCTTCCAGGTGCAGCAAGATGGAATGATGATGCCCCTGCCAAGTCTAGACAGCTGACCAGACCCTGTCCCCCAGAGAAATTCCACTAGGCCAGTGGAATGAGGGCCCCCAGCTTCACCCCAGTAATCCCTTTCTGCTTTGCCGCTTCCTAAACGTTTATCGTTTGCCAGGGGATTATCATTTCATATGCTGCTTGTCATCAGGCTGTTAAACTTCTAGCTCTTATATTTTCATTTTGGCCATTTGGATTTTCCATCTCGTTGTCTCTTATCTGCAGTGCAGAATCGCCAAGGAGCCTCAGATACTCTTTCCAACCCCAACACAGTTTTTCTCTCCTTTCAGAGGGTGAACCTGAACAGGAGCAAAGGGATGAGACCCCAGGCCCCCCGTCCCACTGGCCCGGGGCAGAGGGAGTGCTTGCAGAGGGACCCTTGGAAGGCCACCCCACCTCCAGAATGAAGCAGAGTATGGCCTCAGGACATTTCACAGGGAGCAGAGAGGCAGGAAATTCTGACACCGTTGCTTGTGTAACTCGGCATCACCTCCTGGCCCAAGTCATTAGGAAATTTTCTGTTTCTTTTAATGTCTGTGTCTCACCAGGCTGTGAACTCTTCAAGGACAGGGATAATAATAGCGCTAATAGCCATCATTTATTCATTTCTTACTATGTGCCATGCGCTATTTGAAGTATTTAATATACATAACCTCATCTAATCCTCATTACAGCTCAGCAAGTTAGGTGAGCCATTGTCTTCATTGCGGAGATGGGAATGCTGATCCAGACAGGTTACTTGACTTCTCCAGGGGAGGAACTGAGAGTTGAACCCAGTCCGATCAGCTCCAACCAGTTCTTTACCCCAGCACCAACCACCGCGCCTGTCACACGGTAGATGTTTAATAAAATGTGGTTAAAGGAACCAGTAGATCAATGAATGTCTTCTCCCTGCTGGCCCTGCTTCCCCCAGGCTCAGCCTGTGCAAACAGCTGCCTCCATCAGCTCTTCCTATAGAGCAACTCTGAAGCCTGGCTCTTCCCACCATGTGCCCTGATTTCTGCTTTAAGAACCTGGTCGTGGTGTGTTAAGTGCCTCTACAATGTACCAACGAGGAGCATGTGATTCTGGGAGGAGAAGAGCAGGACATGGTTTCTGACAGTGAAATGTGCAGAGGCCAAGAGGTAAGAGAAACCAAAATTCTTGGCAGGAAACCTATGGGCATGGCTGTCACAGAAGTGTTAACTGCCCGAACCAGACTAGGACCAGATCAGGTCCAGGTCCCAGCTCAGTGCAGCCTGTCTGAACAGAAACGGACATGGCTGTCAAGGCAAAGTGAAAGTGTTTATTCAGTTGGCCAAGTAAAGGAGCATGCCGGGACTGCAGTCGCCAAGGCAGCTCCCTGAAACTGGGTGGGGGTCAGCTTTTAAGAAGTCATCATAGTAAGCAGAGTCAGGAAGTTATGCATAATTCATGATTTTTGCTGATTATTCAGTGCAGGGCAGGGCTAAGAACTGGCACAGAAGCAACCGTCGGACCCTTCGCCTCTGAAACGCACTCAGCTTTCACAGATGACGAAAGTCCGATGAATTTTTATTCCTTGGCATGAGTCTTTTGGTTCCTTGACATGAGTTTTTCCATTTACCTGCGCATATCTGGTGATCTGGTGCTGGTTTTTCTCAGAAATTTTTTATGACTTTTAGCTACAGGAGTTACCCTAAAGTACGGAAGTGGTTAAACATAGACAATTCTGATCTGAAGCCCTGATGTAGTCTGCTTCTATGGTGAGGGCAGGAGTGCGGTTTAGCAACCGCCTCAGAGGTAAAACAGGAGATTTGCTTCACCTCATTAGCACGTGTCTCCCTTTCCCAGTTGCAGGTGGATCTTCTTGCACCTGCCCTTGGGTCTTGGTTGCTGAGGAATGATGTAAAAAGTAGATGTGAGCAGGGGCCTGGTCCCTGGGTGTCCCACTGAGAAGAACACAGTGTGCCTGGATCTTTCACGGAATCAGGAATCAGAGAGCAGGAGGGCTCCTAAGGGGAGCAAGGTAGAGTGGGACAAGGTGGGCTTTAGAGCCAGGCCAACTTGGTACTCCTTCCTAGCTGGGGGATCTTGGGCAAGTCTCTCTGAACTCCCTAAGCCTGCATGTCTTTATCTGCAAGAGCAGGACAATAAGACCTACGTTGTCAGGATTAATAAAATGTAAATATGTAAAGAGCCTACCTCCTTCTCTCCAGGCCTGGCCTGGGAAACGGAATATATCTTTCCCCTTTGGCCCATCCAGTGGGTCTGAAACACCAGCATTCCAGAGAACAGTGGTTAAATGCTCAGGCTCTGGAACCAGGCATCCTAGGTGTGGGTCTCAGCTCTGATGCTTACTAATTGAATGACTTTGCATAATTTCTCTCTGTGACTCAGCTTCCTTAACTATGAAATGGTGTTTGATTGCCACTCCCTCTTAGGGTTGCTCTGAGGATTAAATGAGATAAAGGGCTTGCTAAATGTTAGTATCATTAACAATATCACAGCAGCAATAGTAACTGCGCCTTGTTATGATCCCTACCTCATCACCAGGAGAAAGGAAAGTACTACTACCAACAAGGGGCAGAGTGAGAAAGCCACTTCTCCTTCCCCACTCTTCTCTCTGGGAGTACCTAGCATAAAAGGCCACAGGGAAGAACTTGGAACCCCTAGAACCCTGTTATTCTCCTCCAAATGTGCAGACTCCTGCCCATAGGAGAACATTTTCTCTAGCAAATAAGGGAAGGAGGTCTGGAACTCTGCATAGAGGAGGTCTGGGTTCCATCATGTGTCATATTAGGTGAGTTTCTCAGCCTCTCTGGGTCTCAGTTTCCTCATCTGTAAAATGGGGTGAATATAGCATCCTGTCTCATAGGGCTGTTATGAGATTTAAATGAGATAATGCATACAACATTTAAAGCAGAGCTTTAGCAAATAGTAAGCACTTGGGAAAGTTTAGCTATAAGCCTTTTCATTTGTACAGTACTTCACAGTTTACATTTTTAGCATTTTCACATACCTTCTATCATTTTGACAATCTAGTCCTAACAGCAGACCCTGCCCAGGATGTTACTGGCTTCTGAGAACTACTTCATGGGACGCATGGCCTCAGTAGTCAGCCAGATACAAGTCCAAATTCATCAAGAGCTCGACATTCCAACATAGGAATGATCCCTGTTTTACACAAGAAGAAACCAAGGCTCAGGGAGATTATGTGACAGGCCCAAAGCAGGGCTAAGCCTGCATGACACAGGAGTGATCCTCTTAATCCCGTGCCAGGCTATTTCCCAACCAAGGAAAAATATCACCACACCCATGAAGGCATTTAATTTTGTCACAAGCCCTAGGTTCTAAGTCACTTCCTTGCACTGTTTCTGCTGGGTCAACAGCTCTGCCTATGTGTCACCTCTGAGAAGAAGCCACAGTTACAAGGCCAACACTTGGCTGTTATGATGTTGTAAACAGTTGTCCGCCCACATTCATCTTGCAGATAAATGAGTCTGGCCAGGGAGTAGGGTGACCTCAGAATAGATGAAAGAGGAGCTCTGTTGACCAAAGCCCCAAGCTGCAGTCAAATGGCTCCTTCTCTGTTGTTTTCCACTGTGTCCCCTTATTAGAATTCAGCCTCTTCGATCCCCTTTTGGAAACAGTGCTCCTGCATATGTGATGGAAAGCTGTGACTAGAACCATGTTCCCCAAGCACTTGTTTGCTCTCCCAAGAAATTCCTTTAGCTAAAAGTGCCATAGACCCAAGTAGCCCCCTAATTTTGAAAGACACGCTTTTAAGAAAGGAGTCAAAGCTAAACTCAAGCACCAGCAGATTCATTTTCTATCCAAGAGAGCAAGGACAGTGAAACACTGACAGCCCCAAACAAGAGAACTTTAGTTTGTTCTCAAAGAAGAGAGTGTGTACATTAGCCTACCAGACCTATCAGGGATCCACCCCTAGGCCACCATATCCCAAAGTGTATTTCATGGACTGTTCCATGGATGTAATAAATAGTCCGCCTGGGGCAAGAGGGCACTGGGGAAGGGGATTCGTTGTCAAATAAGCTCGAGAGACTCTAAACTGAAAAAAATTAAACCATGTCCTTCCTTCTTAAAACTTTGAAAATGCTTACACAAATGTGCTACAAGGAAAGGGTGGAGAACATTGCTCCCCAAGCATGTCTGATGACCTATCACCTGAGGACTCCCCAACCTTCCATATCTATGGCATGGAGCCATTCAGTGTGGGGATGCCAGAAATGCCCTAGTCCCCTGTCCAGGGAGCTCCAGAAGACCTTTTCTTGTTCACTGCCATTGAGTCAGCCTCCAACTCGTGGCAATCCCATGCACGACAAAACAAAATGCTGCCGGGATCTGTGCCATTCCCATGACTGGTTGGGGATCAGACCGTTGTGATCGATATGGTTTTCATTAGCTGATTTTTAGAAGTAGATCCCCAGGCCTTTCTTCCTAGTCTGTCTTAACCTGGAACGGCTGCTAAAGCCCATTCAGCATCACAGCAACACAAGCCTCCACTGACAGATGGGTGGTGGCAGTGCATGAGGTGCTTTGCCTGGGGATTAAACCTGGTCTTTTGCCTGGAAGGTGAGAATTCTACCATTCAACCACCAATGTCCAGAAAGATAGGAACCCGCCTTGTTCTTCTTTGTTTTCCCCGAAGCACCTGGCACAGCACCTGGGCTGCAGCAATAATAAAAGTTCGTTGAATTTAATTGAATTCTGAAGCCCCTGTAATGGGCTTTCATCAGCAGCTTTCCAAGGCCTCTGTCCTTGGAATTCTGGAAACAGATTTTAAGCTCCCAAGCGTCCCTAATGTCTTGGAACAGTTTCTACCTTTGCCTCAATTAAACGTAGCTTAGATTCCTGCCCAGGATGTTACTAACTTCTGAGAGCTACTCCCTGGGAAACATGTCCCTTACCCTGGAGGGGCTCAGAAGTCAGCCTGACCTGAGTTCAAGGCCCAGCTCCTCCAGTCACTAGTGTGTGAGCTTGGGCAAGACAAGGGCTCCATTTTCTCATCTGAAACATGAGTCTGATTACTTCCTCAGCTCACAGTGAGGATTTAACAAGGACTGGGAGTGATGTATCTGCCACATAGTAGGTGCTTGCTCAATAATAATTCCTTTCCTCCTTTCACTTCCAAAACCCTGGATAAGTTAGAGACAAAAAAAACAAGTTCACCCTAAACGGTTGTGGAAGGACCCATGCAGAGGGGAAAATGCAAACCTGGAACTGGCAGCAATTATATATGTCAAGGAAGAGGTCCCGAAAGTTGGCTCCACAAATGCCAAAGCTATACATATCTTCAGAATCCCAGAAGTGAATTCCTGGCTGAGGTAGCCCAGCTTCTGCTTGAGGGAAGGCATTTACACTTAGTAAAAACCACAGAATGCCTAGTACTTAGCCTGAGGTTTTAGCAAATAATTCATAACCCCATCACCAAACTCTGCTTCCCGTTCAGAGCACTTAAGCTCACGCTGTGCGGTCCGGAGCTCCGGCCAGCAAAGCCAGGTGGGTGGAGGGATGTGAGGAGCAGAGTTGAACAGACCTGGCCTGGAGTCCCAACTCTGCCACTCACTAGCTGTGTGATTTGGGACAAGATCATGTCTTTGAGCCTCAATTTCCTCACCTATAAAATGGGAATCGTGATGCCCCCGCTCCTGAGACTTACAAAGATCAAATGAGCAAAATAAAAGGATTTCATAAACTACAAAGTTTGATGTTCTGCAGTTATGATGCTATTTCTTGGGAGAAGCCCAGGGACGTGCCCAGGGCATCGAAGTGTCACCTGGACTCCCCAGTGGAGGAGGCTCGCCTGCTTGGAATGGATCCCACGACATCACCAGTGCTTGACGTGGGGGGCAAGAGGCACAGGCAGGCCCTGGTTTTTGGCATTCCTAACACTGCTATTACGCTTGTGAGTGAGCAAGCTATAGTGCCTGGGAGGCAAGCTCTGTGGGTATTTGTGGTTTAAGCTACACCCCAACCCTCTGGTCCCCACCCCTGGCTTAGGACTCAGGTAACCATACATTGCAGTTGGCCTGGAACAGCCCTGGTTTACACCTGTTGTCAGCTATGCATCTATAAACAATGCCCCCTTTTACTCTCAAGGAGTTCCTGAGTGGTGCAAACAGTTAAGACAATAGGCTGCTAATTGAAAGGGTGGAGGGTTGACTCTACACAGAAGTGCCTTGGAAGAAAGGCCTGGTAATCTACTTCCAAAAAACCAGCCACTGAAAACCCTATGGAGCAGAGTTCTACTCTGACACAGATGGGGTCGCCATGAGTCAGAATTGACTTGATGGCAACTAGTTGTTTGTTCTGTTTTTTTGTTTTTTGACTCTCCAAAGTGCCCCCGTTTGGATGATTACTCATATGATGCTCTTTCTTAGGATAGAGCCCCAGCCCCTTCCAGCACCTCACAAGCAGGGTGTCAGGTTCAGGGAAGGCACAGACCCTCTGAAAGTGCCTGGGAGATTCCAATAGCGGCAGCCTATTTGGGCCAGCCTTTGCCAGGACTCAGCAGGTAGAGGCCGGGGCCCAGGCAGGCACTCAGTCTTTTCTGCATTCCAGCTGACCCAGCCCTGGCCACTGCTCAATGGACAGCTCAGCCGTTACCTCCTTCCTGGAGAGTTTGCTGATTTCCAGCCCCGCACTCCTACAACCAGGCTATGGTCCCCACTTTCTGCTTAAAATTGGCCTTTATTGAGCACATATACATGCTGAGCATGGCACCGGCTGCTATAAATAGATTATCCCTGTCCTCCTGCAACCCAGTGTGTTCCATGATGGTGTTCCCACTGTGTAGTTAAGGAGACTAAGACTCGGAGAGATCATAACGGGGAGAAGGAAAAAGAGACAAAGGAAGAAAATTGATCGGTTTTCAAGGGGAATCAATTCATATTTGGTAAATGAATGGGAATGAAGGTGAGACTGGAATTTGCCATGGGAGGAAAAGAAGGAAGAGAGACAGAATCATTTAAGCTTTCAAATTTGGCTACTAGCTGAAAGATTAGAGGTTCGAGTCCACTCAGAAGCACCTTGGAAGAAAGGCCTAGTGATCTACTTCTAAAAATCTGCCATTGAAAACCTTATGGAGCGTAGTTCTACTCTGACACACACGGGGTTCCCATGAGTTGGAGTTGACGCTACAGCAACCGGCTTTTTAGGGCGCTCTGACTGCATCGTCACCAACTCAAGAAAAAAGCAGGTCAGAGACATAGTGATTTGCCCAGCGTCACACAGCTAGAAAGTGGTGACGCTGAGATTCAAACCTGAGTCTGCTGATTCCGAGCCCAGAGCACCATAGTTTATATCACAGTGCCTTTTTATTGAGCGGCCAGCACAGCCAGTTGGATGATCTCCAGTAAAAGCTCCACCTTTGTTCCCATGAGGTTTTTATGGGACTTTTTCCCTAGAGTACGATCTCCCAAGATGGCGGCATCACGAGGATGAGGGGGGCGGTGCTGAGAGAAGAATACACCCCCACCATTCTGCCAGAGGCCTGTGCTGAGCTCTGAAGGTGCCAGTTGTGGCCTAGTTCATCCTGGTGCTCATTACAAAATCCTTCCCAGTTGTGCACTTGAAAATGGTTAAATGACAAATTTTATGTTGTGTCTATTTTACAATAATAAAAAAAAATGAACTGACACACAAAAAAACATGGAAAAATCTCTAAATAATTGTGCTTCATGAAAGAAATCAGATGAAAAAGAGTATATATCATAGGACCTTATTTAGATATAATTCTAGAAAAGGCAAGCTAATTTATAGTGATGGAAAACGGATCAGTGGTTGCCTGGGGGTTGGGAGGGAGGAATTGCAAAAAGCTACAAGGAAACTTTTTGGGGTGATGGGTGTGTTCATTATTTTGATTGCGGTGATGGTTTTTCACAGGTGTATACATATGGCACTGGGTCTGGGATACATGTGTCAAAAGTCACCAAATCATATACTTTCAATATGTGCAATGCATTGTATGTTAATTATATCTCAATAAAGCTGTTTAAAAAAAATCCTTCCCAAGGCAACCACTCTCTGAGTCCCCCAGAACCTGGGCAGAGGAGGTGGTCTTGGCCCTGCCAACCAAGATTCACTTGGAGAATCTCTGCTATTCCCTCATGTGCTGAGTGCTGAGAAATTCTGAACATGAACTTCTGGCCCAGCCAACTGAGGCACTTCCCAGTTCTCCTATGGAGTAACCTTCCCTTCACATTCAATTCCACAAGCACTAAGTAAGGGCCAACCACCCAGCTGTCAGTTTGTTGTACTGTGGTGACTTTTGTGTTGCTGTGATGTTAGAAGCTATGCCACCAGTATTTCAAATTCCAGCAGGGTCACCCATGATGGACAGATTTCAGTAGAGCTTCCAGACTAAGACAGACTAGGAAGAAAGGTTCAGCAATCTACTTGTGAAAATCAGCCGATGAAAATCTTACGGATTAACTTGGGCAGTTAGTTTATGTTAGTGGGGGAAGAACAACTCAGAAAAGGAGGGTGAGAATGGTTGCACAACTTGAAGAATGTAATCTATGTCACTGAGTTGTATATGTAGAAGCTGTTGAGCTGGTGTACGTTTTGCTGTATATATTCTCAACAACAACAAATAAATTAAACTATTAAAAAAAATTTTTTTTAAACACCTTACGGATCACTAGAGAACGTTGTCTGAATCGCTTGCTTTGAACACATCAAGAGGTGTCAGTCACTGGAGGAGGACATCATGTTTGGTGAAGCAGAGGACCAGTGCAGGTGATGGAGACCCTCGGTGAGATGGGCTGGCACAATAGCTGCAACGATGGGCTCCAACCTGGTGATGAGGATGACAGGACCTGGCAATATTTCATTCTGTTGTACATAAGTTCACCATGAGTCAGCAGCTCTCTATCAATCTATCTAAGTGAGTGCCTACTGTGTACCAGGCACCTTGCCAGGCTTTGAGGTGACCAGGACCCAGCCCCTGACTCTCAGGAGCCCCCCTTCTAATAGAAGGAACTAGGCAAATGTGTTCTCCAGAGTGCTGTGATGTGGGGAAGAAAAATGCTGAGAAAATAAAGAAAAGTCTGTCTGCACAAAATCGTTTTGAAATGAAGTATTTGGTTATATACGCATTTTTATTCATCTACCTCTGTGAGGTTTAAGTGTTACACTGCACAGAACTTTTTTCCAAATAAGATCGTTTCTGAAACCCCAAGGTATTATAACAACAACAATGCTAATGAGGCTGTGAAAAGACAAAACAGATTTCCCATGGTTGAATGAGCAGTTAGTTGGGTGTTCCCCCTTGGGCAGCCCCTAAGCCCGGATTAAAAACTGTCCCAACAATAACAAAGCATGCAGTCAATCAATTATTATTACAAGGATTATGTAGCCAAGGAAGAAAATGAATCTATAATGGTGAAAAAATAAGAGCAAAATGCCACGTGTCCCCTGGCTCCTGCTGAGGAATTCCACTTCTAGGTTGTTCAAGGGAGGAATGTGGTTGATGGATATTGGCGTGATAAGTGGATTTTACATTAAAAAATTGTATGTCAGTGTTAATCAGGTAGCATAAGCCGGGAGAAAGCACGTGCCAGAGAAAGTTACAATACGTCCAGTAGGATTTCCCAGGAGGACTGGGAGTGTGGGGGGCCAGGACTAGCATTTGCTGATAAAGGGACTAATCAAGCAGAGATCTGGGGACTGCCGAGCCCAGAAGGTTAAATGAAGCACAGAGATTGAGGTGAGAAATTGGGAAGAATGAGACAGAGGACGCCAGGGTGCAGAAGGGCTCCCCCATGCCTGGGTGTTTTTCTTTGGTTTCCTGGCAGCTGGGAGCCCCAGTGCTTCTGAGCAGGGGCGCTATTCTTGCTCCCTAGTGGAAAGAGGCCCGGCTCACTCTAGGGCGCGGTCCCTCGGCAGAGAGGCTCACCTCCCTCAAGGGCGGCTTTGAGCCATCTGTCTCTCCTCAAGGAGCCAGGGCCCAAGACTCCTGCTGGGGTCATCCCTGAGTCCAGCATGGCCAGCGCCAGCCCCAGCTTCCCTAGGTGGACTTGCCGGCCCTGGAGGGAGCGGGAGCCTCGTTCCGCAGCCGGTTCCCGGGCGGCCATTAGAGGGCAGGAGAGGGCTGGTAATGGAGGCCCGGCACCCTCTGCCCAGCGCAGGAGGCGAGTGCTCCAGGCCCTGGGAACCTGCGCTGGATGGGAGGGCGGGGTAGGGGTGGCGTGGCTGAGGAGACGGAGCTGGAGCAAGGCTAACAGTTTTCTGGGGACAAACGCTGTGATGAGAACTGGACTACGCCAGGCAGGCCGGGGTTGGGTCCCAGCTGAACCACTTCAGGCTGTGTGAGCTTGGGGGGAGGGGGAGAGTGCCAAGAGCCGCTACATTTCCCCACTTTTGTCCCTTTAGGACTCTGCTTCACAAGCTGTGGAGGTGGGGGTGCTGCTCCCCCTTCACTACCTGGGATGGACCGGGGCGGTGGAGTGGCCTATACAAGGCGCACCCACTTCTCTCTCCTGGCTCCTCACAGAGGGCCTGGGGGCCTAGATCTAAGTCTGGTAATACCTACTGTTGACCACAGGCCACTGGCTCAAGTTCCTATTACCCAGTGACCACTGGGGACCTCTAGCTTCCCCCAAGTCCCACATGTGTGAACCACCTGCTCCCTCATTATTTTGCCCTTGCCCCAGACTGTGCAAAGGGAAGCAGTCTGCCCAGGGCCAGTTCCTCAGCAATCCCCAGAACCAGAAAACCAAACCCAGTGCCATCGAGTCGATTTCCGACTCATAGCGACCCTATAGACAGAGTAGAACTGCCCCATAGAGTTTCCAAGGAGCGCCTGGTGGATTGGAACTGCCGACCCTTCGATTAGCAGCTGTAGCACTTAACCACTACCTCACCAGAGTTTCCCAGCAATCCCCAGGTCCTTAAAATTGCAGGGACAGAGACCCCTTCTTTCCAGAAAAAGCCACCTGTATACACTTTCACTCGTTCATTTTTAGAGAATACATGGATTCCCCTTAAGGCCACTCATAGGCCCTCCTGGGCAAAAGTCCTTGCGCCAGCCCCTGGAATAGCCCCTCTCACCCTGAGAATCAGGAGATCCCAGTTCTAGTCCTGCCTCCACTGCTGACTCTGCTAACTTCAGCAAATCATTTTGCTTTCGTGGACCTCACTTTTCTCATCTGTAAAATGGTGGGGTTGATAACGGTACTGCCTGCCTTATAGTTGTTTAAGGATCAGATGTGCTAGTGTGCAGGTCAGAAGCATAATGGCTTGTTGTTTAGGGATCATTTCCCTTGTAGGTGCTGAGGGGATTCACAGCCCCTACCCTTGCAGAACTATAACTAGAAGGTCCAGGCATCTCATCTAGGAAATGAAAGGAATGACTATGTCTTCAGCCCCAGCCCCCCTCACCAGTTATTTCCCTATCTCAAGGAATACCATGGGTTGCCCAGGCTAGAAGCTTAGGCTCCTCCTCTTTCTTCCCAGCCCCCTGTATCCACTGCATTGCAAAGACTTGCTTATTCTACCCCTTGGGCATGTCTCAGTTGTGTCTTGCTCTCTCTTACTTTTGTGACCGGATGACAGTGCAGTCCTCTCTCTGTCCACGGTCTTGCCCTCCAATCCATCCTCAAAAGAGCATCAGAGGGTCTTCCTAAAACATCAGTATTATCATGCCATTCCCTTGCTTAACACTCTTCAATGGCTCCCCATTGCTCTGGGATAAAACTTAACACACCGTAACCTGGCTTGGAGGGCTAGCCTACCTCGCTGGCCTCACCTTTCCACAGTCCCCAACCCCTAGAAGCTCCCAAAGATGTGTTGCTCTTACTGGCCTCTGCGCCTTTGCATCTGCTGCTGCTCTACCTCAAATGCTCATTCCCAGGCCTCCCTTCTCATCCACCAGCTTCTCTGCCCCTTCCCTGGCCAGCTCCCACATGGCCTTCACCTGTGTGCTTTGACCTCCAGCTTCCAGCCTATTCTTTGCTTCTATTCTCGTATAACAAGTCTTAATCCATTTGTCCATTTGTTCATTCATTTGCTCACTCATTCATTCAACACACTTTTATGGAATATCTATTGACCACAGATAGTGCAAACAGTTAACATGCTCAGCTGCTAACTGAAAAGTTGAAAGTTTGAGTCCACCCAGAGGTGCCTCGGAAGAAAGACCCAGCAACCTACTTCCAAAAAGTCAGCCACTGAAAACACTACGGAGCACAGTCCTACTCTGACACATTTCGGGTCACCATGAGTTGCAATCCACCTGACAGCGACTGGTGTTTTTCATCAACCATAGGCCAGGTGGTACTGCTATGGTCAGAGGTGCCATGATTCAGATACTAGGTCCCTGCCATTATGGAGCTGGTGACTGAGTGGGGAGGTGGGTGACTAAAACCCAGAGGGATCAGTGCTTTGACAGGGGAAAGGAGGAGCTGGGGGGCACGGAGTAAGGATGCCTGACCGGGGGGAGCAGTGGCAGGAAGGGCTTCCTAGAGGATGTGAGGTCAAAGCCGACAGGTGAAGGCCATGGGAGAGCTGGCCAGGGAAGGGGCAGGCAGGAGCTGGGGATGAGAAGGGAAGCCTGGCGATGAACATTCGAGGTAAAGCAGCAGCATGTGCAAAGGCCCAAGGGCTTTATTGGGATTTCACAGCCACCAGGATCTCAAAACCACTTTCCACTCAGCAGACCTTCAGGAGCTGTTTCTAGCTGCATCCTGTCCCCCTGTCCTTTAGTGTGTCACCCTCCTGGGCTCCTGCTCAGACACTGCCACTCCATAACAGGGCATGTCACAGCTGGAGGGCCTCAGAGCATGCAGCTCAGAGGTTTTCAAATAGAGCCCTGGGAGACTGAAGAGGTGCCAAAGGGGACAAGGGCGTAGAGAGTAGGGGGAGAAGATGGGTCCTGGGCCCCCTCCTGCACTTCAGACGGAGAAGCTCAGCTGTTAATCTGTTTCATGTAACAGAGCTCCACGTATGCTTTTTTTTTGAACAAATGATTCTGACTGTACAAAAGTCTTCAAGCCCCTGAAATGGGCCCAAACCTTCCACAGTTTCTGCCCTCCCTCCAAGCCACCTGCCTGAACATTAGTGCCTGGCAAGACGGATTCCATCCTCTCTTCCTTGTTGTCACCTTGCAGATATTTATAGCTTTACCGAGTCCACCAGAGAGCGTAATGGGCTTTTTAGGCTAAACCAATTAAACTCTCCTCTCGTAAGTCATGTCTCCTGGACCGCTTTTGCTGCCCTTCTCTGAACTTGTTCTATCTTCATTATCTCGGCTCTTCTGGGAGGGGGGAGGCATGGCCCAGGAGTTTACACGTTGGTTACCAGGGGCTGTCTGCCCCTGTTTCCAGCCCTGCTGCGTCCTTCTGCCTTGATCACCTGTTCTCATTCTCCGGGCTGTGGAATCACAGTCCAGAGCCTGGCAATGCGGCTCCTCCCAGATCCCCTTGTACACTGGGAGGCAGAATATATTCAAGAAGGGGTCATCGGTCTTTCCCTCCTTTTTATCTTTCTTTCCGTCCATCTACAAACATCAAGCATCTCAGCCTGTGTGAAATATACTGGACTGGGCACCATACAGATTTCTGGGGTCTGCCCTCAAGGCAACTACTGTCTCATATAAGCTGGTATCATGGAGCATTTGTCAGTGGGTTGTTTGTGATTCCAAGGACTCAGGAAGATATTGCAAGGGAGCCACAGGCTTACTCAGGAGCTCTGGTGGTGGACTGGTTAAGCATTCCACTGATAACCGAAATGTTCGTCGTCCGAAGCCAGCCAGCAGCTTTGTAGGAGAAAGGCCTGGAGATCTGCTTCCGTAAAGGTTACAGCCAAGAAAACCCTATGACGCAGCTCTACTCTGTCAGGTGGGGTCACTAGGAGTTGGAATTGGCACCTAACAACAACAACCCCGTGTTTAAAGGCAAGGATACTGTTCCATTTCTAAAACATTTACTTGTTTTGATGGGCCAGAGGGAGCACTCTGAAGCCATGCCATGAGAACACCCACGTTAGCTGAGATCAGGTAAGTTTGCCATGACTCGGTCTCCAGCCGATTGGCTCATCCCTCAGCTGAACCCCGCTGAGCACCATGCAGGCCTTCCCCACCAGGCTGTATTAAATTCTTTTTATGTTTAGTCAGACTCAGTTTAATTTACACCCAGTATGGACCATTGGTTTAAGACAGGAAGCATACAGAACACTGAGGTGGAAATACAATATCAAGTTAATGAGGAATATAAAAAATACAATAATTCTAAAAATTTTCCAAGTACTCCATAAAAAAGCAATGCTAAAAGGGGAAAACACAGTGGCAATTATAGCCAATTTGGCTTTTTTATTTATTAAGAATGAAGATAATCTGCTCCTGTAATGTATTTCTGAGAAGTATTTGCAAATAGCAGTTTTAAACATTCTCTGTTATCTCAGTATTTAATGTAACAGAACACATTACATTTAAAAACCTAATTGATTTTTTCAAAACAAAAAATTCAATAATTCAGAATATTTCGAGTCCTAAAAGCAGTTTTTTTAATGTTGTAACTTCTAATTACAGTCTGTTTTAAAATACATTTGGTCCCCAAATGAAACATATACCATATCAGATTAAATTTTGTCAAAAAATTACCTTTTTGCATAATCAATTTAAAGTAAATTAAATAGTATTTATCACTTATTTGACAGAAAAAAAATGTCCAAATTCATCTTTCTACATTATGGATATAATTAAAAGGTGATTAAAATGAAATTTATAATACAACCTTTAATAGTACACTGATTTTAAATAAAATGATTACACTTAAAAATCACTCTATTGCATAAAAATTACAAAAAAAAAAAAAAAGTTGCCACAAGCAACCCTGTAAGACAGACAGAACTGCCCTATAGAGTTTCCAGGGAGCACCTGGTGGATTCCAGGTGCTGACCTTTAGGTTGGTAGCCAAGAGCAAACTGTTTGTGCCACCCAGGGACTTCATCTTTCTAAATACCCCTTTCCCATGCTCCCTTTCTTTGGGGAATTGCCCTCCCCTCCTCTAATCATATGATTCTAGTGAGGTTGCCAACCACAGAGGCCTAGCCCTGGATGGAAGGGTTGGTGTGTAACCAAGACCTCATCAATCCCCCTTCCTATTCACAGTGATTAGTTGAAGGGCTGGGCACATGACCCAAGCAGGGCCAATCAGGGAGCTTCCATGGGATTTAAGATAAGGACAAGGAGGAGAGAGGCTCTTCCTTCATGGATGGTGGTATATGGTAAGATAAGCCTGGAGATGAGAGTGGTCCTGTTCCCTACCACATGGAGAAAATCCATCTTGGGTGGCAGAGAATGAGATCCCCATATAGAGAGAATAGCCAAGAGATGGAGTGATGGGGAGAAAGGGAGGGAGGGAGGAAGAGAGGGAGAGGGCTCTCACCACTTCTCCTAGGCTAGGGTTTCTTTCTCAAAGTGTGGTCCCGGAGCATCTGAGTCTGAGCTCACGCTTTTGCATAAGCACCTAAAGGGGCTTATGCAAAACAGACTCCTGTGCCCTGCCCCCAAAAAGGCTGATTGAGCAGGTCCGTAATTCTACATTTCTAGAAGCTTCCAAAGGCCTCAGAAGCACACTCAAATGTGAGGCTAGGGACCTCTTTCTCACTAGCATCTCTCCTTGTGGCTGACAGCCTGCTTGCTGGATCACCCCCTGCTAGGGCACCAAACATGGACCATCTGCCTGGGTTGACCATCTCTCAGACTCCCAGTAGCCAAAGCACACCCTCCAGCCCCACCCCCCAGTCATTTCTTGCAGGGCATCCCCCTGGGTGCTGAAAATGTCTGAGCCACCCACAGCCATCTGTCCCTGTGCCCTCCTTCCCAGAACCCCTGGCTGGTCAACTTCTCACCTCTGTGGCTTAGGATCCACAATCCCCAAAGGCAGGTGCTCTCTCCACAATGCATCATGGCTAAGCAACAGGGCTCTGTGGTTGGGCAGGCCTGGGTCTGAATCCCGGCATTGCTGGCTTCAGGCAAGGTACTCACTGTCTTTGAGCTTCAATTTCTCGTCCGGGTATTGAAGCTACCAATAACTATTTTATACCTTTGCTATGAGGATTTAATGACACAACGCGTTTAGCAGTACCCAGCATAGAGTCAGCAATCAATAAATGTTAGCTGCAATTGCTGTCATTGCCATGGTTACTATGATTATTCCTGGCCAGGTGTGATTTGCTTGACAACCAAGCTTCCATTCTTTATTAAATAATGATATAAACCTGCCTCCTGGCATGACCCTCCTTTCACTGCTGTCCTTCCCCAAGAGAGGACACTGTCCAAGTGCCATTGTACTTCAAGAAAAGGGAGATGGCAGAAAGCAATTGCTCTAGCTGGGTGGGGTGTGGGGGATGGGGTGGGGGAGGGGCACAAGGCCTTGCAAGAAGGAGCAGGGCTCAGCCACTGTCTGCTCCTCCCATTCCTGCCACCCTGGCTAAAAACTATTTTATCAGCTTTGCACTCCCCCAAGCTGAGATATTTGGCTTCAGGGAACAGCATCTTCAGGGGGAAAACACACACACACATAGCCTCCAAGCCTCTCTCTAAAATTAATTGCTTGAGTGGTTCTGCTGCTCTGGCACCTTTGTGTGCTCCAGCTGGGTGACCAGCTGTCCGGGAGCAAGGGCGCTGAGAGAGGCCTGAGGCATGCCCAGCTCCGGATGGGAGAGGAAAGTGGTTTTTTTTCCCAACCAAGCTGCCTGGGGGTGGTCTGAGAGCCCCAGGCTCCAGGGACAGGGCCAGGGTGAGGACACAGACCCACATGTGAGCCGTCCCCTGACCTGGCACCTATGGGGCTGTGCCAGGAAGTGAACTGCCTAGAACCACACCTATTAGAGTTGGAAGGGTCCTCAGAGACCACCTCTTCCATGGAAGTGCTGGGGAACTAAGGCCAGAGGGGAAGGCGCTCTCTGAGCCCACGCCAAGGCAAATCCACAGCTCCTGGCCTGCCTGTGACACCCCTGGGGGACTCGCTGCCTGGGCTGCCACACCGGATCAGCTGTTGCCCAGAGTAATGGAGGCACACCTGGCTGGGCCAGCACCCCTCTCCAGCTGCCTGGCTGGCCCCGGGCCACACTCTGTTTATTGCCAGCATCTCCTTCCTGTTTGTTTTCTTATGGGAAGAGCCAGAGGGGCCAGACAGGGCCACAGCTACTGAATGGGCCTTCTGAAGAACAGACTGTTATTCCAGCAGCTCTGGAATGTCTAAAAGGATGGAAATGGAACTGCTGTTTGCAGAGGCAGGGAGTCACCTGGCCCCTGCTCCAGCCTGGAATATTAAGGGGCCAGAGGTTTTAAACAGCTCCAAACCCCAGGTTCCAAAGCACGTGTGCATTACTTTCAACCCAGGCCTCCCAACAGCACTGGGAGGTCCGGTCAGTGGGCTTTATAGGCACCCACAGTGTGTAGGTGGCTGACTAGGCAGTCAGGTGACTGTCTCAAGAGTACTTGCTGCACCATCGATGGCACCCACCCTTCCTACCCTGTACTGCATGGAGGCTGGGACACCAGTCTAGGCCCACATTCTCAGGGCCAGGCACAACTGGTAAGATGAGATTGATTTCATGTGTGATGAAAAAAGTCCCCCCAAATATATGGGACTCCCAGAGAGCCATCCCAACCTACACAGTATCTTTATGCAAAGTAGAAAAAAAAAAATTCCCTTTCCTCAACACACTTTACTTCCAATTGTTGAAAAATTGTTGTAATATATTGATTTTGTTAGTACAAGATACCCAATTGCTAACTGCCAGGAAAGTGTCATAATTCATTTCCAAATCTGCAATGTACAAGATGTGATGGGGCCTCCTCAGGGTGTGCAATGCATCATCCACCCATCGATGTGTGGCAGCCTGGACTGGCGGGGCTGCTGCTGCCTCTTGTCTTGAATCCCTACATGGTGGCTTTATCTGATGCCTTTGATTCTCCTCTTCCAGTCCCTAACAGTTGGCTCAGTCTGGGATGGACAGCTCATGGTGCTCCATAAAACTCAGGGAGCAGATTGACGGAGCCCGGTGCCTAGGCCTTAAGTGCCCCCTCCACCCTGCTCATCACAAGATGTGGCCAGAGGCCCTAGGGCAGGGCAAGGAGCCCAGGCCGACATCTGGTTGGAAAGGGAAGAGAGGGCCAGGAGGCTGAGAATTGCATCTGGTAGTTTAGGAAGTTGTGGAGGGAGGTGGCAGGGTATAGGGAGGCCGACCAGCATGAGGGTCTGTAGGATGAGCAATAAAAAGGGTTAACAGAGTCAAATGCATCCAAAATGTCTTGAGACCTTGCTTCCAGAGCCTCTCTCTAATCTCTGGAAAGAAAAACCCTAGCTTACATCTCCTCTAGAGGGAAAGGGTGAAAGAGGAAGGCTGGGAGAAGAGGCTCCTACACAGTCTAGAGACTAAGTTTCTTGGTGGTACTCCCAACCAACAACTCTCCTAGATGGGGGAGAAGAGAAACACGAGACCCTGGAGGTTGTTATTCATTTTCACCTTCCTTCAGGAGCCAGGAAAACAGCCTTGCCTCCTCTTTCCCTCAGTCATCCCACCCTCTCTCTGTCTGGGCCCTCACCCTGGCCACTGCCTCTGGGCTCATTATCTGCCCACTGATATTCAGAATGATTTCATTAACGTCGTCACAAATGCAGTCATGAAGAACTTATTAAGGAAGTTTAAACTGGCCAATGCTTCCCGCAAAGAGCCAACTTAAATATCAAGCAGAAGATCCATTTACAGTGTCAAAGAAAACCCCAAATGCATATGGCCAGAGATATATTGCTGCTCTTGGTCAATGCAGAGGGCGCTGCTGCAGGAAAATTATTAATATCTATTTGGGGGAAATGTGGATTAAAAATAAACAGCCGTAGGCGACGGCAGACACGTGAGGATGGTGTGAGTGTGAAAGGCAAGCACAAGGATGTTCAGTCACAAATTTCGAGCCCGAATGATCAAGCTTTATTTGTTCCCTGTATGGCTCATAATTTTAACCTTTTACTATGCAAAGCAGCCAGTTTGGTTTAACATTGCCAAAGGAGGCTTGGCATGATTAACAGGTCATATATGCCAGTGACTTCATCTATGAAAAGGTGGGGAAGCTTGAAAGAGGTTATTTAAATTATTTTCAAACTCTTGGGACATGGAGACATGGGCACCCTAAGTCAACATTCCCTCCCAAATCTGATGCAGAGAAAAATTTACGGTGTGTGTGGGAGATGATCCAGCACAATTCCCATAATTCCCAGAGTCCCAGGGGATAAACCCTGAGTATCAGGTGAATCAGGTGAATAGCTTTCAACATTCAGAGGCTCATGATGGGGGCTAAGCCACCAGGTGGGTCTATGGCTAAAAGGATCAAAGGGTTTGGTCTTTGCTGCTTCTTAGGAGCTCTCCAGGGTGCTGGACGGCCTCTGCTTGAAACTCTTTCTGACCCAGTGGACCCTCAGGCCTTGAGTTGAGCCCACCACCTCTGTTTTCCTGGATTTTGCCCTCCACATCCTGGCTACACCTAATATTAACAGTCTGCCTGAGCCTGTATCCTCCGAAAGTTGTGCGGTATAGTAGAAGGGGAGTGGATTTTCAAGTCAAACAGACTTGGGTTTGAATCTCAGTTCTACCACTTATTGTGTGAGTTGGGAATGTTATCTCCTCTCCATGAGCCTCAGCCCTCTTTTCTATAAGATGAGACAATAACATGTGTCTTTTTTTGTTGCAAATGTGCTAAAAGTTGATGAATATAAAATACCTACCTTGTTATCTGGTATATAGTAGGTGTCCGTTAACAAATGCCTCATGTCATTGTCCATGTTAACCTCTGTGTGATGCCTAGGATATACTTGCAACCCATCATGCCCTGGATTGATGACCCCTTTCCCTGTTTATGAGTTAGGACTCAATGGCTTAATGGCTCCAAGTAATAGAAACAAATAAGCTTAGCTCAGTAGGCTTGTAAACTAGGAGCAGAAAGGCCACCAGGACCTTACACCGTCTCCCATCTCTGCTCCTCTCTGGAGTCTCCTTTATTCCTTCTGTAGGTCAGTTGTTCCTTTCTTCCATCCGCTTGTAGAATATGCCCTGCATTGTTCATGAATATTCATATTGTAGCTCTAAACTACATGTTGATTGCTCCATTTTCTCAACACCAATTCCAATTTATGGAGAAATAAAATGTGATTGGGGCTGTTTGGAGTTACCTTGATCCTTTCAGGCCAGAATGGGGACAGGCCACCCAGCAAGAACATGGCTACTTGTCAGGGGAAGCCACTCCCAGATACGATGAGCACAGACTCCAGTAGCGTCATTTGAATTTCTAATACAAACTACTTTCCGACACTGGTTGATGTACATAAGCTGTTAAGTTTTTGTGCCACAAGTAAAGGGATAGAAGACAGACAGACAGATAGATGGAAATAAAGATAATAGATAGATAAGACTTTAGATGTGATAGAAACAAAGGAACTTCAGTCCTGGATGAGATTATAGAGGTTCCAAGATGTAAAGGGGCTCTTGAAAGTTACAGAATAAGAGAAAACAAAAACTGGGTCCTTTGGTTTCTCAGCCTATGTCCCAGAGCTGGTATGGCCTTGAAGGAGACACTCCTGGCCAAGAATGACTGACCATACACAGAGAGCCTGAGCCCAGAATCTGTCCCCACACAGCCTGTTCTAGGACCTACCGATACCTCAAGGGCTTAGCTGCATAACCAAATGCTCCTTGCTCTCCAGACCCTTCTCTCTGCATTCTCTGGTTTTACCTAAACATTCCAACAGCCATTCTGCATCCTCTGTTATCTGTTGGGGCGGTGATTCTTAACTTGGCTGAACATCAGAACCATTTACAGAGTGTTTTCAAATATAGAGATCCTTAGGTGCCTGCCCCCAGGGATTCTGTTTTGAAATCTCAGTGGTGGGAGACAGGGACTGATTTTTAAAAAAGCTTCTCAGGTGATTTTGATTTACAGCAGAAAAGATCCCCAGAGCTAAGGTTATAGGATAAGGGGTCTTGCATCAACATATGCTTACACTCTATGTTGTTCCAGAGGGTAAAGCCTTTGGATGCGATTTCTAAGAACTGCCTCTGCTTTCATGCCTCAGAGGAAAACCATGGCTTTCCTTTCTTCTGCACTGGCAACCTTGCCAGAGAACAATGCCTAGAAAATATCCAAGGCTGGTCAACAGAACTGTTGCATCTGGACTCAAGGACATTACCCCATTTTCCCAAGAATCCTCCAAAGAATGGCTCTTACAAGGCTGAAATTTAAGAATAACAGTATTTTGGTTAAAAAGCAGCTAAATCAATGTCCGGGGTACTGAGGGGTGGGGATTTGCCTATACTCTAAGTTAACCACTATTCACATAATCCAATAGCCAGGGCTAATGGCTAAAGGTAAACTGGTAATGGTAAAGTAAAAGCCCCCAATACTTAAAAAACAAACAAACAAAACCCATTGCCATCAAGTTGATTCCAACTCGTAGCGACCCTATAGGACAGAGTAGAATTGCCCCATAGTGTTTCCACGGTTGTAATCTTTACCAAAACAGACCACCATATCCTTCTCCCACAGAGTGGCTGATGTGTTTGAACCACTGACCTTTCAGTTAATTGGTGGTGTTATTGTTACATGCCATGTGTTTAACCACTGCGTCACCAGGGCTCCTTCCCAATACCCTAAGAAGGGGCAAAAAGGCTCTGGAGCTGGGTGGGAGAGGGCAGTTAGGACAACCAGAGAATCAGAGGAGCGGGACCAGAAGTAGAGAATAAGGAAGTTGAGGGGACAGAGAAGCTCAGAGGAATCTCAGGGTTAAATCAGGGGAAACAGAGAGCTGGATTGAAATGTTAACTTCTCAGGAAATTTGGGAGGTTTCTCAGGAAATCTAGAAGAGAAGGATACAGGGCAGAAGCAAGATGACTCCAGCCAGCCTGCAGAGGCTTGTAAACTAAATAATCTCAATGCGGTTCAGAGAAGAGCTGAGACCTTTCCAGAGGCAAAGAACTCGGCCTTAGCTGTGGTCTTGGCCAAACCTTGGACATGCGGCCTAATTTCTCTGGGTCTTGGTTTCTCCATAAGTAAAATGACAGGTGGGTGTAGCTGATCTCTGGGTTCTTTTCTAGCTCTGACACTCTGTGGATGATGTTCTCAATAAGTTGGAAAAGGCTCAGCCCTAGTTGCTGAGCGTGTTGGAATCTTATCACTCTCAGTCTGGGCTCTGTGGGGACCCCCCATGCTCTGAGCTACAACACTTGTGGATGATCCTCCAAGCCTGACTGGGAGGACGGAGGTGGGTACCCAAGGGAGGGTGGAAGCTGGGAGGGAGCTATGGAAGTCAGGAGCCCAGAGGGATGTCTCACTGTCACCTAGAGAACAAAAACTCCAAACCAAACCAATTGCCATCAAGTCAAATTCAACTCATTACAATCCCATGTGTTGCAGAGTAGAACTGCTCCATAGGGTTTCCAAGCTGTGACCTTTCAGAAGCAGATCGCCAGGCCTTTCTTCCAAGGCACCTCTGGGTAGATTCAAACCTCCAACCTTTCAGTTAGTAGTTGAGTGCTTATTTGTTTGTGTCACCCAGGGACTTCCTAGGGAACAGAGGGAACTGCAAACCTAAGGATACCTGAGATCAGACCAATACTCACGTTCTGTCTTCCCCACTCCCCACTCCCAGGATCTCAAGGGACCCTAAGAACAAGCACCCATATTTCCAAAGGCAGAAGGAAGTCCCTAACTTGGCCCATAGTGAGGTTACACATGCTCACCATGATATCAGATTTCTTTGGGCTGGAATGGCCCCAAAGCAATATGGTAACTGGTACCCAAGCCAATCAGCTGGCAGCCACCTACGCCTCTGATGGATGAAAAACAGATGGCGAATTACAACTTCCTTCGTGCAGTTGGTTTGGCAGCTGTGGGGTCTATATCAGTCAGTGTCTGGTCAGGAAAACAAACCATAGCAGTTATTTTAACAGAAAGAATTTAATCTAGAGAATTTAAACCAGTATTGGAGAAGTTTCATTATACCTGCAAGAAGTGGCTACCACCCTCAGGGCAGGAACAAAGGAAGAGTTGGGGTTATTAGAACCTAGAAGCTTGGAGGGGCTGCAGGGAGCTGGGACTCAGGCTTCAGAGAAGGGGGTTCTGCCTGGCTGGTATTTCTGAGGGCCTTCAATAGGGCTGATCCCAGGAGGGCACAAAACAAAAACTAGGAAGTGGAACCAGCAGCCCTGCCAGGATGAAGAAACATTGCGGGGTGAGGTTGACAGGAACAACAAGCAAATCATGACGGAGCAATTCCCATCTCCCTCCCCCGCCTCCTGGTCTCCTTCTAGCTTCCCACTGGCAGAACCTAACAGGGAACAGCTGGCAAAGGAAAAATGTGGTGTGCAGCATCCCAGCCCCACCCCAACAAAGCAGAATATAGGATGGGGTTGGGCTGAGAGACAATATCTAATGTTTGTTGGCAGCCGCGGGGTCTATGGCAGGTGGGGAGAAGGAAGGAAGCCCAGGGCTGCAGGGTGAAAACTTAGCTAAACCCACTGGTAAGAGGCTTTGGGACCCATGGAGCTGCAGGGGCCCCAGGTAGCTGGGCTTGGGGTGAGGCTGAAGCTTCTCATGGCAGTGGGTTCCCAGCTGACACTGAATAACTCAAGGCTGGAAGACTCCATCCTAGAGACAGGAATCCAAGAAAAGAGGAGCCTGCAGGTGCATTCCTTTCAGGCTCAGCATCTCCTCCCCTTCTCTCCTTCCTCAGTGTACAGGCGGATGGGGGGGGGCAAACACTGCTCCAGGAAGACCTCCCCAGGAGCCACCCCAAGAGGCACTGCCTCCATCCCCCCAGACTTATCCTTGCTTTTTCAAACCCACTTTTCCTGCCAGATAAGTGGATAAGAGCTTTTCTTCTTGTCATAGCGATGTCAGCAAAGATGCGGGTGGGGCATACACGAAACTTACTATTGGTCCCTTTTCACTAGCAACTTCACTGTGTGGTGTCGCGTCCGGGAAGCACCTGCCTGGATAGACTAGGCTGTGGGGATGCTGTCCAGCACAGCAAGCACACTATGTGCCAGGCCCACAGTCCCCAGCTTTTATGTTTTCAGAGCACAGCAGCCCAGCCTCCCACCGCCAGCACCGCAGCCTGCTCGGCTTGAGTACCATACATGGAATGACGGAATGAATGTGCCCTCCCCAGCCAGGAGCAGCCGTCAACCAGTGCCTGATTGTGCATAAATACCCCAGTTTCCTCACTCCTCAGCGGGCTAACTCTAAGGTGCCTGTTCAGCTCTGTCTCCCAGAGATCTCAGCAGAATTAAGCTCCAGCTGCCCACAGTAGTAACCAGTTTGATGGCCTACGCTTTGTGGCTTTCTCTCCTTCCTTTCCTGTCTCACCTCCCCGCTTCTATAGCAGCGTGGGGTCATCTGCTGGGAAGCACTTTCTCTCAAATCCTGGTCTCAGTATCTGGGGCACTAAGACACCCAGGAAATGAGGAAAAGGCCAGGGGACTCACATTCAGACAGGAGCTGGTCTCCAGAGCAGACCCAGCCAGGGCCACTGCAGTGGGCTCAGCCTCACCCTCGGCAGGTGTCCCCGTAGGCCCCCGCAAGAATGTGCCCAAAGTTAGGCTGAACTTTCAAGTCCAGCCTGCCACTGGGGCTGAGGTTTTTCTACCGGAAGCGCCAGCTGCACTTTGGTTGGGGTGTTTTCCCTCTGACCCCGTCACACCCAAATCCTTTGACACCCGAGGCTTTGAACCTGAGCATATTTTTGAAAGGGAAAAATCTGGGTCAGGCAGTCACCATCCAAGCAAAGTTTCAGAGGAATTTCCATTCCTAAGCCCTTTCCTTTGAACTTGGCCAAAACTTCCCTCCTTGGAATGAGAGCCCAAAGGTGAAAAATGCAAGGCAGCCTTCGCCGCAAGTGGGTGGAGTTGTTTTTGAGTCTGATGAGTAAGTGGGGAAAAGTACTGGCAGCCAGAGCCCATGGCCCCTCTCTGGGATCTCCTGGCTCTGCCAAGGCCTCACCAGTCACTCCTGCCACAAGCTGCCATTCAGAAAACTCTCCTCTTGAAGCCACAAATGGTTACAGCCACCACCTTAGCCTTTTCTCCTCCTGCCTCCCCCTATCACCCTTTAATACTGGGGTAACCCACAGACCTGCCAACCTCAGACCGGGGCTGGAGGGCACTGCTAACATTGACATCACAGCCCAGAGCTGTTCACCCTTGGATTCCTCATTTCCTTGCTTCCTCAGGTTACTCATGTCTGCATGCCCTGGGCTCCTGGCCAGGTTGGCCAACACGGGCTAATTCAATTCCAGGGGACTTTCCCCAGTAGCAGAGTGGAGTGACTGCTGGTTGAGCTCTCTGGGTATGCGCATGACTTGGAGGTATGGGGTGGGGAAGGTGGGCTTACTTTCTCCTATGATCCAGGGAATGGAGCATAGTCCAAAGGAACAGCCATGTGCGGGTCACGCCTCTGGCCCCCCGAGCCATCTGTCTGCTCCCCAGTACCCAGAGGAAAAAGGGCTTTGGAGCCTCTTGGTCAGTCCCAAAGGAGTCCAGAGAAATCCTGATAGCCTAGAGCCAGCTGCCCCCACCACCCCAGCTCTGCGGGGAAAAGGAGGTCAGCTGTCAGCAGTGTGGAAATTCCTCCGAGAGTTAAGGGAAATGCCGTCCGATGGGCCAGCGTGCTGGGGTTGGGGCTTTAAGCAGGGCCTTGTCCTGCTGGCTTGGAGAGCAGAACTGCAGGTCCAGGGTTGGCCACAGAACCACCCTCCTCACAGGAAATTCCCCTTCCTGGTGCTCTCACAGTGAGATGTGTTCTGGCAGAGATGGAGTCTTTCCTTCCTAAAATTCTTATTCTATTATTTCATTTTATCTTATTTTACTTTTGCTGTACAGTTCCATGAGTTGGAACACACAAATAAATTCATGTAGCCACCATCACAGCAAGGATACAGAACAGTTTTATCACCCTAAAAACTCGTGATGTCTCTTTGTAGCCAAACCCTCTGCCCAATTCATAACCCCTGGCAACTACTGATCTATTCTTCATCATGATCATTTTGCTTTCTCTAGACTGCCATACAAATGGAATCATACAGTATGTAGCCTTTTGAGATTGGCTTCTTTTATTCTGCATAATGCCTGTGAAAGTCATCCATGTTGTTGTGTGTCTCAGTAGTCTGTTCCTTTTACTGCCGAGTATATTTCATCAGATAGGTACCCCACAGTTTATTTATCTATTGAAAGGCGTACCGCTTGTTTCAAGTTTTTTTTTTTTTCAATTATGAATAGAGCTACTATAAATGCTTGTGTGCAGGTTGTTGTGTAAACATAAGTTTTTATTTCTTTAGGGTAAATACCCAGGAGTGAGCTGGGTCATATGGTAACTGTAGGTTTAACTTTATACAAAGTTTTCAAACAGTTTTCCAGAGGGTCTGTACCTTTCTGCGTTCTACTGGCACCGTGGATCCTTTCTTTTTGACTTTCGTCTAACACCGAGGTCAACTTTTCCCCCCAGAGGTGGAAGTGGGGCCAGGGGAGGGTGGGGAAAGGGAGAATGGACACCCAATTACCTGAAATAAAAACAAAACACAGAAATAAATTAAATGATGTACCAGAGGGCCGCAATTATTTGGAGCTTCCCCCAAAATACCAGATATGCTAATGGCTGAAAACATCTCAAGTTGAAGCTTCAGGTGGACATCATGGGACATTAACATTGGGAGAAGAGATGGGCCTGCGTCACAGGAGAACTGGCTCTTGGTTTAGACTCTGCTGTGCGCCCGTGGGCAGGCTTCTTTGCTTCCCTGAGCCTCAGTTTCTATTAGAATTGATTCTGTAGGTTTGATAAGGCTGTATTTGTGGAGCGTAGATTGTTATATGGTCAGGCATTGTAGGGAGCGGCAGAAGGACTAAAGGCTCAGGATCCATGTGTGGCCTACCTCCAAGCCACACTAGGGGAAGAATCCTTCCCGAATTGAAGCAAAGGTACTTTGCAGCCATGTAAAATCTGAAAATGCTTTGCTTCCCAACAGAGAAGTGTCCTGTAGTGTGGTAGCTGTTCTCAGACTTCTGGGCCAGTGGACAGACTTGATCCAGAGGACGGAGACCCATTCTGGCACAAGTGGCTGAATAAATTGGTTGTTGTGTCTCTGCAGTTTCTGGACAATTTCTATGCCTTCTGCCCTTCCTCATCACCCTAGGTTTGAATCTCTAAGATCTACCTCCACTCCCCCACTCAGTAAAAATGAGTTTCCCAAAGCAGAGTAGTTGAGAGTTTGGGCTTTTGAATCAAAAAGATATAGTCCAAGGGCGAGCCACTTTCTGGCTGGGTGGCCATGGATAAGTTACTCAACTTTGCTGTGTCTCACTTTCCTTGTTTGTAAAAGGAGATATTAGTAGCGCCTCCTTCATGGGGCTATCTTGAGGGCTAAATGAGGCACGACTGTGCAGCCCTTGATTCAGGGTTGGCACACAGTATTTCCTTTGGAAAGGTTAGTTTTGTTTGTTGCTTGTTTGATTTTTATCTTCAAGGTGAGATATTGGACCTCAGATCACTAAGCTTTCCTCCAGCTCAGAGTGAGGCCTATTTCCTTCATTTTAGAAATTTTAGTTTATCCAAAATTGATTTGTTGGAAACAAGGGCTACCCTGGAAGAAGGGCCAGTTCTGGTCCAATTTTCACTGCTGAACCCAGAGCAGGGGCGGAATAGCCAGTGAGCACTGCACATACTGCCTTCCAGTAAGCAAGGTAAGCACGGGTTTAATTGTGTTTACTTAGTCACCTGTAGGGCACAATTTCACATGAATTTCACTACTTCTTTGATGTGGAGAAAAACAGATGAAAGAATAAGCTACAGATTAGTAAGTAAGCAAAAGTAAGCCCGTGTGTACCTTGCTTATTGGGTAATCCTGTCCCTGCCTAACTGACCTGAGCATCAATTTTGCTGATTATGGAAGACCAGAAATTCTACAACTCCTCATACTTGATGAAAAGAGTTGCTCCTGATAGGTCAAAGGTCAAGAGCTTCTCAAAACCTGAACGAAAGAGCAAGGGTGACCTGTGTTTTCTCTGTCTCCACCTGCATAGATCTCTCTCTCACAGTCCCCCCTGTTCTAGAGTGAATCTCCAAACTCACATTTTAAGTTGGAGAAGTTGCCTCTGGACTTGGGCCTAGCCATATGAGGTAAGCAGATGTTCACCTCCCCTCCTTGTAAATGTACAGACTCACATTTTGCCTCAACAGGTTCCTGAAAACTGCATAATAAAATGGATTGCTGTAAAGCAGCCCATATTCTCCCACAGGCAGAGGGTTGTAATTGGTGGCTACTGGTCTGATCAGTGGTAACTCAACAGCAAATTCATCACTGATATGACCAACGAAGTCATAAAAGCAAATACTGTATGTCTTAATAATCACTTAAAATACTCAAGTTATGCTCTAAGTCCTGTAAATTGGGCATAAATACACTGAACACTATTTCTATGAAGAGTGCCAATGGGCTATATGCAATATACGTGCAGCTATAAAAAATTCAACCAAGTCATAAATTTGAACTAAAACCTATATTCTCGCCTTAACTGACATCAATTAAATATCTAATTAATGCCAGTTGCCCCTGCTTGCTTAGAATTTAAAATGAATTTGGGAAGGATGATTCGAGTAGCTCAAGTGTAGCTCAAGTCTCGTTAAAGAGCTGCCCAGGGGAGTTTGAGTTGTGATCTTTGTTCCTCAATAAATGAAGGTCCGGGGGTGGAGCAGCAGCATCAAGCTCAATCCGCTGAGTTCAGAGCTGGGGGCCAAGAGGTTGTGCTCTTCAAAGGCTGGTGGTTGAGGATGGTGTCTGTCCCACCGAAGAACACGTTCCGAGGAAGGGCTGCCCCACACAACACTTCCGGTCAGCCTCTCCCACCTCTTGTTTCACGCAGCTGAGGGGGGAGTTTCCCAGCCCAGTTACCAGCAAGGCCCACTGTCTGGCTCCTGAGCTAAGGGAGGGCAGTGTTACATAGAGTTGCCACAGGAGTGCTTCAGGGGATCACTGATATCAGAACCACCGGAAGTTGGCTAAAATGCAGTAATCTGGGCCTCACCCTGACATCCTATTTCAGTAAGTCTAGAGCCTAGGAATCTGCATTTAACCCAAAACAAACCCATTGCTGTCGAGTTGATTCTAACTCAGAGTGACCCTATAGAATAGAGTAGAACTGTCCCATATGGTTTCCAAGGAGCAGCTGGTCAATTCAAACTACTAACCTTTTGGTTAGCAGCCGAGCTCTTAACCACTGTGCCACCCGTTTGTAATTCTGAAGCACATGGAAGTTTGAGAGTCCGTGCAATGCTAGGACCCAGCATTAGTCTCATCTCGCCCTCCTCCCTCCCCAGCTACTATGTGTTACTGGCCACCACCTTCTCCCAACTATAAACACAACTGAGTACCACGGGCCTCCTCACATCTACTCTGTAACTATACTTCTAGTTTTTAAAAGGCGTTTTAGCTATCCAAGTAATACAGGAATGCATATTAGTTAATTAAAAAAGAGGGGGGACCAAAAAGCGAAGTATAAAGCATACAAAGTTAATGTCCTCCTTCCTCCCCCTCCCCCTTCTCCATCTTACTTCCTTCCCTGGAGGAATCCCTTGTTAATCATTGGCTGTGCATCTTTCCAGGTCTTTTTAAAAATGCATTTGCATACTCATGTAATTTGAGATTCTTATCATTTACACAAATAACATTATTCTACATGCATCCGTCTGAGACTTGCTGTTTTTACTTTAGGATGTGTTGGGAAGCAGGAAATGTCAGTGCATGTAGATCTGCCCTGCTCTTTTTCTCTGTTGCACAATATTCCATAACAATGCTTACCGTACGTTATTTAACCACTCCCTCCATACTTCAGTTAAAAGTCTTTAAACAATCCCTTGGCCGTTAGCTCAGACATTAGCGTCTCTCACTAACTTGCCTACACCTTAACTGAGGGTCCTTATCACATCACGGAGTTCCTGGATGGTATAAACAGGTAACACATTCAGCTGTTAACCGAGAGGTTGGTGATTCAAGTCCACCCACAGGCACCTCAGAAGAAAGACTCGTGATCTACTTCTGAAAACTCAGCCATTGAGAACCCTGTGGAGCTCACTTCCGCTCCGACACACACTGGGTCGCCATGAGTCCAAATCAACTCCAAGGCACTTGGTTTTTAATCACTTCACACCTGGACAATTGGAACAACCTCCCAGCTTTTCTCCCCATTCAGGTGTCTCCTGTTAGTGCTACCAGATTGCTCTTCCCAATATGCCATCTGATCACATCATTCCCCTAATAAACCTGCAATTCTTAGGCAGAGGCCCAACTCCTTATCCAGGCATTTGGAACTCCCTCCAATCCAGCATCAGTCTGCCTTTCTACAGTTACCTCCCTTTGGTCCTTTCCACTAACCTTATGCTCCAACCAGTGGAGTCTTTCATTCTCTGAGTAAGTCCTCTGTGAAATGGTGTTTAGGTGTCTCCCTTCCCCATGTTTCTCCCATACTCCTCAAGCCCCACACCAGCTCATCCACCATAGCACCCTCTGCAGTTTCTCCTGATGCAAGGCTTCCCTCCATCCTTTGCCCTTCCGCAAACATGACTTTGTTTCCCTCCTCTGTTGAAGTTCTTCACTCCAAGTAGTAGAGTAGTGCTGCACCTACCTGTGTGCATGTCTCATCTTCCCAAATGGATAGCAAGCTCCTTGAGGGCAGGGACTGCCCTTCGTGTGGACATCAGCAATCCTGGAGGCCCTAATTAAGGGGTCTTCACTGCAGAGGGTTTGGTAGGACTCCAATTCTATACTCAGCTCCCTGCTTCATGCCTCCACATTTCCAAGAGTGATTCAACCTACTTGCTGATGACTACATCTCCAGCCCCGCCCGTCTCCCAAGTTCAAGATGCTACTTCTCAGCTGACTGCTAGAACTCTTCACACAGTACCTTCTTCTCTATGTAACTCTGAAAAAGAACATAAAACCTGCCTCCCAACCTCTGTCTTCTTCAACTCAGCCCGTGAGCACAGCAGCCCAATCCTTCCTGTCACCCCCACTACAGACCTCTCACACTTTCAACTCTGAGCCTTTGCTGAGTCTTTCTCAGCTGTGGGGACTAGAGGCTTTCAACCTGCTGGACCAGCCTTTCCCAAGTTCTCAGCCAACTCAGAGCAAATCAGTAAGTGAGGAGGTGCCACACAGAGAAGCGCTTCTCAGCTTTAGCAGGCGTGAGAATCTTTTGGAGGATTTGTTTAAAAACACAGATTGCTGAGCCCACCAGTAGGCCAGGGGTGGGACCTAGTAATATCTAACCAGTTCTAACCATTTCTAACCAGTTCCCAGGAATGCTGAAGCTGCTGGTCTGGGGATCACACTTTGAGCACCACTGGCTTACAGGGTTTGGAACTGGTTTTTGCAACCCCAATTGTGGATAAGATGAGACTGGGGGCAAATCCCTAGTCACTTCTGCATCCAGCTCCATGTCTTGTTCTTTTCTTTTTGCAGACATAGCTCAAATCCAGCCCCTACCTTTGCCCTAGCTCAGCCCTCTGTCTCCTCTAATTCAGTGCTTTGCATCCTTTGGACAGTCACAGACCACTTTGGGAATCTGATGAAAGCTGTGGACTCTTCTCCCAATAAAAGCATACATTCAGACAATTATACAATTTCAGGGAACATCACAGACCTCCCTCCCCAAACCGCCGCGAAAAAAGAGCCCACAACGGTTCTCGGGTTAAGAACCCTCGCTCTAACTCAGTGATTCTCAACCTTCACTGTGCAATGAGATCGCCTGAGGGGTTTTTAAAATGCAGGTGCCCAGGCCCCACCTCCAGAGAGTCTGATACATGAGCCTGAGGTTGGGCTGAGTTGGACGAAGCTTTTTAAATGTGCAGCCAAGTTGAAAACCACTGCAACTGGCTTCCCTGTCTTTACCCCTTTTCCACACTGCCTAGATCCAAGGCATCTCAAAGCTCTTCTGAGCCCTGTTGCCAACCATGATGATAATGGGTGGGCTGGGTGGCCTGGTGTCTGCCCAGGGTCACCTCTCCTCGATTATCATCCTCCCCAGGGTTCACAGCCCATCTCCAGGCCATATCCTGTCCCTTCTCTGAAAGGGCATCTGGAGCAGTCAAGCCCATCCTTCCCACCTGGGACCAGCTCTGTGCCCCATTAACTGGGCTGCTCCTTCCCATTTAGATTCAGATTAGCAAGAGAAGGAGCTGCTATTCTGTTCTGTCTTCAGAAACAATTAAGATGAAAAAGTATCTCAAGCAACCACATGGAAAGGTCTGCTTCAGCACAGGGTGTTCATACGCCTACGAGAATCACAGTGTCAGTGATAGCATCCCAGGAGGGTGCTTTAAGATTTCCAGAACATGGGGCTCTCTAATCAATACTAGGAGACAGCATAGGTGATTATAATTGATTGTGAAGTGCTTAAATAGAATGATCATAGTCTAATTATCGCTCGTCGCTGACTCAAGATATCCTCTAAAGTTATAAAAAACAATCTGTGGCTTCTCCTTTCTCCTTCTGAGGAACTCAGCAGGAAGAAGTAGAGATGGTGGGGGGGCGGGGGATCAAAGTGAGAAAAGAAACAGTGCAACAAGCTCCTATCCCTTGCCTGGCAGCTGGTGGTTCTGTCTGCCCAGCATCCTTTCCCTCTTTGGGGAACCACCAATACTCATTCCATAATATCTAAGTGCCCCTTTCCACACCTCCCCACCCCATCTTGCCCTGAGCAAGACCAACCCCAATCAGACCTTCTCTGGTTGAGAATTTGAACGTGAGCAAGAGGACTTGAGGCCATTTCACTGGCAACAACAAATCAACTGACTTTTCATTCCTGCCAAAAACCAGGTCCCCTGAGCTAGTCTCTTACGGGCCTTTTACCTGTAGACTTCCAATAAATTCCTTCTCATTTAAATTAGCCTAAGTGGGTGTCCACTTTTTCCAAGCAACACATGTCCTTTCCAAATAGCTCCACTGAAAAGTCTGTGGGATGATGGGTAATGAGGAGTTGGGCCATGGCAGGGTAGGGCCTGGGCAACTAAACCACTGCAGGGCTAGCCCAAATGGAGGCATCCATACAGGTCAAGACACTATTAAGTGGGCACAAAGACCACAGATATGGCTAAGTTCCAGTGATTAGTGGTGAAGTCCATGAGGCCAATAGACTTCAGGTCTCAGCATGGTAGCTTCCCAACAACCAGAGGTAACACGGCAATGGAGTCATTGCTCCATCTCTGGGGTACTTGGTTCTCTCACAGCAGAAGTCTTAGTCTGTGGCTAGTACCTGGGAAGAGGACCCAGCCCCTGCCTACACCCCATCCAGAGTAGAAGGCTGACCAGAGAGAAGGGCATTAATAAATATCCCTGGAAAGTAGGCTGCATCTCATGGGAGACAGCCAGTGCTAGAAAATGCCTAGATAACTACGAGCCCTGCAGAGTTAGGATTGGGCTAAGAGAAACCTATGCACAATGGTTGAGGTCATGCCGCAAGATCAAAATATACGGTAGCTCAAGGGAGAATGAAGAAAACCAAAGACACAAGGGAAAGATTAGTCCAAATGACTAATGGATCACAAGTACTACAGCCTCCACAAGACTAAGTCCAGCACAAGTAGATGGTGCCTGGCTACCACCCCTGACTGCTCTGACAGAGATCACAATAGAGAGTCCCAGCCAGGGCTGGAGAAAAATATAGAACAAAATTCTAAGTCACCAAAAAAAAAAAAAAAAAACAGAAACCCTAAGAGTATGGCCCCTGGACACCCTTTTAGCTCAATAATGAAGTCACACCTGAGGTTCATCCTCCAGCCAAAGATTAGAAAGACCCATAAAACAAAATGAGACTAATCAGACACACCAGCCCAGGGGCAAGGACAAGAAGGCAGGCGGGGACAGGAAAACTGGTAATAGGGACCCCAGGATTGAGAAGGGAGAGTGTTGGCACATGGTGGGGTTGGCAACCAATGTCACAAAACAATGTGTGCACTAATTGTTTAATGAGAAACTAGTTTGTTCTGTAAACCTTCACCTAAAGTACAATTTTAAAAAAAGAAAAAATGTGCTATAGCTCAAAGACTATCGGTCTGGCCGTCATTGCATCCAAATCACCTACTCAGATGCTTCTTATATTCCTGGGGTAGTTAATAGCCCAAAGGCAGCCCCCCACAGCGGAGGACACAGTTAGAGGAAGAATTGGTAAATAAAGGTTCCAGCCTCCCACCGTTTGGGGAATAATTCTGAGATGCATCCCTCTGAGTAGGGTCCCCAGAATATTGAGCCCCAGTTACTCACTATGGTAACCAGCTCAATACTGCATCTTCTATTGGCTTTCCTCCCTTGCCTGTCTCATTCTCCTTGGTCCTTTACTCCTGCTTTCTGGGATTACCTCCTATGTAAAAATTTGAAACCTAGTGCTTATCTCAGGCACCCAAAGTAATTCCATTAATATCGAAAATGGCTCTAAAAGGCACACCCACAGGATGGGATTCTGGAACTGGATCATTCACTGGTTCAGATGGCCAAAGGTCCCACTGCTGGTGGTAAGTGGGGTGGGAGCATCCCTTGGCATGCCATAGCTCACAAATATTAATGAAGACCCTTGCCAGTGGTGTATTAAGGTAACATACAGCTGGAAGAAAAATATTGGGCCGTGCAGTAACTCTAGCACTTGAATGTTATGGGGGCAATGGTAATTATAAGAGTTATGGAATTGGATGTCTTTTTTGTATTGTCCTAGAAATATTAAGGAACAATAGGCTCCGTCAACTGTCAACTTAGGGTATGTTGTGAAAGCCAGAAGGCTTGCATGGCAGCATTTAAAGAGGCTTTCATTCCTGCAGCCATTGGCAAACTGCTGAAAATTAGGCATAGGATTTAAGCATTGTGTAGCAAAACTGTAAAGGATATGAATGCACAGTTTCAACAGGTCTTTTATGCTAAAGTTAGGATCTAATTGGGAGGGAACGTGCCCTGAGATCTAGGATGGGCCACATAGAGGATGTTTATGGGAACCAAGAACCTGCAGATTGACCTGAATCCTCTGGGCTGGCAGAAGCATCTCCTCCTCCTTACTAGAGAAGATAAGCTTCTCATTGACTATATACAATTCAAGGTCCTCAGCTGAGGTAGATGCTTTGCAAGATAATGCTTGTCCTCCCGGAATGAAAGGAATATGAAGGGAAAAATAAAAGAATACACTGACAGAAGACCTGCTCTAAAGGAAATTCTTCAGGCTAAAGAGAAATAACACCAAAGGTAAATTTGGAACTTCAGGAATGAAGGAGGAGCAACAGAAATGGTAAATATCTAAGTGAAGAAAAAAAGATTATTTTTTCCTCTTAAGTTCATTAAAATATATATAACTTTTGAAAGAAAAATTGTAACATTCTGAGGTTTTCAACGTATGTAAATGTAATATACACGACAACAACAACTATACCGTAGAGGTCAGTGGGAGGGAAGATAAAGGGAACTCACAAGGTTTCAAGTCTTGTACATTTTCCTTAAAGGGGTATAATACCAACTCAAAGTAGACTGCGGAAGGTTAGGCATATGTATTGCAATCCCTAGAGCAACCATTAAAAAATAATAATAAAAAGATATATAGCCAATAAAACAATAAGTAAAATGAAATGGAACACTATAAAGAATTAAATATTCCAAAATTAGGCAGACATCTAAGATGCATCAATTGGTCTCAACCCACCTGGATCAAAGGAGAATGAAGAACTCCAAGGTCACACGATAACTATGAGCCCAAGAGACAAAAAGGGCCACATGAACCAGAGACTTACATCATCCTGAGACCAGAAGAACTAGATGGTGCCCGGCCACAACTGATGACTGCCCTGACAGGGAGCACAACAGAGAACCTCTGAGGGAGCAGGAGAATAGTGGGATGTAGACCCCAAATTCTCATAAAAAGACCAGACTTAATGGTCTGACTGAGACTAGAGGAATCCTGGTGGTCATGGTCCCCAAACCTTCTGTTGGCCCAGGACAGGAACCATTCCCAAAGACAACTCATCAGACATGGAAGGGACTGGACAATGGGTTGGAGAAAGATGCTGATGAAGAGTGAGCTACTTGTATCAGGTGGACACTTGAGACTGTGTTGGCATCTCTTGTCTGGAGGGGAGATAGGAGGGTAGAGAGGGTTAGAAACTGGCAAAATTGTCACGAAAGGAGAAACCGGAAGGGCTGACTCATTAGGGGGAGAGTAAGTGGGAGTATGGAGTAAGGTGTATATAAGCTTATATGTGACAGACTGACTTGATTTGTAAACATTCACTTACAGCTAAATAAAAATTATTTTAAAAAATTATTTTTAACATTGCAGAATTAAAAAAAAAATTAGGCAGAAAGGGGGAAGCAAAGGAGCGAAAAATAGAGGGCACAAATGACGCATAATAATATGGTGACCTAAATCCAACATGCCAATGATTACATTAAATGTAACTTGTCTAAACACATCAATTAAAAAGTAGACATTGTCAGTTTGGATAAAACATATATGAACATGCACACACACACACACACACCCCAATTATGTGCTGTCTACAAGAAATCCCCATTAAATATAAAAATATAGATAGGTTAAAAATAAAAAGAGGGAAAAAGACATGCCATAAAAACACTAATAAAAAGGAAGCTGGAATGCTATCTTAATATCAGAGAAAAAAGATTTCAGAACAAGAACTATTACATAGGATAAAGAAGAACAGGACATAATAACCAAAATTACATAATCATAATGATAAAAGGACCAATTCTTCAAGAAGACATAACAATCCTAAATGAGTATGTACCTAACGACAGGCATCAAGGTACACAAACTGACAGAAATGAAGAGAAAAAGACAAACTTAAAATTATATTTGGAGACTTCAACATTCTTCCACCCTTACTGGGCTGTAACAAGACACTCAATCCCCCCAGCCCCCAACAGGATGGTGACAGGAAAGGCTGAGAAAAGAGCTGAGACTTTAATCCCCAATGGGCAGTGATGAGTCCTCCAACAGGTCAGTGGAGCCTGGATTTCTACTCCTATCCTACCAATGCAACCCTCTTCCTCCTAGCTGGGGTGGTGTTAGAGGATGTCTCATGGAGAATCAGGACTTTCACCACTGTGGTATCAGTGAAGGCTATGTGGGGGGCAGTGACAAGACACTCCTACTCCTCCCAGGCAGGGAGGTACAGTGCAGACCTAGTGAGGAGCTAAACTCCCATTCTCTCCCAACAGTAATGAAGAGGTCAAGGGAAGATGGATGGGGAACCTGGGTGCATCACCTTCCCCTGATGGGACAGTGTCAAACAAAACAAAACAAAAGGTTTAAACAAGATACAAAGTGCCATATAATCATACCCAAAATGTCCAGGCTTCAATTAAAAAAAAAAAAAAAAATCACTCATCATACCAACAACCAGGAAAAGCTCAAAGTAAATGAAAAAAGACCATCAAGAGATGCAAAATCAAGATGACAGAGATAATAGAATTATTTGACAAAAATTCTAAAGCAGCTATCACAGAAATGCTTCAGTGGACAATTAAAAACATGGTTGAAACAAATGAAAAAACAGAAAGTCTCAAGGGGAAAAAACTGAAGATATAAAGAAGAACCAAAGGGAAATTTTAGGATAGAAAAATGCAATAACCAAAAAACAAACAAAACTCAGTGGATGGGCTCAAGAGCAGAATGGAGAGGACAGGGGAAAGAATCAGTGAGTTTAAAGATAGAATAATAGAAATTACCTAACCTGAACAACATAGAGAAAATAGACTTTTTAGAAAATGATCGCAGTCTCAGGGACTTAAGGAACTACAACAAATAACATTTGTGTAATCGGAGTCCTGGAAGGAGGGGAGAAAGACAGTGGTACTGAAAAAAGTATTTGTAAGAAATAAAGGCTGAAAAATTTTCCAAACTTGGCAAAAGACATAAGCCTACAAATTCAAGAAGATGAACAAATCCCAAACAAGATAAATCCAAGCAAATCTATTCCAAGACACATCTAGTCAAACTTCTGAACACCAAAGACAAAGAAAACTCCTGAAAGCAGGGAGAGAGAAATGACACTTACCTATAGAGGAAAAACAATTTGAATAATAGCGGATTTCTCATCAGAAACTGTGAAGATCAGAAAGAAATGGCACCATATTTTTCAAGTTACAATTTACGTTTTTCAGGTGCTGAAGGAAAAGAATTGTGACATTGGTAAAATATTTTGAAGCTTCTCAGGTAATGGACATCAGTGGTGGGGAGGGGAAGGTGAGGGATACAAAGCTGAACAGAAACTTTATGGAAGATGCTGCAATCTAACCATAGCCTAAAGCCCGGTTTATGAGTACATATTGGTCACCCCCTGAGGACTCCTAGATGTAAACTGAGTGAGAAGTTGATTGGGGGCAAGGGGCGGTGCTAGAAGTGCTACCTGAATAACAGAGGCAAGAGCCTGGAAAAACTGGCTATTACTGTGATCCCAATAGTACCCTGGAGCCTGGGAAACAGGCTATATTATCGATCAAACTTTGTGTGTGTGTGTGCTTTAGGTGAAAGTTTACAGAGTAAATTAGTCATACCCAAATTGTTTTCTGACATTGGTTGAAATCCCCTCAATTTGTCAATACTCTCCCCTTCTCTATCTGGGGTTCCCTGTTTCCATCCTTCCATTTTTCTGTCCCTTCCTGTCTTCTCATATTTGCTTTTGGGCAGGTGCTGCCCATTTTTTCTTGTATACATGATTGAACTAAGAAGCACATTCCTCACGTGTGTTATTGTTTGTTTTATAGACCTGTCTAATCTTTGTTTGAAGAGTGAACTTCGGGAGTGGCTTCTGTTCTAAGTTAAAAGGGTGTCCTGGGGCCATAGTCTTCGGGGTTCCTTCAGTCTCTGTCAGACCAGTAAGTCTGCTCTTTTGTGTGTGTGTGTGTGTGTGCATGTGTGCATATGTGTGAATTCGAATTTTGTTCTACGTTTTTCTCCTGCTATATCCAGGACTCTCTATTGTGATTCCTGTCAGAGCCGCTGGTGGTAGTAGCTGAGCATCATCTAGTTGTTCTGGCCTCAGGATGATGGAGGCTGTGGTACTTGTAGTCCATTAGTCCAAAGGATTAAATCTACAGTTTCCCTTGTGTCTTTGGTTTTCTTTATTCTCCTTTGCTCCGCGTGGGATGGGACTAGTAGATGTATATTAGATGGCCACTTGCAAGCTTTCAAGACCCCAGACGCTACTCACCAAAGCTGGATGTAAAACATTTTCTTTATGAACTATGTTATACAAATTGACCTAGGTGTCCGCTGCGACCATGGTCCCCAGCCCTCTGCCCAGTAACTCAGTCCTTCAGGGTATTTGGATGTATCTATAAAGTTTCTATGACTTTGCCTTGGTTTTGGCTTTTTTGTGTGTGTGAAGGTTCTATGACTTTGCCTTGGTCAAGTTGTGCTGACTTCCCTATATTGTGTATTGCCTTTCCCTTCACCAAAGTTAACACCTATCTACTATCTAGTTAGTGATTTTGATCAATCTTTTGATTGATCCCTCCTGATGATATGTCCAAAGCAAGCGAGTCAAACAATGCTTTGTTATGATCCATAAGGTTTTCACTGGCTAATTTTCAGAAGGAGACTGCCAGACCTTTCTTCTCAATCTGTGCTAGTCTGGCAGCCCAGCTGAAACCTGTCCACCATGGGTGACCCTGCTGGTATTTGAAATACTGGTGGCATACAAACAGATTTGAGACCACAGGCTTTACCAGCTGATGTAACTCATGACCTACACAGAAGGCAGGAACTGGGCCTTTATTTCTTTGTGTCCCCACAGTGCCTAGCACAGTGCTGTATGTACAGAGATGCAGAATCCAGGCCCAAATATTTATTACAGGACAACACCCCAACTTGAATGAGACACATTCACGGATTGGCTCTGGTTTGCAAATCCTTGCCAAAGGCATAAGGCATTACACCAAGTTCCCATCAGAGTACCTCACCACAATGACACGAATTCAAGGAGTGCTGGTACGCAGAAGCTTATGCCTATTAATTGGTAATAAGGAGAAGGAATTATTTCCCCTAAAACCCAGGTTTCTGCCAATATCTTGGTGGAATTCCTCCTCTCCCACTTTGTTTACTAGCACTCGATGCTAAAAGAAGACATGCTTTATCTGCATTTTTTTTCTGCATAGTCCAGTCAACGCTTTAGAGGTCAAGCTGTCCTACAAAAAGTGGTTTTCAGTTAATGGCTAGGAAATGAAGCTTTTCTTGTCCTTTCTGAGCAGTTTCCTTTGTGAACAAATCAACAACTATACAGCTGTTTAACTCTTCTTTGGCCACTGGTGTATCTGAAATGGTCCAGAACTAAGAATTATCGATGAAACTCAGGATCTGCTGTGAGTTATGCCAGAGCCAACGCCTAGGGGAAAGAGAGGTCATTTAAAACAGGCTCTGGTCCCTGCTACCTGCCCAGAGCTGGTGGGTTCAGTGACACTGGCTGTAGGGGCATCCTCAAACTTGCCTTCTATCCTAACTTTCCTGTTTTGTTATGTCACCCAACTCCAGTCTACCAAGCTGGGACCTTAGGGTCATCTTTTACTTTCCTCCCTCCTGGGTCAAGACCATCCAATATGTCACCAAAAATTGTGTGTCTTCCTTCAAAATGTCATCCTCTGCCTCCACTGTAGGAGAAGTGCTTCTCATCCAAAGCATGGAATCTGACAAAAGCTTCATTCATTCATTCACTGCACAGATATTTACTGACAAATGCTGTGTGCTAAGCACAGTGCAAAGTGTGGTCTTTCCTGTCCCATCCTCCCCTCGGTCAACATCGGTGTTTCCACTGATGTCAGAAGTTTCTTCTTCAGAAGAAACTCTCACTGTGTCATCTGCCTGATCAGAAACCTCAATGGATCTATAGTGCCATGCATCTGGTTCCTCCTTTCCAAAGCTCTCTAAGTCCTGGAGTCCCCTCCATCTCACTTGTCCTACTTCATTCTCCCTTCACCCTCTCCAGTCAGCACTCTGCTCTCTTCCATGCTCCCAGCCTGCCTTTTTGCCTAACTCAGTCCTTTCCAAGCTTTGTCAGCTAGCTCATGAGGCACCCCTCCCTGAGGATGCATATAGACGGTAAGGTTCATGAAAGCCAGGCACTTGTCATCACGTCCATCTCCCCAGCACTTAGAGGAGTTCCATGTGATGCAGCTGCTAATCAGGGGACCACCTGGAGAACTTCTGGGCTAGAGTGTGAGGTTGCTGGGCCTGCCACCTGTTCTGTTTGGTCTGGTCTGGTCTGGTCTGAACAGGGCCGCCAAATTCAGCCCTGGCTTGTAGTGGTGCTGTCTCTCTCCCCCATAACCCTCTTCCTGACTCCTAGTTTGGCATTAATTATCCTTTGATACCAATGATTCCACATCTCTTCCCAGTTCTCTGGTTTGGTCTTGGCTCAGCTCCTGCTTGATCCAGTGATTTCCCTTGACCTCTGTCCTGACAGGTCACGCCCTCCCGGGGGGGGCCCCTTTCCTCCCTGGCTAGGTCACCAGGCCAGGAAATGACCACTAGAACAGCTCCTTACTGCCCCCTACTGGTTGCTAGAAGCTGAACATTGGCTGGTTATATGAAAATTAACCCTTTGGATTCTGTCAGTCCTGGCCTTGAATGATCTTACATTCTACCAGAAGAAATGTCCCTGTGTGGTACAAATGGTTTCCTTTCGGTTGGTAACTGAAAGACTGGAGGTTCAAACCCACCCAGCGGCACTTTGGAAGAAATAGGTCTGGTGATCTGATTCCATAAAGATTACAGTCAAGAAAACCCTATGGAGCAGTTCTACCCTCTAACACATGGGGTCACCATGAGTGGGAATTGACTCAATGGCATAAGACAACAACAACTGCAGGAGAGGTAAAGCCAACTACTCACAAAGAATCTTCAGAATGTCTATAAAGCTCTCAATCAACAAACTCAAATCGAAGAGAATACAAAACCGAGGATACCTGTGTTAAGGTCAAATGTATCACTCTTTACTTGATAGCTCTGTTCCTCAACTCATATTTCCCACTGGCTTTCTCAATTAACACCAGAGATAATTCACTGAAAGTTGACCCAGGACTGGGAATGACTCCTCCACGTTTTCCAGTTGCCATCAAGTCAGCTCTGACTCATGGCAACCCCATGTGTATCAGAGTAAAACTGTGCTCCATGGGGTTTTCAGTGGCTGATTTTCAGAAGCAGGTCATCAGGACTTCCTTCTTAGGCGCCTCCGGGTGTACTTGAACCTCCAGTCTTTTGGTTAGCAGTCAAGTGCGTTAACTGTTTGCACCACTCAGGGACTCCCTTTTACTCTTCAACGTTCACCAAATAGCCAGTGCTCTTCCCAGAGCAGCTGAGAAGAGGCAAGATCCAGTAGCTAGGAGAGATGTCTCTCAGGCTGCGATATTCCCAGGCTAGCTCACTAAGGTCTGTTGCCTTCATCTGCCTTGAGAACCTAGGAGAAGCAAGACAGTTACTGTATTAGTTGCTTTAAAAAACAACAACAAAAAAGGAAACCAGCATGGAATAAGAAACTTTTTTAATTTACTTTGTCTGGTGTTGTTTGAGGAAAAAGAGGTTCAATTACTGGCAGGTGAGAAGGTCAGTGCAGACTTGTGTGTGATTCGGAAGGGGCCTTGGGAGTTTTGTGGCTGTGGCACTGAGTCTTCATTCCCTCTAATCTCCCCACAGAACTTATGGCTTTAATTTACCTGCATGAAAGCACATCCTGGCATTGCTCCTGGCTTCAGCTGCTGAGATAGGGCAATGTGGGGTTTGCAGGTGAAACTAGGGGGAGGGGAAGCTAGAGAATGGGAGGGGAAGATTGTTTTAAGGGAACTAAAGCAGAATCAGGGGGTTAAAGAGTGTGAATAAGAGAAAAGGTGGGAAAGCTAGAAATACAACTACCATATGATCCAGCAATCCCACTCCTTGGAATATATCCTAGAGAAATAAGAGCCTTTACTCAAACAGATATATGCATACCCGTGTTCATTGCAGCACTGTTTGCAATAGCAAAAAATGGAAGCAACCAAAGCACCCATCAACAGATGAATGGATAAATAAATTATGGTATATTCGCACAATGGAATGCTACACATCGATAAAGAACAGTGAGGAATCTGTGAAATATTTCATAACATGGAGGAATCTGGAAGGCATTATGCTGAGTGAAATTAGTCAGTTGCAAAAGGACAAACATTGTGTAAAACCACCATTATAAGAACTCAAGAAATAGTTTAAACAGAGAAGAAAATATTCTTTGATGGTTATGAGAGGGGGTAGGAAGGAGAGTGGGAGAGCGGTATTCACTAATTAGATAGTAGATAAGAACTACTTTAGGTGACGGGAAAGACAACACACAATACAGGTGAGGTCAGCACAACTGGACTAAACCAAAAGCAATGAAGCTTCTGGAATAAATTGAACGCTTCGAAGCCCAGCGTAGCAGGGGCAGGGGTTTGGGGAGCATGGTTTCAGGGGACATCTAAGTCAATTGGCATAATAAAACCTGTTAAGAAAACATTCTGCATCCCACCTTGGAGAGAGGCGTCTGGTGTCTTAAACGCTGGCAAGTGGCCATCTAAGATGCATCAATTGGTCTCAACCCACCTGGATCAAAGGAGAATGCCAAACACCAAGGACACAAGGTAATTATGAGGCCGAGAGACAGAAAGGGACACATAAACCAGAGACTACATCAGCCTGAGACCAGAAGAGCTAGATGGTGCCCAGCTACAACTGATGACTGCCCTGACAGGGAATGCAACAAGGAACCCCTGAGGGAGCAGGAAAGCAGTGGGATGCAGACCCCAAATTCTTGTAAAAAGACCAGACTTAATGGTCTGACTGAGACTAGAAGGACCCAGGTGGACATGGCCCCCAGACCTTCTGTTGGCCCAAGACAGGAACCATTCCCAAAGCCAACTCTTCAGACAGGGATTGTACTGGACGATGGGTTGGAGAGGGATGCTGGTGAGGAGTGAGTTTCTTGGATCAGGTGGACACTTGAGACTATGTTGGTGTCTCCTCCCTGGAGGGGAGATGAGAGGGTAGAGGGGGTTAGAAGCTGACCAAGTGGTCATGAAAAGAGAGAGTGGAGGGATGGAGCGGGCTGTCTCATTATGGGGAGAGCAATTGGGAGTATATAGCAAGGTGTATATAAGTTTTTGTGTGAGAGACTGACTTGATTTGTAAACTTTCACTTACAGCACAATAAAAATTTAAAAAGAAAAAAAGGTGGGGGAGTGTTAAGGATTGAGTTGTGCCCCCTAAAAATGTGTGTCAGCTTGGCCAGGCTGTGATTCCTAGTGATTGTCCACCATTTTGTCATCTGATGTGATTTTCCATTTTGTCATCTGATGTGATTCCTACGTGATTGTCCACCATTTTGTCATCTGATGTGATTTTCCTTTGTGTTGTAAATCCTACCTCTATGATGTTAATGAGGTGGGATTAGCAGCAGTTATGTTAATGAGGCAGGACACAATCTACAAGATTAGGTTGTGTTTTAAGCCAATCTCTTTTGAGATATAAAAGAGAGAAGCAAGCAGAGAGACAGGGGGACAGCATACCACCAAGAAATGAGAGCCTGGAGAAGAGAGAATCCTTCGGACCCAGAGTACCTGTGCTGAGAAGCTTCTTGACTAGAGATTGATGACAAGGACCTTCCCTGGAGCTGACAGAGAAAGACAGCCTTCCCTGGAGCTGGCATCCTGAATTCAGACTTCTAGCCTACTGGACTATGAGAGAATAAATTTCTGTTTGTTAAAGCCGTCGACTTGTGGTATTTGTGTTATAGCAGCACCAGATGACTAAGACGGGGAGAGAAAGGGAAAGGAGAGAGAGCAGGGAGCCAGGCAGAGGATGGGAAGGGGAGAAGAGGGAGAGGGAGGACGAGGGAGGAAATGATGATGGGGGATATGATGGCCATAACCAGGAGGAGGAGTCAATATAGGAAACAGGGTAATGAGGTGAGAGCATGGATCTTACTGGGGGACAGGGCAATAGTGAAGAGATGAGCGTTAAGCTATTGGTATCAAATCCATCTGAATGCCCAAACATCTGTGGGAATTCAGGGCGTTAGTACCGGGGATCCCAGAGGCAGGAGGGGAGTGTAAGTCTGTTCTCTACCTTTTAGAGGCTTACAGGCTATTAAAGCTCCTCCCTGTTCTCTTCTTTCCACAAATCTCCCCTTCCCAGTCTTCCTACCTCCCACAGAAGCTATGGACATGTGAAGGGTTAAATACCAGCTCAGGACAGTACCAGGAAAGATTAAAGTTCCTGCAGTCAAACTCTAATCTGCACAACTGTTAACAGCTCAGCTACTAACCAAAAGGCTGGTGGTTCAAACCTACCCAGCAGCTCCATGAGAGAAGGACCTGGTGATCTGCTCCCATGAAGATTACAGCCTAGAAAACCCTACAGGGAAGTTCTGCTCTGTCACACGGGGTCCCTAGGAGTTGAAATCAAGTCCACGACACCTAACAACTCTAATCAAACTCTACCCCAGTCCCTCAATCCTCCTCAGAAAGGGTCAGGGGCTCCTCCTGGCCGCCAAGGTAAGATGGGGCCCCACCTGGCCCTGCCGCTGGGTTGCCCACTGCTCTCTAAACCTAACTGGCCTAAACTGCTCCCCTTCCCCAAATGTGTTCTGGGCTCCCTGCCTTCTCCCCCACTGCTCCCTCTTCCACTGTCTCTCCCTGCCAACACCTTTCATCTGAGCCCAAATCAAATGCCCCTGCTTCCCTCTCCCTCCTTTCTCCCAACCTCAAACTGGAAGTATCCTCTCCCCTCTCTCAGCTCCCAGTGTTGTATGTGACCCTAAAGTGGCTGAGTGATTCAGAGGGCCCTGTGTCTTCCAGGGCCCACCTTAAGCAACATTCCCACCTTCATGTCACACCCCCCCCGTACACGCTCCCTGCCACACACACACACACATACGTACGCACGCACGCACGCACGCACGCACGCACGCACAATCTAACTCTAATGCTATTCTCAGATGGGGTAAATTGTCCCTGCTCTCATCCTCCATGCTTTAGAGGGCATCACTGCAGCCTCATCCAATCACACCCTCCCCACAGGGCAAGGAGTTCGAAAAGCCAAGAGGATGTGCCCATTGGGGCCCCACTCCCATTTATAAACTGTGCTCAAGGAATTCCAGCCCCTCCTCCAGAGTGCAGACTGGGCCCCTAGGAAAGGGTGGCCACTGGGCAGTGTCCCTGAGAGGTGTAAACAGGGCTTTGTGCATCACGAGTTTGTGCAGAAGGCCCCTTTCTGTATGGGGTGGACGGGAAGGGGGTGGGCCACATTGGGGGCTGGGAACCAGGGGTAGACTCTCCTGGTAATAACCTAGTTCAGCATGGAACTCCAAGGAGTTCAGTTTGAAGCTGGCCTTTTAGGTCTTTCCGAAGGTGTATTTGTCAAGGTAGGAGGATAAACCATGCTTTATTTAACAATGAGTTCATTTGATTTATAACTTTTAAATTTTGAGACAGGTAGCATGAGACCTCCTTTAACTTTGGCCCTGGGTCTGCAAATGTTGGGGTGGGTCTGTCCAACAGTAAACCTTCTAGAGCAGTGGAGAGTTTCCTGAAGCCTTTACAGGGAAATGGGGGAGGGGTGACATTGCATTATCACCAAGCATAACTTCCTGAAATTTCTATTTAAATAGCTCTGCTCTTTCCCCATATTCCCTCTCCTCCCACAGCCAGCTCACCTCTCCTTCCTCCCTGGGCACATCTCTGCTAGCCTCTCTGGCCTTGCTAGGGCCGCCTTCCTAGCTCTCCCACCTCTCAGAATCCCCTGGGCTCCCATCTACCTAGCACTACTATAACACAGATACCACAAGTGGGTGGCTTTAGAGAACAGAACCGATTTTCTCACAGTTCTGGAGGCTCAAAGTCCAAATCAGGGCCTTGGCCATGTTGGTTCCGTCCTTGTCTCCAGCCTTAGCTATTCCTTGGTTCCTTGAAATTGCTTGGCTTGTAGACAATCCTTGTATGGTGTCTGTCTTCCCGTGTGTGTGTGCATGTGTCTGTCTGTGTGTGTCTGTGTGTGTGTCTAGTCTGGTTGTTTTTTTGTTTTTTTTTTTAAGGACCCGCCCTACTCCGATTGATGACCCCATTAACACACAAAAGAAAAACTCCTATTTCCAAACGGGTTCATATTTGCGGGTACAAAGGTTAGGATTCAATCCCTAATGCCCCCTCCTGAACAGAGCCCTGTGCCTGGTGGAGCAGCCCTCAGCAAAGGAAAAGTTCGCCCTGCTCCAGACTGGTGCCCTCTCCCCTATTTGTACTACTTTCCAGTAACACAGTCTACTTTCCATTCCAGCTGTGTGTCTTGGAGTCAGCTGGCAGGAACTGTGTCTGGTCCAGCTCTGTGACTCTTCCAGCATTCGTGCAAGGTTTCATGGAAGGATCCACGGAGGAGCTGGAATTTGAGTTCAGCTTTAGAATATGGACAGTCAAGTCAGAAGAGAAAAGAGCTCCACGTTGGAGGAGCAGGATTAGCAGCTTGCTATACCCTGTGGGCGACGGTGAGCCATTGAGGGTTCTTGAGCTATGGCATGACGACCCTCTAGGAAGCCCAGCCTGTGCAGGATTTAATGAAGTCAGGGACAGCTTAGATGCAGGGAAGTAGGGAGAGCAGCTTGGGGTCTGTTATTGGCTGATTTGTGTCCCCACCCAAAAGATGTTCAAGTCCTCACCCCAAGACCTGTGAGTGACCTTACGTGGAAGCAGTATCTTTTCAGATGTAATTAGTTAACTTGAGGTCATACTAAAGTAGGGTGGGCCTAATGCAATATGATGTTATCCTTATAAAAAGAGAAGAGACACAGAGACAGACACACACTGGGAGAGCATCATGTGACAACAGAGACAGGGATTGGAGTGGCGCCTCTGCAAGCCAGGGAACACCAAGGATTACTGGCCGTCTCCAGACACGAGAAGAGAGGCACAGAACAGATTCTCCCTCAGGGACCTCAGGACAAATCAACACGACTGACACCCTGATTTCAGGCGTCTAACCTCCAGAGCCTCCAGAACTGCGAGAGAACAAATTGCTGTTGTTTAAAGCTGCCCAGTTGGTGGTACTTTGTTTCTGCAGCCCTGGGAAACAGTACAGGTCTGTTTGCATAGTGCAGGGGTGAGGCATTGGATGTCAGAGGCTGGCAGGAACGTGAGGGCAGGACCAGTGCATGCTGGGAGCAGGACCTTGGGCTCTGGGAGACAACTTGCCAGAGGCCACACAGCCCAGACTGAGTCAGAACTAGAACTCAAGCTGTGCAACTTCCTCCATACTGAGTCTCAAAGGAAGTGAGGGCAGAACTGAGTCTTGGAGGCTGCTGAGGAGAAAGAGGATTGCCTGGCGACCATGAGCACTGGGCATCCTACCAAGTCTACCCCAGGTGCTGCTGGCAACATCCCAGGAGGCCCCAATTTTTGACAGGATAGTCGGGCCTTCCCAGTTGGCCCTGATTTGGGCTGGGGAGGCAGGTGGCGAGAAGTTGAGGAACACCTCATGGAAAAGTGGGTGGTGGTTCATGCTAGCTGTTCAACCCCTCAGTCCCGGCCCTGGGAGGCAGCAGGTCGATGGTGGGTCCCTGGGGGACCGCCAGAGTGATGAGGGGAGTTGTCACAACTCCCGGCATCTGAGCCATGTGCTTCATGACTTCCAAAGCATTTTAAAGCCTTATTCACCATCACCCACCTTCCCACCTCTCTACGAAGTGAAATGTATCATCCTTCAAGACATTTCTGCCTCAGTTCTCAAGACTCCATCCCTTGTACCTTCACAGTCCTGTGCTTCTGCTCTAGTCTACTACCTGCTACCCTCAGCGGATAACAGCTGTGTGACTTCTACCAAATTGCTTAACCCCTCTATGCCTCAGTTTCACTGTCTGTAAAATGGGGCCAATGAAACGTACTTTTCATTGGGTTTTTGAGAGAACTGAATGAGATGATGTATATAGCAACCATTACGCATAGGCCTGTCAGCTGTTACAATAATATTGATGTATTGCTGTTTGTATGTTTGTCTCCACCATCGCACTGCCAATTCCTTGAGGACAAGGATCATACCTGACTTGCCTGTATCTCCCGGGCCACCAGCCCAGGGACTGGTGTACAGTAGGCCCACTTATTCATTCCATAGGCACTTACTGAGCACTTGCCATGTGCCAAGTACTGCAGCAGAATCTGGGTTTACAAATAAATCATTAGATAAAGGCGCCCCCAGAGTCAAAGCGGACACAGGCCTGTATATAGAGTCAGTATAGGGTCATGCACGCCGAGCTGAGGGTTGGGTGAACACAGTCAGGCACAAAGGAGGAAGCTGGCACTCTCCATCAATGTTTACTGAGATGAACTGAAATGTCTCATTTGACCCCCATAGCAAGAGCGTTTATGGGTGAGGAGATGGAGACTCAGAGGTTAACCGAGAAAATCCCACCACTACTAAGCCACAGAGCCAAGTCCCTGACTTCTCAAGGAGGGGGGCTCACTGTAAACCCCTTGCAGTCTCCACTGGCCCTCACTGCTCCCCAGCTTCAGCCTCCTCCCAGGTCTTGCAGGTTAAGGGACTTCCAGGCAATATCCATTCATTCAAGCTCTCCTCCTGCCACCCCCTAGGCTCCAGGGTATTTTTAGTCTGGGTAGCCAGCCTGGCCAGGCGGTGATTGGCAGCAGGTAGGGCCCTCATTTCCGAGCTGAGCTGAGCCCTCAGTGTTGTTCCTGGCTCTGCATGAGAGGTGGTTGGGCACGGGGAGGGGGCCGAGGCATACCTGGCACCCCAGCCCACAGCTGCCTCATTGTCCCTGGGGGAGGGGTCAGGCGGCTGCTGCTGCCACTGGCTCAAGGCTGGGAGCATTCTTTCCTGTTGATTCATGGAAGGGAATGTTTTGGGTCTAGCTGGGGTGGGGCAGGGGCACGGGGCAGGAGTGGAGGGGAACATCTTAGACACAGGCAGCCAGGGGTGGGCGGCAGTCCCAGGCAGGATCAGTGTGGCCTCACTGTGACCTAGATATCAAAAATGTCTACCTGGCCATCCTAGCCCTTATCACCCCTGCCTTGTGGCAGTTTATGTTTACAGGGCTGGCCCCTCTTGCCCACCCCCCTGCACTGTCTAGCGCTCCAGCACCCTGTCTAGCATGTAGGGGAAAATCAATAAAGGTGCCGTGAATGAATGGGCCTTTGGAACAACTCTCAGAGAGGTAGGGGGAAGAGAGGGATTTTCTGCAGCCTTTACTGGTTTGGGCCTCAGGAGGAAGCTGGAAGGCTGAGACTCTGCCCATTTGACAGATGGGGGCACTGAGGCACTGGGGCGGGGAGGGGGGACCAAGACTACAGGTGAGAATTTCGGGGCTGGGGCTGGGATGCACGTGCCTGAGTGCTCAGCTCAGCTAATGGGACTCTCCTCTCTCAGCCACTTCTACATTTATTTTATTCCACAGGCCCCCGACCTTCCACACCCCAACACCCCCTGCACCAACCTCTTCAAGGGCCAGTGTTGCCATTCCCCTCTATGTGGCGTTGGAGTGCAACATTTAAGTTCTCCCACTGACTATCTGGAGGAGCCCTGGTGGCACAATGGTTACCCATTTGGCTGCTAACTGAAAGGTCAGTGGTTGGACCCCACCAGCTGCTCTGCAGGAGAAAGATGCGGCAGTCTGCTTCCATAAAGGTTTACAGGCTTGGAAACCCTATGGGGCAGTTCTATTCTATTCTATGGAACTATGAGTCAGAATTGACTCAACAGCAATGCGTTTGGGTGAAAAAAAAAAAAATTTTTTTTTTTTTTTATTGACTATTTATTACCTGGGGAAGCAAGCTATGTCTCTCAGGGCTCAGTGTTCCCATTTGCACAATGTACAAACCAGCAGCCTGGCACCCACTAGTACTCACTGAGCTTTAGCACATGCAGACAGTGGAGAGGACTGCCTATTTCTCGTAGGACAGCGTGGCTGCACCACTCCATATGACCTCATTTTAAAGGAGCCCTGGAGAAGGGGGTCTACATGGTCCTGGGATTCGGCCCCAACACAGTGTCCCCAGTGAGGCACTCCCACATAGAGAGTGCTGGGCTCCAACCATGACTCGCTGAATTTAATTCACAGGTCACCTCGTTTTGCACAGGAGGAAACTGAGTCTGAAAGAGGGACTCGAGGCCACATGGGAACTACAGGCTTCGGTAGAGTGGAGACTCAGTCTGCAAGCCAAACTCATGTCCTCTCAGCAGGAACTTTGAGCCTTCCATAAATGCCTCCTGCTGCAGCGCCAGCCTGTTTTCTTCACTTGAGGATTCAGCCCTGTGTTACCCCAGACATCAGTGGCTGCAGGGTGGGCAGTCCCAGGACTGGCTCTTCTCTGGTCAGCTGGGCCCTTGGGAGAGGGGAGGGGAGGGCTTGCAGAGGGCCAGCTAGGCCGTTGTTGTTGTTAGGTGCCTTCGAGTGGATCCCGGCTCATAGCAGTCCTACGTACAACAGAACAAAACACTGACGGGTCCTCAAAATCGTTATGCTTGAGCCCATTGTTGCAGCCACTGTGTCAATCCATCTCGTCGAGGGTCTTCCTCTTTCTCGATGACCTTCTACTTTAGCAAGCATGATGTCCTTCTCCAGGGGTGACTCCCTCCTCATAACGTATCCAAAGTAACGTGAGACGAAGTCTCCCCATCCTTGCTTCTAAAGAGCATTCTGGCTGTACTTTGGCAGTCCATGGTATACTCAATATTCTTTGCCAACACCATAATTCAGATGCATCAGTTCTTTTTTGTTTTTCCCTATTCATTGTCCAGCTTCTGAATGCATAGGAGGTGGCTGAAAATACCATGGTTTGGGTCAGGTGCACCTTAGTCCTCAAAGTGCCATCTTTGCTTTTTAACACTTTAAAGAGGTCTTTTGTGGCAGATTTGCCCAATGCAATACGTTGTTTGATTTCCTGAGTGCTGCTTCCATGGGTGTTGAAATCCTTGACAACTTCAATCTTTTCTCCATTTATCACGATGTGCCTTATTGGTCCAGTGGTGAGGATTTTGGTTTTCTTTATGTCGAGGTGTTATCCATACTGAAGGCTGTGGTCATTGATCTTCACCAGGAAGTCCTTCAAGTCCTCTTCACTTTCAGCAAGCAAGGTTGTGTCCTCCAATCCCGATGCCACATTCTTTCATCTAGTCCAGTTTATCGGATTACTTGCACAGCATACAAATCGAATAAGTATAGTAAAAGATACAACCCTGACGCACACCTTTCCTGACTTCAAACCATGCAGTATCCCTTTGTTCTGTTCGAACAGCTGTCTCTTGGTCTATGTACAGGTTCCTCATGAACACAATTAAGTGTTCTGGGATTCCCAATCTTTGAAATGTTATCCATAATTTGTTACGATCCACATGGTCGAATTCTTCTGCATAGTCAATAAAACACAGGTAAATATCTTTCTGGCGTTCACTGCTTTCAGCCAAGATGCATCAGATATCATCAATGATATCCCGCCTGCCAAGTCCTCTTCGGAATCCAGCTTGATTTTCTGACAGTTCCCTGTCAATGTACTGCTGCAAATGTTTTTGAATTACTTGCAGCAAAATTTTACTTGTGTGTGGTATTAATGATACTGTTCGATAATTTCTGTATTCTGTTGGACACATCTTTATTTGAAATGGGCACAAACGTGGGTCTCTTTCAGTCAGTTGGCCAGGTGGCTGCCTTTCAAATTTCTTGGCATCAGGATGCAACGCTGGAAGTGCTCACTCACTCACTCAAGCTGGAAGCACTCACTCAGCCGGGCGGGGTGCCCGGTTATTCCCGGTCCACCCGGGGGCGGGGCCTCCTTCTCTGCAGGCTGGTGGGGGGGGTGCGCCCGTGGGCGGCAACGGGATAAAAGGGCCCAAGGGCGCCCCAGGAGGCCCATTAGCTGTGCACAGCAGCACTCCAAGCCGGACCCAGCCTGGACTGTCCGCGCTCCGGTTGGTGAGCTCCCGCCTGGCCTGGCCCCAGGTCTGCTTCCTACTACTGTGCTGTCTGTCGTCTGCCCCTCTGCTTCTCTGCGGGTCTACAGGCTTCTGGAGGGTTCTTGTAATGGGGTCTGGGAGGGATGGGAGTATCAAACTTACGGCCCAGCCAGGCAGTCACCTAGCCCTCTAAAACCTAGCCCTCTAGTGGCTCATTAATCTGTTTTCAATTGAAAAAGCAACCAAGTTTGGGAACTTGGCCCAAGGCCGGATATGGTGCGCCCTGGTCTCGGTGTGTGCTGCGTGTCTTGTTTATGACATTCTGTGTGTAACCGTTTCTCTGCGTCCTAATCCAGGGAGGAGGCAGGGGAGTGGCAAGGTAGGCTCAAATGTCACTCTGTGGCTTGGGGGATAAGAGGCAGAGAGGAGCTGGGCTCTCCAACTAAGCAGACCAGAGCTGATTACGCTCTGGGGCGGGGCGGGGGGGCGGGGGGCAGAGGGGTTCGTGCCCCAGGTTTAGGAAGTCTGAGCAGGTAGACTTCAGAGCCCATTTGTGGCAGCTGCTTCAGGGGCTCCAGGGAGGCCATCAGGGCTGAGAGGGGAAGCTGCCCCATCCCCAAGGAACTATGGAGAACGGGTGTGAGTGTTCCGGGGCTAGCTCCCACCAGGGCAGCACCTCCAATGCTCTCACCCAGTTTCTTTGGGCGTTTGCCCTCTTCCAGCCTCCCCTGCTGGGCCAGACAGGACCAGGTGCCAGGGTCTCCTGGCAGCATTTGAAACAGGTAACTTCCTGCCTCAAGCTGGCAGGGTCCTGGATGTGTCGCTTGGTTGGGCTTGGTGCTGGCACCCTCCCCCGCCAGTGCCCTCATGCTAAGCGTAGGTCGTAAATCAACCAGCACAGGGTGGAATTTCATTCATCTCCCTGCTCCCTCCTCTTCCAATATCCATCTCTCCTGTGGTTGAGAGCTGGTGGCATCTAGAGCCAGACTGCTGGCCTTGAACTTGGCAGAAGCAAGTCCCTTAACTTCTCTGAGCCTCATCTTCTCATCTGTAGGATAGAGATAAGTATTCAATGTTTTAAATGTAGTATTATTATTATTAACTTTGATCTTTAACCACGCCTCCCTTTCACCCCAGCCCCACCCTCCTCCTCCACCTTCCTTCACCTCACCCTGTCCCCTTCTCCTTCATTTGGGAAGAGAACTGCTACTTTTGAGGCTGCTTCCTTCTCTCATGGAGGAGTTTCAGCCTGGTTCTCCTTTCTGTGCTCAGAGAACAGATATGAGTGGACACTATGCCTTTGCTGGTTGGGAGATGGGAATCAAATACACAAAGTGCTAGGAAGGTGGGGGAACTAGGACGGCTTAATAGAGGAGGTAGCATTTGAGTTGGATGTTGAAGGATGTGTAGTAGTTTACCAGTATGAGATAGAGAGAAAGGGTGCTCCAAGGAGAAGAAACAGTGACAGCAAAGGCTTGGAGACTAGGAATGTTGGTTATGTTTGGGGCATGAGGAGAAGACAAGTTTGGTGTAAGCAAAAGCCATATGGGGACCTGCAAGAGGAAGGAAGGCTGGGGAGAGGGAGCTTTTTCTGTATCTGAGTCTTGGTTCCTGTTGCTGCCCCTATCTGCCTCCTGGGTCAGCTTTCATGGAAGGGAGCTGCCAGTAGTCCAGAACTGGGAGTCCTGCAGCTGAGGCCCTTCCCTGCCCCCAGGGAGGCCTCTTGGAAGGGAGGGAGCTGTTGGCCAGGCACTGTCCACAGCCTTTCATAAGACCTCCTCAGTGCTGTGGGGACTTCAGCCACAAACCAAACAGCAGAATTGCCTGGCCCATCCCATGGCCCATCAGAGCATGTCATAGATGGGGGACCCCCAAAAGCCACCCTCATATTTTATAAGTGCTGCAGCTGAGGCTCAGAGATAGGAAAGCACCTGACTCGAGTCAAGCATCTTGGTAGCAGAGTTAGAAACACCTTGACTCCTGGAGGGTCATCTCTCAGGCCAGACCAAAGCGACCACTGGGTCCTCACAGCTAGAGGGCTCTGAGTCCAATCCTTGTGATCCCCTCTTGTCGCCAGAGGAAGTTCCACCTCCAGTCCCTGGCTGTGCCTGGGGAGCGAAGAGGAGGGAATGGAGACTTCCAAAGCAGTGGAGAACACTCTGCTTGAGATGACAGCCAGATGGGAACCTCACGAGCTTCTGAGTAGGGAGGACCATGAAGAAAGTCGTGTTGACATCTGGAAAGGAAGTGTAGGAGGGGTTAGAGCAGGAAGAGGCTGCAGGGAGGAGGAGATGGGGAGGAGACAGCTGCCCAGCCTCATGGCTGGAGAGAGAAGACTTCGGCTCAGTAGTGTTGGTGGAGGGAAAAGAGGGGAATTTGAGGAATGTTGCAAAGAAGAAAAAAAAGAAAAGAAAAACCAAACTCATTGCTGTCGAATCGATTCCTAGCAAACCTGTAAGACAGAGTAGAACTGCCCAGTAGAGTTTCCAAGGAGCGCCTGATAGATTCAAACTGCTGACCTTTTGGTTAGCAGCCATACCTCTCAACCACTATACCACCCGCGTTCCCTTACAAAGAAGGGTGCCTGGGGTTTGTGTTGAGATAGGAGGCAGCCTCCATTTCCAATTGCTCCTTTGTACAAAGAGGGTGTGAGACCAACCTAGACCAATGATTCTATATAGCTACTAATAATAGCTAACCCTCACTGAGAGCTTGCCCTTCTAAGGGTTTAATATTTATTAATGTATTTAATCTTCATAAAAATCCTGTAAGTGCTGTTATTATCCCCATTCTACAGAGGGGGAAACTGTTGTTGTTAGGTGACATCGAGTCACTTCTGACTCATAGCAACCCTATGGACAACAGAAGGAAACACTCCCCAGTCCTGAACCATCCTCACAATCCTGGCTATTCTTGAGTTCACTGTTGCAGCCACTGTGTCAATCCATCTCATTGAGGGTCTTCCTCTTTTTCACTGAGCCTTTACTTTACCAAGCATGATGTCCTTCTCCAGGGGTTGGTCCCTCCTGATAACATGTCCAAAGTACATGAGATGAAGTCTCACCATCCTTGCTTCTAAGAAGCCTTCTGGTTATACTTCTTCCAAGACAGACTTGTTCATTCTTTTGGCAGTCCATGATATATTTAATATTCTTCACCAACCCCATAATTCAAATGCATCAATTCTTCTTCAGTCTTCCTTGCTCATTGTCCAGCTTTCACATACATATGAGATGACTGAAAATACCATGGCTTGGACCAGGCATGCCTTAGTCCTCAAAGTGACATCTTCGCTTTTTTTTTTTTTTTCTAAATTTTATTTAGTTTGTTGTTGTTGAGAATATACACAGCAAAACACACACCAATTCAACAGTTTCTACATGTACAATTTAGTGACACTGATTACATTCTTTGAGTTGTGCAACCATTCTCACCTTTCTTTTCTGAGTTGTTCTTCCCTCATTAACATAAACTCACTACCCCCTAAGGTTTCTATCTAATCTTTTGAGTTGCTGTTGTCAATTTGACCCCATATAAAACCAAAACCAAACCTGCTGCATCGATTTCGACTCATAGCAACCCTATAGGACAGAGTAGAACTGCCCCCATAGGGTTTTCAAGGAGCAGCTGGTGGATTCAAACTGCCGACCTCTTGGTTAGCAGCCAAATTCTTAACCACTGTGCCACCAGGGCCCCTGATCCCATATGTTGTTGTTGTTGTCAGGTGCCATCGAGTCAGTTCCAACTCATAGAGACCCTACGCACAACAGAACGAAACACTGCCCAGTCCTGCATCAACCTTACAATCGTCATTATGCTTGAGCTCATTGTTGTAGCCACTGTGTCAATCCACCTCATTCTAGGTCTTCCTCTTTTCCACTGACCCTGTACTTCCCAAGCATGATGTTCTTCTCCAGACTGATCCCTTCTGACAACATGTCCAAAGTATGTAAGACACAGTCTCACCATCCTTGCTTCTCAGGAGCATTCTGGTTGTACTTCTTCCAAGACAGATTTGCTCATTCTTTTGGCAGTCCATGGTATATTCAATATTCCTCACCAACACCACAATTCAAAGGCATCAATTCCTCTCCGGTCTTCTTTATTCATTGTCCAACTTTCACGTGCATATGATGCGATTGAAAATACCATGGCTTGGGTCAGGCGCACCTTAGTCTTCAAGGTGACATCTTTGCTTTTCAACACTTTGAAGAGGTCCTTTGCAGCAGATTCACCCAATGCAATGCGTCATTTCATTTCTTGACTGCTGCTTCCACTGGTGTTGATTGTGGATCCAAGCAAAACGAAATCCTTGACAACTACAATCTTTTCCCCGTTTATCATAATGTTGCTCATTGGTCCAGTTGTGAGGATTTTTGTTTTCTTTATATTGAGGTGCAATCCATACTGAAGGCTGTAGTCTTTGATCTTCATCAGTAAGTGCTTCAAGTCCTCTTCACTTTCAGCAAGCCGGAACACTGGTGACATAGTGGTTAAAGAGCTACTACAGGTGCTAACCAAAAGGTTGGCAGTTCGAATCCACCAGGCACTCCTTGGAAACTCTATGGGGCAGTTCTACTCTGTCCTATAGGGTTGCTATGAGTCGTAATTGACTCGATGGCAACAAGTTTGGTTTGGTTTTAGTTATATGATCCCAAATATATAGTTTTAAAAGAGCATAATGCTCAAGACCTTTTTTTACTAGTTAAGCTAAATTACTGTTTGGTTTTAAGATGACTTTATGGGATACTTTTGATTTAAGGCTTAAAAATCATCTCAGGACAATAGTTTCAGGGGTTCATCCACCCTCCGTGACTCCAGAAAGTCTAGAGTCCATGAGAATTTGAAATTCTGTTCTGCATTTTCCTCTTTTGATCAGGTTTCTACACCTTTGCTTTTTAACACTTTGAAGAGGTCTTTCACAGCAGATTTGCCCAATACCATACATTGTTTAATTTCTTGACAGCGGCTTCCATGGCGTTGATTGTGGATCCAAGTAAAATGAAATCCTTGACAACTTCAATCTTTTCTCCGATTATTATGATGCTGCTTATTGGTCCAGTGGTGAGGATTTTTGTTTTCTTTATATTGAGGTGTAATCCATACTGAAGGCTGAAGTCTTTGATCTTCATCAGTAGTGCTTCAAGTCCTCTTCACTTTCAGCAGGCAAGGTTGTGTCATCTGCATAACACAGGTTGTTTATGAGTCTTTCTCTAATCCTGATGCCAAATTCTTCTTCATATAGTCCAGCTTCTGGGATTATTTGCTCAGCATACAAATTGAATACATTTGGTGAAAGGATACAACCCTGACGCACATCTTTCCTAATTTCAAACCACACAGTATCTCCTTGCTCTGTTGGAACGACTACCTCTTGGTCTATGTACAGGTTTGGCACGAGCACAATTCAGTGTTCTAGATTTTCCATTCTTCTCAATGTTACTCATGATTTGTTATGATCCACACGGTTGAAAGCCTTTGCATAGTCAATAAAGCACAAGTAAACATCTTTCTGGTATTCTCTGCTTTCAGCCAAGATCCATCTGACATCAGCAATCATGTCCCTCATTCCATGTCCTCTTCTATCTGGCCTGAATTCCTGGCAGTTCCCGATCGATGTACTGCTGCCACCGTTTCTGAGTTGTTTTCAGCAAAATTTTACTGAGAAATTAAATCCCAAGATCACTCAGAAACTAACTGGCAGAGGTGGGATGTGAACACAGGCAGTCTGACTCCCTAGTCTACATGTTTAAGCACTGTGCTATGCCACCTCCCATGCATTCAACCATGGATATTTATTGAGTGCCACCTCCATTCTGGGCATTGGGATACAAAACAAAGTCCCTGTTCCTATAGAGCTTCATTCCCTGAACCCATCTGGTGTACATCTGGGAGTCCACTCCTCCCAGCCTTGGGCTCCACAAGGTAAAATTGGTGCAGGTGAAGCCAGGGGGCCAGTGGCCCAGAGGAGGTGGGGCTGGGGCTGGAAGGAGTAAGGAGAGACTCTCAGCCAGATACCAACCCATGGAGCTGGGAGGGGCAGGGAGCCCACGAGACCCTCCCCAACCAGGCTGATGAGTTGTGAGACCGTGGAAGAGGGTGGTCTCATCATGAGTGAGCTCTCTTGTTAGACTCAAGCACTGAACAGGAGCCAGGGGCCCAGCCTTCTCCATCCCCAGTTAGGACCCACTGTGCCAGGCAGGCCTCGGCACCCCCCTGGGGCTCTTGGCAGCAGGGCCTGTCTTGGGGAGCATGGGGCTGGAGGAGCTTCAGCACGGCAGCTCCCAAGGTCTCCGACAACTCTAATCAGCCATGACTCTATACCACCTCTGTGGTCCTGTGACCAAGACTGCTAATGTGTGAGAAGAGAACCAGCCCCCCTGCCCAACTTCATCCCCTCTAATGACCCGAAGGGCCTCTTATTGCAGCCTCCTAGAGATGGGCCCTTTCTGGTATATGCTTGCTGCCTACAACTTGCCCAAGCCCATTAGCTCCTGCAGAAAGAAGGCCAACTCTCTGTATGGTGCACAGGCCCTTGATGACCTGGCCCGTCTGTCCATCTGCCTCTTTGCCCTGCTCCAAGCCCCCAACACTGCAGCACAAGGTTGAGAGAAGGGCACTTCGTGCTTGGGAACAGGCTCAACTCCTTCCCCTTTTCCTCTTTTGCCATCCTATTCTCTGTACCTGGACTTCCCCTCTTCCCGTCTGGGTGAATTCACTCATCCAACAAGGCCCAAAATTAGTGTTCCTTCTTTGAAAGCCTTCTGTGATTCCTCTTTTCTGAGCTTCTTGGGATTTGGGGAGGGTGTTTTGAAGCCTTCACTTCTCTGTCCCCAATACCTGCCATAGTTGCATGAAGCAAGTATTCAAAAAATGCTTGTTGAATCAGTGTATGAATCATGCACTTAGATGGACCTAGAGCCATGGCTTGAGGGTTTTGTAGAAGATCCTAGCTGGAGGAGATATTAGACCATACCCCTCAGGTAAATATTCTTGACCTGAGGGCACCCATGGGAGGTCCCACATGATTCAAATGGGAAGCCACCTATTCTACCTATATATAAGACCGTATAAAGAATAAACCAACAAAACCCAGAGCAGGTGCTGTTGCATCGAATCTGACTTGTGGAGACCCCATGGGTTGCAAAATAGAACTGTGTTCCATAGGATTTTCAAGGCTGTGACCTTTTGGAAGCAGATCACCTGGACTTTCTTTTAAGGCACTTTTGGGTAGGTGCAAACCACCAACCTTTTGGTTAGTAGTCCAGCGCTTAACTGTTTGTGCCACTCAGGGATAGTTATTATTTATAGAGTACTTAACCATGGGCTAGACCTGTGTTCAGCACTTTACATACATTGTTTTATTTAACATTCATACCATCAGTGTGAGGCAGGGATTATTATCCTCATTTAACAGATGAGAAGATTGAGACTCAACAAGGTTAAGTACCTTCCTCAAGGTCACATAGCCAATAAATGGTGCATTTGAACCAAATCTGCTAACTCGAGAGCCCAGACTCAGTCAGTGCCATCACATATGATGTAGTTGGAGGAGTCCTGCCATCCTTTGTCCTGCCAGCAGCTGTCAAATTGCTGAAGAGGACTGAGATCGGGGTAGAGGTGGTGGACAGTGGGTCACCATTGTCATGTTTACTTATTCCCCAGGTGCCTTGGCCCCAGCTGCCCTTGAAGTCGCCATGATGTGGTTCCCACCAGCTGTCCTCTCCCTGATCCTGCTGCTGCTGGGCCAGGTTGCTCCAAGCAGGCCACAGTCATTGGGCACCATTAAGCTACGGCTGGTGGGCCCAGGGAGCAGACCAGAGGAGGGCCGCCTGGAGGTGCTATACCAGGGCCAGTGGGGCACCGTGTGTGATGACAACTTTGCCCTCCAGGAGGCCACAGTGGCCTGCCGCCAGCTGGGCTTTGAGAATGCCTTGACCTGGGCCCACAGTGCCAAATATGGCCAAGGGGAGGGTGAGTGACTGGTGTTGCCTAGGGGGATGATAAGGAAATGGTGACAGGCTTTTCTCAGGGGTTGGGCTCACTGAGGCTCCAACAGAACACTTCAGACTCCCACCCATCCTTTAATACCCAGCTCAAATGACCTCCTCGATGAGGTACTTCATAAGGGCCCCAGCTACAAATGATCCTTGCTCTGACCCTCCCACTCTCTCTTGTAATGAGATTACCATCATCATCACCATCACTAAACTCTAAGTCCCTTGAACATTGTAATTGGCACATGGTGCATGCTTAGCAAAAGTTGAATGAATGAATGGGCAAGTAGGTCTAGTTACTAGGTGGGCATAGGCTAGCATTTTCCAAAATCAGATTCTACAGGGCCTGATGCCAAGACGAGGCAGTAGGCAGGGCTGTACCTTTCAAATCCAGGAGAATCATTCCCCCACTTCCTCCTCAGGATTTGGAAAAGGAAAGGTGACACGTGTGGGTCCTATTCAGAAGGCAGGGCCCATGACCTGCCTCTCAGGGCTCACCCCTGAGCATCCACCAACCCTTCACCCACAGGCCCCATCTGGCTGGACAATGTGCGCTGTGTGGGCACGGAGAGTTCCCTGGACCAGTGCACATCTAACGGCTGGGGCGTCAGTGACTGCAGCCACACAGAAGACATTGGCGTGGTATGCCAGCCCCAGCGCCAGCATGGCTATCTTTCTGAGAAGGTCTCCAATGCCCTTGGACCCCAGGTGAGGAGGCTATTCAGGGTCTGGCCTGAGTCTAAGGGCTGAGGGGCTAGACCAGGTGACTGGGAGCTTCCTGGATGGTGAGCCTGGAGGAGGAGGGAGGGAAAGGGACCAGAGCCTGGGCCATGAAGTATCCCTGGGGCCCAACTCCCGTCTGAGGTCTGTGGCCCTGGTTTCAGCCCAGAAACAGGTGCCTGGATATAGGGCACTGGCCTGATGTAGGGCAGGCCAGAGACTGTGAGGCCAGGCCTGCTGGGAATCTCAGAAGCTGCTCCCCACAGAGAAGGGAGCAGGGGGACAAGGGGCTGCCTCACCCACAAGGCCCAGCCACAATTGATGCCTCTTCCCAGCACAAACAACCCGAGCTAAAAACAGCCCAAGCCAAACAACAGAAGCGGGCAGGGCCAGCCTCTAGCTCCTATACTCTGCTGCCAGGCAGCCTCCATCCTGAGGACAGCTGGCCCTGGCCTCCTGAACGTGACAGGCCATGATGAGGGGCACCATATTGGTATTGGTCTGAGTCACCCCAGGGCTAGGGTCCTGTGGACCAAAGGATACTGCTGGGTGTCTCAAGCAGCTGGTCTGGCCCATCCTCAGCTTTCCCCAGGGTGGCATGATGAAGGCCACTTCCTGCCCAATGAAAGTTCCCCAAACTATCAAGGGCCCCCATCCTGGCCCCAGGAAGGGTACCAGTCCTCCTAGTTCTCCTCAAGTGGAACAAGTTTGGTGGAGTTGAGGAGAGAGCCCTAGAAAAGCCATGGTTCTAACTTGTCCTCACTGTGTGCCTTCGATGAGCATCTCCCACAACCCAGGCCTCAGTTTCCTGGGCTGTCTGATGAGAAGGTTGGGTGGCATGATATCTAAGGTCTCTAAGCAGTGGGCTCAGCAGGCAAGGCAGAAGTCCTGGAGCCCACAGGTGACTGTGCACCCCGTAGGTCCAGCGGCTGGAGGAGGTGCGGCTCAAGCCCATCCTTGCCAGTGCCAAGCGGCAGATCCCAGTGACTGAGGGGGTCGTGGAGGTGAAGTACGAAGGACACTGGCGGCAGGTGTGTGACCAGGGCTGGACCATGAACAACAGCAGGGTGGTGTGTGGAATGCTGGGCTTCCCAAGCCAACAGCCTGTCAACAGCCCCTACTACAGGTAGGAGGGCAGTTGAGTATGTGTGTGTGTGGCCTTGTAGGGTGCAGTGGAATTGGCCAGGGTGGGTGTCACTGGTTGTGGGGGCTGGGAGGGAAACAGACCCACCTGAGGAATACGCTCGGATTTCCTGGATTATGATCTGAATCCCTCAGAATAATTAAGAGAGATGAACAAGACCCTGGGCCATCCCTAGAAGCAGTAGGAAAATAAACATCCTACTTGCCAATCAAATAACGGGAATTGACGATGGTACAGAATACCTCCACTGTGAAATTCATGGAATGTGCAACTTCGTGACCCTGATTTAAAAACCAGACTGTACTGAAGACAGTGACAGTGCTGCCCACAAGTATAGACGAGCCGACTTCTCGTCTCAGCTTGCCAATAACTAGCAGTGGGGCCTTGGGTAGGGTGTCTGGTCCTCAATTTTCCATTCCTCAGAGAATGAGCTCAACTTTGCCCCAGCGAATGATCTCAACTCTGGTCCCAGCAACGCTGTGTAAGCAATGCATGGGATGGGGCAGGTCTGGGGAGAGGAGACAAAACTATTCTGTCAGAAACATGACAGAATTTTCAAAAGTAGACCGGATGACTACGTCACAGTTCTTCTAGTTCTGTGCCAGTGAAAACTTTATATGCTTCTCACCAAGGGAGAAACCTCCCACGGTTCCAACCTCCCTCATCCACCCCAATCAGTTTTAGTCCCGCTTCATTTAAAGGGTTGGAAATCCCTTACTGGTCTTTGTGTCTCTAACTTAGGCCACCCTGAAAGATTGGGTATTGGGCAGCCACGTGGCAGTCACATGGCTCCATCCTTGGGGATGGCTGGGACGTGGGCCCCGGACTCCCCACTGCCTGGTAATTGCACAGCTGGGTCTTGCTGACTCATCCACCATCCATGAGGAGGGCAGCTGTGATTACAGCCTGGGTGTCTCTGGGGTGGGCAGCTCCAACCAGCAAGGCCTTTAACTTCCACCTGTCTGAGAGGATCTTGCCTCTGGTCCCTTCTCTCAGGGCTCCCCCTAACGGCTCCCCTTCACCTGGACTGGAGGAAGGGTGAGCTCTAAGCTGCCTGCCCCAGGGGGCCTTCTTAGGCCTTGCTCTCTTTCCCGGTAAAATGGCGAATCGTTGTTATCTGTGACAGGTTACCCTCCATGGGCTGCTGTGAGGCTCAGCATTGAAATAAGATTTGTGGACAAGTTTACAAACTGCAGGACCTGGTGCAAACTTAGGAGCCAGGGTGACAGGACTGGGGCATCTGCAGCCACCCCATCCCCCACCTGTTTTCTCCCTCCACAGGAAGGCCTGGAATTTGAAGATGATGGATCCCAAGTCTAGGTGAGAAGCAGCCTCCTTGAGGGAGGATGCTGAGGAATGTGGCAGGAGGGGCCCCCTTTCCCTTCCCTCACCTCTGCCTGGGCCTCCCCTCAATCCCAAAGCTCTTCCCTCAACCCCTCCCCTACTCCCAATCTCCCTTGCCTTCCAGGCTGAAGAGCCTGACTAAGAAGAATTCCTTCTGGATCCACCGTGTCACCTGCTTGGGGACAGAGCCCCACATGGCCAGCTGCCAGGTGCAGGTATCTCCGGCCCGGGGCAAGCTGCAGCCGGCATGTCCAGGGGGCATGCATGCTGTGGTCAACTGTGTGGCAGGGCCCCGCTTCCGCCCACCCAAGGCAAAGCCACGGAGCAAGGATGCCTGGGCAGAGGTGAGTCCCACAGATGCAGCCTGGTTCTGGAGGCACAGTCCCCTCTCAGTGGGCTGCCCCAGTAGGGAGGGGCTGGCTCAGGGGCCCTCAGGACAGCAGGGGAGGAGGGAGGAGCCCCCCCCATCAAGGATGCAGCATTGGTTCAGGCTGGGAGGAGAGCTAGTTACAGAATGGCAGAGCTGTGGGAGGACTGGGGATTGACTGAAAAAGGATAGTTTACAGCCCTCCCATAAATGGAAAACTGGTGTCACCTGCCAGGAATAGAAGGTAACCATAAAAATAGTAATTAAGTTTTAGCTATATCCTGTCTAGGGCCAAAGGTATTGAACGTGAGTCTGGCCCTTTGTTATAAAAAGGACATGAGCAAGTGCTAGTGAAGCGTTACAGACGTATCAGCACCAAACTGCGACTGTCTCCTTGAGGGTTTCCAAAGAGTGGCTGGTGGATTCCAACTGCCAACCTTTTGGTTAGCAGCTGAGCTCTTAACCACTGCACCATCAGGGTGCTTCCTTGATGGAGTAGAAGAAATGAAAGAATTAAAATAGAAATAACTCCCTCAGTATGTGAACCAGTTTAATTAATGCCATGTCCCTGCACCTCCCTAAAATCAGTTCACAGACCTCTTTGCAAGTGTTGACCTAGTTGAAACGCAAGGGACAAAAAAGAAGCAGAGGCTTAGGAAGGGACCTGGCTAGAGAGTGATTAGGTGACAGGGTTGTGACTCTGAGCCCAGGGCTCCTGACTCCCAAGGCTCTCTCAAACCAAAGAAAACCAAACCTATTGCAGTCGAGTCCATTCCGACTCATAGAGACCCTATGGGCTCTCTCATTTGAGCTGAAGCTTGTAATTACTATTATTATTGTGATGGTTACAATTAAAGCCATCCTCCACTTTGCCATTAAAGAAATGGAGGTTGAAGGCTTATTCAAGGTGATAGCTACGGGAAGTCAGAGGCAGGACTGGAACTCAGCCTTCCCAGCTCCCAGTCCTTGGCTCTGTCCACTCACTGTCCACCTCAAGCTCAGCTCAGCTGGAAGGGGCCCTACCCTGGGCTCCCACTGTGGACCTCCTTGGCTTCCCCTGAAGCTGTTTTCTCCCAGCAGGAGCCAAAGGTGCGCCTCCGCTCTGGGGCCCAGGTGGGCGAGGGCCGGGTAGAAGTTCTCATGCACCGTCAGTGGGGCACTGTCTGTGACCACAAGTGGAACCTCATCTCCGCTAGCGTCGTGTGTCGTCAGCTTGGCTTTGGCTCTGCTCGGAAGGTCCTTTTTGGGGCCCAGCTGGGCCAAGGTGAGTGGGCGGCCTGAGGTCGGGGGGAGGGCCTGGATGAACCACTGGTCCATTCCTTGATGGCCCTGGCATACCAGGTCCAGGACAGAAAGTTCTCCCACCCTGTGGGAGGGGAAGCCACAGGCGCAGAGTTACACAAACAGAGCCTTACACAGCACCTCTTCCCATAGGGCTGGGGCCCATCCACCTGAGTGAGGTGCGCTGCCAGGGGTATGAGCGGAACCTCAGTGACTGCCCTGCCCTGGAAGGGTCCCAGAATGGTTGTCAACACCGAAATGACGCTGCTGTCAGGTGCAACATCCCTAACATGGGCTTCCAGAATCAGGTGAGCTCAGGTCTGCCGCAGGCTGGGAGCTGGGGTAGCAGGTTACCTGAGATATCCCAGGGTACCACCTTGGGCCAGTAGGGAGGGACGCAGGAGAGGCAGCTAGTACTTCTGTTTTAGGCCCAGTTGGCCCTCCCTTGCAGCCAGCACAGAAACCCTCTCTCTCCTGTCCCACCTTGCCCGGTCTGCACCCCTCAGGCCCCAGGCTGTGGACTTCAGAGATGTCAGGAGGCCACAGGGGCTCTTCAGGTGGAACTGCTCTTCTACCACACTTTCTCAGGTCACCTGTGAAGTTGAGAAAGAAGGTGCCAAGTGGGCCTGAGGAGTGGCAGTGGAGAGGCCAGGTGGGATAAGAAGGCTTCTAGTCTCAGTGCTCACACGGGAGGGGGCAAGTCGCTTCATGTCTCGGATCTTTGTTGTCTCTTCTGTAAAATGGGGTTAATGGTCTCATGGAGCATTGTGAATGAGGCGGTAGATATGAAAGCCCTTTGCAAATTGTGAGTCATTCAGGGTAGGGTCTCAGACCAGGTAGGAGGAGGACAAATACCAGAACTGGAGACCCTGGTGCAGTCTCTTCGAGTCAGATTTCTCTAGCAGACAAGGCCATTAGAGACCATCTAATAAAATGTCATCCCTTTACAGAAAAACAAACCTGGAGAAGGGGACAGTCATGTCTAGGCCACATAGACAGCTATCCTGGGTGGGTCTCCAGGCTCAGTGCCAAGGTCTCCTTCCTGAGGCCCATTGCTCCTCACACACCTCTGATCATTGCAGGTGCGCTTAGCTGGTGGGCGCAACGCTGAGGAGGGTGTGGTGGAGGTGCAGGTGGAAGTGAATGGGATCCAGCGCTGGGGGGCTGTGTGCAGTGACCACTGGGGGCTCACCGAAGCCATGGTGACCTGCCGACAGCTCGGGCTGGGTTTTGCCAGCCACGCCATCAAGGTAGGTCCCTGTCTCACTCCTTCCCTACAACCCCTCAGCCTCCTGGTCTGAGGACCAAAATTTCCTGTGCCAGGGTGGCCCTGGGCACAGCTCAAGCTGCTGGCCCTTCCTTCATTCATTCAACAATTAGAGAGAACCTCTGGGCCAGACGTAATGCTAAGTGCTGGGGAAACTGTAGTGAACAAGAAGATACAGTCCCTGCCTCATGGAACAGACTATCAAGTGAGGGAGGCAGTCATTAATAGAATGTTCACTCAACTCAGTTCATAGTTGTGCACATAGAAAGGATGACTAGAAGTTAGCCAGACAAGGTGAGGGTGGAATACAAAGCCTGTGCAAAAGCCCTGTGGCCAGTGAAAACTTAATTCAACTGAGGAACTAAGGACCAGAGGTTGGAGTGTGGTTATCAAGGGGGAGAGTGGTGTCAGGTGTGAGGGTGGAGGAGGCAGGGGCCAGAGTATGCAAAGCCTGCAGTCCAGATTTTTTAAAGGTTTTTTTCTTTTTTTGGAAAATGGTTGGGGTGGAGACAATCATGGATGCAGGAAAACACACTCAAGAGGCTATTGTAGCCCAGATGAGGAATGATGCTGGCTTGGGCCAGGCTAGTGGCAGTTCAGATGGAAATAAGTGGGTAGAGTCAAAAAATATCAGGGCAACACAACCAAGAAGACTTGGCTCAAGGCAATGGATGGCCCTCTGCAACTACACCCACAGCAAAGCCTGGGAGGCCTCTCCTGGGGAGCCGGGTCCAACCCTGAGCACAGTGATGGTCTGGGCTGTATGAGGAACAGCTGGGGAAGTGGGAATATGCCTGGGTGGGGGAGAAGGGGACAGGCCACTCCTCTTCAAATAGCAAAGGGCTGACACACGGGGGAGAGGGAGGAGAGGGGACCGGTGTTGGAAGCCACAGGCAGTTGGATTTTTGCATCAACACACAGAAGAATTTCTAGTCCTCAGAGGGGTTCAAATGTGGAATGCACTGCCCCAGAAGGTAAGGGTTCCCATCACTAAAGAGTGAAGCTGAGGCTGAATGGAGCCTGGAGGGGATGGTATGTGGGATCCAAGCCCAGAGGGAAGCCAGGGAGATGACCCCCAGGGCCCCTCTCAGCCCTGATGGCTGGCTGTTTTCTCAGGACACCTGGTACTGGCAGGGGACGCCAGGGGCTGGAGATGTGGTGCTGAGCGGGGTGCGCTGCTCCGGTACGGAGCTGGCCCTGCAGCAGTGTCAGAGGCACGGGCCGGTGCACTGCTCCCATGGCGCAGGGCGCTTCTCAGCTGGAGTCTCCTGCACAAACAGTGAGTACCAGCAGGAGTCCCGGGTTGGTATACCCACTCTCCTTTCCTCAGTGCTGGCCCAGCTCCATGGCCAAAGGGTGGGACAGGGACAGAGGGCTGGTCTTGGAGCACCAGCTCTGCCATTTACTAGCTGCATGTGGCCAAGTCACCTGCCCTGCCTACCTGACGGAATAATAAACACGTGAAAATGCCAGGACATAGAACAGTGTTTCAATGTTCAGGTCATGACCAACAGTTTAAAAGAAAAAAAAAAAAAATACATTAGAGTGCATTACATCACATGGAGTAAGGGTATTTTTTTCCTGGAGCTGTATGAGTGTCCTGGGTCTCAATGTCAAGTCTATTTCTTAGGGTTGATTGTAGTAAACACAAAAGCTTGAGCACTACTGCTGTAGAAAAAATAGAGGGTGTGTAAATGTGGCGCATGTGGGACCTGGGGCGCAGCTGTGTGTTCCCCTCCTGGGCTGCGTGACCTACTCTGAAGGCTCTGGGATGAGATCATGTTGATGCGTTGGTCTGCCCCACAAACCCAGATTCTCAGGACAGTAGCATGTCTGACACCTGCCAACCAGGTCTGTGCCAAGATCACTATGTCCAACCCAACAGCTACAGGTTGGCATCACCCGAGTGGCCACTTGACCTTCTTTCCAGGCAAACTTCAATCCCCAGCCGTTCTTAACCTTCGTCAATGAGCTCTAGGGCTTTCCCTTTGTCCAGTGCACCTCCCTGCAGGGCGACGGGGCATCAGAGTGGTCTTTCCCAGCACCCAGCCTCACAACAAGTTGGAAGCCTGCTTCCCCGGCCCCAGCTCCTCTTCCCGGGAACCCTGTACTTTCCCCTGCTCTGCTGTTTGAGTGGCAGCTCTCCTGAATGCATTTGATATTTCATGATGGCTAAGCCCTGTGGCACAGTGGTTGAGCTTGGCTGCTAACTAAATGTCAGCAGTTCGAGTCTACCAGCTGCTCCGTGGAAACCCTATGAGACATTTCTACTCTGTCCTATAGGGTCATTATGAGTCAGAATTGACTCAACAGCAATGGGCTTGGTTTTTTGGTTTTGAGCACAGCCAGCCGACCTGCTACCCCTGTGGCCACCACTATTTCTCATCTGTGGTCGTTCTCATTTCTTTCCCTCACTCTCTTGTCTCATTCTCTCTGAAAGCTTTCCTTCTTTCCCTCAGGAACTCTAGGGTTTGACAGTGGGCAAATACTGGCTCTCTGCAAAATATACCACAGGAGTCCGAGAGCTTTTCTGGTGATAATGCAGGTATCACACAGCATAGCCACTGAAATCAACCAGTGCTCCCCTCTCCCCTTAGAGTGGAGGCTCGCCCATGTGGTGCCTCTGCCAAAAACCTAAGCTGCAATCTTGTGTTTTTGCACAAATAAGCACTGAAAATGGGCAGCTTTTTTTTTGGCTGATATTACATGGCAACAGCTGTGGGTCCACACCTTTCTGTACTGACACAGGTGAGGAGACAGAGATGGTGGGGGAGGTGTGTAAGAGTCCTGTAACAGGAAAGGACAGGGAGAGGCACAGGCACCGGCATGTCTGCCGTGCCTCAGAAGAGAAACGCACAGGGCACTCTGCTACGGATGCCCACTGGGGCAGTGGGGCTAGAATAGGAGCCTCGGAGGAAGCACAGTGCTAGGACCAAAACGTCAGAGTGCACGTGCAGCCTTGGTCATTAACTCTCCCCACTCTCCCTGCCACCTGTCCCATCTTCTGAAGGAACGAAGGCCTCAAGAAAGAGAACGACTTGGCTAAGGGAACCAAGCTGGGTATCAGCAGAGCTTATTGAGGGTGTTGTAATGATTTTTTGGAAGTAAATTGCCAGGTCTTTCTTTCAAGGCACCTCTGAGTGGACCTGACGTCCAACCTTTTGGTTAGCAGCCAAGCGTGTTAACTGTTTGTACCACCCAGAGAATCCTTAAGGTGGTAAGACTATTCCTTTGATCACAATTCACATCTCCTGACTCCTAAGCTGCCCTAATTTTCTGAGATCCTCCAAAAGAGCTTAGTGTGGGAGTAAGACCATGCCAGAGAGCGAGAAGGGCTGCCTTTCTACCTTTTGCCTCACTACTGTGCCCCTCTGCCGTCCCCAGGTGCTCCAGACCTAGTGATGAACGCCCAGCTAGTGCAGGAGACGGCCTACTTGGAGGACCGGCCGCTCAGCCAGCTGTACTGTGCCCACGAGGAGAACTGCCTCTCCAAGTCTGCAGACCTCATGGACTGGCCCTACGGACACCGGCGCCTACTGCGCTTCTCCTCACAGATCTACAACCTGGGCCGGGCTGACTTCCGCCCCAAGACAGGACGCCACAGCTGGATTTGGCACCAGTGTCACATGTTAGTGCCTGCCCAAGCCTGGGTCCTAGAGCGTTAGGGACAAAAAGCAAGGTCCAGGGACTGAAACAGTCTGGTCTTTCCCTGGATAAAGGCAAACTTCCCTGAGGGATGTGGGCTCTGGTAAGAGCCTTCCTTCCTGGTGCCTGATTGGCCTTGCCTCCAGGAGTCAATAAGGGCATCCCAGTAGCATCAACCTGCCATCTCCATCTCTCTCTCTCCTCCTTTGGATGTGCCGTGCTGATGGTCCTCACGGGGTCCAAGAGAGAAGTCATCGCCAGCAGAGTTAGTCTTCGTTAGAATGGTATTTGACAATTTTTCTATGTTGGACCATGGGCCATCCATGTCTGTAGAAGCCAGGTAAAGTGGGGACTCCTAGAAGCCTGGAAGCCCAAAATAGACATGCATCCCATCCAGGATGCTGGCTCTGCAGAATAAGCTTGCGGTTCTAGCAGCAGCAAGGCGAGACCCTAAGAAGAGCATGAACACACTGGTACTAAAAAAGGAGACAATGAGCATTCTTTCCTATCAGGAGCCTCCAGCCTAGACAGAGACAATGCCTGTGACAAAAGCAGAATGGAAAAAACATTTTCTTCAGGACACAGCAGTGGGTGGAGAAAGCTGAGAGGAATGGGCAATGACTTTGGGACTTGACTTTGCCTGGGATAATAAGCACCTTTCCCTGTAGCATGAACAGAGTTGTCATTACAACTGGATTGGGAACAATGGTAGCAATTTGATCCCAGGCTGACAGGGAGTAGAGGGAGCTCCCCTCCCCAGCAGCTCAGCTCCTAGGCTGGTCCCTGGACCAAGTGCCCCTTCCTTCCACCTCCAGTTCAGGTCTTGCAGCCAAGCACCAGCCTCCTGGAGGATACCAGGGCAGCGCTTTTGCCTTGCCTAGCCTGGGTAAGACCCTAGGTGATGGGGGCAGCTGTGCCTTGCTGTCTGGCAGAGGTGCCAGGAAATAGGCAGTGGGTCACACTAATCTTGGGTTTGGGATGGAGATGGGCACTGCCCTGCTATTATGACTTTCTTCTCTGGGTAATGATGGGGCCTAGTGCCTCAGTCTCCTGCCAGCTTCTCCAGAGAGGATCCTCTCATGTTGCCGCCAGGCCAACAGCCTCTACTTTCCTGTAGGCACTACCACAGCATTGAGGTCTTCACCCACTACGACCTACTCACTCTCAATGGCTCGAAGGTGGCTGAGGGGCATAAGGCTAGCTTCTGTCTAGAGGACACAAGTTGCCCCACAGGTACGTGGTTTCCTATCAGCACGTCTATGAGAGGAATCCTGCCTCTCATGTTACACTCTTTAGCCCCTTTGGGATCAGGCTCCCCTCTGCCCTGTTCAACAGCTCCAAGCACCGGGAGACCTTGGCTTGGAAACAGTCAGCACTCAAGGCCATTCAAATAGATCAATTTCTTACCTTCTGAAATATTAGATGGAAGGTCTCTACTTCTGCATCCCCAATACACGTGGTACCGCTTTTTAAATGCCTGACATTTTCTATCTTGGCTAATTGTCATAGACATCCTAAGTTCATCTCTGCTAAATTCTTTGAGGGCTAATTGTTGGTTTCATATTTGCATACCCACAGTTTCCAGTCCTTAGAAATGGCATGGTAAACACTGGATCTTTAGAAGGTTGGACAGACAGACGGAGGAACAAATGATTAGCACGACAGGGCTGAGATCTTCCAACCACATTTCCAAATGATCTCTTAGTCACAGATGTGGTTTGCTACAGTGCTAGACTCATATTTATTAGGAATTCTGGCTCTGATACTCAGCAGCTGGGTGACCTCGCGCAAATTATTAACTAAACCGCAGGTCCCTAGCCTCTGAAGTGGACACAATGGCACTTACCTGGTAAGGCTGGTGTCTGAGAATTAAATGATAAAGAGCATGAAAGACCTAGCAGAGTGCTTAGTCCTCAGCACCCACTTCGGCCCTCAGTAACTGTCTGAACCTTTCTTTACAGGACTGCAGCGGCGCTATGCGTGTGCCAACTTTGGGGAGCAGGGAGTGACTGTAGGTTGCTGGGATACCTACCGGCATGACATTGACTGCCAATGGGTGGATATCACCGATGTGGGCCCTGGGGACTATATATTCCAGGTAAGGGGGCTAGGGCAGGGATAGAGGACTCTTTCCAGGAACCCCATTTCCTCCAGATGTTCCCAAAGTTTCCCTGAGGTCAAATGAAGGAAGAGTTTCCCACATAGAGTCTCCCAGTCTGTCACTTGAAGGTGTGCTATAGGGGAAGGAGACCCTGGGTTTGAGTCCTGAATCAATGGACAATAGGTAAGTCACAGCTAATGAGTTGTGACTTCTCAGTCCCCATCTGTAAACTGAGGACACTAACGCCTTCCTCCATGGTAACTGTAAGGATTAATGAAGCAAAGATTATAAATGCACTTAGGAAAATACTACCTGTAAAAGATTATTAAACTACTGTCAACTCACTCAGAAATCAAGTCACTGGCTTCATTTGTCCCCTTCTTTCTCACTTACTCCAGGTGGTTGTGAACCCCAAGAATGAGGTGGCAGAGTCAGACTTCTCCAACAACATGATGCAGTGTTGCTGCAAGTATGACGGGCACCGGATCTGGCTGCACAACTGCCACACAGGTAACTAAGCCACTGTGGGACCAGCCCCATGCGGGCGTGGGGAGCTGGAAGACTGGAAATGTGCCCTAAGTGTTATGCGCGCAAACATGCGTGTGTGTGTGTACTTGGACATCTTCACAGGCAACTTCTAGAAAAACTAATCAGACCATCAGCCTCACCCAGTAACTACTTCTACATCCCTCCTTGCTCCATCTGTCCTAGAACCTTGCCCATCACCTTCAGCCATGAACAGATTTTCCTTCTTCCAGTCCGTTATTTTTCTCTCCTCCTTTTCATATAGTCTTTCTTAGCTGCCTTCGTCCTAAGCTGACTGCCTCACAGGCACAAGTAGAAGACCCCATGATCTGTGTTCCTATCTCTAGCTGTCACCCACTGCTTGCAAGAAGGGGCCTGTGGAGAACAAGGCACAGGACATTTACAGGGTTGGTGGCATTAGACAAAGGGAAGACCCAACGATTCAGTGAGGGGCAGAGTAAGGAGATGGCTATTCAGCTTCTCTGCAAAGAGAGGTGCCAATCCCTCCATCTTCCAATTTTAAAATGCCTGTGTTTGCGGTACACTCATACCCACACTTGCCTAAGCGAGGTGGGGTGGGGCAGAGTTCTTTGGTCAGTCAGTAAACATTTATTAAGACCTATTACTGTGTGGGACACTGTGCCAGGCTGGGGATGTAAATACGAAGACGATACGGGAGCTCAGAGTGCCAAGCAGGGTATGCAGACATGCAAATACATAACCCCAATACCAATAGTATCAAAAACAGGCATAAGTAAGCAGAGAGAAAGCAACAGCCTGAGGGCTAGAAAAGGTTTCACAGAAAAAAAATTACATTTCAGCTGGGTTTCAAAGGAGGGGCAAAAGTCATAGGAGAAAAGAGTAGGAGCAAGAGCATACTCAGGAGGCTTCACTTGGTTCCAAACCCTACTCTACCACTTTCTAGCCAGAAGACCATGAGGTTTTCTCTTCTGCAGCATGGGGCTGTGTATCTCAAATTCATTAAGTTCTGTGTAGGAAGAGATATATGATAGTTCTAAAAGAACGGAATTTATTCTGTGGGTTTATGGGAACGACTGAAAAATTTCAGTTGAGAGAGTGAAAGATCAGATTTATGTTTTCAAAAGATAACTCTGGCAACAGATGGAATATGAAGAAGAAATAAGTTAAGGTTTCTAATATGTGTGACTAGGTAAATTTTGCTGCCATAAAATAAGACAGGAATATGGGAGGAATCGGGAATTTGGAATCCAAGGCTGGGCATATGGAGACAGCAAATCCTCCAAATGCTGGAATCGGGCTGCGAGGGAACCGTGGCAATGATGAGGGAAAGGAAAACATGGTGGTTCTGCAGGTCCTTTCACCTGGTTCCCAAAAAACTTCTTGTTGATTCCGACTCATAGCGGCCCTGGTGGTGCAGTGGTTAAAGTGCTCAGCTGCTAATCAAAACGTTGGCCGTTCAAACTCACCAGCCACTCTGTGAGACAAAGATGTGGCAGTCGTCTTCTGTAAAGATTACAGCCTTGGAAACCTTACACAGCAGTCTGTACTTAGTCCTATAGGGTCACTATGAGTTATCAATGGTTGAGATCTCTGTATATGTCAAGGTCCTTGCAGAAACAGAAGACACACTCAAGGGAGAATCTGAAGTTACTTAATGAAAGGACTATTTGTAGAGGTGTGCAAAGTATAAAAGAAACAAGGATGTTGAGGCATCCAGGGATTACTAGAACTGTAGGGCCAGAGCAGGAGAAGAAATACCCCAATTTCTCTCCTTCTACCCTCTAATCTCTTGCTGCTGTTTCTCACTGACCTAATTTGACCAGGGAACCAGGGTGATGTAATTTTTAGGGCCCAGGGCACAGAAAGAACAAAGGGCAGAGAATGCCTCTAGGGAGGGAACAAAGGAGAATAACCAGCACATTTAGTCTATTGAACAGCCTATTCTTCACGATGTCCCTGAACCTACACACCTGTCCTGGGTCTGTTTCTATTGAATGGGTTAGTGCCCACACCCATGACCGGCCTGATGGAAAGGATGAGCTGGGGAGAATGTATCTGGGCATTTGTGACGTTGTCAGGGAAGGGATTACTGTGGCAGGGTTGGCTTCTGATCCTGTGTTCCTTTGGCCCACAGGGGATTCATACCAAGCCAATGCTGAGCTCTCCCTGGAGCAGGAGCAGCGTCTCAGGAACAACCTCATCTGAAGCCATCACCACACTCCCAGCTGCTGCCTACACACCAGATACCTCAGCTTACTGGAGCCATGCCCTTACAGAGCCCTAACTCAGAGGGAAAGGGGCCAGTGCCAAGGGGCACCAAGAACCTGCTCAGGAAGCCTTTTGAAGGTGGTATCACCAGACCAGATGGTACTGCTCCCTCAGGATGGTGCTGGGTCTATCCCCTAAGGGCCTTTGGCTTCCAGACTTTTTCAATGAGCTCCCTTCCATAAGGAGACCCAAACTTTCCTGGATTTTGCTTCAGAGTTCCCTGCTTCAGAAGCTCTCAGTTCCTTAGGGATGGACTGTGGACCAGGCCCCCACCTAAATGGTGCTTTGCAAATGTCCTGGAGGTAGAGAAGACAAAGGACCAAAATACACAGGAGGTGGGGGCCAGTTCTCCACTAGGAACTCAGTGCAACACAGCTTGTACGAAAGTCACAAGTGGCGGAAAAGTTGGTAAATTCAGTCTCTTGCTTTATCTGTCCTCATTTAGAACTTATCCCTCATACTCTGCTAAACATCTGTTCGTTAGGGTTTTTGTATTTTACTCTACCACCCATGTAGGGGTTTCTAATATCCCTGGAAGCTAAGGCCTCAGGCATCCCCTTATCTCCTAATGCGGCTGTACCATCAGTTACTGAGTGCTCAAGAAGGGACAAGTTTCACATAGGTGGCCAGGTCAGGACTTCCTGCCGAGCAGCGAGAAGACCAAGCAGAAAGACTGCTGCAGTAATATGGACCCCAGTTCCTGCCAGGCCTCTGCCAAGGAAAAAATACGTGATGTAAATCTGGTGGACAATCCAGTCTCTCTCAGGATCACCACCCATCTCAGGATTGGCCTAAATTTCAGGTCTCAACCAGGTTTCTGCAGTGAACTTTGCATTAAATAAATTTTTGCAATGGAAGAACATCAGTCAAACAAGCCTTCATCTCTGTCGGAATAGAGAGGTCCTGTTAAAGGGGAAACAAGAGACTGTGGAGAAGCCAGAGGGGGAGCATTTAATTAAGGACTGAACGTAGAAAAGGCCACTATCCTTGCTTGATGTGGCTGTGATATGCTCTTGCTCAGGTAGTATAAAATCCTGTGGTCTTCTTGGAAATGATTCTTAATCTTTTCTCCCCTGAGACACATTTAAGAGATGACCTTTACAGGTCTGACACTCGAATGCCAATAAAGGTTGTCCATCATGGGTGCTACAAAGACAAGACCAGCTATGATTATGTACGGTTCCCAGCACACTAACTTTACCCCTTCCATCCCCTCCCCCTTCCCACCACCACCACTGAGGTGGTGACTAGAATGCACAGGGCACACATACTACTCATGCTGGTGAGGATACTAGCCTACTACCGATCACCATGCCCAGGGTCAATGCAGAAACATGGGCTGGAAAGGTTAGAGCAAAAGGTTAAGGGATGGAAATTAAGAGCAAAAAGGTAAAGTCCAAGAAGGATCGTAAAGTTTGATAACTGGGATGGCGCCGATTTACAACAGTGTACACACACACACACACACTCCATGAAAGCTACTACCCCCCTTTTTAGGGAGTAAAATGGGACATGCTTTGGAGTACCTCCTGTGAATACAAAGACGTGTTTTCTTCCTTCTTCTCTATCTTCTTTCTTCTCAAATCCCCCATCTCCTTCATTAGGCAGAGAGAGCATTATATTTTGGCATGGCAGTTTAGGTAAACAAGGAAAGGACTGATTTCCTGTTGGATTCAGCAAATATCTCCCAAACAGTAACATCATTATACCCACACATGCAGCTAATGGTCTGTGAAAGAACGTGCAGCTAGTGGGGGGAGCCAGTGTGACTGATGACTAGATTCAGGCAGAAGGTTACCCACTGCTTCTTGCTAGATCCAGTTTCCAAGAGGGCCAGAAAAAGCACACCAGGCAGACAGCCACCGGCTCTGATGTCAGCTTTGCTGCCCACATCACACGTTTGATGGATGTGGCCAGTTCTAATTCTTGGAAAAAGCTGTACAAGGGTTGTGCTGTTATACCTCTGAGCTGAAGAGGGAAGGACGTGGGAAGATCAGTGGCTGGCACGACTTATAACTAGATGAAGAATGTTAACAGAATACCAACCACCAAATTCCAGACAGAACCAAAACTGTCAGAAGACTTTGACCTCAGCACACATTAGTCTTAGAGAAACTAAAGTCCTAGTAACCTCAGCTTACTATTCAGAAGCCTAATTTATCTGTACTCTACTAGACTTTCACTCTACAAGAGCATATTAGAACTCATGGGGAATGTACCTTTCTACTATAAATCCCACGTGACCCTGAGATTTAGACATTCAAGATGTAGGAAGCAACATATTATGGGCAGCAGAGCACATTAACTGTCTTCCCAAACATCTAACCAAGGAGCCAGTGGCAGGTACAGGGTGCTCTCCAGTTAGCTCGTGAAGGCATGCTTTTGATACAGCCAAGGATTTGATTCCTCTCTGGACAAGCTTCATGTAGTCTGTGCTGGGCCACAGCAGTTCCTCTTCCCTCCAGTCTTCTCAAAAATAGGCATCAGAGGGAAATGGAGGAAGGCCAGTATACATCAATATCAACCACTGGAAAACTATAACTAAAAAGGACATTCTCCATTAATGATACAAGAAAAATTGCATTCCATAGATTTTAGTGTTGCCTGAAAAAAAATCCTTCTCAAGGTCTGGTTATAAGGATAATTCTGAAAGTTTAAGAGGTGGCTCATCGTTAAGCTGACAAAAAGCACAGGCTACTAGCCATTGGTACACAGCATTAACATGAGAACAAAAATGACTTCTTAAAATTATCAGAACAACACTGGGTAATAAACACTGGGCTGTGTATTACCATTAGCAATGTCCTTAGCAGCTAAAATGTTGTCAGAAAGGGGAAGCATCCTCAAAGCAATCACCTCTTTGTTATCGCTGAAGGTCACTCTTAGCCTTGAAGAATCAAAATAGAGCAAAGGTATACCTCTGAGGTATACTGATCCACAGGAAGCCTGGCTGTAATTCTCTGCAGTTCCTTTCAAACACAGCCATACAGTTCAAAGAGACCTGCCTATCTGAAGCTACATGCAAAAGAGAGGGGCACTGGGCTAAAAATAATAGTGACACAAAAGGGTCAAGAGAAGGACTCATTTAATCTCCCAAACTTGGAACAGAGGCACCGAACATGAATGAGGGACACTGGCAGAACTGACCAAGGATGAGAAAAACAATGCTGAGGAGCTGCAAGAAGGCTCTAAGACCAGAACAGCAGCAGGGATAGTAGGGTCAGGACTAAGACCCAAGGCCAGTGGCATTTGAGGAATATCTGAACAGAGCCCCGCTCCGCCATGTTCTAGGCAATGCTAATAACCCATCATTGTCCTAGGTGCTGAATCATAAAAAAATGAGGCTGTTGCCCTCATTGAAAGCACAATGAGACACCGTTTCTTGTCACCTCGGCATCTTAGGGTCTAGCGCTGCCATTTCTTCAGTACAGAAGTGCTTTCTGGAAACACTGAGAATGCAGATATGAGATGGATAAAGTCCAAGTTAATGGCTCTGACTTGTTCACGTTCTTTAGGAAATCTCCCCCAGCCCAGAGGTGTTTATTTTATCCCGGCTGTTCCTCATTGGAACGGATGGTTTGGTGCTCCCTGCCAAGTGCCTCTGGCACAGGCTGAGAAGATCATCCCAAGAACATGCAGTGTGCCAGATGCTTTCAGCAGGATGTCAGATTTGACAGAAATGGGAGAAGTCAAGAGGTTGGGTGGGAGGGACGGGAAGGCGGGGCGGGGGGAGAGAAGCTACTGCATATCAATGCCCAACAAAGCCAGGATAGTCAATTTTGTAGTGTATTTCACGACAGAGAGATGATCAGCTCTCTACTCAGTGGGGTTCAATAAAGCAACAGATCCAAGTAACCCACGCATAGCACTGTAACATTAAAGAGGAGAGCTTCTCTCCTATTTCTTTGTGGGAATGAAAAAACTGACAAGCACCAGAGTGACAGATGTCATAAAACAGGCTTTAATGTCTCCCTCTTACAACATGGTATTATTGCCTAAACTGGAACTGGCACACAGCTTCCAGGACTGAGGCTGGCATGTCCCCTTGCTGCTGTGTAGCTGGAGCAGCCCCAGGCACTCAGCTCAGTACAAACTCTGGAGTCCAAATACCCACATCTGCTGTACTTCACCAATTTTGGAGTTCTGGAGCTGGCAGTTTAGATTCTGTTTATGCCAAGTACACCAGACACTGTTCTGTCTCTAGGTGCTGACTACTCCCCTCCCCCCAACATTGCTGTTCTCAGCTTTGTGAGGTACCAAGGAATGCCCTGCCTTTGCAGGGCCTCAGGCTCCCAACACTGCAGGCTTGAATCCTCTGTTCTGTTTGGTATTTCCTTAAAACATACTGAAGTGTGAACCAGCTAACATGACTACCCCTGCCTATGGGACTCTTGGAAGTCACATCTTCCAAGTTTCTTCCCAGTTGATGGCTCTCTTCTGTGCCACCACAGTAGCGCAATTCCAAAGCACTGCATTTAGGAGTGAAGACAGACAGAAGTCTATCTTCTTTCTAAACCCAGTTTGTCCTTGTCTTGATGGCTTTAACTCTTTGCTTCATTAACATGCACATCTGCGTGTACACAGAACTCTGGAAGGGTCCTCTTATCTGAAGACTATGCAAACATTTTCTCAATTCACAGAATTATCCCTTTCGTTGAGTGATGTTCAAACAGCAGACAGGTCTCTGCCTTCCCAGATGTCTTCCCGTTGCTTGGCTTCCAACCGTTTTCTCTCTGTAAATAAGGGCAGTGTTAAAGTGGTTGCATATTTCATGTACCCAGTGACTTTCCCTTAATCCAAATTACAAAGCAGATTTTAATCATGAGACAGGTGGATCTCCTGGTCTTCTCTCACCTGATTCCACGAGTTAATACCTTTAACTTTCCAAGTGCTTTGTAAGTGGAAACACCACCACTGTACACATTTACTACTATGTAATAATAAAACAAAGATAGGAGGCTAATAGAAATAAAAAATAAAAAAAGTCAGAATCTAGCAGTACCCAGTATCCACTCTTGGTGATATGTATTTCTTTTAATTCTACTTCTCAACTGTGTTTATTGCTTCAATATAATTATTTCTTATTCCCAGTTTACTGACTTTTACAAATATTTCAACATGGATCAAGAATATGTTTCAATATTCTTCTTCTACCTTCTTACTCAAGTGGGAAATGACAGCCACTGAGCTTTGGTCATATCTCCCTACTATAACCTTACTGAAAAAAATATTTCGGAGGCAAACTGAATTTCAGAGCACTGAAGCCTCAGAGCACTTTCAGAAGCCAGAATCTTCTGGAATATATACTTCTAATATACAAAAATGACCACAGATAATGGAGGAAAACTAAGGACTATTTCTAAAAAAAAAGTACAAATTTAGACAACATAGTCTTCAATTTTTAATACAGAAGCTTGGTTCTCCATTTAACACTTTCATTAAGACCTGAGAAAACAGAGACCATATATGGTTTGGCAACTGAAGCATTTCATTAGGTGCCATAAATACCAGTTCTAATTTCATGGTCAGTCATTTATCATGATACCATAAAATGTAGATGATAAGCCTTAATACTTCCTTCCAAGGGCTACTGTTTAATATTGATAATGTTTGTAAAAGATTCTTCAAGCCATAAAACAGAGGGATTACAGAAATCAAGATGAATTTAAAGTTAACCCTTGCCATTTTGACCTATCTTTTCAAATCCACAGAATTCCTTACAAAATTCCTATAGTATATCTGACTGCACTTTAAGGGTAAAAAGAACTTGATTAAAAAGCTGACTGGCACTTGGAAATGCAAGAGGGAGAAATTCGCTGCTATTTGGGCACCATCTTGTGGCATTATCTGAATACAGCAGCAAGGTTACAAGAGGCAAAAACGGGATCAGCAAATTTCAAAATGAAAGGCATAGAGTGCCCTGCGACTCAGCCTGAACTGGGTTAATATTCCCCGGAAGACAGCACTAAGGATAAGTGGCTTGTCTAAAGGGCTCCAAGTTACTTAGAAAGGCACTGTGGTTTAGTTCTTACAAACAGGAAGATGGTAGGAGGGGATCTAAAGGCAAAGGCAAGCTTGGAGGACAGTGATCAGAAACTGTTCTGGATTCCAAGAAAAAGTGAAGAAATCATAAAAGTGAATTTTTAGAACTCAAATTTTTCAATAAGCTCAGAAACTTAAAATTAGAAAGGTAATACAGGAAGTGGTATAAAAGGCAAAGAAATCCAAGAGCAGTAGAAAAATGTAATAACTGACCCATAATCCACAATTCCAAAAATCAAAATAGTTCAGAGTTCTGAAAACAAAGTTGCTGTTGTTTTTTCTTTATTTTGGAGGCCAAAAACTCATGTGGTGGCAAATCTGACCTAAAAGGACACAAGGCTGTTTCTCGTCTTTATATATCCCATTCAATGTGAAGAGTCATACACGCTGCTGCAGAAATGCTAATGTTAATGGGTTTAATTTTGACCCCATGGGTGGTTACAAAACAAACAGTATAGACACCATCTTACCTTTCTAAAATCTGAAAAGTTCAGAATCCTGAAACATTTCTGTCCCCAATTTTTTTAATAAGAGATTGTAGATTTGTATTACAAAACCTATTCAGTAAATGTAAGTGGAAATTCTGGTGGTAAACCATATAAGAAAACAAGTAAGAGTAGAGACGAACTGAGAACACAAAAAAACAGTGAAAATGTGAGGCATAATTTACAAACACTGAACATGAATAGAATAGAAAAATATAGGTTAGGGAGGGACTTAAAAATAATTTCTTCATTTTAAGGAAGAGTAAACAGAAGCTTTGAGAGGTTAAGTGACTTGGCTAAGGTTACTACATAATCAGAGAAAGAACTGAAGCTGGAATTCAGGGCCTTAATTCTTAAACCAGCATACTTTACTGTACACTATCTTGACATCTTAAAACACCATCTGAAAATATCTACAAAGAAAAGGAAAAAAATGAATTGACAGGAAGATAAATAAACGTCTTTTTACTAGAGAGAAACGAAAGCTGATAATAGCTGACAGACTGCATGACAAGCGCTCCTATTAACTTTACCTCCAACAATTAAAACAAGTAAACAAAGTAAAGAGAAAGTCCAAACAGCAGTCATAAGAGCAATGAATTAAGACAGAATAGCATTAGTATGCAGTGATTAATCTAAAACATTCACATAAGCTGGCCCTGAAGACATTCATTCCTGGTGTAATAATAAATTGACAAAAATGACTATGATAAATGAGTTGATTGAAATCACAGTATGGTCAGCCACCATTTCTCACTGAGAGAAAGGAAACTGTTAGAGATTGAACAAGGGCCAGTTCAGTGTCACATTTAAAAAAAAAAGGGATGATCCTGCAAATTAAAGACTTTCAAATTTTACTTCTACACCTAAGAAAATAATTGGGGGGAAATCATAAAATCCATTTGTAACCACCTACAGAGAATTAATCAACATGCTCTGTTAAGAACAAGTCTGGTCAAACTAATCTAATTGCCTTCTTTTATGAAGTGACAGACCTGGTAGATCAAGGAGAAATAATAAAAGCAACCTCTTAATTTTAGCAAGGTTTTAAGATTTACCGAGTATTTATATAATCATCAATATACTGGAAAAACAGAGTGGATCACATAAGTGTTAAGGGTACATTTAACTCTGGAGAGTGGAACGATTACCAATGTACTGGAGTCAATACAAGAACTATATATTTATTTACTTAGCAAGAGTTGGTGACTGGTCAGTTAATCGAATTTATCATTTCTGATCCAGATGAGGGATGTAAATTTATTAAACAGCAGGCAACACCAAAAAATGGAAATACTCCATCTCAGAGAAAAATGCGACATTAAAACAGAAGAAAATGTGGTTAGAAATGAAGAGAACTTTACATACCAGGTGAGAAAAGACACCAAGAAAATGCCAAAGACCTAGACTATGAGCCTGCGATGCATCACTGCCCTTTAAGGCAGAATGACAGAATAGCTAAAAAGGATTTCAGAAGGTAGCTGCTGGGATTAAACTTGCTTTTATTACAGTTGGCTCTCTAGGTCTTACATAGATAATTTTACTTTTAAGTTCTTAGTGATTTAATTAGTCAAAGTAACCCAGTAAAAACCCACTTAGGTAACCAAATTATTGTTTACTTACTCTGCCTTTCAGGCCTATGAACCAAAAGATGGCCCTTTAGAAACAGCCAATTAATCGCCTAGCCCCAAGAGGAAAATGAAACTAAGTTATTAAGTAAAACTACAGCAGACTTTGAAAATGAAGAGGGTAGCTTATTCTGAGGTAATGACACTCAAACAAAACCAAACTCACTGCCATCGAGTCAATTACCGACTCATAGCAACCCTACAGGACAGAGTAGAACTGCCCCAAAGCATTTCCAGGGAGTGCCTGGTGGATCTAAACTGCCAACCTTTTGGTTAGCAGCTGTAGCTCTTAACCACTACACCACCAGGGTTTCCAAGGTAATGATATTTACCTCCAGTTTTCAGTGGGAATCAAGTGTTCTGAATAAGTGAAATTTTACTTGTATGCCTGAGTTCAGTCTTTAAAATAGGATTTTATCATTTAGCATGAATCACCAGTTTAAAACACATGGTTAAATCAAGTAAAGAGCACTCAGGAATGAGCTGTGCTTTCATTTCCTACACTTAGTACAGCTCCAGTCTGTCAGGGACTCTGCTGGACGAAGATACTCTCCTGATACACCACATACTAAAGCTCTATTCCTCCTAATACATACAGTACAATTTGCTTAAAATGATTCGGGTACTTTCTTTTTCTCAATTCTCAGAGTAGCTTTAATTCTCAATCTCCTTTTAAGAATTAAAGCATAGACTTCTCGTTAAAAAGCTAAGGAGATCAAAGGCTGGTGTAACCTAGCAGGGAAGTATTTAAAACACAAAATCACATATTCCAAATTCATGAATTAGGAGGGTTTTATACATACTGTTCAACTCTTAGTTCAACTCTCTGGGCTTTATAAAGACAAACATGGAGGACTAGCAGAGACATGAATGAAATCAAAAGGTGATGAAATAAGATTTATAAAGAAAAGTTGAAGTCACCATATCATTCATGTATTCATTCAATGAACATGTATTGAGTACCTTCTTATGCACCAGGCATGGTGCCAGATACCATAATTCTTCAAATGGAAGACAAAAAGGCTGGGAGATTATTATACACTATTATTAATAAAAGTACCTATGGTAAAAAAAAAAAAGGTAGATAGGTTTTAATTCCCATGCTAATTCTGATCAATTGGCAATGGTCATCTCAAAACTAAGAATGTCTGATTAGCAATGACTGCCATGGGCAATGGATGAGGGAACAGCAGTACGTAATAATACATATTTGTCATTACTGGCTCATATTATCATAATGAACACTAAATTCCCAACAGTCATATAAAAACAGTATCCTGAATTTGTAAAGCACCTTTTTAAACATTTTTACATGTTAACTTATGTTGTGCCCACACAGTTCTACAGCTAGGTAAGTATTTTGTTGACAACTGGGGCACAAAGAGTAGATGTGACTTGCCCACGGCCACACAGCTAGTTAATGGCAAAAACTCCACTAGAGCCCAGATTCCCTCATTCCTGAATGATCCTCCCTTGATCTTTATAGTTAAGAGCAGATGTTCTCTATAGCTACTAAGGAAAAATGAAGACCAAGTGGTTTAAACTATCATGTAGATTTAAGTTACACCTAAGGAAGAATTTTCTCAGGGTGAGAGATCTTAAACACTGATACAGATAACTAAAAAGAAACCTGTTGGGCGTGCGTATGAGGCCATTAAAAACACCATCGCCTGGGTCAGGTGCGCCTTAGTCCTTAAAGTGACATCTTTGCTTTTTAACACTTTAAAGAGGTCTTCTGCAGCAGATTTGCCAGTGTAATGCACCATTTGATTTCTTGACTGCTGCTTCCACGGCTGTTGATTGTGGATCCTAGAAAAGTGAAATTATTGACAAACTTAAATCTTTTCTCTGTTTATCATGATTTTGCTTATTGGTCCAGTTGTGAGGATTTTTTTCTTTGTGTTGAGGTGTAATCCGTACTGAAGGCTACAGTCTTTGATCTTCATCAGTAAGCGCTTCAAGTCCTGTTTACTGTCAGCAAGCAAGGCTGTGTCATCTGCATAACGCAGGTTGTTAACGAGTCTTCCTCCAATCCTGATGCCCCGTTCTTCTTCATATAGTCCAGCTTCTTGGATTATTTGTTCAGCATACAGACTAAGTATGGTGAAAGGATACAACCCTGATGCACACCTTTCCTGACTTCAAACCACACAGCATCCCCTTGTTCTGTTCAAACGACTGCCTCTTGATCCATGTACAGGTTCCTTATGAGCACAATTAAGTGTTCTGGAATGCCCACTCTTCGTAATGTTATCCATAATTTGTTATTATCCACATGGCCAAATGCCTTTGCATTGTCAATAAAACAGAGGTAAACATCTTTCTGGTATTCTTTGCTTTCAGCCAGGATCCATCTGACATCAGCAATGATATCCCTTGTTCCACATCCTCTTCTGAATCCGGCTTGAATTTCTGGCAGTTCCCTGTCAATGTACTGCTACAACCATTTTTGAATGCTCTTTAGAAAAATTTTACTTTCATGTGATAGTAATGATATTGTTCGATAATTTCTGCATTCGGTTGGGTCACCTTCTTTGGAATAGGCATAAATATGGACCTCTCCCAGTCAGCTGGCCAGGCTGCTGTCTTCCACATTTCTCGACATAGACGAGTGTGCACTTCCAGCACTGCATCCTTTTTCGAAACATCTCAGCTGGTATTCCGTCAACTCCTCGCGCCTTGGTTTTCACCAATGCCTTTAGTGCAGCTTGGACCTCTTCCTTTAGTACCACTGGTTTTGATCATATGCTACCTCTTGAAATGGTTGAACATCGACCGATTCTTTTTGGTACAGTGACTCTGTGTATTCCTTCCATCTTCTTTTGATGCTTCCTGCATCATTCATTATTTTGTCCATGGAATCCTTCACCATTTCATCTCGTTCCCAATAAACATGAGTTTCCTTCCAGTTCTTTAATCAACAAAAATGTTTTTATGGCTCTTATTCTTAATTTTTTTTTTATTCTTAATTTTTAAATCTCCGGAACTGAAATGAGGGGAAATAGTTGCTTAAAATACCTAACAGAGGTTCATATTTTCTTCCGTACTCAAGGCGGACTTTCCTACTAAAATGAATGTGTTAAGGAGAGGACAAAATCTTGCCACCTCTCTATTCTTCTAGTTAGGGAACACAATGCTTTGCACAGAGCAGGTGCTCAGTGAACACCAAATTTAGTTGACAGAGTATTATAGGGATTTTAAAATAAAAGAGTAATAACAAAAATTATGCATTGGAATCTGTGCTGGACTCACCATATAAGGTTATTGCTAATATTACTAATAAAAACGACAGTAGCTAACATTCATCACATATTTACCACAGGCCTCTAAAAACAGGAGGGACAGAGTTCCTATGGTTTCTGAAGATGGCTACATATTTTTCGTGGATTATCTCACTTATTTCCACCTTATGGATGAGAAGACGGGCCTGGACAGACTAATTTGCCCCAAATCACAGGGCCAGTAAACGGTAGAGCTAAGACTGGGACTCAGGCAGCCTGGTTCCAGAGCCTATAACGCTATTCACTATGCTGTACTGATCCCTCCCACCAGTGGAAGAAGAAAATCTTTGGAACAAAAATATTTATTCTGCTTAGTACCTAAATACTATTTTTAATTTCAACACGAAAAGAATCTTGAGGTAAGAGGCATTAGGCTCCATGCAGGCAACAACTACAAGAATATTTGCTAATATAGAAAGAAGCCAGAAAGAGATACTTCAGGAATTTTTCCATAGCGGTTCTTTCAGACATGAAGAATGGGTGAGCTCTGAGGCATAAAAAAGGAAGAGCCCTTCAGAATCTGCACAGCCTTAGCACCACTGCATAGGCAGAACTTATCACAGTGGGTCTCTATTCACAAATAAAGGCCTTCTTTTAAAAAGTCAGTAATAGAGTACCCCCTTAGCCAACAGTCTCACTTAATTGCCTCACTGAAATGTCCTTTGTATAGCTGGGCATTTAAAACAAATGCTGCAACTGGAGCTGCATGTTGATGTCCTACAGAGAAATAGAGGGGAATACTCATAGGATAAAAAAAAAAAAACACCCAGTGCCGTCGAGTCGATTTCACTCATAGCGACCCTATAGGACAGAGTAGAACTGCCCCATAGAATTTCCAAGAAGCGCCTGGCGGATTTGAACTGCCAACCTTTTGGTTAGCAGCCGTTAACACTTAACCACTACGCTACCAGGGTTTCCACTCAGAGGATACTCATGCAAAACAGCTGCTGCTATCTGTAGAGATACTCCCAGAGGGAAACATGATGCATTACAAAAGGAGTCACATCCCCTTCTAAAGATACTGCTGTTACCTACCCTCTATTGATCTTTTGAGATAATTGTGGTTATCCCAGAGAAATTATTTTCTTCAGAAGAGAATCAATTAATGAAGGGTTAAGGACATCACACACTCTCCTACAGTCTCTGTATTATTGCAATCTATTGAAACCAGAAGAATCCTGTTTATAGAAACAGAGGCTTTTGAGAGAAAAATGCATTGGAAAAATCAAAACTGCCTCATTATCATCATTAAGGTTTCAAAAATTAGTCAGGTTCAACTCTGAAACTCCAGCACCTGCAAGACACACTCTGTCACTGGTTATCTGGCCAGCGCAGCTGAGAGCCTCAAGCTGCCTGCTATCACCAAAGCAGAGTGGACAGGAAGTATTAATGGCCTTGTCAGACCGGCAATAAACAAGGAGTTTGAAACTTCAATTGGTTTAAAGGAAAAATGAAGTCACTTTTCAGTTAAGCGGAGTTTTCAGGTTCAACTGCCTTCACAGATCCCACAGATCGAGGGCTGAGGCAGTGAGACTGCCTAAAGCCTGAAGGCTGATAAAAAGCACTTAGGTGCCAAGCCCCAACCCCAACCCTTTACAAACAAGTCAACAGCCTACATATAAAGGGGAGAGACAGATTTTAACTTCAACCGTAAACTATGGGGAAAGACAAATCCTGCTTGTGGATCAGTGGAAATATTTTCTGAGAACTCTTAGGTTCTGGTAAATAATCAGAAAGCAGGTGAATATAGATGTACTCTAATGGAGCCACGCAGGACTGTCTTAAAAGAAAAAAAATACCTCCTATGATTATCATCATCAAGGCCAGTTGCTGGCTTTTCCTTAATTTGTCTTCTACCTAAGATCGAAACCATTTAATAATACCACGGCTATCATGACCCAGTAAAACCACAGCAAATAATGTTTTCTGCCTAGGAGGCTATTAGGTCTTCACAGGTCTTTTGCTTCCGAATTAGAAGCAAGAAATGTAGAAAAAGTCATGGATAAACTGAGAAGGCAAACCTATCTCTTGGAAAACAAGAGTAGGACCATTGTTTAGGATGTACTGGTGTGTGCAACAGACAGACAAATTCTGAAATGTCTTCCTCCTGCATACAAGGCATGTAGCAATTTCAATTCACTTGAGAGGCTTTAGGAAATGGACAACAAAATAACCTTGACAAATAACCTTGAAAGGAGTTAACTAACCCTCCAGATACCACTGGATTAAGGTGAAAAGGGAGGGGTGGAGCATGTGGATACCAAAAGGACAGGCTTCATTCACTTTTTCCCCATATGCGCCTTACGGTAAATTCTGAAGGGACTAGAGAAAGCAATCACTTTAACTTACCTCGGGCTTCTTGTAGTTTCTTGAGTTCTGCTTCTCGTTCTGTTTTACTCTGCTTACTTCGAACCCCAAGGGCACTGACGACTAACCTTCTAGCTAAGGCTGCTGAAGTCTCAGGACGCTGCTTTGCTGGCTGGAGGAATTCTGAATGGAAGAAAGGGAGGCAGAAAGAGGGAGTAAGGAAGAGAAAGCACTCTGGCTCCAAGTGATTTAACTCAGTAATTAACATACAAAATAGACTAACAAGGGCTGCATCAGCAGTAATTAATACGAGCCTGATAGATGACAATCAAAGGAAATTCACATGGCAAAGCACAAACAACTCTGGCTTCATCGTCTGTATTAACAGTTTCTTACAGTGACTCTATCACACAGCTCAACATAATTCCACCTAGAACTAACACTCGCCAAAGACATAAGGAGCTGGAAGGTAAACTAGGTAGAAATGTTCACAGAAACTGGTTGCTGCATTGCTTGCAGCTAGTATCTGCCACTCTCTAAGTGCCTCCTCAGATGCGCTATGTCTAACATGGCCTTTTCCTTTCCCTTTTTTTTTTTTTTTGTTTGGTTAAAAACATACTTCCTTTAATAATAAAACTAAAAGTGGTCTGTCGTTAGAACTCTGGATACTACGCAACTGCTGGAAAAATAACATCACCACCACCACCGAGAAAATATCCCAGAGATTATAGGCTCACCGGCATAAGCTCTGGCTTTGGCCTTGGCTGCTCTTGTGGCCTGTGACAAAGGCCGAATCTTGACCATGGTATGTTTACTACCCAGAGCATCACGAGCTGCAAAGATGGATGAACATAAGGACGTAGCAGACATGAAGTGGAGCGGTGCAAAGGAAAATTCAGGGCTATCTCTTAGAAAGAACTTCTTAACAAAGTTATGGGTTTTTTTTTTGGTTTGTTGTTTTCACGGCAAAAGAGACGGTACGCTTTAGAAAATCCATAGATCAGGGGTCAGCAAACTACGGCTCTCAAACCAAATCCAGCCAGCCACCTGCTTTTGTAAATAAAGTTTCACTGAAACAGAGCCGTGCCCATTAGTCTGCATATTATCTGTGGCTGCTTTCTTGCTACAATGGCAAAATTAAGTAGTTGTGACACAGGCCCTATGGCCCACAAAGCCTAAAATACTTACTATCTGACCCTTTAGAGAAAAAGTTTGCAGACTTCTAGATGGTTCAGACAGGAACCAACTTCTCTAATTTCTTTGAATGTTTCTGCATCAGGTCCATCATGAGGCCAATGATATATGTGAAAAGGCCCAACCATATATTCAAAGAGTAGGTATTACAATCTCTTACTGGACAGGTTAAAGGGCTACTTCAAATTCATTTGTCTGGTGGAAAAAAATGACAAATATTGTAAGATTTAGCCCCACTGGCTTCGTAAAAGCTCTATTCATAATCTCTGGATGCAGTATAATGACTAACAGTTATGAGTGCAAATAACTGGGAAAGGAGTTGACTACCCCTCCAAATACTGTTGGATTTAGGTGAAAAAGAAGAGGTGAAGCATGTGGCTACCAAAGCGCCATCCCTCAAAAAACTGTATCTGCCTAACTACCTATTTAGGCTGAATAAAATACCAATTGGCAGGATGAGGAAGGAAATAAGGATAAGTAGCAGGAAAAAATGGATAATAAGAAAGGAATACTGAAATCCATTTGGTGAATACCTGTAATTGGACTGGAGAATACTCCTAGGGCATGTGTATCATCCACCCATTTAATATCAAATCCTTTCTTTCTACAACAAAAAGAAAACAATTTTATATCTTAAAATAAAATTATATGAAACATCTTTTTTTTTTTTTTCAAATAGAGCTCATAAAGCATTTCACAATGAGATGGAAACACTCAAAGAATGCACAGGTAGAATGGGAATAATGACACAAAAAACAGTTTGAAGGACAGAAGAAGCCACTGAATTTTAAAAGCAGTAAGACCATCATAAAGAACTACCCAGGAGTATTTTACATTCCCAGCCATTTTATAGACATCAACTAATTAATCCTCACAAGTCCCTTGGGGAGGTAAAGTATTTAATGCACTATTTACAGGAGATTTTCTTCTGGCCAGGGAACAAGAGGTAGAAAGGGGAAGCAGAGGAGGGGCAGAGGAATATCAGAGGAGGAGGGAGGCAGTGAAGGTCATTTGGATTTAATGCAAATGCAGGCTCAAGGACACAGAGAGAGAGAAAAAGGGAGAAAGATGGCATAGCAAGATGTCATTCACAGCTAAAAGAAAAACAAAAACCAAGTAATGGAGAAAAAACACAACTATAATAAGAGAGGCTGACCTATTCTTTGAAAATACGGAAGAATTGTGGCAAAGTCAGAAAACTACAGGATAAAAGAAATGAAGATAAGATAAATATCAAAAAAGATTAAAAAGAATCAAAACGAGGCATATTTAAGTACTAAAAAGAGCCCTTTATTTTGGAGCAGAGCTACGCAGTGCGCACACAGAATATCAGGATAAAGACATGACAGTACTTCTTCAGCTACAAGCTTAAAACTGCTCATGGACTCTACATTGTTCAGTGGAAAGAACAAGTGTTTCCGGGTCAGAAAGAAATGGACTCAGGTCCCAGTTCTGCCACCTTGGGACCATGGGAAGGTTTAACCTGCCTTGGGCCTAGGTCTGCTCATCTACAGAAATGGACGTAGTATCTTCCTACAGGGTTGCTGTGAAAATGGAAATGAGACCATGCACAACAAGGCAAAGAGGGCAGTGCTGGGCACCTAAAAAAAAAAGCACCTAGTGTGCATCTAATAAGTAAACTATACTTGTTCTTCTTCTTTTTTTTTAAATAATTTTTATTGTGCTTTAAGTGAAAGTTTACAAATCAAGTCAGTCTGTCACATTTAAGTTTATATACACCTTAACTACATACTCCCATTTCAAACCAAAACCTACTCTCCCCCTAATGAGTCAGCCCGCTCCCTCCTTCCAGTCTCTCCTTTCATGACCGTTTTGCCAGTTTCTAACCCTCTCTACCCTCCTATCTCCCCTCCAGACAGGAGACGCCAACACAGTCTCAAGTGTCCACCTGATACAAGTAGCTCACTCTTCATCAGCATCTCTCTCCAACCCATTGTCCAGTCCAATCCATGTCTGACGAGTTGTCTTCGGGAATGGTACCTGTCCTGGGCCAACAGAAGGTTTGGGGACCGTGACCGCCAGTATTCTTCTAGTCTCAGTCAGACCATTAAGTCTGGTCTTTTTATGAGAATTTGGGGTCTGCATCCCACTGTTCTCCTGCTCCCTCAGAGGTTCTCTGATGTGCTCCCTGTCAGGGCAGTCATTGGTTGTGGCCGGGCACCATCTAGTTCTTCTGGTCATTATTCTTGTTAATAGCAATATTCATCAGGAAGATTATTAGTATTGATGAAGATGGTGATTAAAACCTGAAGCAGACTCTGGTATTTGACTCACAGGTCTTATTTTAGGCTTTTGCATCATGACTTTTTAAAAAATATATAAATCACTATAAGAAAAAAAAGACAACTGCTAAACTATCTTCCCTGTTTAACCACAGGTCAAGAAAAAAATTCCTCTGAGGGGAAAAATGAATAAAGGAAGAATTGAAGGTTAGTTAGAAAATTTCCTGAATGTAAGGATAAGCTGACCATGGTATAACATGATCACAGGAGTTGGGAATCTTGAAAAAGTTCAGTAACAGAAGTCTGTATAATAAGACAGTTTACAAAAAGGATGGAAAAAGACTTAGATAGGCTCTGAACGGCCTCTTAGGCTCTGGAATTTCACAATTCTTTAAAATGCTTATCTTTGGTAGTGACAGAAAAATGGTCTTGCAGGTAAGATTAGAAAGAAACAAAGCAAAGGAAGGTTCATAATTTGTAAGTATTAACAAATCTTCAGGAAATTCTGGACACCAACAAAACTAGCTATTGGTTTTAAGAATTTTCTTTTTTAATGACTATCTACGGTAGCTCTTATCTGAGATTTAATCCTGCTTTTTAAAATCTATTAGGAGTTTTATATGCAACCAGCCCTGATCCTGAATCTAAACATAATTGTAATGGGTTAGACTGACTGACGTGCACTGAGTATTTACAGTAAGGTCTATGGTAAAGATTGTTAAGTGTCCCACAGGATCCATTCACCCCTTCTTTCTTTTAGTTATAGAACTAATGGACCACTTAACAAATTTAAGTGAAATACATAGCTGCAAGCTAGTTCTGCCTGTTCTAGAATTGTATATAAAAACAGGCTGCCTGTTTCACTGGAACAGCCATACCCATTTGTTTATGTATTATTTATGGGTGTTTTTGTGCAACAATGGCACAGTTGCCTAAAAATATTTACTATCCAGCCCTTTAAGAAAAAGTAAGGGCCTATACCCTAACTGATATACAGTCTTAGAAATTCAAGATGTTACATAAATTGAATTTTTAGTTTAAATTTGTAGCATTAGACAACTGACCTGGTTCATTTTTTGCATCAGGACTAAAGTGCTAAAGTACAACCCCTCTTGATACTGACTTTTCTCCAGTCCCTCAAAATCTTTTTCCTAGTAACTTTCTTTCTGGATTGTCTCTTTATTCCTGAATCTAAACTTTTCTTATAAGCTTGAGTTATACAGGTATACTTCTGACTTTTACCTTCTCCTCTAGAGTAGACAGAGCTTTTAACCTTCTACAGCTGATTTATCTTAACTGAACTTTACTTACCAATTCACTAGATATGGTGGCACTCTCCAATTCCTCTGTAAAACATACTGATGTTCACGACAACTGCACAACTCGCAGATAGTAAGTGACTCTCTAATACAACTGTTCCCATAAAGTGAGCTATACACATACCAAGAGTTAGTGCAGTTATTCTCAAACCCACTTATATTAGTTTTACTTAATATTTTAATTACATGGTTTAATTAAATAAAATCAAACCAATGAAATATGAATGTAAAAAAGAAAAGTTGTGTCTATGAAAACTTAGTTGAATGTTCTGAAGACTAAAGAAAGGTGAGGTCGCTAAAAAAACGAAAACTATTGTCAATTACATTTGGGCAAGACAGCTGTACAAGATGGAGAAAACATTTCAATCTATATGGAATATGCACTCAGATGACTTCAAAGATACAATGAAAACGTTAAGTGACATATTGGAGGGTGACTTACAAGAACTATTCTATCAATACACCAGTCATTTTTTAAAAAGGCCTTGACATCATATCAAAAGACTGGGATGTGAATGCACATTTTTATGTTTTTAATTAAAATATTACAGACATACAAAAATTATTTTTTTATCATTCCCCACTTGACTATTTGTGAATCAACCAAATCTTATCTGATAAGAAGCTCTCTACGCTGTAAGTGGTAATGAGCTCTAAGAAAAAATAACACAAACTCTACAAGTCACTGCAACAATTTTTTTCAGATAGCTCTGTTACCTACCCCTCTTGATCATATAAAATTTTAAGAACCATCAGGTTAGATTCAAATGATCAGCAAGGCTAGCCATCCAACTACACAGAGCAGCCCATGAAGAAAATGTGAAAGGATAAACAGGTCTTTGAATAGGCGCGTGAGGGTGGGAAAACACATTTCTTATTCATCTATTTCACAGAAAGTGCCTTTACATGACATAAAAAAGATTCAGATATAGATCTTGCCCTCAATGAGTGCATCAACAGAAACTAAGAAACACTTACAAAGAATTCTGAAACCAGATAGAACACAAAAATTGCCACAAGAAAGGTCAAAATAAAGTGGTGCAGAGTTCAGTGAAAGAAGGATCAGGGCAAAGTTTCCTGAAAAAAGAAAAAAAAAAGTTTTTTTTTTTTGGTCTGGCCCTGAAGAAATAAGATATATTTATGACAGAATGGCAAGGGGGGATGAGAAGTAACAAGAGGGAAGACATGATCAAAGACATGCAGAGAGAAAGAGGGGGCCATGAACAAAGAATAGGGAAGTTGTGAATACTAAAGCAGAAATTTTGGACAGGCTAAGATCATGCTTGGCTAAGGAGTGTAGACCATTCCCTAGGCAGGGTTCTGGAGCAGGAGTGTGACATGATTAGAAGTCTGCTTCAGGAAGGTTAAACTAAGAACAACATATAAGAAGCTCTGGAAACGGGGAGCCCAGAAACAAGTTTAAGAGAGGTAAGGGATGCCTGAATTAGCGCCGTAGCAGTAAGGAGAGGAGGGAACACACATAAGAGGCTTTACAGAAATAAAAACAACAGGAATAGAGAATTAAGTGGACAGAGAAAGGGAAATGACAAAGTAAAAAACAATGCGGAGGTTTCAAATCAGAGTGAGTAAAGATGATGATGTTAATCATAACACAGGGTATACAAATGCAAGGGCCAAGTATGGTGAGATTAGAGATTAGATTATGAGTTCAGTATTTGACATTTCTGGTAATATGGTGCGTTAAGTACCAGGATCAATATTTATGCTGAAAACAACTAATAAAAATTATAATAAAGTGAAATTTAAAACTCAATGGAGATATTTAACAGCAGAACAGACACAGATGAAAAAAATTAGTAAACTAGAAGTTACAGCTAAAGAAATTATTCAGAATGTAGCACAAAGAGGCAAAGGGATGGAAAAATATGAAAGAGAGGTAACAAATGAGGAGAATTACGTGAGAAAGTCTAACATACATCTAATTGGCATCTTAAAAAAACCTGTTCTGTCGAATCGATTGCAACTCATAATGACCCTACGGGACAGAGTTGAACTGCCATAGGGTTTACAAGGAGTGGCTGGTGGATTCAAACTGCCTATCTTTTGGTTACCAACCAAGCTCTTAACCACTGCACCACCAGGGGGAGATGAATGAGGGAGAGATAGACAGAGACTGGGACAGAGGCAATAAATGTCTGAGTTTTCCAGAATCAGTGAAAAACACTAACCCATTGCTTTAAGAAGCCCAAATAATTCCCAGCAGAAAAAATAAAAAGAAATCCACAAAACCCATATCACAGTGAAAATGCAGAAAACCAAAGATAAAGAGAAATTCTTAAGAGCATCCAGAAAGAAAAGGTAGATTACATTCAGAAGTGACAGTTGTTAGACTATCAGCTGACTTATCATCATCCACAGAGAAAGCGAAAAGACAGTAGACTATCTTCAAGGTTATGAGAAAAAACAACTGCTGACCTAGAATCCCAATTCCATATCCAGCAGAGAGGTCTTTCAAGAATGAAGGTAAGGACCACAATTACCACAGCCTCCACCAGGCTGAGTCCATAACAACTAGATGGTGCCCGGCTACCAACACTGAGTGCTCCGATAGGGATCACAACAGAGGATCCCGGAGCGGAAGAAAAATGTAGAAAACTCAAACTCACAAAAAAAGACCAGACTTACTGGTCTGACAAAGACTGGAGAAACCCTGAGAGTACAGCCCCCAGACACCAATTTAACTCAGTACTGAAGTCACTTCTGAGGTTCACCCTTCAGCCAAAAATTAGGCCTATAAAACAAACAACACATGTAGTTCAACCATGTACATGAAACTAAATGGGCACACCAGCCCAAAAGCAAAGACAAGAAGGCAGGAGGGGAAAGGAAAACTAGACAAACGAAATGGGGAACCCGAGGTTGAGAAGAGGAGAGTGTTGACACATTGTGGGATTGGCAACCAACGTCACAAAACAATTTGTGCATTAACTGTTGAATGAGGAACTAATTTGCTCTATAAACTTTCACCTAACGCACAATTAAAAAAAAAGATGGTTTAAGGTAAAATAAAAGCCAATTAAAATAATTCAAAAAACTAAAAGTTTGTTACCTACAGACTTAGTAAATGCTAAAGAACATGGCATATGCAAGAGGAAAAAAATTTCAGATGGAAGGTATGAAACTTAAGAAGGAATAAAGAGCACAGGAAGTGGTAAATCTGAACACTGAATATATAAAACAATACCGTCAAATGGAGTTTAAAGGGGAAAGAAAAACTAAAAACATATCGAAATACTCAATAACAAATAAATCAGGAGAGGGCACAGTGGGGAATGGAATTAAAAGCCCTTACAGTGTTTGTAAGGAGGATAACAATATTAACTTTAGCCATAGGTAAGTTATGCAAGCATACTGTCATTTCTAAAGTAATTACCAATAGAAAATACATAATCTCCAAAAAAAAAAAAAATGAAATGAGAAAAAAATACCTAATCAATCCAAAAGCCAAATATATCAATAATTACAATAAATATAAATGTACTAAATGTCCCAAAGACATATTGAAGAATCATTGATGATATTCTTCTTAAGTGGTAAAATGGGGTCCATAGACTATTTGGCATTTTTAAGGGACTTAGAAGGAGAGTGATTTGATACGGAAGATTTCTATGGACTTGGAGAAGACAATAAACAAACCTGATGCCAAAATAAACAACAGGGAATATGAAAATAAAACAAAAAGGAACAGATGTGTTTTTAGAAGACACTTAAAGAAAACTTCACCCCACCTTTCCTAACATCCCCAACCATTTGCAAATACTTACTGATAACTGCAGAAAACCCGTAGAAGGTCTTCAGTACGAAATTCTTGGGGGAAGTCATAAATTTCAATGACATGCGGGAATTCACAATCACTGAGGTCAATGTCAGGAACTTCATGGTTGTAATAATCAAATCTAGGTTCCTGGATGCTTTCTCTGCTCTTCATATTCCCTGATAACTAGGGAGGAGGAAGCACATAGGTAACTGTTACATCAAGCCAGGGCATTACAAAGTTCCTCCTATATATGAACAATCCTCCTCCCTGTCTCCAATGGTCCTATCCCTTAACCTTTAGCACTATCTCTGTGTTAAAGTTGATCATGACCTGGGATTTAAAAAAAAAAAAAAAAAAGTTTTTTTTTTATTTTTATACTACACATATGGAGTACTCAAAAAGGTGTTGAAATTTCAGTAAAGACAGGTACTACATAAAAACTTAACTTGCATCTATCAACTAGCGTGAGAAAATATAGGCTGATTAATGTGGTGAGCTACAAATGGCATATCTTAGAAAATGAAACTCAGACAACAGCTGAATAGATAAATTAGTAACATTTGTTTTATTTGCATTCATCTCAGTTTCTTTTCCGGAACAGAATAAAAAAAACTTTGTTAGTCCACCTTTTGTTGAATGTATTAAAGAGTGAGTAAAGAGCTTACAAAGGAATTTGTGAAGGCAAATATAAGTGGTACAAGTAGTTATACTTAAGGTTTCTGGTACGAGAGCTACCTAAAAGAATTACCACACAGCAGGCAAGTGAATGAATTAATAGTAATAAAAAGTACTTAAAATTCTATTTGCTTATTAAAAAATAAATATATTGAAAGATATTAATCATTTCATACTGGAAGTAGAAGAGGAAGGAAAAGTGGCAGCAAAATCATGAAAGACACTGCCTTATTTTGTCATTCACTTACTATAAGACACTACTAATGACTAATTTAAGCCTTCAGATCCTGAGAGTATCCTCTTCCTGTTAACCAAAAGTCCTAGTAGAGTTTGTTCAAGCTTTCCTGCTTTTACATTGTACCCCCCCCCCTTTTTTTTTTTAAATCAAGTGAGGAAAATGAGAACTTGTTTTGCCAAAGCTACATCTCTTCCTCTTGGAGAAGCTAAAAAATGGATTCAAGGTTTTTTCAGGGGAAGGAAGGATGAAGGGGGAAGGTGATTTAGGTAATATCAATTAAAACCTTCATTTATTGCTGTGCCTCTAGTTCCTTTTCTTCACTAAGCCTCAGTTTCACATCAGGTTCACCATGGACTCCTATGTAACTATCAGCACTATTTAATTCCAAAACTTTTTCACCCCCCCTAAATAATAGTACCTACACCTCATAGATAAGTGTGAGGATTAAATTAGATGATGCAGTAAGCACTTAGAATACTGCTTTGCACATTATGCATTCAATGAATTCAACCCATTTTTAACAAGCTTTATCTGAGTGCTGATCTACTACATGCAATGCATGATGCTAGTTCCACTTCTGATTAGAAGGGAGAAGCAGCAAAAGAATGTTCCTCTGACTATAACAATGAGAAATGGCCAGCTAATCTACAAAATCGTAACTGTTCTTGAGCTCGCCAGAGAACCAAGGATGCAAGACAACCAAGGGAACTTAAATTCAAAGAGTGACAAGCCCCTCCAAAGAAAGACTACATAAAATGCTTCATTTTTAGCAGACAATGGGAAGAAGAGATCACAATGGGTAAGAAGGTATCAGCTAAATTTTTAACAAATTCTTAAAAGCCTAGAGCAGGTTACTATGTAAGTTTAGAATAACTGGGAGCCCCAAAGACAAGCAGAGTCTGCAATCACTTGCAAATTATTTTCCTTGGGCCTCCACTGAAATTCACAAGACAGGTTGGGGGCATAACAGGAGACCAGAGAGCCTCCCCAGGTGGCACAAGCACGCAAGGGCTACTTAAAGCTGAGAGTAAAGCAGGAAAATTGATAAAACATGCTCTGGCAACTCAGTTTCCAAGAAGAACACAAGGTAATAGCAACACCAACAAATTTCCAAATTCAGCTCAACTCCTGACCAGTGACAAAGCCCCCCGTATTACTGGCAAGCTCATTTCTGGGCATAAATACTATTTACCCCAGATTCCACTGTTTATCTGCAGATGATGTCTAGTATTCAATAAAAAATCATGAGATGCACAAAAAAGAAAGAATAAATAACCCACTGTCCGAGATAAGGCAATCAAAGAACCAGATTCAGAGATGACTCAGACGTTGAAATAAGCAGAAAGTGACTTTAAAATAACTATAATTAACGTGTTAAAAATTCTACAAGAAAGATGAAAAACATGCATGAACAGCTGAGTAATATGAACAGAAAAATAAAAAAGAATCAATTAAAAATGCTAGAAATAAAAAAAATAACATCAGAGATAAAGAATTCCTTTTTTTATAAGCTTACCAGCAAATTCCTTTGATAAGCTGTATTAGGAGATACAGCTGAGAATGAACCACTGAACTTGAAGATAGGTCAAAAGAAATTACCTAAAACTAACACACAAAAAGGATAAAAAAAAAAAAAGTGGAAACAAAAAAAAGAGCATCCAAGGGCTTTAAAATTAAAAAAACAAAAAAAACACTGCCATCAAGTCAATTCCAACTCATAGCAACCCTGTAAGACAAGAGTAGAACTGCCCCATAGAGTTTTCAAGGCTGTAAATCTTTATGGAAACAGACTGACACATCTTTCTCCCACAAAGTGACAGGTGGGTTCGAATTGCCAACCTTTCAGTTAGCAGCTGAAGGCTTTAACCACTGCACCACTAGGGCTCCCCAAGAACATTAGGACAACCCAAAGGGGGGGCAGGTAAGAAGGAGTAGAGGGAGTAAGAGAAAGAGGGGAAAACGGAGAGGAAGAGAATGAATAAACACAGAGCAAAAGAAATAGAGATAAGGATTAAGATTTTTCCAAAAATAATGAAAGACAATAAACTACAAATCAAAGAGCTCCAAGCAGGATAAATAACTAAAACCAAATAAATCAAAACAACAACAAAACACCTAGAGAAATCAAAATAAAACTGCTGAAAGCCAAAGATAAACAGCAATTTTTGAAAGCAGCTACCGAAAAAAGAAACATTTACACATAGGGAAATAAAGAATTACAGCAGACTTCTTGTAAGAAACTATGTAAGCCAGAAGTGACATATTTAAAGTACTAAATGAAACTTTTCAGTTAGTACGTGAGCAGCTGTTTGTGACACTCAGGGACTGCTTGCTGTACAACCATTACCACTAATTCCAAAACCCTTTCATTCCCCCAGAAAGAAACCTCATACCCATTATCAGTCACTCACTGTTTCTCCCTTCTCCCAGCCCCTGACGGCCACTAATCTACATTACGTCCACTGAATTTGTCTATTCTAACATTTCATATAAATAAAATCATACAATGTATAGTTCTTTGCGACTGACTTGCTCCACTCAGCATAATGGTTTCAAGGTTCATCCATGTCATAGCTTGTATTAGTACTTCATTTCTTTTCATGGCTGAAGTATTCCATTGTATGGATATACCACATTTTGTTTATGCATTCAACAACTGATGGACACTTCAGTTGTTTCCACTTTTTGGCTCTTACAAATAATGCTGCTATGAACATTCGTGTACAAGTTTTTGTTTGAACAACTGTTTTCAGTTGTCTTGGGTACATACCAAGGAGTGGAATTGCTGGGTTATATGGTAACTCTGTTACCATAAGGGCTACACCATTTTACATTTCCACCAGCAGTGTATGAGGGTTCCAATTTATCCATATTCTTGCCAACACCTGATATCATTCATCTTCTTTATTATAACCATCCTGATTTTTCAGAAGCAGGCTGCCATGCCTTTCTTCCGAGGTGCCCCTGGGTGGATTTGAACAGCCAACCTTTTTGGTCAGCAGCCAAGTGCTTAACCATTTGCACAATCCAGGGACTCCAAAAATGAAAGAGGGAAGCAGAAGAGTCAGTGTCGGAGTGATGGGATGTGAGACTCCACTGGCCATAGTTAGATTTGAAGATGAAAGGGGTCCATGAGCCAAGGAATGCAAGCAGTCTCTAGAAGCTGAAAAAGACAGCTTTCTGCAAAGCCTCCAGAAAAAAAAAAAAAACAAAGCCCTTTGATGTTAGTCCAGTGACACCTATTTCAGATTTACAAAACTGTAAGGAAATAAATTTGTGTTGTTTTAAGGCACTAAGTTTGTGGTAATTTATTACAGCAGCAACAGGAAACTAATATACTAACTTTCTGGCTTTATCTCATGTCACCCCTTAAAATACGCTACATTTCAAACAAAGAATAATATTTGCTATACTACCTAAACATATCTTGGAGCCCTGGTGGTGTAGTGGTTAAGAGCTCAGCTGCTATCTCAAAGGTTGGTAGTTCAAATGCGCCAGCCGCTCCTTGGAAACCCTATGGGGCAGTTCTATTCTGTCTTATAGGGTCTCTGTGAGTAGGAATTGACTCAATGGCAATGGTTTGGTTTTAAATACATCTTGCTCATGCCTGTTCACTATTTTGGTTATATTAATTCTTTTCCAAGTATGTACACCAGGGTCAGTTTGCACATCTCAAAATAGCACACCATTCTTCAAGGACATGTTTAAATACCACCAAATCTATGAATCCTTTCCTAATTAAACCACCTGTCTATCAGTTTGTCATACTGTGGTGGTTTGTGTGCTGCTATGATGCTGAAAGATATACCACTGGTATTTCAAATACCAGCAGAGTCATCCATGATGAACAAGCTACAGCAGAGCTTCCAGACTAAGAAAGACCAGGAAGAAAGGCCTGGCAATGTACTTCCAAAAATAAGCCAATGATGAAAACCCTATGGATCACAATAGAGTACTGTCTGATATAGTTCTGGAAGACGAACCCTTTGAGTTGGAAGGCACTCAAAATACACAGTGGCCTTAACAATGGACTCAAGCATACCAATGACTGTGAAGATGGCACAGGGCCAGGCAATATTTCATTCAGTTGTACAAGGGGTCACCATGAGTTGGGACAGACTCAACACCAACTAACGACAATTACACCCAATCGTGTATACTCTGACTCTTCTTCTGTATTTCTATGGCACTTTATTTGTACTACTTTTACAGTACTTATTATACAGTATCTTACATAACATCTAGACCAGTGTCTTCCTTCGACCTCATCCTGACCACTTAACCATCTATCCAACATTTAATGTATGTTTAACATACATCAGAAACAGAAAGTGAGCAAAGAACTGTAATATGTAATAAAGTTATAAGAATGAAGAAAGCGAGTAAGAAGTAATACACAGAAAAGGCAGAGAAAGGTACAATAGGTAGAAGGAAGGAAGTGTGCGAAGGCACATCCACCTGAAGGAGTACAGTGTACACACTGAATAGTTCAGTATGGTTACTGATAAGGAGCACTGGTGGCGCAAAGAGTTAAGCACTCTGCTGCTATCCAAAAGGTTGGTGGTTTGAACCCATTCAGCCACTCCATGAGAGAAAGACCTAGCAATCTGCTTCGGTAAAGATTACAGCCAAGAAAACCTATGGGACAGGTCTACTCTGTCACATGGGGTTGATAAGCTGAAATCAAGTCAATGGCACCTAACAATAACAACTGCATAGATCATGTGAGGACTTGGGGAGCAAGGCTGCAAAGAGAGCTGGAGTTTGTTTCCTCACCAACATTCTGATTCTACAATTCAGCTATAAAGAACATGTCATACGTGTATCCCTAAATTCTCCCACTGCACACAGTATCTTGCACAAATTAGGCATTCAGTAAGTATTTGTGGAATGAATAAAATGTATATGCCACAAGTTATTCTGTCCAAATGCATGCCCAACAAGATTCTCTACAGAACCTTCACCAATAAGGATTTGATTTATGCAACATATATATTTTTTTAATGATTTTGGATAGAGTTCTGAAATTTGAAAAAAAAAAATTTTCTTTCCCTTTACTAATAAACCTAGCTTTCCTGGCCATATAAATCACATAGAAAATCAGAATTTAAAAATATAAAAAGAAAACAACAATAACAAAATTTCAAAATAAATCATTTAAAATTCTCATAGTGATGAATTTAGGACCTAAATCTGGAAAACATTCTGGTTTTCTTAAAAGCTGTTCTCACAGGATGGAAAGTCTTTTCTGCTCCTCCTCCCTCCTTTCCTTTAAGACCCAGCTTCAATCTTCATCTCCTTCTTGAGGCTTCCCTATTGACTATAATTTGGTGGTCTCTCTCTTCCCTGCACTATTATATCATAACCCTTAGCAGTTGGATATACGCTACATTTCATCAATTTTAAGATGTACTTTTTTTCTTTTTTTAACATCTCTGAAATCATGATGCATCTTACAATCATGCATATTGTCACTGCTTGCCTGTACATGCATGAACATCAAAAGCACCCAGTGCTAGAACTTGCAGAAAGGGTGGTCACCAGTGTAGAGGAAAACCTCAGATATGAGTGGAGCACTCTTTTCAAAACAGTTCTAAGGAGAGAGTGGGAGACATGGTGAATCAGATGTTTAGCAACATTCTCAAAGTGGGAGTCAAAAGGACAATAGCTCTGCAGAAGTGCAAGGCTGGCTTAAGCCTCCAGCAACAATGATTTCTGGTTCTTTTATGTATTCTTCCAATAATGCTGCATCATCAAAGCTCCTGATGGCATGGAGGATGCTACTGGACGGCAACACATCAGAGTAAGGACTGGGACAAGACGTTATTAGGAAGAGTGGACTCGGAACTAAGGCTGGACTATGCACTAAGGTCAGGAAAACCTTAATCAGTTTAATTCACCTACATTTTCACGTATGTAAGAGAATGATACATTATAAATATTTATGTCTAATTAAGTCTAAGAGTTCTTTCAACCTGTACAAAATAAAAATTCTAAGTGATACATACTGTGCAAAAGTTTTTATTTTTTCTTAGTGATACATAAAATAACAGTTTATCTTAAAATCAATGGCATATTCAATTCAATAGAATAGTCCTGATTTTTTCAAGTGATTTCTGAGAGTAAAGTCTCATCAGTTCCATAAGGCTGTGAACTCCTTAAACCTTCTTATTCTTCTCTTTTATCCTTCACATCACCGAGGTCAGAGTTGGGCACGGACTAGCTGTTCAGTATCTGTTAACTGGCACTAACTATGTGGCCTAAGCTAGGAAATTAACAACCTTTCCAGGCCTTAGCTATCTTAGTACAGACGGCTACACTAGATTAAAGATCCCTTTCAATGCTAACATACGCTTTTTTAAAAAGACTTGTATGGCTCCACCTGTAAGATAGGATAAAGTTCTAGTTCATAGTTCTTACAATTCAAGGGCTGAGAGACCTACAACATAACCCTCACTCAGAACTTTGAGGGTAGGAATAAGACATTTTTATAGTTACTTTTAATTTAACACAATTAAACACAATAAACTACTTTTAACTATAGTTATGGCTATAACAATTTAAATATAGAAGGAGGGTTATCATAGGGACAAAGACACCACAGACTGGACCGCAAGCTGGTGGAATAAAATTACTGCAGCTGCTTTAAGAGTCTTTGTGTCTATGGGCACAGAATTAATCCATACAGTCAATTCTCAATTATGTAGGTTAGGTTCTTCAGCATCTTTGTTTTCGCTTTCCCTTCTGCTGTCATCTTATAGCTACTTAACTACTTATTAACTCATTTTCTGTTAAAGAAAATTAACTTAAAATTTTATGATTTACTATAAACCTTGATAAATTAGAAGACTAGGTTGAGAATAGCCTTAAACTATAAACAAGAAAATGAGGTTTTGGGATTACCTGGGTTTGAGTTTATCTAAGGATTCCGGAATAACAGGAAATTGAGAGTAATAGCCAATTTTTTTTTTCAGTCTGATCTATGGTAATATTGTGAATAAATCAATAGCTAGAGTTAAAATGTTTTACCCATTTAACTTCCCATGTTTGGCAGACAAATAACACATTAAAAAAACAAAAACAATTTCAAGTCTTTTCAAATTTTTCATGATCCAAGTTCAAAAACATCCACAAAAGGAGTTCCCTAAAAAGATAATGATGCTACAGTGTGTCATGTACAACATAAGTTATAGTTCCAGCCCCCTTCTATACTGCTTGGGCTTAAGTCATTTACAACAGTAGAAAGATAAATGCAGGCTTTCCACTCTAATATCTTATACATTAAGTATAAGAGCGGGTAATGTCTCCAACAGTAATCTCTATCTGCAAATAAAACTAATACATCCAAGCTATGCCTACACTGACCCTATCAAGAAACCAAGGCTAGGCATGCAAACTTTGGCTTCGGAAAATTTGTAACATAGAATTGGTAGGACACCATGCAAGGTGCTGTCTGGGGATTTCTCTAGAATAGTTATCAGTAACATCTCAATATCCCTGATTATCACCAGCAAGAGAAATCCATGTCTACCCCATTGGATTAAGGCACACGCAAAAGAAAAGGAGGAAAGCATGCAAGAAAGAGGAGGAGAAGGGCAAGAGGAAATAAGAAAAAAAGGAAGTTATAATAATGTACAGTGCTAGCACCAGAGTGTCCTCAACCATTGTTTCATATGATCAGTTATTGACCCTAGTGTCAGAGGATAAATTTGAGAGATCTAGTCCTCTCCCATGAACAGCAATGTATGACACATGAATACATGAGAAGGGACCAAGTGACATCTCCTGAACTGACATGATTGGCTCCTATTCAAACAGTATAGAAAGATTAAAATGGCAGATCGACCTTGGCATTCTTGGAAACATGCTCTAAAAATCCACTGTGTAGATTAAATTTATACTCAAGAAGGAGAAGGCAGCAAGATATATCCGTATTTCCTCCTACTCCTAGCATGATTGGAAGGACTGAATGGTGAGATACCACTGATCTAGCAGAAAGGTGAGACTAGATGAACCCGGAATAGTAAAAACTAAGCCAAACAGGGTGATGCTAGAGTCCTGATAGTTAACTCAGTTACTGCTATGATAATCAGTGACAACAGCGGTCCCTAAGACCTGAGAAAAACATCCAAAGCAGACAAAATTTACATTTATTGCCATTCCACTTCTTGATTTCTCCAGTCCCTGATCCACCTTTTCCTTACACTACCTTTGTTGTTGTTGTTAGGTGCTATCAATTTTAACTCACAGCAACACCATATGACAGAACAGAACTGCTCCAGAGGGTTTTCTTGCCTGTAATCTTTATGGAAGCAGATTGCCAAGTCTTTCTCCCTCGGAGCAGCTGGATGGGTTAAAGCCACCTGCTTTTCAATTTGCAGCCAAGAGCTTAACTGTTTGCACCACTGGGGCTCCTTTAAAAAAAACCTAAAATCCTGTACTGCACCCAGGCCTGTTCGCTTCATACCAAAAATTCTCCTTGTCCTTTATTTTAGAGGATATTAATCCCTGCCTCCACCACGTGTCTGTCAGTTTGCCCTACTGTGGTGGTTTGTGTGTTGCTGTGATGCTGGAAGCTATGCCGCCAGTATTTCAAATAGCAGCAGGGTCACTCATGGTGGACAGGTTTCAGTGGAGCTTATAGACTAAGCCACACTAGAAAGAAGGACCTGGCAGCCTACTTCTGAAAAAATTGGCCAGCGAAAACCTTACAAATAGCAGTGGAACACTGTCTGATACAGTGCTGAGAGATGAGCCCCTCAAGTTGGAAGGCAATCCAAATACAACTGGGAAGAGCTGCTTCCTCAAAGTAGAGCTGACCTTAAAGACATAAATGGAGTAAAGCTTCCAGGACCTTCATTTGCTAATGTGGCATGACTCAAAATGAAAAGAAACAGCTGCAAACATCCATTAACAATTGGAACACGGAATGTATGAAGTATGAATCTAGGAAAATTGAAAGTCATCAAAAATGAAATAGAATGAATAAAGATTGATATCCTAGGCATTAGTGAACTGAAATGGACTGGTATCAGCCATTCTGAATTAGACAACCATATGGTCTACTATGCCAGGAATGACAAATTGAATGGGAGTGATGTTGCATTCATCATAAAAAAGAACATTTCAAGATCTATCCTGAAGTACAATGCTGCCAGTGGTAGGACAATATCCATACGCTTACCAGGATTATTGTTAATAAGACTATTATTCAAATTCACGCACCAGCCACTAATGCCAGAGACAAGAAAATTAAAGATTTTCACCAACTTCTGCAGTTTGAAATTGATCAAACATGCAATCAAAATGCATTGATAATTACTGGTGACTGGAATTCAAAAGTTAGAAACATAGAAGGAGGATCTGTAGTTGGAAAATATAGCCTTGGGGATAGAAACGATGCCAGAGATCGCATGACAGAATTCTGTAAGACTAACAACTTCTTCATTGGAAAAACCTTTTTTCAACAACTTAAACGATGACTATACATGGGGACCTCGCCAGATGGAACACACAGGAATCAAATGGACTACATCTGTGGAAAGAGATGATGGAAAAGCTCAATATCATCAGTCAGAACAACACCAGGGGCTGACTGCAGAACAGAACATCAATTGCTCATATGCAAGTTTATGTAGAAGCTGAAGAAAATTAAAGCAAGAACCAAAATACAACCTTAAGTATATCCCACCTGAATTTGGAGACCACCAAAAATAGAATTGACGCATTGAACACTAATGATGCAATACCAGACGAGTTGTGGGATGACATCAAGGACATCATACACAAAGAAAGCAAAAGGTCATTAAAAAGACAGGAAAGAACAAAAAGACCAAAACTGGATGTCAGAAGAGACTCTGAAACTTGATCTTGAACATCGAGTAGCTAAAGTCAACAGAAGAAATGAAGTAAAAGCTGCCCAGAAGATTTCAATGCACAGCTCAAGAAGACAAAGTATCATAATGAAATGTGCAAAGACCTGGAGTTAGAAATCCAAAACAGAAGAACATGCTCCGCATTTATCAAGCTGAAAAAACTGAAGAAAAAAAAATTCAAGCCTCGAGTTACAATACTGAAGGATTCTATGGGCAAAATATCGAACAACGCAGGAAGCATCAAAAGAAGATGGAATGAATACAGAGAGTCACTGTAGCAAAAAGAATTGGTCAATGTTCAACCATTTCAGGAGGCAGCAAATGATAAAGAACCTATGGTACTGAAGGATGAAGTCCAAGCTGCACTAAAGGCATTGGCGGAAAAAAAGGCTCCAGGAACTGATGTAATACCAATTGAGTTGTTTCAACAGATGGATGCAACGCTGGAAATGCTCACTTGTCTATGCCAAGAAATTTGGAAGACAGCTACCTGGCCAACCAACTGGAAGAGATCCATATTTGTGCCCATTCCAAAGAAAGGTGATCCAAAAGAATGAGGAAGTTACTGAACACTATGCTAACCAAAAGGTCGGTAGTTCGAAACTACCAGCCACTCCTTGGAAACCCTATGGGGCAGTTCCACTCTGTCCCATAGGGTCCCTATGAGTCTGAATAGATGAGTTTGGTTTGTTTTATCATTAATACCACACACAAGTAAAAGTTTGCTGAAGATAATTAAAAAATGGTTGCAGCACTACATTGACAGGGAACTGCCAGTAATTCAAACAGGATTCAGAAGAGGACGTAGAATGAGGGATATCATTGCTGATGTCAGATGGATCTTGAATGAAAGGAGAGAATACCAGAAAGATGTTTACCTGTGTTTTACTAACTATGCAAAGGCATTTGACTGTGTGGATCGTAGCTATGAAGCTGTTGTTGGAACAGAACAAGGGGATACTGCATGGTTTGAAATCAGGAAAGGTGTGTGTTAGGGTTGTATCTTTTTACTATACTTATTCAATCTGTATGCTGAGCAAATAATCTGAGAAGCTGGACTATATGAAGAAGAACAGAGCATCAGAATTGGTGGAAGACTCATTATCAGCCTGCAATATGCAGGTGACACAATCTTGCCTGCTGAAGGTGAAGAGGACTTGAAGCACTTACTGATGAAGGTCAAAGACTACATAGTCTTCAGTATAGATTACACCTCAACACAAAGAAAACCAAAATCCTCACCACTGGACCAATAAGCAATATCATAATAAAAGGAGAAATGATTGAAGTTGTCAAGGACTTCATTTTACTTGGATCTATGGTCAATGGAAGCAGCAGTCAAGAAATCAAACGACAAATTGCATTAGGCGCATCTGCTACAAAAGACCTCTCTAAAATGTTGAAAAGCAAACATGTCACTTTGAAGACTAAGGTGCACCTGACCCAAGTCATGATATTTTCAACTGCCTCATATGAATGCAAAAGCTGGACAATGAATGAGGAAGACCAAGGAAGGATTGATGCCTTTGAATTATGGTGTTGATGAAGAATACTGAATACACCATGGACTGCCAGAAGAACGAACAAGTCTTTGCTTCTTGGAAGCAAGAATGGCAAGACTTAGTCTCGCATACTTTGGACATATTATCAGGAAGGACCAGTCCCCAGAGAAGGACATCATGCTTGGTAACGTGGAAGGTCAGCGAAAAAGAGGAAGATACTCGATGAGATGGACTGATACACAGTGGCTGCAACAATGGGCTCAAACATAGCAATGACTGTGAAGATGGCACAGGACTGGGCAGTATTTTGTTCTATTGTACACAGGGCCACTATGAGTCGGAATCGACTCGAAGACACCTAACAACAACAATACTTGCCTATCTGTCCCTCTCAGCAAGATAAGAAATACACACTTCTGACCTTCAAATTGCAGAGTCAGATCCATTGGCTTAAGGAAGTGAACCAATCTTGACCTAGCCAGGCAATATAATATGATGACTCATTATCTGAAGGATCAGAAATTTAGTCTTGGTGCTTTAAGCCTGATATCCAGTACGTCTGGGTACCCCCCTGGGTTTTCCTTAACAATTTTAGCTTTGGGATCTGCACAAAAGATCTCCTATATAAGACTGTTGATTAGCAATTAAATTCCTTTGTCCCCAAACTAAGCCTTACTGCAAACCTACACCTTCCTACATCCCAACTCCAAATTTATCACAACCAAAAACAAGCCTGAATTTAAATATATTTAGGCTGCTGGCTATTCATTTCAGCAGACAGGCTAAAGTCAGTTCACTCTTTCTCCCCACCACTGCTCCCCAAAGACCAGCAACGGAGTACCCAGCACACCTGTACTTTTTGATATAAATGATTATATTTATACAAATTTATACAAATCTAGTGTGGATGGAACTTAATTCTCCAAAAGGTATGTTTGCATCTTTAAACAAGCTTTTTAACACAAATGAATCTATAATTTTGGGATACAGTTGTTGTCTGTGTTTTCCTGGGCAGGGGTGGGGAATGCACCTGGTTCCCTCTGTCATCCTAACCTTGCCCCTCTCTGCTATTGTCACTAAATAGGGAACGAATTAAACAGAATAAACATTACAAATCATATCCCCATTACAATCTCATTTAATTTTCTAGGGCCTCACCTACATGCAACAGTATCAGCCCGCAGTATTAGACCGCAGTGATCTAATTCTTTTTTAATGCCATTGTCTGTATCACTCATCAGACAATCAAATATAGCCTTAGTCTCTTATATGGTTGTTAGTTGGTTGTTTTATATCATTTACCTCTGAAATCGTCATTGAACTATCTAGTCACGTATTTACATCTTGTCTCCCGAACTAAAATGTAGGCAATTTTAGGACAGAGAAGCTGGCATGTAGCATAGTGCCTTTAACACAGCAGTGATAATAACAACTAACTTTTATCTATTTGCTATTTATTGTTTATTAAATTCTAAGTGCTCAATATTTGCTATTTAACCAAAAAGTGCTGGGGTACCAACTGTTACTATGCCTCTAGGTGATGGGATATGAAGGGCTTTCCTCTCTTTATATGTCATAAAATTTGCATTTAGTAGTTGGATGATAAATTTTTCCTTTTGATTGTGTTTCTTGCTTAAAAATGGATAGAATTTTTACAAAAAATTCCAGGGAGACAGAGTACCCATGAATGGGAGTTAGCACACACAGGAAGGGAGATGGATGGGAATAAGTGGTGTTTCTTTACTCTTCTTTTTCCCATGGTTGTTAGTAGCCTTCTGCAATAAAAGGACTTTCTAAATGGAAGGTTTCAAATTCTTAAAATACAGGAGACTCTTACCTAAAAACCCAAAGCAAGACCAGAAATAGGAAGCACCTATCATCAATGCTATGTTGCTGGTATCCCACCAACCCTCCGAGAGATCTGTACAGGAGGCAGCAGGGGCTATGGAAGTTTTTCAAGACAACAATTATTCTTACGTTCTTGTTCCAAGATCTCAGAGGGTTAAAAGAAGTCATGCCAACATCCTCTCTTTTACCAATTGCCAACATATGTTTCTGGGCATCCTGTACCATGGCTTTAAGAATTCAAGTGTGATCTTTGGAGACTCATCAAGACTTGCAGTTCTAGGAGCACAATAATGACTCACCTATGCTCTCTACCCACCTCCGGCAGTTTTAGACGTTTGAATGTCACAGGAAATTGCTGCACGTGCCCATGACTGTCACACCCTGCTCTATGGCATACCTCCCAGCCTACTAGAGGTGGAGTCTATCTCCAAGTCTAGCCACTATCAACAAAGAAACAGGCCAACTGAGAAAACAGCCAAAAATCTTAGGTTGGAAAGTTTTCAAGGTAGGCAGGCACTCTCGTTTAGCATGTAATAAATTATGGCTATTAATGGTACTGGATTTGTGACATCTTTTAATATTATTATTAGTACATCTTCTAAAACCCAAAGCAGAAGAGGCCATCATCGTCCGAAGGTGGATTTGCTACCTGCCATTCTCAATCCATCTCCCTATTTCCTGCTCTCATCTATCCTCATCCCTCAACATAGACCCCATTCCCTCCCAAGTACCTCCAAAGATAATCCAAACACAACACCCAGATTCTGGCTTAGAACACAACATACTCCTTGTAACCCCATTTTTATTATTATTATTATCACTGCCAGCTTTAGGTCATGTCAGCTTCCTCTTTAGCTATGTTCCTCAAAATACTGAGTGGTTCTCTGAATTCTTTTGTTCCTATTCCAAACGGTGTTAAGACTGAAAAACAAAACTGCACAACTGAGTATCTCTCACAACAAACACAGAAACCGTATCACTGAACTACCACAGAAAATTCAAGTTCCGATATTAATAATATTCTGAAAACCTCTGGAGGCCATCCTAAAAAGGCAGAAAGCTCCAACTCTGTCCTGTCACCTATATCCGCAGTGGTTAAGAGCTACAGATACTAATCAAAAGGTCAGCAGTTCAAATCTACCAGCCACTCCTCGGAAACCCTGTGGAGCAGTTCTATTCTGTCCTATAGGGTTGCTATGAGTCTGAATGGACTCGACTGTAACTACAACTATGTGTAAAAGGCTCTGTGTACTTTGCCTTTGTTTTGTAGGAAGCAGAAAACAGTCCTTGTCCTCCTATGCATGCCTGTGCCCTCGACCCCTCAGGTAGTCCTTTTGCTAACTCCTATGAATGCTGCTTCTTTTCTCAGATTAAGGCGTTCTCTCAATGCTTCAATCTTTAATAACTTCTCTATAGTCACCTAACTTTGCCCACTATTCCTATTTCTTAATCTGAGTTGGGTCTAAATGTCCACTAACAGTATTTTTCAAATCATGGGCTGATAGCCATCTGTAGTTCCCCCACTCACATTCTGATACACATTTATCTTTGAGCAGTGGTTCTCAAACTTTGTGCATCAGAACTACCTGAACAACTTGTAAACATAGATTGTTGAACCTAAGAGTTCGCAATTTCTAACATGTTACCCAGTAATGCTCATGCCGTTGCTCCAAGGACCACTTCGCGGCTCCCTGACTTTGGTTTGGTCCCAAATCTGATGAAAGGTATTAAAAACTGCACATACACATAGAATTATTCATGTAACTTCAAGGGATTCATGAACGCCCATTTATTGATATCCTCTACTCTGTATCTCTTCCTAAGTAATGTTTAAGACATACTGCTTTCCTGACTTGATAAGAAGAAGTGCTGTTTGTGGTACAGGGACTCAGTGTACAAGCACCTCCTAAAAACGAGGTGGAACTGTTTAATACTGGAAAGTCAGTTCTGTCCAAAGGGTTGCCCTCTTTAGTCTCCCCTGGCTCTTTCACCTGCATGTGACAATTTTTCTGCACCTCTGGTTTAAGTCTCGGAAGCAAAAGACTCATTATTTAGTATTTAAAAGCATCTTCGAAACTGTTCAAATAAAGCCCTTTATTTTGTAGGTGAGGAAATGGTCTAAGAGAAAGAACATACACTTAGGATTAAGACAGAACTAGACTGAAATCCTGATTCTGTCTTTCCAAAAGCTGTGACCGCTGAGCTACAGTTCTCCATCTATAAGACTATCTTACAGGGAGATCATTTTTTCCCTTCCAGGTAACAGCTATGTGAACCAACTATAAGAAATGAAAGGGGGAGCGCTTCTACTATTGAAAACCAAGGACTCTTACTTATCGTAAAGGATTTAAATGTTGGATAGACAGTAACTGTCTTAAGAAAATGAAAAGACTGAACTAAAGAATTTTTAAGATGCCTAGAAAATCCAACATTTTGTTATTTATGAACTCTTAACTGGCCAGCAGGTCCTTATTTACTTGTGTTTTCTTATTTTATAAACGATCATCTACTCTTCAATTTAACTCAGAGCATACACTCCTTAAAAAAAAATTATGCCTTTTCTTTTATCCCTCCCTTCTCTACCCCCTTCTCACTAGTATCTTGCAACATTCCAATATCTACTGAAAAAATAAATAATAACAATCAAGAATTCTCCTTCCGCCATGGGCCTGTGTGAAATACATCTTGTTAACACAGAAAAGACCCTTTGAAGAAGTTTCTCTCTGCAATTCAACAGACAGCCAAAATCCATTTAATTCATCTCTAATCTATTTAGTAAGATTTCTCAGGACTTAGCTATTATAGATATAGCTCGATTCTGTATGTTTTATTTTTTAAAGGTCTATCAGATATTCTTCCTCAGTTTATAATTAAGTTTTTTACAGGAAGCTTGACATTGGATGTAACATGACTGAATGTACACAAACGTCTATAAGAATTACCACCCAAACCCCAGGTTCCCCATATCTGAAAATTTTCTAAGCTTTAAGCAATTTCATTTAAATATTACCTCTTGTAGAAGACGTGGATCCAAGCAGTCACCATCATCATTAAACATGGACTCCCAGCTCTCTTCAGTATCAGTACTTCCTTCCATGTGAGAAGTTTCAGTTGCTTTTGGTTCCATGGCTGTTTCCATAGATACTAATTCCGTATCAGGAAAGGATATACCAAGTTTTATATTCTCTGAGTCATCTTCCTCTTTTGCTTTAACCTTTTCAGCAGTTCTTAGTTCATGCAATGTTTCTGTGATATTACCAGCACAGTCCAGATCATTGCCCAAGGCACTGTCTGAAACTACTCTTGTCCCATTTAAGATACTGAGTTCGGAGTCTAAACAAGCGTTATAATTACTACCAGCAATCTTCTTTATAGGTAAGGAGGACATACAATCTGACAAGTTCTCTATCAACTTTCCCGTTGACTCTGTGAAACTAGAGGAAATACTCCCAGCATAAACATCTGAGCAAGCAGTCAGGTCGCTGAAGTTTTCAGTGTTATTTCCACTGTGAGCTACATGAAGAGGGGCTGTATCTGCACTCATCCCTATATATTCTGAGAAACCACTTGTGTTGCTACAGGCCTCATCAACTATTCTAACTGCAACTACACAAGGACGGCCCACAGTTACATGCTCAGATATGACATCTGTAATGTCCATCACACGTACCCTATTGGTAATGTCACCTACACTATTAGATCCATTATCTGTGTATGTTTCATGAGTAAGCGTGGCTGTATCAGAAGGTTCATACTTTATACATAATTCATCAGCAGTGCAGTCATTCTTCTCATACTCTCTAATCATCGTGGAATCAAAAACGCCATTTGTGCTCTCTAGTTTGCTGACAATAGGCATTTTATGAGTGATGTGACCCAGAGCCTCAGGAGCGGAATCTATACTTTTCTGACTCAAGATAAAACCTGTACTGTTGTCTGTATCACCCACAGTCTGAACTTCAAAGTCTACACAAGTTTGATCAATGATACCATCTGGACTTGCAAGAACAGAAATAGCACTGATACCTCCATTGCTGGGCTTTAACATCTCACCTGATGTTCGCACATCTTCTTGTACAATTTCAGAATCAGGGTTTAGTTGTGGTGATACAATCATGTCTTCAGGTTTCAATGCACAGCTGAAACTTCCAGAAAATTGGGATACTATCTCCACAACCCTAGAATCAGTTTCAATTCTGCTTTCTAAATCTCTGTCTTCAAACGCTTCCCCATTTAGTCCATGCCTACTAAAATCACAGGGTTCCACATTTTGGAATGGTTTGGTAAGAACTTGAGCCTCACTGATTTCTGAACAAGGCTGTGATAGAGGCAAATTCTCATATCCTGTCACATCTGTAGTTTCAACCTCCAAACACTCTACCTTCTTTGGTTTAAAATGTCTTTGTAAAGGTAGACTAGATATAATCTCAGGATTTGGGACTCTTTGTTGAGGTCTTTGGGATAATATTTCTTTGGACTCTGTGGTTCCCCTCTTAATATAAGCCTTTTTATTTCTTTCTTGAAGGCATGTATCTTTTTTTAATTTTATCAAGGGCTTCTTTCTTTCCTTATGATTGTGTTCCTTTCTATCAGGATTAATATCTAGTCTCTGAGCCTCAGGTTTGTCTCTAAAGACCTCCTTTTGGGAGAAAAAATGTCCTTTTTGTTCTCCTTTGACCACAGAGTTAGGTGGGCCGCAGCTTTTTTCCTCACCACTTGCTTTGGAGTGCGCCGCGCTCCTTCGAGCTTTGGGTATATAAAGCGCCATGTCAGGCCTTCTGGCTCGAACTCTGGATCTCTCTGTTTCTTGCTGCATGGCACCTCCTCAATCTGCAAGAGAGAGAGAAGAATTTAATTACCAGAAACTAATTACAATGTATTGAACCAAGAGATTTTTAAAGACTAGGTAGAGGGCCTACTGATCCATCCTAGAGAAACTCTCAAGTTAAAAAAGTAAAATCTGCTATAAAATAACTAAGGTAATCAGGTAAGCAACTAAGGAGAGCAGGTTCCAAAATAACTCATTAGGCTGTGAATTTTATTGAAATATCCTCTTTCCTCATATTCCCCAAAACCCTCTACCTCTACCTCCCAAGTCATCTCTACTTTTTTAGTAAGTATCCTTGTCTTAAGAAAAATAAAAACAGATTCTTTCAGAATAGTAACAGCCAGCCATCAAGTACTCATAAAACAACCGTTTCTATATCCTAACTCAACTCAACTCATTGCTGTCGGAGCTTAGAATTTACACTGAAGAGTATATATTCAAGGAGAACCAAAAGACACACTTTTCAACACTAATATGTGCAAATAAATACAACAATTTTAAGAGTAACTTGAACAAGAGAAGAAAGTTAAAAACTATACTTGGGGCTTAGAAAATGAGAAGAGCTAATCAGAGAACGCTTTTTGGAAGATGTAGCTTTTGAAATAGGATTTTTTTAGAAAAGAAAAACGTAGTGGTAGAGTCATTATTCTATTAGTACTACTTAGTCACGTGACCTACTGTAAACTTTTTGTGCTTTCAGTAGCAACCAAATGGGTCTAGGAAGGGCGAAGGAGAGTGGAGACCAAGGAAACTGTGAAGGAACAACTCACACTAATAACTTCCGGACCCACCTCCACTACAGTTGGTAAATGGAATTTAACAAAGGGAAGAAATTCAACACAGGTTAAATAAGCCTTTATCTACTAACTGCTAAATGCAAGGAAGTGTGTTAGCCAATTTCATAAAGTTATTCTTTTAATCTTCAAAATAATACTGTGAAGTATTAGTAAATACTGGTTTGTTCATAGCAAAGAGAATAAGGAAGTACTAAAAGGAGCCCTGGTGGCTCAGTGGTTAAGCGCTCAGCTGCTAATCAAAAGGTCAGCAGTTTGAACCCACCAGCCATTCCAGAGAGAAAGATTTGGTAGTCTGCTTCTGTAAAGATTATAGCCTTTAAAACCCTATGGAGCAGTTCTACTCTACCCTACAGGGTTGCTCAGTTGAAATTTTTCCAATAGGAACGCGTTTGGTTTTTTGGTTTACATGCAGCAAGAAGCCCCTGGGTGGTGCAAACGATTCACACACTCAGCTGCTAACGGAAAGGTTGCAGGTTTAAGTCCATCCAGAGGAGCCTCAAAGGAAGGCTTAGCGATCTACTTCTGAAAAAATCAGCCACTGAAAACCCTGTGGAACACAGTTCTACTCTAACACAAAAGAGGTTGGCATGAGTCAGAATCAACTCCACGACGACTGGTTATACGCAGCACAGCGCACCTGAGGTCACCGCGAGTTGGAACTGACTCTACAGCAACTGGCCTACTAGTCGCACGTAGCAAAGAAACACTCATGGACATTCAGATGCACCATTATCAACTTTCCATCACACACATTTCAAAGGAGGTAGTAAGAAGAGAGGGGAAAAGCTAACAAATCCTGCCCACCCTCCCCCAGATCTCTGAATCGTTGCCTGGTCTAGACTACCCCCCCTGTGAAGAACCTCTGCGCTCACACTACAGACTACCTTCTTTGCGGCCAATGTATATCCCACAGCCCTATTCAAGTGTTCCCAGTCATCCTCTTGTTGCTTTCCTCTTTTGTTGCATTTAAAGAACATTTTCATGCTGGTTTAGAGGTAACTCCCCCTCCCCCCAGTTTTTGGGGGGTCCATATAATTCTTAATTAATATCTAGCATGCCATTTTTCATGGATTGTCTATGTTTCCATTTGTGCAAGAGTAAGACTTTAACTTTTAGCCATATCAGGATTTTTCCAAAATCCCTGATTTCAAAATACAGAATTATTAAAGTTTAACTGAAGAAGATGCTATAGACACAGTGTATCCGGATTTTTTTTTAGCAAAGCATCTGACAAAGTACATTGCAGTAAACTTCTGGATAAGATGGTGAAATAAGGGCTACTTAATAAAATTGGTAGGTGAAGTCACGACTGATCAAACAATAAAAAGTAATGATAACGGGTAGAAGTGAATTTAGAAGGGGGTTTAGTGGACACTTGTGTCCCCACAGCCCTTTGCAATGCAACATTTTAATAATTTGGATGTAGATAATAAACACTGAGTACTTATCAAAACTATAAATAACATAAAACTGATAGGATTAATAAATACCAAAAACGATAAAAATATAATTCAGTATTATTTCTACAGTCTGGGATGCTGTGCTCAAAGCAATACAAATGTTAAGACAGAATAAATATGAAGATCTGCTTTTGGGTTAAAAACAAACCAAAATGAACACAGAAGACTTGTGTACAATTTGCACAAAAAAAAGATCTAAAGGCTTTTACTTCATCCATGAGGTCAATAAAAGCCAAAAAACACTGATGTGGATGTTTTAGAAGGCAATACAGTTTTAGATGCAGAGTCTGGAAAATACTCCACACAATGTTTTTGGTTAAAGGAACGAGAGGTATACTTTTTGCCAAAAGTCTAAATAGAAACATTAAAAAAAAAAGTTGCCATTAAGTTGATTTCAACTCACAGCAGCCTGATGGGACAGAGCAGAACTGCCCCTGTGGGTTTCCAAGGAGTGGCTGGTGGATTCCAACTACCAACCTTTCGGTTAGCAGCCAAGCTCTTAACCTCTATGCCACTAGGGCTCATCTACCTTTATACCTTAAGGGTTGGCTGCTCCACAGAAGAAGAGACAAATTTTCTATGTTTCGCCAGAAGAATCAATTGGTAGAAATTAAAGGAAAACAAACTTTAGCTCAATGTAAGAACAAACTACTTACAGGCCTCTTAAACACTATTATCAGGTAATGAACTCTGTCTCTGACTAAAGAAGGAACTTCTATCTAGAAGGTAGGTTCTTCTGGGTCAATTTTAAGGGTTCACCAAACCCTAAATTATATGATTCTATTTCTAATCTGCAACACACATATAAAGGCTTCAAATTATGTATTTTAAAATTATGCTTTATGATTAAAGACTATTAAAACTCAATTTTTTCCTTAATGTCCACATTGTCGTAATACTATTTCCTAAAGCTAAACAACAGTAAAATATATTTATATGATTACCTATTTCCTACCAAAACAGTGAATTCAATTGTGCCATGACCAGTGATGGTAAATGTTTACCAACCAGTTAAGCGTAGTTTACACATGAGTACTGATTGATATTTTCATTTACATCAATGCTGTCAATGATGTGAGCTCTTTGCTCAACTGGTTAACAGTTTTTGAATACTGGAAGAATATTTCATCAGTTTTTTTGTGCTATTCACAATGTTTTGGCTAAAGACATAAAACACTTTTAAGTTTGCATTATTAATTAGTACTTTCTCTATCACTTTAAGTCTAGACAATCAGTAAACAACAAACCAAGCCCTGGTTTATGGCATTTGCTTATTTCTTGGTATAACTATTCCCACCATGGCCAATTTCAAGCTACCAATATGATGTCACTGAACACTGAGTTGGAGAAATGCACAGTAGCAAACCATTATATAGTATTTCAACCATGTCGTTGTTAGCTGCTGTCCAGTCAGCATCAGTCATGGTGACCCTTTGTATAAAGCAACGAAACACTGTCCCGTCCTATGCTACCTTCAAGATCATTGGTATCTTTGAGTCCACTGACGTACACGTACAATAAATGTAAATAACCTCAAGAGTACAGATCACAGTAAAATGTAGTGAAATAATTAGGAAGTGATAAGTTTTGAGTGTTTGTTATCTTTGTTTTTAATGCAATTTATTTTATAGCAAGTTTGTGCAATTTCATTTGATTAATGGCTGTGTTTGAACAATCAGTTCACAAAATCCTAAAACTTTTAACAATCTGCTCTCAGGCCAGTAGGAACCGCTTCAAGGCACCACTGGCTGTGACCATTCTTTCATAAGAATTCAAACACATCCCCATCCTGTGGACTTTCAAAGCATGGCCAACATACTTAACGCTTTGTTGCGTTTTTATGAATTTGTTTTTTCAACTGCAGGCACAAACAGCCTTTAAAGTGGGGGTAGGGGTACCTGTCACACACCATCTTTAAAAACTTCCCACATAGGTATTTACTAATAGGACTTGCTATTTTCTCTCTTGCTTTTAACAATTTTAACTTTTTTACAATATTCTAAGTGCTTATATCAGTATCATTTGCTTCTTAATTGGAGGAAGAATCAGTTATTCCGGGTACATTTTGCAGCTAATTTATCCTGAAAGGGCCATTGGCATGCAATCCTGTTCAAAATTACATTTCCTAAAGGGGATAAGAATTCAGGTTCCTTTATGATTGAGGGTCGTCAACTGTTAACACATGCCTTTGAAATATTTACGCCAAATCACTTTTTTCTATAGGATACTTTTGGAACACTGGTATCACATCGCAGCACCTGTCCAATTGCTTCTACAGTTTCAAACCCTCCTTGAGAGAAAATATCAGTAACTTCCATTAAGTACTTCTCTGGTCCATCTTCATAAGAAAATGAACTAGCACAAAACAAATCAGGCTTTTACATTTTTATAACAGGATGTCAACATTGTTTGTCCCACACTTTGTATCTAAAGCGTATGGATCCCTCTTCAATCGACAATAGAGAATATTGGCACTTAAGGCACTCACTGGATAATTCAACCATGAATTATGATCCAGTACTTACCAAAGGCTCACTTGAGACATGATATTTGAGAGAAACTGCCTAATGGGCATGTTTTAACTATTCATTCTTCTAGAATAGATTGTCTAAGTTCTATCGCTTTATTGTTAGTTCATCAGAATGTATCATAACTAAACCATGTATCTATTTGGAAATAATTTCAAACTTACAGATAAGTCACAAAAATAAAAGTATGAAGTACACCACATACCCTTTACTGTACTCATACTTACCTACTGTTAACATTTTACCACATATATCATTTTCTCTCTCCACACACAGCACATACACAGAGTTTTATTTTTTAACTTTTTGAGGGCAAATTACATGTATCATGGCCCTTTACCCCTAAATACTTGAGAGTAAATCTGCTATAAACAGGAATATCACCTTACATATACACATTTAACAATGTCAGCAAATCTAACATTGATAAAATGTTAAAATTTAATCTAATACAAGTATTCCAATTTTGCCAGCTGATCCAACAACGTCCTTTATATAGTATATTTCCTTCTCCAATACAGGATCTGGTGTAGGGTTAGGTATTACATTTGGCTCTTCAGCCTCTTACATTATGGAACACTGCCACAGCCTTTTGTTGTTTTCTATGACACTGACATTTTGGAAGAATAGTTCCTCTCATGTCCCTTTATTAATAAAACATCCTTCATTTAGAGTTTGTCTGACGTTTTCCTCATAATCAGACTGAGTTTGTACAATCACAGCCAGAATTCTACATAGGTAGTAATGTGTTTTTCTAAAGGTATCACATCTAGAGGCCCATGACTGCCGTCTGTCTTTCATTGGCGTTATTAGCTTTATCATGCTGCCAAGGTGTTGTCCAATTTCTACACTTTACAATTACACTTTACTTTCTCCTTTGCAACTAATAAGTAGTCTGTGGGTCAACAATTTACAAACATGCAGATATCCTGCTCCTTACAGCAAATTTTCCCCTAGATTTATCATCCACTGATAATTCTTATTTGATCCAACCTTTATTATGCTGGTTGCAAAATGATTTTCCAGCTCTAGTCCCTCCATATTTACCAGTCAGTCCTCAATATTTTTCTGAAAGCCAAAGTAAACCATATATTCTAGCTCCTCAGATAAAGCTAAGATTCTCTACGTTAAGATTCAGTGTTAAAATCTCAGCTTTCATAACTGGGGAAACCCTGGTGGTATAGTGGTTAAGTGCTATGTCTGCTAACCAAAGGGTCGGCAGTTCAAATCCGCCAGGTGCTCCTTGGAAACTCCACGGGGCAGTTCTACTCTCTCCTATAGGGTCGCTATGAGTCAAAATCGACTCGACGGCAGTGGGTTTTGGTTTGGTTTTTGGTTTCATAGCTGGTTAATACAGGAAATGTCGATGTGAAAAACACTTCCCAACTTTTGTAACTCAAAGTTGAAGGTTAATTATCTTATTATCTAATGTCCCATTTATAAAAAGAAGGGGAAAAGCATGTCTCTCAAATGTTATATGGTCCCTTTAACAGACATAACATAATATATGTCCCTTTCTGCTCTTTCTAAGAAAACACAGAATTAAGTTTGGTGTTCAAATGCAGTGATTAATCCATACCGGATGTCTAATAACATCTATTTCTCTGTCCCTTTTTAAAATAACCTCAAATTCCTTTAGGAAGGAGGCAAGGCACAAACAGAAATGTGAGGACACAGAAGAAAAACATTTTTCATAAAAAATATTTAGATGATATATTTACTTCACATCTGTTTTCAGAGTAATGCCTTTAAATGTCTACATCAACTTAAATTTTTTTTTGAACTATGAAATATTCTTTAGAATAGTGAAATGTCTCTAACGAGGTAAACACTGAGTTCTAACCCTGTCGTCCCTTTAAAATGATCTGCAAAAACTACACAATGGAAAGATATTTATGCAACACACATACTACCAGATCATTACAATTCTCATACATTAAAATGCCAATGCTACATGTCCTGAATCAAGATTCAACACTGAGACTTTCTAGATGACAGACTAGGCACACAAGTATACCCCCCAGAAATGGACCCACGTCAAAAGGGAATTCAGTTTATGATAAATGTGGCACTTCAAATCAGTGGGAAAACACAGAGCATTCAATGGTCAGGCCAACAACCTGGCTATTCAGTTGGCTTCCCAACATTTTCCTGCGGATTCTGCATGTATATTTAAGTGAGATCAGTCTATTATTTTCGCTCCCAGTAGTAGGAATTACATGACTATCAAGGTTACTATAAGGTACGTTATATAAGTTAAAGATTTACGTCTAAGGAAATCTTACTATTACTGGAACATTTAGTAGAACCTAACTCTAACAATGTCTGGGAATTATATATTTTGGTGACAATCTTTAAAAACGATTCATTTTCTTTCACGTTAAAGGTCTATTCAAGTTTCTCCTTTTCTTGAGTCGGTTTGATAAATATATTTTACTAGAAAATTTGCTTTTTGGTCTAAGTTTTCAAATTTGTTGATATAAACGTTGTTCACAGTGTTTCTGTTGTTTCTTCATCATGACCATTATGTCCTTCTTTTTGTGTACGTGTGTATGTTTTAGGTGAAAGTTTACAACTCAATTTCTCATACAAAAATTTACACACATATTGTTATGTGACATTAGTTACAATCACTACAATGTGACAGCACACTCCCCACTTCCACCCCAGATTTCCTGGGTCCATTCAACCAGTTCCTTGTCCCTTCCTGTCTTCTCATCCTGCCTCCAACAGGTCCTCTATTTTGGTTAATACTGTTTATTTGTGCTATTTTTCTTTTAACTTCTTGTGTTGATGACTTAACTAGCAGTATTCCAAAAGTTTGTTGTTGTTATTTTACTTTTGTATTATGGAAATTTTCAAACATACATAAAAATAGAAAAAATATTATAATGAACCCCCAAATACCCACCTCCCAGCTTCAAATCATTGCCAGTGTTGCCTATCATTTTATCCATGCCTCCCCCTTTCTCCACAACCTCCACTGGATTATTTTAAAGCAAGTCCCAGACATCATTTTATTTCATCCTTTAATACTTCAGTTATTTATATCTTTAAGTTTTTTTACACTATAATACCAATACACACTTAAAAAATAACTCTTTATATCACACAGCCAGTGTTCAAATCTCCCCAACTGTCTCATTCTAATTTTTTTTTTTAAACAATTATTTTGTTAAAATCAGAATCTAAAGTGATGTATACATTGCACTGGTCTTTTAATCTATAGGTGCCTGCCACTTTGTTTTGTTTTCCTGTCTTGCCATTCGCTTATTAAAGAAACTGCGTTATTTGTTCAACAGAATTTCCCACATACTGAAGTTTGCTAATGACAATCTCGTAGTATTGTGTAATAAGTTCTTGTAGTCTCTTTATTTCCCAAAAACTAGTGCTTGATTTAAAGGTTTGGTAAGATTGGGGTTCAATTTTTGTATAGTAAGAATATGTCATAATTGGTGCTATGTAGTTCCTACTGCATCACATCGGGGGACACATCACGTCTGAATGTCTGCCTTGTTGTAATGAGAACACTGATCTGCGGGTTCAGGTGCTGTCAGCCTGAGCTATCCATTATAAAGTTCCCATCAGCCTTTCATCATCAATGAAGCAGGCTTTGATGAATATTGCCAAGATATACTATTTCATCAGGAGTTGCAAAATGACTAGTTCTATCATTCTTTTTGCATTTATTACCTGGAATTCTTCTATAATGAACTCTCCCTCATCAACTGTTTTGGGACTCTGAGGTGTATTCCATATAGGCAAGGCAGAATAAATGCTTCATTCTTTATTTACAGTTTTCCAAATTAACCAGTTCTTTGGCATCTTCCAAAGGTGATCAGCATTTTCTTGTTGTTGTTACCTTTTAATGAAACAATAACGAAAAATGCATGGATTTTAACTTATGTTTGAGTTCATTGTGGAAATCATTCTTATTGAAGCTCAAATTATCTCTGTCCAGTGCCAGTCCTTTCAGGTCTTTTTGACACAAACGCAAGTTGACTTTGATAGTTCTTTGCTCTCTAGTATGACATCTTATACAACTCCTACCCGGAGCTGGAATCATTTTATTCAAGGTATCTGGGTTTATTTTAGTAAAAAATAGTGTTTTAAAACCACGATTTGGGCACTAAGAGTGTTGTTTACTACTGGGTTGGTCATTACTTTTAATCTCACAAGTCTTCATTCTTGGAACTAAACAACAATGAAAATATGTATTTCCATGCTTTTTGCAAGTCAGTTATTTAGAAGTATCTACCAAACGTACGTATTTTTTAATTATCTTTTTTTTTTTTTTTTGGTATTGATTTTCAACTTAATTACACTGTGGTCTGAGGATGTGGTCTGAATGAGATCAATTCTTTAAAATTTGTTGATTTTTGCTTTATGGTCTAGCACATGGCCAATTCTGGTAAATGTTTCATTTGTGTCTGTTAATAACGTATATGAGCTAAGTTTGTGGGTGCTCGTGTGTGTGTGTGTGTGTGTGTATGCGTTAAATCATGTCTACTAACATATTGTCCAAATAATATCCTAATTTTTTGTCTGCTTCTTTAATCACAGAGAACATGTGCAAAATACTCACTATGACGAAATCAACAATTTTAGTTCAGAGAGGGTGTTTGGAAGAAATGCATATGAGTTTAATGACCTCCCAAAGTGAGCCGAACTGGGCCTAAAGCCTCTGCCCTTGGTGAGGCCTGGTGCACAGCTAGGCTCCCAGAACCCCCTTGCAAGAAGCACTGAGCCTTGGTGGCCCCTTAGGCCTGAAGGGTAAGGGCAGAGCAGGCTCCGGGATTCTGCTGCAGGCCTTGCAAAGGTGATTTGGAATGGAGCCCTGGAGGCAGCTCTGCAAGGGAAGCTCTGACCCAGCACAGGAGGAGGGTGAAGTGGTTCAACTGTGGGCCCTCCAGTCATACAGCCTGGGCTTTATCCAGCTTTGTCTCCTCCAAGCCTCCTTCTCCACAGGAGAATAATCCATTAACTGGGTTCATCACAGTGATAAGCACATCAGGAAATCTTGGCTGTTATTATTTCTATGATCATATTTTCTAAATTAAAAAAATTGGGCAAATAGACAGTCTGAAAACAGGAAAAACATCCTCCATTTTCACATAATACCACTTTTTACGTAACGACCTGGTCTTTGGAACCTAACCATGTTTATAAGTGAGGAGTGGGTGTAGTAAATATTTAGTCTCCTATATAAAAAAAAAAAATACTATGCTTGTGGATTTATTGATTTTTCCTTCTAATTCCATCACATTTTTACACAATTTTTTGACGTTATCAGGTACTTATACTTAAAACTGTTCTCTCTTCCTGGCAAATTGTTACTTTTATATAAGTGAGCCCCTCCCTTCTATTGTTAAATTTTTGTCTTAAAATCTATTTTGTCTGAAATTAATATAGCTTTAGCAACTTTGATTTGGTTAGGTATCTTTTCTTAACTTTATGTGTGGTAAAAGTTACCGCTTCAAGCCTTAGTTTATTCAAGTATAAAATGAGAATAATGACAGACTGGACAGATTAAATAAGATGATGCATGTATAGAAGTTTGCCAGGCGTGGTAAAAGTCTCAATAAAAGTTGGCTATTATTATTGAAACAGACAGTGGAGTCCCTTAAGTTAAAAGCTTCTACACAGAAGCAAAAGTCCTTATAAAACAATAAATAATATTCACAATGGATCCTGATCCCCTGTAAAATCCATTTCTACTTGACACTGACATCTATTGCAACCATGTATCCCAGCTTTGGCCATCAATTTCTCACTACTAATGGTACGAACATCCAACAATACAAGGTTAACACAATGCAACTCAACTGTAAAGTCAAAATACAAATCTTGAAAAAATGCAGAGTTCACAAAGTCAATGAAAATAATACTGAAGGAGTGCTCATCTCACAGAAAACCCCTGGGCAATAAAGATCTGGCAGAACCAGACCAATGAACAACTAAAAAAGGGAGAAGTCAACACAGTATGAAAAATAAATAAAATGTCTCATTAATATTTTTACGTTGATTATATGTTGACAAGATAATATTTTGGATATACTGGGCTAAATAAAACACATTAAAATTAATTCTGTATAGTTTTATATTTTCTAATGTGGCTCCCAGAGGATTTAAAATTACCTATGTGGCTCACATTTGTTGCCCATATTATATTCCTAATGGGCTAGCACTGGTCTATGATCTTACCACACCCCTAATGCCACAAGGACAAACACAGTTTGCGTTTCCTCTTGTGTCTTACCTGCTTCAGATTTTTCCACTTTCAGCAACATGGGAATATATGAAATCAAAAAATCAACTAAAGTATGAAAGTGTAGATAAGCTTATCTCTATCTGTAGACAAACCTTTTAATATTAAGTTTATGATGATCATAAAAAAAGCATCAAAAAAGCAAAATTTACTTATGTTTCATAAATCAGAAAATGAGACTGATTAGACAACATGCCATCGTGGTGAAAGTTATCCTCAACATACGTAGAAGTATTTTCCAACTTTTCCTTCCTGACAATGGGGGCTTTTTATATATAGTTCAAAGTGTGGAGGGCCCTAGATTTAGAATCATTTCTTTGAATGTTAAGAAAACAACTTCCTTTAATTACGCTATCAAAAATATTCTTTATTCTAATTAGTCTACTTCTTGCAAATTAGTAAATCTAACAGATGGCAAGAGCATTCAGTTCAGCAGTGGATATGTCCATTTGTAAATGAATAAAAGTAACAAAATTTAGTATATTTATAATTAAATGTAATATGTAAAACATATTAAGTAACACAAGCAATCCAAAGGTTTTCTGGGTAAAATAATTATACGTTTTTAAATTCCAGCCATGTCCTTAAAAAGATTCACTGCTTTATCATCCTCCTCAATTTCAGAGTTTGGTGAGTAGTATCACTGAAGACCCAGTTGTTCAGGCCAGAAACCTGGAAGTCATTATCTTTGACATTTCAATCAATTATTAAATCCTGCTCATTCATTTCTACAGTGCTTAAAGTGATTTTCTAAAAAGCAAATCAGATTTGGTCACTCCCCTGTTCAAAATTCTTCAGGTTCTTTATCAGGTATAATCTCTAAGGTATCTCAACTAGCTCCACCACCACACCACAACTGCCTATCTGCACAGTCTCATCTCCAGTTACTCCTTACTTCAGACATTAAAAAAACATTGTACTACATCAATTCCAACTTGTACTTGTGATAGTACTAGAGTCATGCCGAGCTGCTTTCTCACACCTCTGTGGCTTAAGACATACTATTTTCTCAGCCTGGATGCCCGTCTGGTAGTCTCAATCTTCAAGTCTCACCTTAAAGACTACCTCCCTCTATAACACTATCACTGAGTCTCCCTGATACACTAGGATATAAGTTCCCACTATATACTTTTATATATACCTTCCTTAAAGCAATTAGCAACAATGCCATGGCACTGTATTTGACACTAAATAAATGTCCATTGAATCATGACAAGGGAGACTTATTGATAGATGATGCTCTTCAAACCCCCAACTGAGTCTGGGGCCCGTTCATTTATTTCACAAATATTTATTATCTACTATATGCCAAGTCCTATCTTAGGCAATGAGAACACAGTAACGGACCAAAAGTCCCTGGTTTCATGGAGCTTACGCTCTCATGGTGGAGGCAAAAAAAGAAATAAACATTTACATATATATTACAATGTCTGATAGTGATAAATGCTATGGGGTAAAATGAAGTAAGGGTGGAGATACAGAGTTATAGGGTATGTGGCTATTTTAGATAGGGTGACCATGGAAGACAACTTCAAGGAGTTAACATGTGAACTGACACTTGAATTAAGTGAGTCAGTGAGCCAAACAATTGTCTGGGAAAAGAGAATTCCAGGAAAAAGGAAGAGCAAATGCAAAGGCTGAGGTAGGACAGGCTTAGCATGTTCAAGAAACACCAGGAAGATAAATGCAGTAACAGCAGAGTAGAAGTGGGCAGGGAAGTCGGTAAGACAGCTACAGGCCAGATCAAGTAGGAGCTTATGGACCACGGTAAGAGCTCTGGATTCTAATTTGAATGTGTTGGGAAATTATTAGAAGGTTTCAGAATGAGAATAATATGATCTGATTTACCTTTGCTAAAGATCATTCTTTTTTTTTTTAAAGATCATTCTAGCAAATATGTGAGGAATTAGGCTAAGGGTAGAAGGGAAAATCATTAGGAAGTTATTGCAGCATGTCTAGGGTGGTACAGAGGCAGTCACACGCAGCGGTCAAATTAATGATATAGTCTGAAGGCAGAGCCAACAAAACCCAGTGGGACCGACTGTACGGAATGCAAAGGGAAGAGAGGAGTCACTTCTAGACTTTGGTCTGAGCAACCTGAGTGGTGACAGTTATACTTACTGAGATGGGGAAGACTGGGGAAAGAGATAGGAATCAAGAGTTCTGATTTGAACATGTTAAGTTTGAGATGCCAGTTGGATATCCTGTAAAGTAAGTAATTCTAAGTCTGAAGCTCAGGGAAGGTATAAGAATTGGAGATAAAAATTTGGGAGTCATCACTATAAAGATTCAAGCCAAGGAACAGGATAAGACCACCTACGGAGCGAAAGAGAGACAAGGCCAGGGGACTGAACCATGGGAGAACTCCAACATTCAGAGGTCAGGAAAAGGAGGTGCTGCCAGCAGACTGAGTAAGGACATAGGAAGAAAACAGGAGCATGTTGTAGCTGAGAAGCCAAGTGAAGAAAATACTTTTAAAAAGGCACGAGTAATCAATCAGGTGCATTAAATGTTGTTGACAGTGCCAGAAGGAAGAACTGAGAATTGTCTACTGGATTTGGCAAGACAAAGGTGTTGGTGACACTGGAATGGTTTCAGTGGAGTTGTAGAGATAAATGTCTCACTCAAATGGGTTAGGGAGCAAATACGAGGTGAGGAAGAATAATCCAATAGGAACGGAAAACCTGATGGTGCAAATAGGGGATGGGACAGTAGCTATAATAAAAGCATATTTATAATAGTTTTAAAACCTGGAACAAAAATTTAGCAACTACAACACTAGAAATTCTAAAAACACCTGTTTTGCCATATCTTTATTACAAAGGCAAAGGGATTATTAAGTAGAATATGACATTCTGAATTGCTTATTCACCTCAGGACATTTAAGGCACCCTGAACCTAGGTAGCTATACATAAATCAAGCTAACATATTCAAAATGTCTCTTAAAAGTTATTCTTGCCTGAACAAAGTTCAGGATCAAAGCCTATATAAAATCAGTTTTTCAGTTACCTGAATTCAATCAATCAAAAGAATATAAACGTAACTAAACTCTGCCTCTTTTGCAATGGCAAGTGTAACACGTTATCTTTGGAGTACAAAGTCATCTTGTGAATGTAGCAGTTAATGTTCATTGATAAACTTTTATACAGTGTTCAGTGCTCTGAAGACAAAACTAGATTACAAAGTACTTCTTCTAGGCCAGTATGTGCTAGTACCTGAGGAATGAGGTATCCAATAGAGAAAATGGGGTTTAAGAGGGTTATACAACAGACGGCTCAAGGATGAGGGAAAAACCCAGTTTTAAGAAAATAATTGATAAAAGTATAAAGCTAACAGGAAAAAAAATCTTTTTTAAATTTTCCTCAATACGAAAGCATTATAGAATAAAACTAAAAATAAAAAATTTGTATTCTCATCTTCTGGACAAAACTACTGTCAACATTTTGCTATATAGGCATCTAAATCTTGTTCTATCCAAGGCAATTTTTTTTTGTTTTAACTTTGTGAAAAGAGACTTACCTGCTATAAGCACAGAATCTGTGTAGAAAAACTTTCTAAGCCAATTTCCAAAAATTTTTCTGCAAACCACAGTAAGAAAAACACATCATGATATGCGCACATACAGACCTGGAAAAGTTTCATCAAATACCCTTGCTGCCTGCAATGATCTTACTTTTCATTTATTCAATTTTGCTTTTTTAAAATTTTTCAAATTCTTATAATTTAAAATCAATTTACTCACTAAATTGATTTCACTTGACTGACAGTTTGAAAAACACTGTTCTAAAAAGCACATCTAGGAGTGGCGAAAACAATTAAGCACTCATTTGCTGACAGAAAGGTTGGTGGTTCAAACCCACCTAAAGATGCCCCAAAAGAACGGCCTGGCAATCTGCTTCTGAAAGGTCACAGCCATGAAAACCCTATGGAGTACCGGCCTACTCTGCAACACACATGGGTCGCCGTGAGTCAGAATCAAATAGATGGTAGCTTTTTTTTTCTTTTAAACCGCACATTCCACATCAGAAACGTAGAAAGCAGGGATAGGAAACATTCTCTATTTCAAATTCTTTGAAATTTTGATTGCAGAGCAGGATAAAAGGACAAGTAAAGCAGGCATAAAAATTCAGATTATTATACTACCTGATCAGGAGTCCTCAGCAGAGTAACAAAATTAGGAATATATTCAATCCTTCTACACTTTCAAGGTACTGCACTCCCAGTGTCAAAGTATCTGCAAACAAAAAAAGAGTCCTTCCCTTGCATAAGAGTGTGACTTTAAAATATATACTATCCAAACACAACACAAAAGCACTTACATGTAATATACACAATCACATGAATAATTATACTTGGACAGCAGAAAAATGGCTTCATATTTTAAAAACTATAAAATCTGCTAATGAAACCCAGCTGATTCTGCTCTAGTTTTCTTAATGCATCCTTCCATAAACGCACTTGCACTCGTTAATACAATGACATATTTCACAGCTGAAAACACAAAATAATTCTTAAGTATCAGCTTGGAGTTTGATTCTTCTATTCAAGCCAGGTTGTACAAAATATATACTACACTTTACATTAACAGAATAAAGACAATAATTTGTAGCATTAAAGTCTACAGAAGAAGAGATTACTTTAGGCCTTTTAACATACCTAGACTGAAGAGAAACTTCTAAACCAGGGAGATGTTTCTTTAGAGGATCTTGCAGAGATATTACTTAAAGGTGTGCAGGAAAGGCTCATTAACGGGAAGCAGAATGATGAGTTGAACAGCTCTATTCAAGCGGCTCAACTGGCCCGTGTATAAAGTGATGCCTCAAGGCCTCATTCGATGTGAAGAAAGGCTGCCCTCACCCCACATACAACTCTATTACAACTTCCAAATTACTATTTTTAGTAGAGTACCTGATTTTTTATTATTTCTGTTTCTTCATCACCTATTACTTTTAAGCACTCTAAGCATTTCCATTTCTCTCAATCTAATAGGCATTTCAGTGTTCAAATTATATCCAAAATAAGAGTAAAAGGCTTCTAAGTAAGGATCTGAGGTGTTTCTCATTTGAATGAAGTATATAAAGTTTAATGTATGAAACTGACAATATCTACTTTGGCCACTTACAAAACCTTACTTGCGCAATGGACCTTGGTTGTGTTCAAAGTAGTAACATCCTCATTTAATCCTCCCTACAACCCTACAAGGTGATACTAATCCAATTCTACAGATGAGGAAACGGAGGCACAGGGGTGTTAAATAATATGCCCAAGGTCAAAGAACTAGAATGTGAGAAAGGTAGGATTAGAATCTAGATAATCTGATTCTAGTGTTTGTGCTCATAAACACTATGCTCTGCTACCTTATGGCAGCATGCACATAGTGTGGTACTCTCAAAGAGTGTTTAACCAAGTGGAACCTGAAATGTAAAGAATGAGTGGTTAGTGCCCTCCACTTAATATTTTTGACAATCCTCTGGGAGAGAAAAACAGAAATAACTGCATCAATTACTTGATGTTTGGGAGATTAGAAGCGCTAACTACCTATCTCCTTTCATCTCTCCAAAAGCCATAATTGAACTATGAAAGTGAAAAGCCAGGGGAATACCGGTGGGTAAACAAAGCTGGCAGTTTTCAGGGGCCTAGTCTTATCTAGGATTATACCGTCTTATGATGAATCCAAACCCAAGACCCTCCACAGCCATTTGAAGACCTACTTGACAAAGATAATTTAGGATTGTTCCTTTTGCGATACAGCCCTAAATAACCTCTGGATGCTTATAAGAATGTTTGCGCCTTGTGGATTCCAATAAATACTCCTTGTGTAAATGTAAATTAGGTATTCTTTCCTCCCTGCTATCATACCAAACTGTTTGTCTGGCTGTCCCAATTTTACCTTGAGTTCCTTGAAAGCAAGGAACACTTTGTCATCTTTATACTCTCAATGCCCAGTACCATCCCTGGCACACAATATCTGGTAAATAAATGAGTAAAAATATCAATTCAGGTGTTTCTCCTTAAATGAAGAATTTTCATCACGTTATTTCTTTGACTCAACTAATTAGCTATTTCTCACCAAAGCTGACCCTGTATATGTGACAAATGATACACATCTATTTATAGAAAGAAATCTACCATATGCAAGCTCATGGTGACAGCTGAATTAAACCAGAGCCAGATTAACTCTCCCTGCCCATGCCTGGTTCATTCTTGAAAACCACAATTTCCTGCCACCAACAATATGGAGATATACTCCAATTATAAAAGATGTTGAAAAGCACTAAGATTATGAATGTTTCTAAGATTATAAAAACCTTGTAGTGTGCTGGATTTAAGATACTGTACATGGCAATATCTTTTAAATTTGTACTGCACCAAAGAAGTCAATGAATGAAGCACTGTGCTAAGAGTTCATATACTTCATCTCATTTAACCCTTATAACAACTCCTTAAGGTATGTATAATTATCATCCCCATTTAATAGATGAGATAACTAAGAGTCAAAGTCACACCAAAACCAAACCCATTGCCGTAGAGGCGATTTCGACTCATAGTGACCCTATAGGCCAGGGCAGAGATGCTCCATATGGTTTCCAAGGAGCACCTGGTGGATTCGAACTGCCAACCTTTTGGATAGCGGTCATAGCTCTTAACTACTACACCACCAGGGTTAGCTAGCTAGTAAGCGCAGGAGCCAGAATTCAAACCCAGCTCTGACACTTAAGCCCTTAAATGCTCACACTCTGCATCCCATAGTATATTCTCAACAAAACAACTCTAATTTTCCAAATCATAGCTGCCTTGCAGGGGTGCCACCATGCAAATAAGGTATATGGAACCCTAATGAGAGAATTGATCAGTTCTGCCATCCCGCTAGGATTAAAAGAGAGCCAATCCCCGAGCAGAGAGGGAACCTCATTATAACGAAGAAAGAAGTGCCAGGAGTGGAGCACATCCTTCGAACCCAGGGTCCCTGTGCTGAGAACCTCCTAGATCCGGGAGAGAGAAAAAGACAGAGCTATAACACTGGAGACGGTGAGAAGCAGCAGCAGAGAAATGGCAGCCACAGAACCAGGAGACTGATGCAAGATGGCTATGGTGGGCTTCTCAGCCCACCGAACAAGGGGGCTACAGTGGGCGTACCAACCCACAGAGTGAGAAAGCTGAGAGTGCCTCTGGGCAGGAGGTTTGCTGGTTTAGTGGGGTGCCTCCAGGCACTAATCGGCGTAGCTAAAAGAGTTCTGTAACACTTGCCCAAGCAGGGCAGAGGCTAGGCTGAGGGCTGAGAGAGGAGCCTGTCCTGAGAGGAGCCTGTCCTCAGGAGGCTGAGATGAGCCTTGCATGGCTGAGAGAAGCTGAGAGAGCTGTCCTGCACAGAAGAAGGAACACTGTCTACACATGCTTCCTGATACTAATTCCAAGTTTTAGCCTGTTGGTCCTGATTCCAAGTTGCTACCTGTTACTTCCCAAATAAACCCCATAATCAAGAGTATTGTCTGTAAGTTCTATGTGGCCACTACAATGAATTATTGAACCCGGGAGAGAAGTAGAGAGTGCCACAAGAGGGACAGCTCATGTCAGAATTGGTAAAAAGGTTGGAGACAGGAGATATGTCTGACCTGCACTGTACAGGAATCAGCCTTGGGCTGATGCTGATGGTGATTCTCCCCCCCGTCAGGAAGTCAGAAGAGGTCAGACGCTACTGCACTGTTTTTATACACCTTTTTTTAATAATCCCTTGATTGAAAATTCTGACTCACTAGAGCCTAAAAAATATAAACTAAGCTTACTTTGCATTCACGAGTCTCCAGGATCTGGTGTCAATCTGCTGGTACAGCCATATTTCTACCACTCTCAGACACAAATCCTCCGCTGAGGCAGGATGGCCTCAGACTCTGTTCATTTTGATTTCTGAAATGCCCTCATTACATTATCTCAGTTTAAGCAGCCCCAGTCACTATTTCACTCAAAAGGCTGATCTCAAATCTAACTTTTTTCTACCGCTATTTAAGGTCACTATGAGTTGGAATCGACTTGACAGCAACGGGTTTGGGTTTTTTTTCTTTATTTGAAGGCACACTGATTTCACCCTTCTGTGAATTCATGTACATTCATTATCTATGGTAGTCATCTGTCATTATATACTGTCTTACATTTTTATTTAAATGTTTCATTAATGAATGTTACCTCATACTCTTATCTAGGGCAGATATTGTTTCTTGTACTTTTATATCCCTAGGGACATAACAGGCACTCAGTAAATACTCAGAAAAAAATAATAGTAATAACGTGGACAATAACTTAAAATTAATTTTAAACTACTTTAATTTAAAATATTTCATCAATAACTTTCTGGAAAAGCTTTTTTTTTTTTTTTTTTTTAAGTTTGAGAGACTCAGGCAAGGGACAGCAGACTGCTCACTGAGATCTGCAGCTGTATCACACTCATCTTCATATCTCCAGGGCTGAACGCAGAGTCTCACACATGGAGAGCATTCAAACATTTAAATATTTAACTAAATTTCACTAAAGGCCACAAAATAAGAAAAAACACCCTGGAGTTCTTCTATTCTAATTCTCGCAAGATCGTATTAGTATCTTAGAATATTTTCTAATTTCTCACATTGCTAACATACTCTCCCTGACTAGACTACAAATATCACAAAGAAAAAACTGTGCTTTCTCTCCTTTTTAAAGTTTGAAGAGCAACTGTTACAGTGGTGAGTATACACACAGTAAGTAGGCAACATTCCTAGCAGATTTCTTAGAAGCAACATAAAGGCAGCTCAGACACTCCTCGGTCCCATGTAAAAACATGCTAGTTACTCTTCCTACTGGGAAGATTTATTTTTCATCATCTTTGGCACAAATTCTAGAACGCTATCTGCATCCACAAGCAATTATGGAGATAGATAGCTTACGGGGAGGGGGCATCTTTGGTCAAGTCCCAATGCTGGCCTGTGGTTAGGGGGAAAGGAGAGTGGGGGAGGGCTGTGGCCCTGGGATTAATCACTGCCCACTCTGCTTAGGGGTATTTATCACAGCCCGCTGTCAGGTAAATCACTGGAAAAACACCTCTTCAGTAATTAATGTGAAGTGACGGATGGACAGCCCCTGGGCCCATTAATCAAGAACATCAGCAGCCTCCTGAGATTATGAATGTCAGGATGCATAAACTGCTGGTGGGTCAATAGGCCCAGGAATTCATCCAAGGCTCTCATTTCCGAGGCATCTCCGGTACATGAGGCTCCCTCAACTCCTCCCCCAATCTGAAGTGAAAAGCAAGGTTTCAGAACAAAGAGCAGGAGCTGCTGAGGTCTGAAGTGGCCACTGGTAAGAAAACGGTCAAGGAGGCCGGCCCCGGCTAGGGGAGGTACCGCACTAGGCAATGTGAGCACAAAGAGCTCTCCTGACCGACAGGCACTCTCAGAAGGCTCACTGCGCTGGAAAAGCAGAGCAACCGGGAAGACAGAGTTAACATTCAATTACTCAGAGGCTGATGATCCATTTTAGAGATCAAACAGCTTCTTACTTCCAATCTTTCCCCCATCTTCCTATCCCATTTTCTTTTCTTTCACATTAGCACTACTAACATAGAAAAAGAGAATGAAAAGTCAATTTTGATATTTAACAGCCTTGGTGAAAATTTTGAATTTAGGAGAAGAAAGAAGAATTTGTATAAAATAAAATCATTGAATTATCTTTGAATTTAACCCCATCCCTCATTACCATGATGAACTGGGAATTGCCAGTAGAAGTACCCAGTATTTTCAACTGAGGGAAAGGTGGCCCTCCAGATTCACTAGCATTTACAAAGCGTTCTGCCACTATAAGACATGGGTTAAAGGCTAAACTGTGTGGTAGGATTCCAGCAAAATGAAATCAGCTCTTAATTCTATTTCTTCCCCAAGTCAAACAAAAAATTCTCTATCAAAGGGTCTGTCCAACTTGCAAAACATTCTGGAGCTGAAAGAGAACTGCTGTTTACTAGTCATCCCAAATTTAGTCTAATTTTGTATGGCAAGTAAGGCTGAGCTACTACCTCATACTGAATACACTCTATGCTGGGAGTGATGGGAAGGAGACTATACTTGCTGCCACATCCCGCCAAACCCCAGTGCTGTGCTTTGTGGTCAGACTCAGGCCAGGGCTCCAATTGTTGGTCAGAAAGTGTCTCAGAGTTACGGCTGCCTGTTCCGCTAAATCTCATTTCATCCTACTGATGGATAGATGGACATCAGCAGCATTATCAGCCAGCTTCTATGGAGCCTCTAAATGATGGATAGCCCTCTCTACTTTCTCCAAACCACCATCGATCCAAGCCATATTTCAGTGGTCAGAGGCCCAGTAATATTAAGACACACAATCAGGTTAAGTTACTTGCAGTGTAAACCTCTAGAACAGAAATTCTAACACCTCTGCTTTGCTGTCATGAACTAGGCTGAAAACGTTACAGTTTCATTCTTTCTAGGTGCTAACCCAAGGAATTCCAACAGCTCAAAGCCCAAAGGTAACAAGTGGGCTCCATTCCTAGCAGAACTTGAAAAGCTAGCTTGCCTGCCAAATTTTTTACTAGCCAGTTCTGTGAAATGAACTCTGTAGCACTAGCGAGCAGATCTGTGATTATGTGTATCCAGCGGAGTGTGAAGCTATTAGAACCATACAAACCTCCTAGAGTTTGTAAGCGATATAATCACTCACCTCAAACACTGTGGAGCCTCGGATATACCAAATAGACCTTGTCTACCAACACCAAGGACGGTGATTAAAACTAGGACTGATTAAAATTCTGTCTTTTGTACATAATCCTAAAATGTTCTTTCTGCCGAGTCTGCCTGGCTGACTTCTATCCTCTTGTGTACATACCAAATCGTGAGTACTAATCCATGTCTGATTTCACAAGCAACTTTTGTACCCATTTGTTCTGTCACCTCAAGACACTCATCTCAGCTTGTCTGTCTACTCAGACTCCATGCATTCTCTGTTCTTTCCATGTTATCTGAACTCTCAGGAATCAACTCAGACTTGTATTACTGGACTCTGTATCAAAGTTATTCCCACTGGTGTGGCTCTGATTATAACCTTGTGATATGGATTCCCAGAACCCATGAGCCCCCTCTTTCTATGTTAACTTATCCCAAATGACTTCTCCTCTCATGCTTCACTACTGACTACCCCCCAAATCAGCTTGGCCTGGTTCCTAGTTCTGGCCTTCCTGGATGACTTGCTGCCACCTTGAGCCTAAGCACACAGAAAATGTGTTTGTGTCTGTAATGTTTCAGTGCAGTGACAAATGTAGCTCTTCTTGCTCTTATAATCGTTTCCTTAAAGGAGAATGGTCATTGACTGGGTCAATGGAAGGAACGAACAGTAAAAAGTTCAAGCTGCTCCAAGTAGAGGAGTTCAGACCTTAACTCAAAAAGAAAATGGCAATACTCACCTACCTCTATTTCCTCAGTCCATTTACACGTACACAGAACGAAGAAAATCCTATTGTCTTAAAAAACTTAAATAAGACTAGGGATAGCAACCATAGATTTTTTCCTTTACTTACGCCTAACTACATTTGAATCAAAGATCAACTTACATAACCTATTTAGAAGTCAGAAGAGAAGGAAAATTATAAAACAGTTAAGCAAGAGGTAAAGAGAACTAAATAGAAAAAAAATCAATAGTAGTATAACCCCAAAATATGATTTGTGGGGATCATATAAAGCAAAAAGAAGAACACCATCTCTACCACTCATGCTAGGAGAGAAGCCTGGCCCAGAGAAACACACTTTTAGAAGTGACTATCAAACTCTAAGAGCCCTGGTGGAGCAGTGGTTAAGAGATCAGCTGCTGGCAAGCAGAGTTGGGGACCTCACACCACCAAGAAAGCAGCACCAGGAGCAGAATGTGTCCTTTGGACACGGGGTCTCTGCGCCTGAGAAGCTCCTCAACCATGGAAGGTTGAGGACAAAGACCTTCCTTCAGAGCCAACAAAGAGAGAAAGCCTTCCCCTGGAGGTGACATCCTGAATTTGGACTTGTAATCTACTAGATTGTGTGAGAATAAATTTCTCTTTGTTAAAGCCATCTACTTGTGGTATTTCTGTTATAGCAGCCCTAGATAACTATGACAGAGACAATGGAGAAGCTCGATATCATCAGTCAGAACAAGGCCAGGGGCTGACTGTGGAACAGACCATCAACTGCTCATATGCAAGTTCAAGTTGAAGTAGAAAAAAAATTAAAACGAGTTCACGAGAGCCAAAGTATGACTCTGATTATACCCCACCTGAATTCAGAGACCATCTCAAGAATAGATCTGATGCACGAAACACTAATGACTGAAGACCAGACAAGTCGTGGGATGACATCAAGAACATCATACATGAAGAAAGCAAAACGTCATTAAAAAGGCAGAAAACACCAAAACTAATGTCAGAAGAGACTCTAAAAGTTGCTCTCAAACAGTGAGTAGCTAAAACAAAAGGAAGAAATGATGAAGTGAAAGAGTTGAACAGAAGATTTCAAAGAGTGGCTTGAGAAGACAAAGTTAAGTATTATAATGAAATGTGCAAAGACCTGGAGTTAGAAAACCAAAAGGGAAGGCCACACAAAAGAACTGAAGAAAAAATTCAAGCCTAGAATTGCAATATTGAAGGATTCTATGGGCAAAATATTTAACAACACGGGAAGCATCAAAAGAAAATGGAAGGAATACACAGTCACTGTATCAAAAAGAACTGGTCTACATTCAACTAGTTCAGAAGGTAGCATATAATCAAAAATCAACAGTACTGAAGGAAAAAGTCCAAGCTGCATTGAAGGCACTGGCAAAAAACAAGGCTCCAGGAGTTGGCAGAGCTGGCAGAATACCAGTTGAAATGTTTCAACAAACAGATGCAATGCTGCAAGCACTGACTCATCTATGCTAAGAAATATGAAAAGCTATTACCTGCCCAACTGACCGGAAGAGATCCATATTACGTATTAGTGCCCGTTCCAAAGAAAGCTGATCCAGTGGAATGCGAAAATTATCAAACAATATCATTAACATCACATGCAAGTAAAATTACGTTGAAGGTAATTCAAAAACAGCTGCAGCAGTGCATTGACAGGGAACTGAAGGAAACTGAAACCACATTCAGAAGAGGACATGGAATGAGGGGTATCACTGCTCATGTCTGATGAATCTTGGCTGAAAGCAAAAAATACCAGAAAGATGCTTATTGACTATGCAAAGGCATTAGAATGTGTTGATATAACAAATTATAGATAATACGGCAAAGAATGGGAAATCCAGAACACTTTAATTGTGCTCATGCAGAAACTGTACATAGACCAAAAGGCAGTGGTTCTAACAGAACAAAGGGATATCGTGTGGTTTAAAATCAGGAACGGTGTGAGGTTGTATCCTTACACCATATACTTATCGAATCTATGCTGAACAAACAGTCCAAGAAGCTGGACTCTATGAAGAAGAAGGCGGCGTCGGGATTGAAGGAAGACTCATTAACAGCTTGTGACATGCAGATGAGATAACTCTGCTTTCTGCAAGAGAGGAGGACCTGGAGTACTTACTGAAGATCAAAGACTATACAGCCTTAGTATAGTCAGCATTACACCTGAACATAAAGAAAACATAAATCCTCACAACTGAACCAATAAGCAACATCATGATAAAAGGAGAAAATACTTAAGTTGTCAAGGATTTCATTTTACTCGGATCTACAATCAACAGCCATGGAAGCAGGAGTCAATAAATCAAAAGATATAATAATGCCTTGGGCAAATCTGCTGTAAAAGACCTCTTTAAAGTGTTAAAAAGCAAAGATGTCATGTTGAGGACTCAAGTGCACCTGACCCAAGCCATGGTATTTTCAATCACCTCCTATGCATGGGAAAGCTGGACAATGAATAAGGAAGACCAAATAAGAACTGATGCATTTGAATTATGGTGTTGTTGAAGAATATTAAATATTCCACGGGCTGTCAGAAGAAGGAACAAACCTGTCACGGAAGAAGTACAGCCACGATGCTCCTTCAAAGCGAGGATAGTAAAACCTCATCTCACTTACCTTGGACATGTTATCAGGAGGGGTCAGTCCCTAGGGAAGGAACACCATGCTTGTTAAAGTAGAGGGTCAGTGAAAAAGACGAAGACCCTCGAGAAGATGGATTGACATAGTGGCTGCAACAATGGGCTCAAACATAACAAAGATTGTGTAGATGGTGCAGAACTGGGCAGTGTTTTGTTCTGTCGTGCATGGTGTTGCTATGAGTCCAAACTGACTTGATGACACCTAAGAACAACAAGAAGGTCTAAAAAAAATCCATCCTTCTTCTTCAATTGCTAGTTTTCTAAAGAAAATTCCTTCAACAGGATATTTGTATAGTGATGCTGTATTTAGTCCTTTCTTTTTTGTTACGTGCGATTTTCAACATTCTCATTCATGCATAAGAGAAAATTTACTGGGTGCTTTTTGACTTGACAGAATTTGTTGTTCTTAGTCTAATGTGCTAATTAAAATGTGAGTGCAGTATTTCCCAGATTTTTTTTTCCAATTTTAGAATTAGCGATTTTAATTTGAACTCTTATATTCATAGACCTTCAACTGGTAGAAGACAAGCTGTAGAACAGATGACAGAAGTTACTACATCTTTGAAGATATGTTTTAAAGACATTTAACAACTGAATAATTTTTTATGAATAAGGAGACCATATTTCTTGTAATTATTTTTTCTGAATTAAAGATCAGTTATCTTTTTGTAAAGTTCTAAAATAAAATAAAAGTAAAAGTAAAAAAAAAAAAAGTTCAGCTGCTAACCAAAAGGTCCCCAGTTCAAATCTACCAGCTGCTCCTTGGAAATGCTATGCGGCAGTTATACTGTGCCCTACAGGGTCAACTATGAGCTGGAATCGACTAGATGGCAACGCATTTGGTTTCTGGTTTATCAAACTGTAAGAATCGGGAGTTTGAAAGTTAGCCTCTTCCTGGGAATTAATATTCATGCTTTAACACCATCTATAGCTGTTACTTTTTTTTTATAGCTGTTTCTAGCAAAAAATAAATCGTGCTATTTTTCAAAAAATACTACTTTATTACAGTGTCTTATTAAGAGTAGCACTGGCCTTCACATGAACATTAAAGAATTTCTACAGACTCTTAGGATTATGTTACTGAAAGAGACTGTGTAAGTCAGAATCCAATGTCCTAATTTTTCAGAAAAGGAAACCAAGAATTAGAGGTTGTAATGTCCATGGTTGCAAAGATATTAAGTGCCAAAGCAAGATTGGAACCAGATTAATTACAAGTGCTTTGCTTGTTCCACTTCATTTCTCAGACATTTTCATTTGCTCCTTGGGATTTCAGAGTCGGAATCCACTCAACAACACACAAGAACAACTGGGATAACGATGGTTGAGTGTCGTCCGTGTGTGCCTGTGTGGGATTTTTTGGGGAAGAGAGGGCTGAAATAATTAAATTTGGTCACCCATACTACTGTGCTTCGCATTAAACTGCCCATAGCTCATGTGAAAGCCACTACCTTAGAGAACAAATTAGATAAATCCCTGACAACTAGCAATCTCTATTCTTCTCATCTTCCTTCTTTCTGTGTTTGCCCCAGTCCTACCCAGAAGGTTGGAAATAATAAAGGAGAAATATGTTTAACACAAGTAGAATCAGAAGAGCAAGAAGGGACACAAATTAAATGGGTAGAGACGCCATGTGTTCTCTTCATTTTCAAGGATGCCACAATCTGGTCAAATACAGAGCATAAGTGGACTGACTGGACTTCACCCTCTGGTGGCCAAAGTGTGTCACTACTGCATTTTCTGATTTCCAAGCTACCTCCACATTTTTTCCACATAGATCTTCTAACTTCATAGCTGAAAAGGACCATCAAAAATCATGTTGTATAACCTCCTCATCTTAAAGATGAGGAGACCTGTTAAGAAATTTATCTCAGATTTACAGCCACTAGAGTAGGAACTGAGACCAGGGCCCAGATCTCTAATCAACTAAACTCCAATGTTAGTTTTATCGCCATCATCGCAGCCTTACTCAGTTTTCTACCCAGTATATACTAAAGATATAATAGCTGAGCAAAGTTTAATTAGAAGGTTAACGGTGCTGTAAAAATAATCATATAATGCACATCAAAATCAAAAATATTATCCACGCTAATGCTCATCTCCAACAGTGTCAAGGATCAGGATGACTCTTTTCTACTCCATTCCCAGGAAAACGTGCCTCATACACTGGATAAGAACTCTGCTACAATCCACCACAACTATGTTAAACACCATAAAAACCATTCCTCTGAAGAATTCCAAAACAGAAACTTAGAGAAAAATAGCTTGTGTTAGGTGAATAATAAGGAATGACAATTCTCTGAACTCATATTTCTATACATGCCCTAATTTCATGGAAAGGCTGTTTTATTTGCATTAACCAAATGTTTTAGAATAATCAATTTTTTCAACATTTGCCAGACTATCTTAAACCAACACAAAGGTTCTTTCCTTTCATTAAAGAAAGTCTTATTATACAGTTTCTATTTGGTTAAGACAGATCTACTAAGCCATGCCTAAGAGAACAATGACACATTTTTCAAAATCTGCTTCTGTGAACCATGTCTAATTATGTTTTCTCTCTCATTAGGTTCAGACCCGCAAGCAAAAGTGAAGTAATGCTAGAGTAGTACCAAGAGTAGCAGCAGAGGGACAGAAAGAGGAAAAAATGACAAGCTACCATTTAGTGAGTGCTTACTCTATGATTAAAACTATACTAAGTGTTTTATGTATATGATCTCGTTTGATCCCAACTATAACACTATTAGGTAGCCATTATTATCTCAATTTTACAGATGAGAAATCCGACACTTAAATTACTCAAGATCACACAGATTCTAAGTGTTGGTTAGGATTCCAAACTCCCCACATTTAAGTACTACACTCAACTGCCTCATATGGAGGAGGATGGTCTTTCTCACAATAATGTATTCATTTCATCAATATTCACAAATGACTTAGAATCGGTGTAGATGAAAAGCAATCAGAGACAGCTCAAAGGCTGCTGCAGTAAAATGAGAAAACCAACTAGGATAAGAATGAAAGAACTTAAGTGCTTTCATGGCATGGCTATTTCCAGTAACCTTCCAGATTTAAAAGTGCTGACAATCACAATTCACTATTGTCTCTGAAACGTCCTCATTCACCTTGCCTCACCCTCAAAGCCATATGGTGAAGAATCTCACCAGGTGTCAGGAGAGGAGCTCCCTCCCTTCTATTCCCCATATGAATAATCTCTACACTTCCTACCAACACCCCCAATCAACTTTATGAAAACGTATCCTTCTCTACATACTTCCTCTTCTCAAGAGGCACACTTGAACGTGGGAACAACAACCAGTAAAAGTGATAATAACCATTCTTAGACTGGAGGAAGCTTCAAAGCCAAATACAGAATACTCTTTCAAATCTGACTCTAAAAACAGAAGAAACTTGTACAGAAAATTCCAACTGCAGATCATGTTTTCAGATGCAGTCTTAAAAAGAACACAATATTTTAACATTAGTCTTTCTTGGACATACACAGCCTTTGTCTTTCTGTATGCCGTTGGACAGAGAATATAGTTTACACACCAGGAAGAAACATTTCACACACAAAAAAATCTGAATATCTAGATAATAAAAGATACAGGATACATGATTCCAGTAGGATCTTGGCAGTCCCCACATACATAAGCAAACAGATTATGACATGAAAAGGTTTTTCTCTCAACGCAACACAATTCATGCCCCCAACTTATTTTACACTCCACAGGCTAGAGCCGCCATGCATCGGCACCAACTGATTTCACGCTTTATAGGCTGAGAGGAGTCCACAGCTTAGTCTCTTTCACCCTCCACTGACATGGTAACCCCAAGGCTCACCAACTTAACTGCTCAAAGTTTAAGGTAAGCACCTATTATTGACCACCTCAAAAGCAGTCAATCAAAGCTTTAATATAACTGAACAAAAGCAATGTAACACATAATAAAAAGGTAGAGAGAATGCAAACTAAGTTTGACTGGCAACTTGAGGCAACGGATACAAATGCACTACCTGGAAGGTGAACTAGATCTCTGCCCTGTTGATAGCATACACATTATCTCAGAAGAGATTATAGTAATGACGGTGTTGCTAGCCCTTCTCTTCTTCCCTCCTTTACGCTGTAGCTGCAATTTGCTTGAAGAATAAAATTGCTATTTTGCCTCTCAAAAAAAAAAAAAAAAGGTAGAGAGAAAAGTCTGCTTCCCACTCTGTGAATAGAACTAATGAGGAGCGGAGAGGGCAAGAAGAAAAGAATTCCCTCCTAAAACTTCTTTTCCCCAGTACACATAGAAGTAGTTCCTCTTCTGGGTCTATTCCAGGTTAAACTGACAATCGAGGAGCTTAAACGGATCAGGCCATTTGATCAAAACTTGATCTTTTTTCTCCCTTTAGGATTCACAGGCTGAAGCTAATAAACCACTGAGTAAATTTTGAAAGTAGAGGCCACCATACTTAATCTAGAAAGTACGTATTTCTTCTAAAAACTGATGAGGTAAAATAGTTACCCCATCGATCTAGCAAAAAATGTTAAAAAATACAAGTGCAATACCAACAAAAGAGAATAGCTGTAAAAGAGGCAGAGCCTGTATGCTAGCTATATAGTATAGCTATCTCCTCTCTCCTTGTAGTATGAAGGCCAGATATAAAGCTAGTGTGAAATCAAGAAACTAAAAAGAAGCAAATTTCTTTTCAAACCAGGCAGAGAAAACTTAGATAATAAATAAGAGATTATCTTATATGCAGGTTCAAAGTTTACTAATTAGTGTTTCAAGAATAACAAATGATTTATTTAGAATACAGTAATATCTTCAGAGCAATGTTCCTTTAAGGATCAGAAAGTCTGTATAGAGTGCTACGGAAGGCTTTCAAAAAGAAATAATCTACTGGAACAAACATGGCTCAGGTACTTAAATTGCACTCTAATCTATTATTCTCATGATACAAAAAGAAATGTAAATGCTAAAGACCAGGAAAGCTAACAAAACAGTTAATGACATTTTCTAGCTACCAAACAAATATTTATTAAGTGCTTATATGCTACTGAGACGTACGGCAGGAGCAGTGGAGGTTATAAACTAGGACTACAGGTAACAACCCAGACCCAGTGCCGTCGAGTCGATTCCGACTCATAGCAGCAACCCTATAGCGACCCTAAAGGAACAACATGGTTTAAAACACATGAATAAAAATGTAACATCTTCCTTAAATTGTCTCTACCTAATTGGGAAGATAAGAAAATTTAGAACAAAAAACAAAAAAAACTGTTGCTTTAGGATAGTATATAATTGCCAAGTAAGAGATAAAGAGAAAAGTGGTAAATGATAGAAACCCAGAGAAGGGGGGTATCACTAGGGACCTGGAATGGCTGAGGAAGACATCATAAAGTGGGTGAACTAGAATTAGGCCTTTAGAAGGTAGTATTCAAACACAGAATAGAGGGGAGACATTTCAAGCAAAGGGAACAGCCTCAGCAATATGAAGAGGCAATAATTCAAAGTATGTTTCGAAGATAGTGTAGAAACTAGTCTAGCTAGAGCCAAAGGTTTAACATCAGGAAGTAGTGAAAGATTCGGCCCAAAGGCCTGTACTCAGCCTGGAGGGCCTTCAACACCAGTTTTAGGCACGGACATCTCATGCAGTAGAGTCAAACCTAGACCCTACAGACAATTCCGGAGATGTGATACTATTACAGTGTCTCTAGGTCTCCATACCTTCCCTTACCGGCTCCATTTGCCGTTCCATTTATCCCTGGCATTTTTTTTTTTTTTTTTAATATGTAACATACAGTGTAAAGAAGACAAAATAGCAAGCAACCTTAAACTGATACCTCTTAATCCAGTGGTTGCTTAATCCAGTGGTTCAAGCAGTAGCACATTTAACTTAAGACTCGAAACAGGATCGACAAGAGGGACAGGCTCTAAAACAACATGCTTCAAATTTAATCCCATATTCAGAATGAGATATTATACTTAGGAGCAGCAAATACATTTATTTTTTATAATCATTTTTATAATCAGGGAAAGAAATGAACCATAACTTGCCCCACATCAAGTTCTACTCCATGATCCAAATAATATCCAGAAATTCATGTCTTGATATCTGACAAAGACTGCTATAGTTGGCCATGTATTTCTGAAACAATACAAGTGCCTAGGCTGGTGGTATAAAAAAATAAAGAAAGAGAGAGAGAGAAATTTGCCTGAGATAAAGGTCCAGTCATTTTGGATGCAGATAACTGGCCTCGTTACCACTGCAGTAATTCGTGGAAAAGATAAACCTCATCCCCATCCCCTTGATCTTTTTAGTCTCATTTCCTACCATGAAGTGATATTTCTATGGTCTCTTGAAAATGTTTAATTCTATCCAATCCATACTCTCATCAACAGAACACCTAACCTTATAATCTTGATGACAGAATAAACAGTAACACCCCACCAAAATACACATACTCATGCAAGCCGTGTGTTTCACAGGCATATTATGAGCACAGCCTAGTAACTAATACAGCTTCCGTTCGAACTGTCCACAGAACCTAAGAGCTGATCTGCTCTTCCCTCAATTCTTTCCCTCCCCACCTCCTCTACAACTTACACATGTCCACCTCCCTCTGCCATCCATCTCCCCAAACTGCTGCCCAACAATCCACAGGCTGCCACAGATTGTCAGCACTGCGTCTGGGGACTTAAGAAGTACTCTTGTGGGACAGCGCAGTTTGTCAGTATGGCATTTTCCCAGACACAATGTTACTCTTTAGAGCCAGTTGCAAATTAGTTTCTTCATTAAAAAAAAAAAGAATAATAATACTTCTAATAAGACAGGTACAAGGAGATTTTAAATAACAAGATTAAAAACTCACTTTGATTTGCTCTGAGATCTGGGCAGTTTCAAAGTCATGTACAGTGAAATTCCATGCCTCTATTCACACCAGAAAGAGCCCTGGTAGTGCAGTGGTTAAGCACTCGGGTGCTAAACAAAAGGTCGGTGGTTCAAACCCACCAGCTGCTCTGTGGGAGATGTGGCAGTCTGCTTCCCTAAAGACTGCATCCTTGGATACCCTATGCAGCAGTTCTACTCTGTCCTGCAGGGTCTCTATGAGTCTGAATCAACTCGACAGCAATGGGTTTGGTTTTGCTGTAGGCTTATTCACACTAGCCATGCACACCACACTTAGCTTTTCTGATACTAACAAGAGCAAAAAGACTACTAAAAAACATATCAAAACAGAATTTTTCTCCCTTTTTTCAGTGCTTATGGTTCCTCATCCTTGGATTCTATTTGAGTAGAACTGTCCCAAAGAGTTTCCAAGGAGCTCCTGGTAGATTGAAACTGCTGACCTTTTGGTTAGCAGCCATAGCTCTTAACCACTACGCCACCAGGGTTTCCTATTTGAGAACACATAGTTTAAATTCAGCTGTTAACATCAACATTTATATCTCACTATGTCTAGCTGTGTAAAACCATTTAAAAGAAAACTCTGTAAATCACTAGTATCATTTCATTACAGTGTCTATTCAATTTCGCCATGTGCTTCCATAGCACATGAGGACAATTATCTTCTGACAGTTGCTATGACCAACCTTCTGGTTACCACTAATGCCTTCACCCTCCACATCAGCTTCCTAGCCACTGCTGGCTACACATTAGAGTCAGACGCTGGAATAGACTGAGAAGATCCTCAGAGGATGTGGTAAGAAAAACCTGTCACGAAATAGCATGTCACACCAACTCTCCAAGACTTTTCAGGGAAAAAATTTTTTTCTTAAATTAAAAATAAACATCTACATGGTAACATAAATAAATTGAAATCAGTTTCACTGTATTTCTAATTCTTTTTCGTTTCTAAGTTCTTTGACAGCATTATTCATTCTGCATTATTACACTTCCCTGCGGATTTAATTGACCGTCTCTTCTTCCTGAATCGTTAACCAAACCGCTGCAACGACACTGCATCCTTGCTGCTTCCTATATGAACTACGGGGAGCCAACGTCGAGAGGAAGGATGTTAACCCTCAGTTCTTACACTGGGAAGAGACTAAACAGAGCAAAGCTAGTAACCCAACTTTGAAATCTAATTCCAATATTTAACCAGCCTCTTTCTCGTCTCTACAACAAGCACCAAAACTAAGGCAGTGAATAGAAGAAAATCTTCAAAAGACCCTAAGTCTTTCAGGAAATTGCCACTTTCAAACTTATTTTACATGAGAATTAAAAAGCAGAATGACACTGAAGTAACAAAATATAAGCAAACAAAACTTAGTAAATAAAAGTTTTTCTATAAAATATGTGGAAGTACAGGCAACTGACTTACCAAATCACTGACATTTATTTTTTTAACGATAAAAAAAACTCTACAGCATGCAGCTACACTGTGTCCGAAGGTAAACTGTACAAAGTCCTTTCTGATGGACACCAGCCTCACCTAGAAAATAATAATAGAAGTTATTTTTATGAAAACATATAGTAATCAGTTTTCGACACCTACAGATTCTAGGCACTTAACTTTCATGATCTCATTTCCTAAGTACTAAGATTTTAACATGGTGATTTATCATAAAATATGCAATGAAAATAAATACACACAAAAAATATTTTTTAGAAGCTCACTGACAAAACAGAATAAGAAAATGCCATGTTCCCTCATTCTCAGTTCTTTGAGGACTACTCTGGGGGGACAGAAACACCTACTAACCATCAGATCACAAAAAGAGGTAAGAAACAAAATAATACAAATGATCAAAAACACAAAAAAGATAGTCAACTTCTACTCATTACCATAGTTCTAACACACAGGACAGTGTATGGCACATAGTGAAAGCTCAATAAATACATATATTTTGGCTGGCTGACTGGCTATCTGGCTGGAAAAATAAACTCCGTCAGTTAGCAAAGAAACACAAAATTAAGATACCCTATTTTGCCTATCAAACTGGCAAAGATTGAAAAAGAGCAATAAGATACTGTTTTGGTGAAAGTAGATGGAATAGCGCTCTTAAACATGTTGATGGAAGTATAAATTTTATTAATGTAGAAAACATTTTTACATTATATTTCAAAAACTTTTATAAATTAACAGGTCTTTGACCAAGCCTTCTAAGAATTTGTCATAAGGAAATAACTGGACTTCTATAAGGATACTTATTCTAGAACTCCTTTTAACAGTGAAAAATTATAAACAACCTTAACATCCATCTATACAAACCAAAACCAAAAACCAAACTTGTTGCCTTTGAGTCAATTCTGACTCATAGCAAACCTACAGGATAGAGTAGAACTGTCCCCACAGGGTTTCCAATGAGCAGCTGGTGGATGTGAACTGCCAACCGTTTGGTTAGCAGCCAATCTCTTAACCAATGTGCCACCAGGGCTTCCTACATCAACCAGGTTAAATAAATGACGTACATCATCCATACTATGAAAAACTATGCAGCCATTAAAAAGAATGATGTACCTCTACATGTATTGATATAAAGATCCACAAGACATATTACTGAGTTTTTAAAAATGGAGAGTTTAACAAAAAAGAGTCCGAAACCAATATAAAGAAAACTTTAAAACATTCCTGAATGACTCAAAAGTAGACTTGAACAGATAAAAAGATATTCCTTGTTCCTGTAATAGAACTTCAAATTCTAACTGGAAACCAGACTTACTGAACACATTGAGACTGGAGGGACCCCCAAATATATTGCCTGGAAACAGTTTTGAACCTGGAGCCAAAACTACCCATGGAATCATCTTTAAACTGAACAATCTACCTCAATAAATAATGTCTGTCTTGAGCTTTGTGCCCTATCGAAGAATTATCTATATGAGATTGAAATGACAACAGTAACTCTAAACCACACAAGAACTTTAAGGGGCAGAGAGTAAATTAATGGTGGTGAAACAAAATGGACAGGTAGTGAGAATGGTGACACAATGTGACAAATGTAAATATTATCAGTGAACAGTACATGTAAAAAACTGTTGAATGGGTGTATGTTTTCTTGTGTATATTTTTACCAAAAAAAAAAAAAAAAAGTAGTGTTAAAAAAAAGATATTCCTTGGCCCTGTACAAAAAACTCAACAGTACTCAACATGTTAAGAGATGTCAGTTTTCACTTGGGAGAAGGCTGTCAGCCCCCTGCCTTCCTCAGAGTGTGACCCCTGCTACTACCAGAAACCTGTGCATACATCCATCACCACTGCTCCTCTAAGGTAGTAGGTGAGAGCTTATAGTACACACTAGGTGACCAATTATAAGGACATCTGAGCTGATTCTATACAAGAATAGTGAATGGACTCCTAGGCACATATACCTGGTAACAGCTCTAGCCATCTGGTAACAGGACATTAGTGCTTCAAAGGCTACAATAAACAAATTAGCTCACTCTAGTAGCCTATCTGGATATGTCAAAACAAAACGAAGCAAGAAATGAGGACACAGTGAGCAAACGTAAAATAAATTAATACAATAACTTATAGATGGCTTGGAAACAACAGTCGATATCAAATCACATAAAGAAGTAGATCATGATTGTTCAACAAATTCCCAAAACAAGGAATCCCCCCGATAAAGATGTATACCTGGAATTACTAGATGTAGAATACAAAAGATTAATACACAGAACTCTTCAAGACTTCAGGAACGACATGAGGAATGAGATCAGGCAACACACAAAAAAAGCCAAGGAACACACCGATAAAGTAGTTGAAGAAATTAAAAAGATTATTCAAGAACACAATAAAAAAATTAATAAACTGCAAGAATCCACAGAGAGACAACAATCAGAAATTCAGAAGATTAACAATAAAATCACAGAATCACACAACTCAAAAAAAGAAGAACAGAACTGAGGAAGTAGAAGGCAGAATTAGTGAGATTGAAGATAAAACACTTGGCAACAATATATTTGAAGAAAAACCAGATAAAATAATTAAAAAAAAAAAATGAAGAAACCCTAAGAATCATGTGGGACTGACTCTACCAAGAAGAATAACTTGCAAGTGATTGGAATACCAGAACAGGGAGAGATAACAGAAAATATAGACAGAATTGTTGAAGATGTGCTGGCAGAAAACTTCCCTGACATCGTGAAAGATGAAAGGATATCTATCCAAGATGCTCACTGAACCCCATACAAGGTAGATCCCAAAAGAAAGTCACCAAGACATATTATAATCAAACTTGCCAAAACCAAAGATGAAGAGAAAATTTTAAGAGCAGCCAGGGATAAGCGAAAAGTCACCTACAAAGAAGAATCAATAAGAATACGTTCGGACTACTTGGCAGAAACCATGCAGGCAAGAAAGCAATGGGATGACATATACAAAGCACTGAAGGAGAAAAACTGCTAGCCAAGAATATATATATATATATATAAAATATATCCAGCAAAACTGTCTCTCAAATATGAAGGTGAAACTAAGACATTTACAGAGAAACAGAAGCTTAGGGAATTTGCAAAAACCAAACCAAAACTACAAGAAATACCAAAGGGAATTCTCTCGTTAGAAAATCAATAACATCAGATATCAACCCAACACTAGAAAAAAGGACAGGGCAAGCAGGTACCAACTCAGATAGGGAAATCACAAAAATAAATCAAGAGGAAAAAAATGCTCAAAACAGGGAATCGGTGATGTTATTATGTAAAAGATGACACCATTAAATCAATAAAAAAGGGACTAAATAAAGTAGGCAAAGATCTTCCATAAGGACAGGAAATCAAGGCAATATAGGAGATACAACTTAGTTTTAAACTTAGAAAAATAGGGGTAAATATTAAGGTAACCACAAAGAAGACTAACAATCCTACACTTCAAAAATAAAAATAAAAAAAAACAAAGACTCAGCAAAAACAAATTCAACTACAATGAAAAAGAGGAACACACAATTTACAAAGAAAAACCTCTCAGCACAAAAAAGTAAGTGGAAAGATGAAACTGTCAAGAACACACAAAAAAAGGCATCAAAATGACAGCACTAAACTCATACCTATCTATAATCACGCCAAATGTAGATGGACTAAATGCACCAATAAAGAGACAGAGAGATGCAGAATGGATAAAAAAACACAATCCATCTACATGCTGCCTATAAGAGACACGCCTTAGACTTAAAAACAGAAACAAACTAAAACTCAAAGGATGGACAAAATATATCAAGCAAACAACAATCAAAAAAGAGCAGGAGTAGCTATGATAATTTCTGGCAAAACAGACTTCAAACTTAAATCTACCACAAAGGATAAGGAAGGACACTATATAATGATTAAAGGACAATATAAAAGGAGGATATTACCATATTAAATATTTATGCACCCAACAACAGGGCTTTAAGATACATAAACTGTACCAGCACTGAAAAGTGAGATAGATAGCTCCACAATAATAGTAGACTTCAACACACCACTTTCAATGAAGGACAGAACATCCAGGAAGAAGCTCAATAAAGACACGGAAGAGCTAAATGCCACGAATAACCAACTTGACCTCAGAGACATATACAGAACACTCCACCCAACAGCATCCAAGTATACTTTCTTTTCCAATGCACATGGAACATTCTCTAGAATAGACCACATATTAGGCCATAAAGCAAGTCTTAACAGAATTCAAAACATCGAAATATTACAAAGCATCTTCTCTGACCATAAAGCCATAAAAATGGAAGTCAGTAACAGAAAAATCAGGAAAAGAAATCAAACACATGGAAACTGAGCAACACTCTGCTCAAAAACGATTGGATTATAGAACAAATTAAGGACAGAATAAAGAAATTCATAGAATCCAATGAGAATGAAAACGCTTCCTATCAGGACCTTTGGGACACAGCAAAAGCAGTGCTCAGAGGTCAATTTATATCAGTAAGTGCACACAGCCAAAAAGAAGGGCCAAAATCAAAGAATTATTCCTACAACTTGAACAAATAGAAAAAGAGCAACAACAACAACAACAAAGCCTCAGGCACCAGAAAAAAGCAAATAATAAAAATCAGAGCAGAATTAAACAAAATAGAAAACAGAAAATCAATTCAAAGAGTTAACAAGACCAAAAGCTGGTTCTTTGAAAAGACTAACAAAATCGATAAACCACTGGCCAGACTGACAAAAGAAAAACACGAGACAAAGCAAATAACCTGAATAAGAAATGAGATGGGCCATATCACAACAGACCCAAATGAAATTAAAAGAATCAGAGTACTATATGAAAAATTGTACTCTAACAAATTTGAAAACCTAGAGGAAATGGACAAATTTCTAGAAACACACTACCTACGTAAACTAACATAAACAGAGGCAGAACAACTAAATAGCCTATAACAAAAGAAGAGATTGAAAAAGCAATCAAAAAACTCCCAACAAAGAAAAGCCTGGCCCTGAGGGCTTCACTGGAGAATTCTATCAAACTTTCAGAGAAGAGTTAACACCACTACTACTAAAGGTATTTCAGAGCATAGAAAAGGATGGAATACTCCAAAGCTCATTCTATGAAGCTAGCATAACCCTGATACCAAAACCAGGTAAAGACTCCACAAAAAAAGAAAATTACAGACCAATACCCTTCATGAACTTAGACATAAAAATCCTCAACAAAATTCTAGGGAATAGAATTTAACAACATATCAAAACAATAATTCACCACAACCAAGTGGGGTTCATACTAGGTATGCTGGGACGGCTCAACATTAGAAAAATAATCAATGTAAGCCATCACATAAATAACACAAAAGAACCACATGATCTTATCAATTGATTTAGAAAAGGCATTTGACAAAGTCCAACACCCATTTATAATAAAAACTCTCAGCAAAATAGGAACAGAATGGAAGTTACTAAACATTATAAAGGGCGTTTATACAAAGCCAACAGCCAACATCATCCTAAATGGAGAGAGACTGAAAGCATTCCCCTTGAGAACAGGAACCAGACAAGGATGCCCTTTACCACTACTTTTATTCAACATTGGCTGGAGAGGCTAGCCAGAGCTATTAGGCTAGATAAAGAAATAAAGGGCATCCAAATTGGCAAAGAAGTAAAAGTATCTCTGTTTGCAGATGACATGATCTTATAAACAGAAAAACCTAAAGAATCCTCAAGAAAACTACTGAAACTAATAGAAAAGTTTAGCAGAATATCAGGATACAAGATAAACATACATAAATCAGTTGGATTCTTCTACACCAACAAAGAGAGCGACGAAGAGGAAATCACAAAATCAATACTATTTACAATAGCCCCTAAGACTTAGGAATAAATCTAACCACAGACGTAAAAGATCCATACAAATAAAACTGTAAGACACTACTACAAGAAACCAAAAGAGACCTACCTGAGTAGAAAAACATACCTTGCTTATGGACAGGAAGACTCAACATTGTAAAAATGTCTATTCTGCCCAAAGCGATCTATAGATACATTGCAATCCTGATCCAAATACCAGTGACATTTTTTAATGAGATGGAGAAACAAATCACCAACTCCATATGGAAGGGAAAGAGGCCCTGGATAAGTAAAGCATTACTGAAAAAGAACAAAGTGGGATGCCTTACACTACCTGATTTTAGAACCTATTATACCACCACGGTAGTCAAAACAGCCTGGTACTGGTATAACAACAAATACATAGACCAATGGAACAGAATTAAAAATCCAGACATAAATCCATCCACATAAGAGCAGCTGACATTTGACAAAGGCCTAAAGTCTTTTAAATGGGGAAAAGACAGTTTCTTTAACAAATGGCGCTGGCATAACTAGATATCCATCTGCAAAAAAAATGAAACAAGACCCATACTTCACACCATGCACAAAAACCAACTCAAAATGGATCAAAGACCTAAATATAAAATCTAAAATGATAAAGATCGTGGAAGAAAAAATAGGGACAAAGCTAGGAGCCCTAATACATGGCATAAACAGTACACGAAACATTACTAGAACTGTACAAATATACCAGAAGAGAAATCAGATAACTGGGAGCTCCTAAAAGTCAAACACCTAAGCTCATTCAAAGACTTCACCAAAAGAGTATAAAGATTATCTACAAATTGGGAAAAAGTTTTTCGCTATGACATCTCTGATCAGCGGGTGATCTCTAAAATCTACATGTTACTGCAAAAACTCAACAACAAAAAGACAACCCAATTAAAAAATGGGCACAGGATAGGAACAGGCACTTCCCTAAAGAAGACATTCAAGTCGCTAACAGATACATAAGGAAATGCTCACGACCACCAGCCATTAGAGAAATGCAAATCAAAACTATAATGAAATTCCATCTCAGTCCAACAAGGCTGGCACGAATCCAAAAAACACAAAAAAATAAATGTTGGAGAGGTTGTGGAGAGACTGGTAGGAATGTAAAATTGTACAACCACTTTGGAAATCGATCTGGCGCTTCCTTAAAAAGCTAGAAATAGGACTACCGTACGATCCAGCAATTCCACTTGTTGGAATATATCCTAGTGAAATAAGAGCTGTCAGATGAACAGATATATGCACACCCATGTTCATAGCAGCACTGTTTACAACAGCAAAAAGATGGAAGCAACCAAGGTGCCCATCAACGGATGAATGGATAAATTATGGTATATTCACACAATGGAATGCTATGCATTGATAAAGAACAACAATGAATCTGTGAAACATTTCATAACATGGATGAATCTGGAAGGCATTGTGCTGAGTGAAATTAGTCAGCTGAAAAAGGACAAATACTGTATGAGGCCGCTATTATAGGAACTCAAGAAACAGTTTAAACAGAGAAGAAAATACTCTTTTATGGTTATGCTGGGGGGGAGGGAGGGAAGGAGGGGGGATTCACTAATTAGATAGTAGACAAGAACTAATTTAGGGAAGGACAACACACAATACAGGAGAGGTCAGCTCAAATGGACTAAACCAAAAGCAAAGAAGTTTCCGGAATAAACTGAATGCTTCAAAGGCCAGCGTAGCAGGGGCAGGGGTTTGGGGACCATGGTTTCAGGGGACAACTAGGTCAACTGGCATAATAAAATCTATTAAGAAAACATTCTGCATCCCACTTTGGAGAGTGGCATCTGGAGTCTTAAATGCAAGCAAGCGGCCATCTAAGATGCATCAATTGGTCTCAACCCACATGGAGCAAAAGAGAACGAAGAACACGAAAGACACAAGGTAAGTATGAGCCCAAGAGTAAGAATGGGCCACATAAATCAGAGACCACATCAGCCTGAGACCAGAACTAGATGGTGCCCGGGTACAACCGATGACCGCCATGACAGTGAACACAACAGAGAATCCCTGAAGGAGCAGGAAAACAGTGGAATGCAGACCTCAAATTCTTGTAAAAGGACCAGACTTAATGGTCTGACAGAAACTGGAAGGTCCCCAGAGGTCATGGTCCCCAGACTTTCTGTTAGCCCAAGACAGGAACCATTCCCAAAGCCAACTCTTTAGACAGGGACTGGACTGGACTATAAAACTGAAAATGATATCAGTAAGGAGTACGCTTCTTGGATCAAGTAGACACATGAGACTATGTGCGCAGCTCCTGTCTGGAGGGGAGATATAAAGGCCGAGGGGGGCAGAAGCTGGCTGAATGGACATGGAAATACGGGGTGGAGAGAAGGAGCGTGCTGTCTCATTAGGGGGAGAGCAACCAGGCGTATATAGAAAGGTATACATAAGGTTTTCTATGAAAGACTGACTTGATTTATAAACTTACACTTAAAGCACAATAAAAAAAAAAATGTCAGTTTTCCCTAAATTAGTTTATGAATTTAATATAATCCTAATAAAAATATCAGCACACTTTTTTATGTCTGGAAGATGAATAGCAGTGGAAATGGTGGTTTAAGAACAGTAAAACTTTATTTACCATAAAACCTGATACACAATGAATAAACTGATGAATCAAAAGATAGCCTATACACAATGTATAGAGACCAAAGTTTATTAGTGGTTACCAGGGGCCGGAGGGCGGGGGGGAAGGGAGAGAGAGTTATTGTTTGGAAAGCATTGTTTGTTTATGGTGATGGAAAATTTGGCAATGGACATTGGTGATGGTTGCACAACATGGTTAATGTAACTGATGTCACTAAATTGTACACAGGAAAAATGTTAAACTGGCAAATGCTGTGTTACACATACTTTTAAAAAATAAAAAGGAGGGCCTATACATGCATTATCCTGAAATATGGAGATATGTAAACGACAGAAGAAAGCGGTTAAGAGTGGAGAGTAATTTGCTTTAGGAAAGGGATTGGAGAAGTGGAAAAGGATGAGACGAGAACTACTCACAATATTTCGTTATAAATCCTTTTTTTTACTATTTAACTTTTTAAATGATGTCTACTTTAAACTATGTTGATAAAACAAAATTTAGAAAATTATTTCAAAGAAATGAAAGCCAGCTAGCACTATATAAACTTATAATCTTTAATATATTGTTAGTCATTCAAAAATGTACAAATAAGACATTTTCAAAGGAAAAGGACAAAAAATCCTAGGAAAAAAGTTCCCCCCTTTTTGGAAGATCTTCACATTTCTTAACTCTGAAGAAGCATAAACATGCAAAATATCAAAGTTTTTAAAATAAATAAAGCAAATAATTACCAGCTGAGTGGACAGAAAGAATTCAGTAATTGTAATACTAGGAAGATTGTAGGTCTAACCTTACAAATTCATTAATGATCAGGAGACAGGGCAAATAACACCTTTAATTAAATTGCTCATTTAGCTATTTTGGAAAGTACAATTAACAGCAGTGAGAGAGTGTAGTAATACAAAAGGAAAGAGACAGATTAAAAACACTGGCCAAAAAACAACCAAACTAGAGAGTGTATGGAAGCCCGGGTAAAATTACAGGCTTACCACAACAAAAAAAGGATACCAGAGACTTATTTACCTCCAATTTTACTACACACTGTTGTCATATGAACAAATTTTGGACAACGCCAATGCTGAACAAGGGAGTATATATACGTATTTTTTGATATATTTAATACAATTTTTTTAATTATGACATTGATAATCCTAATTAAACACAGATTCATGAAGAGATTAAACCTTAAAAAAAAAAAAGTACTGTTGACTTAATTCGAGTAGTTTTGCATTCATAGTTTCACAGGTATGGAAACTCTATCAAAGATTCCTAATAATGAATTAAATTATCCTAAACACAATTAACTCTGTTATGCTGTTACGTACTATGCATTCTTCATGTAGCTATCTAGGATTATTCTGTTTGTTCTTTTGTCCCAGGCACCTGACCACTCAAAATAAAGTCTACTTTTCCCAACTCTCTCACAACAAGGTGTGGCTATATGACCGTTTCACCATTGGTATTTGAGCAAAAGTGGTATAGAACCTTCCAGAAAATATCCTTAAAGGGAACGGGAATGTGTTCTTCCCTTCCTCCTCTCTGTTGGTTGGAATGTGGATGAAATGGATGGAGCTCCAGTAGCTATCTTAGACCCTAAGGTAACTGCAGAAAAGAACAGAATCTATGCACAGTGGAGCAATAAGATCGAACCCTAGGTGGAGAATCATACCAGTCCTAGACTGTCCACCTCTGGAATTTCTGATACTGAGAAAAATAAACTTCTTTCATGTTTAAGCCTCTATTATTTGGGAATTTCTGCTACTTACAACCAAACTTAATCCTAATTAATACAGCCTCTATACCAGTATATAAGGAGCCCCAGTGGAGCAACAGTTAAGCACTGGGCTGTTAACCAAAAGGTTGGTGGTTTGAACTCACCCAGCGTCTCTACAGGAGAAAAGAACTGGCAGTCCGCTCCTGTAAAGATTAAGGCCTAGGAAACCCTAATGGGGCAGTTCTATTCTGTGATATAGGGTTACTATGAGTTGAAATTGACTGGACACCATCTAACACCAATAACAACATAAAAAAAAAAAAAAGCCAAACCCAGTGCCGTCGAGTCGATTCCGACTCATAACATACCAGTATATATACCTTGTTTTCTTTCTCTCTAAACAATCTCCCTCTGCTCCTTCACCAGATTTATAAAATACTGATAATAAAAGGCAAGAGTAATGAAAACTATAAATAAAAAAAAAAAAATGAAGCATTTCACTTTCATCAGAACCGACTTACAACAGAGTCCTCAGAACAGAACCCCATCGTAAGTCGGGGACTACCTGTACCTGTACTTATTGAGCTCTTAATACTTGGCCAGGCATCGTTCTAAGTCTAAGAGCTAATCCTAACAACAATCTATAAAGTAGTATTATCATCATTCTCATTTTACAAATGAGGAAACTGAGACCCAGACAAGTTAAATAATTTGCTCAAGATACACATCCAATAGAACTGAAGAGAGAATTCAAACCTAGGCTCTACAGAACCCACCCTTTTCACCAGTGTGCCAAAAACCAAAAGCCCATTGCTGTCAAGTCGATTCCGACTCACAGTAGCTGGCACCTCATTCCAAAGATGTTATCACAGCTTAAGATTTTTTAATGTTCTCAGCAACCGGGATATTAATTTAAATATCTTCCATGGTAATAAACTTTATGCCTTTGCAGATGAATTTTTAGAAACTGCCAAATATCACTTAGAAACAAGTACAATAAATAAGATGGGTGATCAAGCAAGATAATACTCTTTTGGGGACAAAGACTATGAACATCAAGTAATGAGACTGGTTTTCCTGTATGGCTCTAATTGCTTCTGACCCAGAACCCAATGCTCTCGAGTCGATTAATTGCTTCTGAAGGCAGTTCCAAAAGAGAAATTCCAAAGAATATTTATTTGCTAAAATAAGTAAATGTGTGGCCTCTCCAAAAGATTACTTTAAAAGTGATAACACTGATTTAGATCAGTAAATTCTATATTTTTTAAGCACCATATTTTTTAAACTACTACTTAAATTGTCCAATACTAAAACTTAACATATTGCAAACTGAAATTCCTTATCTTTCTCTGTAAATCTGAGATCCTTTCCCAGTGTCACTATCAATGACACCACAACATACGTGATATGTGAGGCTCAAATCTCTGAGGTTTCCTAACTCTTCCGGCTCATCTAATGCCACATCTTACTATTCTTCCTCCACAACAGCTATTATGTTTTCTATTTCCGCATTACTCCATGACTGGACTATTGAAATACTCTCCAGCTACTTACTTCCTAATTGAGGTTACCCTTCACAGAAAACTGCCAGGACAATCTTTCTAAACAGTTTTCATCATATGATTCCCACAGAAGTACCATCACCTATTGGATCAAATCTAAGTTCTTCAGCCTAACCTTAAAGACTTAATAAATCATTGGTTCTCAGACTAGAAGAGTCAACATGCCTAAAAGGTCAGCAGAAATCTAAATATATTAAGAGAAATGGTCACCACAGGGTTTGAAATAGTTACTTGGAATGGTAGCAGAGAATTACCAATCACATAAACAAATCAAGACTATTTATTTTGAAGTTATCTCTAAGAGTACCAGTCCCTGGAAAAGGACATCATGTTTAGTAAAGGGTCAGTAAAAAAAAAAGGAAGACCCTTAAGGAGATGAACTGACACAGTGGCTGCAACAATGGGCTCAAGCGTAACAACAATTGTTTAAGGATGGCACTGGACCATGCAGTATTTCCTTCTATTGCACACAGGGTCGCTATGAGTCAGAACTGACTTGACAGCACCTAATAATAACAATATATGAGTACCTACTATATATGTAAGACACCTTCCAAGATGGAAATATGATGTGAACAAGCTCAAATTAGCCTATGTGGACAGACCACATGTACCATGATGTGCTCAGTGCGAACAGCCAACATTAACTACCACACAGGTGGTGAACAAGCTTATAGATTCTAGCTCTCAGCCATCAAATCTCCATCAGCTTTTAAGTCTTCCCAGCTAAGACTCAACCAAGCCATCTCCACAGTGCCCTGTCTGAATTCCCACAGAATGCATAAGCATAATAAAATGGTTGTTTTATAGCACTAAGTTCTACAGTGGCTTGCTATGCAACAAAATCTAATCAGAAAAGCACCCTCTCCTATTTAAGTAGCTTCACATTAAACACACACAAGGTTTTCTCAAGTTTAACCAAGGTTCCATTTGCCAATGTGCAACTGGGTTGATTTGCTTAAATAAGGCAGTTTTGACTTAGAGAACTTAACAATCTCAAATATATTCTGGGTACCAACTATATGTAAGACACTTTGCTATGCGCCAAAGACACAAATATGAATAGCACGTAGCCTATGGTTATGAAGTTTACAGTCTAGGGAGAGAGAAAATAAAAACATATGCACAATTAGTTAGTAAAAGTGTTTAAGTGCCAAAATGGGAATACAACGAACATAAACACTGAGAGGGGCAGTCAGACATAAGGGAGGTCAGAAACACCGAGAGTGACAATCGGACAGCGAAAAGTCGCAGTTAGAAAAAAAAAGATAATCAGAGATGTAGAGAGGACAGCGGTCATGAACTGTCAGCCACTTCCTATTCCAGAAATTCACACCATCACATTAACAGGTTAAGCTGCGTTATCTGGAAACCTCACAGCATTAGACACCAGAACTGCTGTCTTCAACAGTGCTTCTCTGCTTCCTTTTATCCTTTAGTCCCAAACCAGCCATGTTTGGCATAAAAAAAAAGACAGATACAGGAGGAACAATTATTAATAAAACTGAAGAGTGAATCTGAAGAATGGAACAGTATATAGAAGGCTAGCATGACAATGAGAAATGGCCACCACAGTCTGGGAGCAACTGGTCAACGTTTTATGGAGGGCGAAGAAAATTTTCTCCAAATTCAGGCTTAGTGCTGCTGAGCAACACCCTATAACTTTTCTTCTATCTAATGCTCTGACAACTGGAATTTCTCTGTAATTCAATAAGCTCTTAGGAGTTATCCAGACTTCATCCATCCTGCTGGGCTCATTAATGGAGAACTCTAAACGTTTTCCCAACTAGCTAAGAGCACACTTCCTAGTGGGTGGCACAGCAGAATAGGATCCTCTTTCAAAACATGAATACCCTAGTTCCATTTCTTCTCACTTCTCCTATAGTGGAAAGTCTGTGACAAATAAAATTCAACAACAAAAAGGAAAGTCTAAATTACAGTTTAGGATGGTGGTTGTCAAAGATCACCCTATAGGTCACCAGTTTTATACACAGTGAAAAGGTTAGTCTTATATTTATCATTAAAAATCTCTACCTTTATTTCAGACACTAGTTCATTTACTTCTGCTATGTCTACCTAATGAGTGCCAAATCAAAAATACACATCTTTTCATTCATCCTGGTGAGATCTTTTGTGACTAGTTAGTTGATGGAGCTAATGAGGACAGGGTCACAGATTCAAACTCCATGTTGGCCAATTAGCTTTGCTGTGTTTCAGGGTTTCATGGTCACAGTCACCAACCTTAACCTTGGCTAACAAAGAAACATGCTGATCATGTGAACCATTGGGGCATACAGATGAATCACCAAAATCATCCATGACTAATGAGAAAAATAATTTCTTAAATTTTAATAGTTAAAAGAAAAAAAAATCGTTGTCGAGTTGATTTCAACTCTAAGTGACCCTGTAGGATAGAGTAAAGCTGCTCCACTGGGTTTCCAAGGAGCAGCTGGTGGATCCAAACTACTGAACTTTTGATTAGCAGCCAAGCTCTTAACCACTGCGCCACCAGGGCTCCAAATAAACCTGTTGCTGTCCAAATAGTAACACCTATTTCTTCCTAAACCTGGCTAGTATGTGCCTAGTTCAAATAGTCTCTAATCTTTTCAGCTATGCAATGCAGGGCTAGTATTACTACCCCTGTTTTACAAATGATGAGAAAATGAATTAAGAACGATTATATGAACCAAAGTCACAAAACTAGTAAGAAGCCTGGGTTCAACCCTTGAGCTACCTGACTACAAAGCTTGAGATATTTCCACAATACATTATGGCCACTCTAAACCGTGCCTAAGTGCCACAGGACCATCAGCAAAATGTTACTATTCGCACTATTCAACACAGTCATTACTAACTCAACATCCACTATGCATGCACACTCAGATGCTATAGCTGAGAATGAGTCTACCATTCAAAAACTTCTTTTAAGTAAAAAATAAATAAATAAATAAAAAACAGTCAAGGAACAAAAGTGCTTAAAACATAAAGGAAGAAATAATAAATTTCAAGCACACAAAGTGTGCTTAATGGAAGTGACTATTTCTTTAGCTTTGCATTTAAGTCTGTTGCGAAAAAATAGTTCTCTTGATGATTCTTACACTGGAGGTAAGAAAGGAACTGGCAAACACAGCCAGAGGATACTACACTGAAAGAGAAGAGTCAAAGAAACACTTCTTAAACATCTGAATCTGCAGACATCTGGTAGTCAACATGACACGTGAAGCAACAAAAAATACACATTTCGATTCTTAATCCTAAGACTCTGCCTTGACCAACCAATCATTCTTCTCTACTAGGCTCTCCTCCCTGATTGCTCTAAACTCTCGTTTCTTGTAGATTCACACACACCAATGCAACCAGTCACTAAGAGTTTCCACCTTGAAAAATGAGGGTCACCAAGTCTCCCTGGCCCTATTCACTAGGTTGAAATTTAGCACTAAATCCAACTGTCTAACTTTATTTTAAAAAAGAAGAGAAAATGGACAAAAATGCCTTCCCTCAATAAAACTCTATCCTAGTAAGTATCTGAGCCATAAAGATGATAATTGTTCAGCTACAAGCTACAACGTACAGACAAAGAGCAGCATTGTTACTACAGGTTATGAATGAAGCACCAGTCCAATTTCAACTAGGTACAAAGCAGCATTTGGAATCTCTAGAAAAATAAAAACACAGCACATCCCAACAACAACATTTTCACAACAGCATTTTGGGAACCTCTAAAAGTGAAAAACAGCATAATATAATCTTTATATAAATTGCAATTGCTAAAAAGCAAAACAAAACCTGCAAACTGAGAACTTCTAAGTGTTTTACCGACAGCTACTCGCTGTTATTTTTTAAAGTACGTATGTGAGTTAAGGATAACCATCCTCACTTTACAAACAAATGGAATCTCAGGGAAACACTACCTAAATTTATTATCATCGCAATCATCATCACCTTAGTCATCAGTAACAATAGCAGCAATAATGAGCGTTTACTAGCACCAAACATTACTAAGCACTTTATCTTCACATTTAATCCTTACAGACAACTTGTGAGGCAATTGCTTTATCTCCATTTTAGAGATTAGTAAACAGGCTCAGAGAAGTCAACTAATTTGTCCAAAGTCACACAGCTAGTTGCAGCACCAGAATTTGAACTCCGGTTTGTTGGTCTGTGCACTCAACTAATATACTGTATCACTCTCTTCTTTGTGTTCTTTTGAACCATATTGAAGTGTTTTTCAACCAATGATTTCAGAATAAATACAGGCAAAGATTACCCAATTACCCATAAAACTTTGATTGCAAAATCCCCATTCTCTATCAGGGGAAAAACAAGACACAGAGCCATCTGCTTAACAGACTTAGAGATTAAGTGCCAGAAAAGGACACCAGACTAGAACACTGGCTATTTATACTCTAAATTCTAAGTATGAAGAAACAGACTCCTAGGCATATAAAAAAAAAAAAGGATAAATGAAAATAACCCCAATATTTCAGCTAGTATGCATAAAAGATTAGTGGGATTGTGTTAGAGCTAGAGCTAGGTTTAACACATTTGAGTAGTATCTGAAAAGGGGGAAAAAATACACAGGAACTGCTGGAGAAAGGGTTATTACTTAAGCCCCATATTTAAGGAATTTTAAGTGCCTTCTGAGATATGTGTAATGCAGTGTAGAACTGAAGGTTACAACTGAGCAAGGGTGGTAGACAGGTGTGTGTACTGCGTGAGCGGAGCTCAAACTTTGATGAAGTTTAAATTCAGATGAAGTTTGAAATCGGTTCCACAGGTGGTAGTGCTCTAATGTCACCTCTTCACTAAGAACCTGATATAAAAACGTGTGTGCAGCTCTTACTAGTTTCCAATGACACTTTCCCCCTATTTATTAACTCATTTGATTTTCGTAAAGACATGAACGTAGTCCCACAACACTGGAAGGCAGGCAGAGCAAAAAACTATTATCCTCACGTTTCAGTAAACAGACAAAAAGATCACACGGCAGGTGGCCGACCCGAGATTCCTCACAGGACATCAGACTGCAGATCCTGGACTCATCCCCTACACAACTCTGAGACAAAGCTTTATTGATAGGAAAACTTTAATAATCAAGACTTGGGGTTTTCGGAACGCCGCCCAAGGAAATCAGGAAGTATATCCTCCCTACAGACTGTTCATTACGAGCCCATAGCCCCGGGCTCCGGGCAGCGGAGCGGATTCATTAGCTAGGCTCGCGGCCCGGAAATGGCAGCAGCCCCGGGGTCATATTGGGGCTCAGGCCCCGTGTTCCTGAGGGGGTCGGTCATGGTCCTCCTTCAGTACCTGTTGATACTCCAGAAAGGAGCGTCCCTCTGACAGAAACTATTCGGGACGAGATCCCAAAGTGGGGACGCTGCCGCCGGGGGAGCAAAAGGGTCCCAGGAGGGTCCCCCAAGGCACAGGGGCGGTCGGGGTCGAAGGGCAGGAGTTCCCCAGTAACCTCCGCCCCAGGCGGAGGCCCACCCCGCGCGTCACGTGAGGAAGAAAAACAGCAATAACGAGCAAAGGGAGAAAGGAAATGTCGACCCCAGCCGTAAGAGTAGAAGTGGAAGCGACGACCCACAGCTTAGGGTGCTGAGGGAAGGAGAGAAGGGAACGTGGGGCTGGTCGTTACCCGGGACGCCGTCGCTCTCCGCTTCCGCCGACTCCTCGAAGCTTTGCTCTTCCGCTCGCGCCGCCGGGGCGCGCGCCAGGCCTCAGCCCCGCCCCCTTGAGCCGCGAGGCCTGCTGGAGGTTGTAGTCTCCGCGACGGCGGGGCCTGCGGAAGGCGTCCCGGTTACGTGGGGGGACGGTCTAGTAACACGGCGGGGATGGTAGGGTGTTTGCGATCTTGCGGTCTCTTCCCTTCGACACTATCTCAGCTAAAAAGCGCTCAAATTCCTCGCATGCCACTCAGTCAAAACATCTCTCATCTTTAAAGGCAATTTTCTTGAAAAAGGTAATCTACGCTCGCTATCTCCACTTTGCACCCTGTGTTAACTCCTTCACCTTCTGTGCTGCGCTTCTGCCCCCTTCACTCACCTAAAAATGTCCTTGATAAGGACATCAGTGTCCTTGTTGCCAAAGTCATTGGGGGATATATTCAGTCTCATCTAACCAGTGGCGTCACAAGTAGGGCGGTGGAGTGTAGGTTGCATCCAAGTGACACCAAAATGACTATGAAATATTTGTGCAGTGTTTCTGTAGAAATTTATTATTTTTTATAAAAATGTGCCTGTAGTTAGTTATAACAACCAAAAAAGTTTTCCTAAGTCCAGCTTACATGTATCAACACCCTCAAGGCTAAAACTCTATGCTAATTTCTTTTTGAAACTTGGAATGCGCTAGGGTCAGAGCTGTCATTACCCAAATGACTTGGAATCACGTGGTTTCATCTGTGCTGGCTAAAAGCACACACACACAAAAACCAAACCCATTGCCCTGTAATTGATTCCGACTCATAGCGACCCTATAGGACAGAGTAGAACTGCCCCAGAGGGTTTCCAAGAATCACCCGGTGGATTTGAACTGCTGACCTTTTGGTTAGCAGTCAAACTCTTAGTACAATGCCATCAGGGTTTTTGTTGCTTGCAGTGTTTTTATAGTCACCAATTTTGTGAAATTTTCTGCTGTTTTAGCTACAATAGTGTAATTAGCATGGGGGGGTGACACCATGAGTTACCACCAACCTTAGTGTCACCACTGCATTTAGCTTAAGCTGTAGGCCACATTTGATGCGGCTGGGCACTCCTTATACCTTATTGTCAGTAATGCTATCCAGGTTTTCCTTTTTTCTCTCAAGTTATTCTGCTCCATCTCCCTCGTTTATTTATTTTTTTCCCTAACCCACCTCTTAAATATTGGTGTTCTCCAGAGTTCTTGGACTTTGGGGGGAACTCCAGCCCCTTCTGTTCTGAGCTCATTGTTTGTATTTCCAACTTCCTAAGAGACCTCTCCTCATCCATGTCCTACAGGTGTCTCCAGTATGGCACACTTCAACCTGGATTCTTCCTCTCCCACTTCCGCAACCATCTGTGTCCAGTCACCAGATCTTGTAGATTGTATCTCGGAGCACCTCTTGAATTTGTTCTCTTATCTTCACACCCACTGCCAGTGATTTAACCAGACCTGCACCATTTCTTACCTGGCTTACTGCATCAGCTTCCTTACTGGTTTCAGCACCTCTGTTCAGTCCTCCCTACTGCCCTCAGGTCCATTTATGCAAACAGTAAGTGTAATCATGTCACCCAAACCAAAAACCAAACCGACTGCTGTTGAGTTGATTCTGACTCATAGCAACACTACAGGAAAGAGCAGAACTTGCCCCATAGGGTTTCCAAGGCTGTAAATCTTTATGGAAGCAGACTGCTACATCTTTCTCCTGGGGAGTGGTTGGTGGTTTCAAACTGTCGACCTTTTGGTTAGCAGCTGAGCACTTTAACCACTGCGCCTCCAGGGCCCCTTAATCATGTCACACTTCTGATAAAGTCCTTTGAAGGCTCCATTTGATTGAGTTTGGGAAGAGGAATGGAGATGAATTCCTCCAGTATCTTTTACAAAATATTCACACCTGCCCCACTAGTTTTCCTCCCATCCCATATTGTTGTTGGGTGGTTCAGAGAAGGGAAATTTATATCAGATCTTAATTGTGGGGTTGGTGGGCACAGACATTTTTTAAAGTTGCCAAGATGATTCAGTTATTTAAGAGAATGTATTTTGTTGCCTACTATCTATCAGGCATTGTGCTGGGTACTGAGAAAATAATAGTAAATAAAATAGTTCCTATCCTGTGGAGTTTACATTCTCTTAGATGAGACAGATATTTATCAAATGATGGCTGTAAAAATGGCTTGGGGGCAGTATTTGACCTCCTCTAACTTCACAAGGGGGAGAGAAAATCAAGATCAACAGCCCAAGGCTGATTCTTATGAGGCGGAGATCAGACATGCCTCCTCGCTCCGCCACCTGTACCAATTCTGATACCAACTATCCCTTCCATGGCACTCTCTGCTTCCCTGCTGGGTTCCATAATTAATTGCAATGGCCACATAGAACTAACAGACAATACTCAGGATTATGGGGTTTATTAGGGAAGTAACAGTTACAATTGAGGCTCAGCAACACTCAAGATAGAGTTCTTCCATCAGGACAGCCTTTTCCCAGCTGTGCTTGCAGGCACACCTCTCCCTGGCCCTTGACCTCTACCCAAAGGCACATGGCTTTCCCTCTCTATGGGCTGGGAAGCCAACTGCACTTTCTCCTGCTGGTCTATCCTGTCACGGCTCCTCTTTGTATTCAGGGTTACAGCTCTCTCTCTCTCTCTTTCCTGGTTCCAGGAGCTTCCCAGCACAGGGATCCTGGGTCCAAAGGAAGGAGACTTCCTACTCCTGGCTCTTCTTCCTTGATAGTGGTAGGATCCCCTCTCTCCCACCTCTGGGGTGGCAAAACTGACCAGTCCCTTTTGTGGGCCACAATTACCCTATCACACAGTCCTACCCAGTCACTTGAGCAGGAGTTACAAAACCATTGCTAGAAATGCCACACAAAAGTGATCCATTGAACCACAATCTCATATCAAAAAGTAACAAAAAACAGTTACCAGCTGTGATAAGAATTATACAGGACCCCCAGACACCCTGGTAACTTAGAACTGAAGCCACTCCCAAAGTCCACCTTTCAGCCAGGTCTATAAAACCAACAATAACACACGTGAGAAACATGCTTCTTAGTTCAATCAAGTATACAAGACCAAACGGGCAACACCTGCCTAAAAACAATGACAAGAAGGCAAGAAGGGCCAGGAAAACAGGACGAATGGACACAGAGAATCCAGGGTAGGAGGGGAAAGGGGGAAGAGTGTTGACATATTGTGGGGATTGGAACAAATGTCACAAAACAATTTGTTTATACATTTTTTTTTAATTATATTTGAGATGAAGGTTTACAAGACAAACTAGCTTCTTCTTAAACAATTATACACATATTGTTTTGTAACTTGGGTTACCAACCCCACCACATGTCAACACTCTCCCTTTTTGGCCTTGGGTTCTTTATTACCAGCTTTCCTGTCCCTTCCTGACTTCTCATCCTTGCCCCTGGACTGGTGTACCCATTTAGTCTCGTTTTGTTTTATGGGCCTAATCTTTAGCTGAAGGGTGAACTTCAGGAGTGACTTCATTACTGAGTTAAAAGGGTGTCTGTGGGCTATATGTTTATACATTTTTTAATGAAAAACCAGTTTGCACTGTAAACCTTCACCTAAAACACAATAAAATTAAAAAAAAAAAAAAAAAAGTTCTGTAGGAAAAGTTATTCATCTCCTTCCCCCTGCCACCTGCCCCTGCCCAGGTTGGGAATCACTTCAGGCTCCTCAGTCTATCAAACAAAGTCTGTTAGGAGCTAATCTCCTCCCACACCCTCTCATAAAACCAAACCAAACCAACTGCCATCGAGTCGATCCTGACTTATAGCAACCCTATAGGACAGAGTAGAACTGTCCCATGGAGTTTCCAAGGAGTGCCTGGCGGATTCGAACTGCCGACTTCTTCTTGGTTAGCACCAGGGTTTACGAGACTGCTGTATTGTACCTTTATCTCCCACCTTTGCATAAGTCGTCCCTCTATTTGGAAAGCCTTCCCCTTTTCCCCTTTTCCTTTGACTAACTTATATCTGGTCTAATGCTCTCTAGAACCCAAAGCCAACCTGGTGGAATCCCAGCCACTATTGGGCTGAGTCACGTGATAACCTCTAGACAACCAGAAGTAAGCCAAGTAGAGGAGCCAGGATCCATTCGAATGCAGGCTACAAGAGTGGGACTATGGTAACCAGTTTGGAGGTATAGGGCCTGGACCAACATACCTGTCCCTCAAAATGCAGATCTAGTAACACCTCCTCCAGGAAGCCCTTGCTGAGCCTCCCAGGATGAACCAGCACCCACCTCCTAGGTACTCATTGCACCTGTGCTAACCTTTCTTCCAGGAATATGCTGGAACCAGCTCATACCAGCTTTGAAGAGGCAGCTGTTAAGTATTCAGGAAATTTGCAATCCATATTTAAACTGTTGCTAGTTTAACACCACGGAAACCAGCAAATGATAAATCAGGGCTTTTGGGGGGGGCAGTTTGCCAGCACACCATTGCCTCTGTCACACCACCCACCTCTACACTGCATTGTGGTATCAGCCTCCCACTAGACAAACTCCTTTTTTAACAACTTCATTTAGCAAAGAATTATTGATACTCCTGTATGCCAGGGACTGAAGGGGTATACGGTGGAAAACAAACAAGCATGGTCCCCCCTGTGATGGAATTTACAATCTAACAAATAAGACAGAAAATAAACAAAGAACTCTATCCTTACTAGTTGAGCTGAGCTGCTGTGCAACAGAACACCCTGGCAATGAATGGTGGCAGAGAGAGAATCTTACACTACTTTAATAGGTGGTCTAGGAGGGCCTGTGTGAGGAGGCGACTTTTCCATTGAGCCCTGAAGAATAAGCATGAACCAGTAAAAGGAAGAACCAGGAGAGAATATGGCAGCCAAAGAGAACAATCTGCACAAAGAAAGAGCTGAGCTATTTGAGGGACAGAATCGTCGGTTTTGCTAGGATGGAGAGAATGTGGGTCAAGTGACCCAGAGGACATGATGAAGTAATCACAGCCAGGTATGCACAACACAACTGGAGGCCATGGTGAAGACCCTGGATTCAATTATAGCTGTGGAAGCGCTTAAACAAGGATGATGCTACCTGAGTCACATTTTTTACAAAATAATATTTTGTAGTGTTTTCGCTGAAGGTTTACACACTAGGTTCCCATCCAACAATTTCTACGTAAATTGTTCAGTGACATTGGTTACATTTTTCACAATGCATGAGCATGCACATTATTTCCCTTCTGGTTGTTACATTTCCATTAATCTAGTTGCCCTGCCCCCTTACACTCTCATCTTTGTTTTAAAGTAACTGTTGACCATTCAGTCTCATGTAAGGAGCCCTGGTGGTGCAGTGGTTAAAGCAATCAACTGCTAACTGAAAGGTTGGTGGTTTGAAACCACCAGCAGCTCCCTGGGAGAAAGAAGTGGCTGTTCGCTTCTGTAGAGATTTACATGCTTGGGAATCCTATGGGGTCACTATGAGTCAGAATCGACTAGATGGCACTGGATTTTTGGTAGCATATAGGTGATTTTTTTTTTTTTAAAGGAGCAAGCATAGTACCTTTGGTGATATTCATTACTTTGTGAGCCAATCTGTTATTTAACTACAAGGTGACCTCAGGGGTTAGTTTTGGTTCAAGGTTTGAAGAGTATCTCAGGGCAATAGTCTCGGAGAGTCCACTAATCTCAAACAGTCCTGATTCACATTTTAATACAATTACTCTTGCTTTTATATGGAAGACTAGAATAGAAGAGGGAGCCCATTTGTTGAGTAGCCTAGATGAGAAATAATGGTGGCTTGAACCAAAGTGCTGGCAGTGGGAACATAAAGAAGTAGAGAATTTGACATATATGTTATAGGTGGAGTTAACAGGACTTGCTGATAGATTGGCTATGGGGGAGGATGGGTGGTGAAGGAAAGAGAGGAGTCACGGGCAGAGATTGTTGATATTCATCTCCATATCCCCAGCTCCTAGAACAGGGCATGGCACGTAGTAGGTGTTCAATAACTGTGTTGAAATAATTTATCTGCATATCTGTGGCCATTCTGTATGCCACATCACTGTCACATTGCTTAATGCAGAGCCTCTACTAGTCCATATCCACCACCTGTGTGTCGGTTTGTCATACTTTGGTGGCTTGTGTGTCGCTATGGTGCTGGGAGCTATGCCACTGATATTTCAGATACCAGAAGGGTCACCCTTGGTGGACAGATATCTGTGGAGTTTCCAGACTCACACAGACTAGGAAGAAAGGTCCGGTGATGCACTTCTGAAAATTACCGTGAAAACCTTAGGGACCACAACAGAGTACTCTATGATTAGTGCTGGAAGATGAACCCTCTAGGAACTGGTCCCCTTTGATTCTCTAACACACGGGGCTGCCATGAGTCAGAGCCCAGATAGTTGTCGTTAGGTGCCATCAAGTCAATTTCGACTCTTAGAAACCCCGTGTGACAGATAGAACTGCCCTATAATATTTTCTAGGCTTTTGTAATCTTTATGGGAGCAGATCTCCAGGTCTTTCTTCCACAGAGCTGATGGGTTGGTTTGAATTGCCAGCCTTTCGATTAGCAGCTGAGCACTTAACCACTTGCATCACCAGGGATCTTTTGTCCATACAGTACCTTTGTGCAAATTAGAAAAAGGTGCTCCTTCCTCCAGGCCTACTCCACCCATTACCAGGATTGATGAGTGGAGCGTGGACCAGGTTCCAGCCCCCACTTACTCCCTCAGCTGGCGCACTTGTGCAGTGCACAGTCTGCATAACCACACACGGCAGCTCTGGCTTTAACATCCCTGGGAGATGGTTTTGTGGCATTATGCCCAGTATTCATGGGGAGAATTTGAGGTCCAAAGGAAGGAAACTGCTTGTCTGGGGTCACCAGAGCTGCTGCTGTGACTGAGATTCAAACCTTTGCCCTCTGAATCCCTGTGGGCTCTTTAGCCTTGGAGCCACATTGTCTCTCCCAAATCACTCAGCCCATCAATAAAAAGCTAAATTCAAAATGGTGACTTTGCTTCCTTGAGTTTCTCATTTGTCCCGGTTACTATTGTTAGAATATTTCACATTTGCATAGTATCCAATATGTGCTTGGTGCCTTAAAAAATACAATAAAGGAACATGAAACCAAAGGACCTTGATTTTTTTTTAAACTGAATAAATAAGGAACGGCTGGTTTAAAGGGCCCTTAGCTCTTAGACACAAATGAGCTCTAAGCTATATATTAGTTTAAGATAATACTGTAAGCAATATAAAAAAAAAAAAATTGCTCAGGGGCAAGCCATTTTTTCCTTTATATCCAAAACCAGAAGAAGGAGGGGATATTAGAGCAGCTGGCTTCAGAAATGAAAACTAGGAAACAGTGGGGTAGGGAGGAGAACATAGGCAAGAGAAGGAAACGCCCTGGAGAAGGAAAAGTGTTCTCCCTTTAATAAATATTAGTTAACATTTAACAAGAGCTCAACATATCCAGGAGCTGTGCTAAGCCCTTTACATGCCTGCTTAGTCAATCCTCACACAGCTCTACCAGGTAAAAAAAAAAAAAAAGTAGAATCTCTTATTTCCATCATTTTACATTTGAGTAAGCTGAGGCACAGAGAGGTCAAGTAACAAGCCCAAGGCTATACAGAAATTAAATGGCAAACCTGAGTTTTGAACCAAGGCCGACTGGCTCCAGAGTCTGAGCTCTCAACTACTGTATTGTACCAACTCTAATATAGATGTTCCTGGTGCCAGGTCCCCTGTTTCAACAGTGTGACCCCTCGGAGTCCTGAGATAACTAAAATGAGGGTATTTTCAGATTCTTAGGGATTCCGTGTTGCCTGTCTGCTTAGTAACAGGACCCGATCATCCCCAGACTAACTCCAAAACAGACAGTTTGAACAAGGTATAGAAGAGAAAAGAGGGCTACGTGAGGTTATATAAAAGTCCCTAAGCCTGCTGAGGGACATTTCACAATCCCCCCTGAGTTTCAGTGTTCTCCTAATACAATATCGTAATTACCCATATGGTAGGAAAGGGAAAGGAGAAAATGTTATCAGGAGAGAGAACCTAAACCAGCCTGTCCCTTGGAAATGCCGGCCTTGGTTCCTCCCTCCTACCTTGAGAATTCTTTCCTTTTGCGGCCCATACGCATAGAAGGATCCAGATTTTACTGGGTTTGTGGGAACTTGGATTCTTCCTTCACGACCAGCATCAGTAAATGCTACTGTCCAGAACTGCATGGGCCTTAGGTATCAACTGGAAGAAAGACTTTTTAGGACACCAGGAGGGCAGGGTATCAACAGATAGCTCCTGTCGTTAGCAATGACTCCAGACTCCAAAGCCTGAAAGCCCAGAAAATTCTCCCAACTGTAATTGAAGCCACCTTAAAAAGGAGATGGCAGCAATTGTTGTTTTGGCTGGATCTCTGGGCCATAAGTTCATAGCACCTGATGTTATCATCCAACTCTGAGGTGCACCAGCACTCCCATCCCACCCACACCCGTACTTACAGTCCTCAGGGCTCCTTTTCCTGCGTCTAGGCTATTCTATCCACCTCTTGACCTTGAGGCTGATATGGCTAAACTATCCAATGCCACAATGTCCACTTGGAGAGAAGGACTTGGTGATCTTATGTGCACATTCATCCTGACTGCATCATCTGAGAACAACCTCACTCCTTAGAAGCTGTAACCGAGAAACAGACCGGTAACTTCCGCTGCTTAGGATCTCACAGCTCAGCTCCCGCTGAGCCAGTAACATATTTAGAGCTGGACTTTTTAGTTCCAACATGGCTTCACCCATGACCGGATATGTGTGTGTGTGTGTGTGTGTGTGTGTGTGTGTGTGTGTGTGTGTGTGTAAATCAGTCTCGGTTTAATTATGAAGAAGGGACTTGCTTCTTACAAAGTTGGGTCCAATTAATTTACCTTTTTGAATTGGTGTTTACCACTTTTTAATTTTGGGGGGGGGTAGTGCTTAACAGAAACTTATTCTCTCACTGTTCTGGAGGCCATAAGTCTTAAATCAACACTCTTAAGGCTCTAGGGGAGAATCCTTCCTTGCCTCTTCTAGCTTCTAGTAGCTCCTAATATTCTCTGGTTGTGACAGCATAACTCCCCTCTCTGCCACTGCCTTTGCATGACCTATGCCCTGATTCTGACATCCTCCACACCTGCCCCAGGATGCAGTGCAGCAAGCCACACCTCTCACCCCAAGGTGCAGCAGCGGCCTCTAGCATGACTTAGAGGAAGTGCTGAGCACGAGCAGGAGCCAAAAGGCAAGGTGGTATATGTAAGGGAACAAACTTGAGACTAGGACCCCGAAAATGTCTGCTATTATAAAGCATGTAAACTTAGCTGATTCATCTGTAAAATGCAGACCCACCAATACTACCTACTTCACTGAGTAGTCATGAGAATTAAGTCATATAACGGAAGGGAAATGGTTTGGTAAACTATAAGGGGCTAACAAGGAAAAGGGGGGAGGGGGTTCTGCTTGGATACAAATTTTATGACGATTTGCTCATAAAGGGCAGATATGAGTTGGGAGCAAATGGATTTTTTAAACTGCAACACTAATTCTTTTATCCCCTTGGAGAGTGGTAGAAGCAAAGAGTGACCCCTCTTCCAAGTTTCCTTCCCAGCACACACTCCTTGGTCCCAGACACTTCCCCATGGCCCCTCTTGCCCCTGTATTTATAAAGTCTTTTTCCCTATCAACAGCACCTAGAACAGTGCCTTGCATGTAGTAGGAACTTGCTAAATATTTCTTAAATAATCGGCCTTTCTACGCAACAACAAAATACCAAGATGAGAATTTGGCCGGCCATGCCACAGTGAGTTACGCTCTCAGGGACATACTAGAATTTGTAATCCAATCCCTCATCCAAGGTGACAAGCCCCCAGATTAACCCACTTAACTCCAAAAAACAAGAAGCACAACTCCAGGCAGACAGAGCTCCTTGCTGCTCTCCAAGTGTGCCACATTCTCTCACACTTCCCTTCCTTTGCTCATGCTGGCCCCTCTGCCTGGAATGCCCTTTGTCTCCTTCCTCCATCTCCATCAGGTCCAACTCATGTCACCTCCACAAAACTTCCCCAATTTCCCTCGGCTGACAAGTCACTCCTGACTCCTCCCACCCATCAGCTTATAATACTCCCCACCAAATCATAATTATTTATGTGGGTCTCTACCCCACCAGAGCAAGTGACACTAGGATCATGTCCTATCCATCACTAAGCACAATAAATGGCACAAAAGCCCCCAATTTGTTTCTTGCATGAGCTGTTTCTCTCTCTGCCCTTTTAGGCAGGGCTAAGAATGGGGAGCAAAGGGAAAAATAGAGTATAAATTAGTTTATACTCTCGTTCCTCAAGAATAGTTTTACAAAAAGGCCCACCACCTAATTCCTTTACCTCCAGAAATAATCTTGCAAAGCATGCAACAATGTGCCTGGGACTAGGCAGAACCTCACAAAGAGTAAATTGGCTTGACCTGGTCCCTCTAACTACCACTAGGCTGGTTCGTAGTAGTTAATGATCTCCGAAGCTGAATAGCTTGGGTTTAAATTCTAGCTCTACAAATTACTAGCTGTGCAACTTTAAGAAAGCTACTTCATCTTTCTGTGCCTCAGTTTTCTGATTCATAAAATGAGGACAATAATGGTAGTGACATTGTGGAAGGTAGGTAAGGGTGGCAAGAATTAACCGATGCCACCTATGTAAAGTGGCCGGCTTCTGGCACTTAGTAAGTGCTCCGTAAATGGTATTTGGTTTGTAAGCAATCCAATTTCTAGGATAACAACCTATTCTATTTAAACCTTCAGAAGGTTAGATTTGTTCCAGGGCCATCCTGGGCAGGGAGGGGGATGTTGAAGCCACTCTGGAGCTCTGTCTGGAGGCTCAGGCAACTGGTGGTGATGTTGACCTTTGGTTCTAATCTGGATCCGTCGCTCACCAGGCATGGCCCTAGCCTAAGTAGCTTATCTTCCAGAAGCCGTATGTCCCCAGTAGGGCTAGCAGTACTGAGCTGTCTCACAAGGGGGTGCCGAAAAGATCAATTTGTGTTAGCAAAGTGCTTTGGAAATGTAACATGCTAAATATTAATGGGTCTCTCTGAGTGTCGGGAAATGAGCAATCTGAACTCTGCTCAGGGCAAGCCGAAGGTGGGGAGAGCAATTCTGGGCAGCACGATTGCCACATCCTTGGTCTAATTGGGAGGTGGTTCTTAGGAAGGGAGTGAGTGCAGCAGGCATCTGGGGGCTGGGCAGGGCTGCAGGATGGCTGTTCTGGAAGGAAGGATGTTCTGAGGAAGCATCTAATCCACAAATAGACAGAAACCTGGAGTGGGTTTTGGGCAAGCCCAGAAAAGTCCTCAGGCTTTCTTTGCCACAAGCAAACACAAGCTCACTGCTTGCTATACTTTATCTTTCATTCGTCAATTCCTGAGAGGATAGCGCTGTGAGGACCTGTCTACCATCTGAGTCCTTGTTCCCTTCTCAACCACCTAAGCCCCGTGGGTAGGGTGATAAGTATATATATATATATATATATATATATATATATATATATATATATATATATATATATATATATATACATACACATTTTTAACCTTAGCTAGAACTTTCAATTCAAAGTCTTTAATGTGGCCAGACATCAGAGACTCTGTGCTTGTTTCTCTAAGTCCATATAGTAGGCAGCATCAGTGTTCTGCTCACATCCTCTCAGCACCATTGTTTCCGTGCACACCCATGGCTTTCTATTGCCTGTAGCTATGGGTCGAGGTAGGCCAAAAGCAGGGAGTTGATGGACAGATATTCCAGACTCCTTACCCTCAGATGGAGCAACACTGAGGCAGCTTCTACGGTATCTCCCAGAGGTCCCCAGTGAGACTGAGCCCCAGTTGCCCATAGCAGTAACCTGCTCATTAATGGATTCTGTGCTGGTTTCCTTTCCTTTCCTTTCCTGTCCTACCCTGTCCTTTCCTGTCTCATCTTCTCATTTCTCTACTGGTACTTTCTGCAATCACTTCCTGGGTCACCCAACCAAAAACATTGCCCTTATTTCATTGTTTGAGAGCTGTCTGTTTGTGCCTCTCTTTTCCACTAGACATGAGCTACTGAAGGAAGGAGACTGTGTCTAATTTATCTTTTTATCCTCCGTGTTTTTCATTGTGCCTGGAACATAAGTGCTCACTATTTGTTGAACAAATGAGTCAAGCATGAGGCCAAAGAATGATGTTAATAATAATATCTGGCACTTACGGAGCTCTTATGTAACATTTCCCTCTCCATTCTCAAAATCAACCCAGAAACAATGCATTCTGTCCCAGGGCTTAGAAGGAAAACAAATATCTGCAATAACTGAACTTTCCAGCTGTGGCCCAAACTCACTGGCACACTCTGGCAGCTAGCTCTCATGAAAGTCTGGCTGCTCCCTAGAGCCCTGCTGTCTCCCACAGCTCTGGCCTCGGGGAATTCATCACTTCAGGGAGGACAGCCACCTCTGCAATATATAACAGCAAATGCTCCTTTCTCCTTGCGCCAGCTCCTCGGGCCTTTTCTCTTTTTCTTTTCTTCACTTAAAAAAAAAAAAAAAATTGGCTGGCTATTTTTCATGAATTTTCTGCAGTGTTGCCTTTCTTCGTGACTTTTTTATTTTCTCTGTGCTAAAAGAAAGGGATGAGCATGGATCTGTAAGAATCATGTCCAAAAAGCTGAAGCCAGAGAATAAGCCAATGCTCCAGGAAAAGCTAAAAGCAACCAAAGGGACTCAATAGCTATGGTTGGAGAGAACGTCAAGAAAAGGCTAAGCCCGCTGTTTGTGGAATGCGTGTGTGACAGGCATGAGGAGGCCAAACTATTCCACATCTGGTTTTCTCTCACCGTCCCCGGTCTTCACAATGGTGTTTAAACTAGAAATTGTTTGATAATCCATACAAGTATGCACAGAATTCCAGAAAAAATGCACCTAAGCAATTTACGGGGAAGTCACATTATACAAATTCAACTATCAGCATTTGGGAAAAGACAGAGAGAAAGAGAATGAGTGAGCAATTATAATTTAAATAGTCTAGCACATTCTGCCTGCCCTTCTACTCATGGAGCATACACCTCAGAATGAACATGGGATGGGAGATAATAAAATAATTGCTAACATTGATTGAAATACTTTCTATGTGCCAGGTGCTATTCTAAGGACCTCATATACATTAACACACTTGATCTTCGGTACAACCCTACAAGGCACATCCTATTATTTTCTCACTTTACAGATGAAGAAAGTGATACACAGAGAGGTTAACTCACTTGTTTGTAGTCATATAGCAAGTAAGTAAGTGGCGGATTCAGGATTTGAAATGAGACAGCCTGACTCTGGCACCCATGCTCAAAACCATTTCTCTATCCCAAGGGATATGAAATTGCTGTTTTCCCAGTTAGTCTCTGTCTCCAAACACTTCTAACAGCAAAAGCATCTAATCAGTCTGAGTGATTTGGATACAACTCAGATTACCAGTTAATACTGCTACTATTCAAATTTACATATCAATCAAGCCAAACATGAAGAAATTCAAGATTTTTACCAACTTCTGCAGTCTGAAATTGATCAAATATGCGACCAGGTTGCATTGATAATTACTGGTGATTAGAATGTAAAAGCTGGAAACAAAGAAGAAGAATCAGTTGGAAAATACGGTCTTGGTGATAGAAAAGATGCTGGACATTGCATGAGAGAATTTTAAAGACCAACAACTTTTTTATTGCACATATCTTTTTTCAACAACAGAAACGGTGACTATACACCTGGACCTCACCAGATGGAATACACAGGAATCAAATCGACTACATCTGTGGAAAGAAACAATGGAAAAGCTCAATAGCATCAGTCAGAACAAGGCCAGGGGGCACCTGAGGAACAGACCATCAACTGCTCATATGAAAGTTCAAGTCGGAACTGAACAAATTTAGAACAAGTCCACGAGAGCCAAAGTACAACCCTGAGTATATGCCACCTGAATTTAGAGACCATCTCAAGAGTAGATTTGATGCATTGAAAACTAATGACCGAAGACTTAGATGAGTTGTGGAATGATATCAAAGGCATCATACATGAAGAAAGGAAGAGGTCATTAAAAAAGACAAGAAAGAAAGATAAGACCAAAATGGGTGTCAGAAGAGTCTCTGAAACTTGCTTTTGAACGTTGAGTAGCTAAATCAAATGGAAGAAATGATGAAGTAAAAGAGCTGAACAGAAGACTTCTAAGGGCAGCTCGAGAAGACAAAATATTGTAATGACACGTGCAAAGATGTAGAGTTAGAAAACAAAAACAGAAGATCACACTTGTCATTTCTCAAGCTGAAAGAACTAAGGAAAAAATTCAAGCCTTGCGTTGCAATATTGAAGGATTCTAAGGGGAAAATATTAAACGATGCAGGAAGCATACAGAGTCACTATACTAAAAAGAACTGGTTGACGTTCAACCATTTCAAGACGTAGCATATGATCAAGAACCGACGGTACTAAAGGAAGAGGTCAAAGCTGCACTGAGGGCACTGGCAAAAAAGAAAGCCTCCAGGAATTGATAGAATACCAACTGAGATGTTTCAACACACAGATGCAGCACTGGAAGTGCTCACCTGTCTATGCCAAGACATTTGGAATACAGCTACCTAGCCAACCAACTGGAAGAGATCCATATTTATGACTATTCCCAAGAAAGGTGATCCAATCGAATGTGGAAATTATCAAACAATATCATTAACATCACACGCAAGTAAAATTTTGCTGAAGATCATTAAAAAATGGCTGCAGCAGCGTATTGAAGAGAGCTGCCAAAAATTCAAGCTGGGTTCAGAAAAGGGTGCGGAACCAGGATATCATAGCTGATGTCAGATGGATCCTGGCTGAAAGCAGAGAATATCAGAAAGATGTTTGCCTGTATTTTATTGACTGTGCAAAGGCATTCAACAATGTGGATCATAACAAATTATGGATAACCTTGCGAAGAATGGGAATTCCAGAACACTTAATTGTGCTCATGAGGAACCTTTACATAGATCAAGAGGCAGTTGTTCGGACAGAACAAGGGGATACTGATTGGTTTAAAGTCAGGAAAGGTGTGCGTCATGGTTGTATTCTTTCACCATACCTATTCAATCTGTATGCTGAGCAAATAATCCAAGAAACTGGACTATATGAAGAAGAACATGGCATCAGGAATGGAGGAAAACCTGCTTTATGCAGATGACACAACCTTACCTCCTGAAAGAAAAGAGGATTTGAAACAGTGATGAAAATCAAAGACCACAGCCTTCAGTATGGATTACACCTCAACATAAAGAAATCAAAATTCCTCACAGCTGGACCAATAAGCAACATTATGGTAAACAAAATTGAAGTTGTCAAGGTTCTCATTTTACTCGGATCCACAATCAACAACCGTGGAAGTAAATGAAATCAAATGACTCATTGCATTTGCCAAATCTGCTGCAAAAGACCTCTTTAAAGTGTTAAAAAGCAAAGACATCACCTTGAAGACTAAAGAGCACCTGACCCAAGCCATGGTATTTTCAATTTCCTCATATGCACGTGAAAGCTTAGTAATGAATAAGGAAGACCAAAGAAGAATTGACACCTTCAAATTGTGGTATTGGCGAAGAGTATTGAATATACCATGAACTGCCAAAAGATTGAACAAACCTGCCTTGGAAGAAGTACAGCCAGAATGCTCCTCAGGAAGCTAGGATGACGAGACTACATCTCACATACTTTGGAGATGTTATCAGGGGGAATCAGTCCCTTGAGAAGGACATCATGCTTGGTAGATGGTCAGCGAAAAAGAGGAAGACCTCAATGAGATGGATTGATACAGTGGCTGCAACAATGAGTTCAAGCATAACAACAATTGTGAGGACGGAGAAGGACCAGGCAGTGTTTCATTCTGTTGTATATGGGGTCTCTACGAGTCGGCAGTTTGAACCCACCAACCACTCCATGGGAGAACAATGTGGCAGTCTGCTTTGTAAAGATTTACAGCACCTGAGAACAACAACAACAGGTTACCTGAATAAATATTTTGGAGTGAATGGATGAATTAATCTTCTTGATAACCTACTCTCAAAATTTAACTGCAGTTGATATTAAATTCAGTTGACTTGTCAGTAGTTTCTAGAAACAACTCCAATCTCTTTGAAAATCAGCCCAAGCAGTTTCTCATTCTGGGTATTTCCTACTTTCCATGTTTCTCGCAGATTTTGACTGTGGCTCTGAGATCACGTAGTCTGCAAGTTTTCTGAGCAGTCTGGGAAGTTTCCCACCTTGTGTTAGGTACCTAGACAAATTGCATGCACAGAGGATTCACATCTAGCAGGAAGGTTACATTCTCAAGTCAGCATAAACAGGTACAAGTGACATATAGTTGGGATTTCCCTTACATTCCTACTGTCACAACAGATCTCTGATGGTTTAGTCATGCACCTGAGGAATTGATGTGTTTGCGTGGGGAAGTCTGCAGTATGAAACATATGGTTATATTGAGGATCGAATTTGTTAATGTATACAAAGTCCTTAGAACAGCACCTGGCATGTCATGAGCTGGGCACCGTTCTTGCCATCAGGAGACAGTAGTGAGTAAAACTGTCAAATTCCATACCTTCAAAGAGCTTATATTCTACTAGGAGACAGATTTAAACTATAAATACAATTATGGGTAGTAATAAATGTTATTAATAAAATAAGGCATAGTAAGGACATAGCAAGTGATGAGTACATGGTGGTGGGGTCTTAGGTCTTTCTGCACAGCTGACAATTAAGCAGTGACCTGACTGATGTGAGGCCCAAAGGAGGAAGGTTCCCAGGAGAGAAAGCCCAATGTAAAAGCTCTAAGATAGGAACAACCTTGGAAGGTTCAAGGACAGCAAGAATGCCAGTGTGACCATAATGGAAAAGTTCAGGAGCTCACATTGTCAGTGAGATGTGGCCAGATGCTGGATCTTGCAAGATCTTACTGGCCACTAAGGACCGTGGGTTCAGTTCCAAGTGTGAAGGGAAGTCCTGGAGGGTTTTAAGCGGGAGAGTAATGAGAGCCGATTTGGTTTTTCAGGAGATAACTCTGGCTGCTGGATAGACACAGGAATAAGCCATCTCTGTTCTCTTCATTGGAAGTAGCTATCTTTCCCTCTGAAGTCCCTAAAGGTTGTGCAAAATAGTTAAGCGCTCAACTACTAGCTGAAAGGATGGTGGCTTGAACCTTACAACAACAACAACAAAAAGGCACCTCAGAAGACAGGGCTGGTGATCTTCTTCCAAAAGCTCGCAGCCTTGAAAGCTCTATGGAGTGCAGTTTTACTCTATACACATGGGGTGCCAAGAGGTGGAATCAGCGATGCCAAACAACAACCACCTTTTTCTCTGTAATTCCAAAATTTTTTGCCCATGTCTCTATTGTAGCATTTATTTTACTGTTTTCTGTGTTGCTCCTACCAGAGGGTAAGTTCCTTGGGGACAAAATCTGAGCTTATTTGTCCTTGCCCCTCCACCTTGATTACCCCTACGGAGCACACATGTCTACCCGAATGCACACACCCACACTCACACAATGCCTAGAAGAGCGCTCAGTCACTTTTTGAAGGATGAATAATGTTACAACAAGGCAAGCTTCAACTGAAAAGGAGGAACTTTTGAACAGAGGGACCAAAAAATAGAATGCCCTGCCTTCAAAAATTCAAAGGGCTCCATTGTAGAACATACTCAAGACTCCCCATCTTTTGCAAGGGATGTTGTAAGCCTGGTGATTTAATCATCAGATGGGCGATTGTCCATTTTAAGGATCTTTGTAATCCTGAGCTTTTATAATTGTTAGAATAGTTTTTAAGTCAAGGAAAATAACAGGACTTAGTTCATAAAAAAGTGTGCATGATCCAACCCCAAACAAATCATGGGCACACTCAAGACATTCTCCCTGCCTAGAAATCCCTTGATGCTCCTTGTCAAATTGGCAAACTTCTTTTCACCTTTCAAGACTTCAGCTTAAATGTCCCTTTTTGCTGGATTGTACTCTAAATTAGGAAGATCACAGATGAAATACTGGGTGCATTCTGGGCATTACAATTTAAGGGTAAAATAGACAAAATGGGGCACGACCACAGGAGGTTAACCAGGGAGTGAGGGGTCTGAGCAATGGCCAGAAGCACTTAGGAGGTTTCCTCTGGAAAAAGAAAGACCAAGGTGGGAGGGTGAGGATGTGGAAGGCACAACAGCCATCTTCAGATATTGGAAGGTTGTCATATGGAATAACACAATGCCGTCAAGTCGATTCCAACTCATGGCAACCCCATGTGTTACAAAGCAGACTGCTCCACAGGGTTTTCTTGGCTGCAATCTTTATGGAGGCAGATTGCCAAGTCTTTCTTCCATGGTGGCACAGGGTAGGTTTGAACCACCAACCTTCAGGTTAGTCGTCAAGGAAAAACTTATTATGTGCTGTCCAGAAAGCAGGAGTGGAGCCCTGGTGGCGCAGTGGTTAAGAGCTCAGCTGCTAACCATTAAGTTGGCAGTTGGAATCCACCAGCCACTACTTGGGAATTTTATGACTTCTGCTCTGTCCTATAGGGTCTTGATGGGTTGACATCGACTCCATGGCAATGGGTTTGGCTTTTTTGGTTTAGAGGCACTGTGAAAGTAAAGTCTTTGGATTCTACGTCCAAAAGGTCATAGGTATAAAAACTGGGCCAAATGTCGGCAGTTCGAATCCACCAGTCGCTCCTTAGAAACACTATGGGGGCGGTTCTACTCTGCCCTATTGTTGTTGTTGTTAGGTGCCATTAAGTCGGTTCTGACTCATAGAGACCCTACCCACAACAGAATGAAACACTGCCCGGCCCTGAGCCATTCTTACAATCGTTGTTATGCTTGAGCTCATTGCTGCAGCCACTGTGTCAATCCACCTCCTTGAGGGTCTTCCTCTTTTCCGCTGACCCTGTACTTTGCCAAGCATGATGTCCTTCTCCAGGGACTGATCCCTCCTGACAACATGTCCAAAGTATGGAAGATGCAGTCTCACCATCCTTGCCTCTAAGGAACATTCTGGCTGTACTTCCTCTAAGACAGATTTGTTTGTTCTTTTGACAGTCCATGCTATATTCAATATTCGCCAATACCACAATTCGAAGGCATCAACTCTTCTTCCATCTTCCTTATTCATTGTCCAGCTTTCACATGCATATGATGCAATTGAAAATACCATGGCTTGGGTCAGGAGCACCTTAGTCTTCAAGGTGAAGTCTTTGCTCTTCAACATTTAAAGGGGTCCTTTGCAGCAGATTTACCCAATGCAATGCATCTTTTGATTTCTTCGCTGCTGCTTCCATGACTGTTGATTGTGGATCCAAGTAAAAAGAAATCCTTGACAACTTCAATCTTTCCTTCGTTTATCATGATGTTGCTCATTGGTCCAGTTGTGAGGATTTTTGTTTTCTTCTTATTGAGGTGCAATCCATACTGAAGGCTATGGTCATTGATCTTCATTAGTAATTGCTTCAAGTCCTCTTCACTTTCAGCAAGTAAGGTTGTGTCACCTGCATAACACAGGTTGTTAACGAGTCTTCCTCCAATCCTGATGGCCCATTCTTCTTCATATAGTCCAGCTTCTTGGATTATTTGCTCAGCATACAGATTAAATAGGTATGGTGAAAGAATGCAACCCTGACGCACACCTTTCCTGACTTTAAACCAGTCAGTATCCCCTTGTTCTGTATGAACAACTGCCTCTTGATCTATGTAAAGGTTCCTCATGAGCACAATTAAGTGTTCTGGAATTCTTATTCTTTGCAATGTTACCTGTAATTTGTTCTGATCCACACAGTCAAATGTCTTTGCATAGTCAGTAAAACACAGGTAAACATCCTTCTGGTATTCTCTGCTTTCAGCCAGGAGCCACCTGACATCAGCAATGATAATTTTGGTTCCACATCCTCTTCTGAAACCGGCCTGAATTTCTGGCAGTTCCCTGTCGATATACTGCTGCAGCCATTTTTGAATGATCTTCAGCAAAAGTTTGCATGTGTGTGATATTAATGATATTGTTTTATAATTTCCACATTCGGTTGGGTCACATTTCTCGGGAAAAGGCATAAATATGGATCTCTTCCAGTCAGTTGCCATATTTCTTGGCATAGACGAGTGAGCACCTCCAGTGCTGCATCTGTTTGTTGAAACATCTCAATTGATATTCCATCAATTCCTGGAGCCTTGTTTTTTGCCAATGCCTTCAGAGCAGCTTGGACTTCTTCCCTCAATACCATCGGTTCCTGATCACATGTCACCTCTTGAAATGGTTGAACATCGGCTGTCCTATAGGGTCACTGTAAGTCGGAATTGACTTGATGGAAACAGGTTTTTGTTTTTTTGGTTCAGAAGGTAGGTGTAGGACCAATGGGAAGAAATTATAAGGAGGCAGATACCTGTCCTGCTTAAGAAAGAGCTTCTCAGTACCTAGCCCAGGACCTTTCCTGTGGGAGGAACATAATGTGTTTTAATTGAATTGGAGGGTTAACAATTAGCAGCTATTCAACAATGAAATAGGCTCACAAAGCCTGTAGTGTGGCTCTCCAGAAAGCCAAAGAAGGGAATCCTACTGGAAAGATGTTAGATTGGATCAGATCAGGCAAGGCAAAAAGCCTTCACACAGCGCCAACCACATGTGTTTGGTAGTGGCTGCCTGAAACAGTGGTGAGAAGAATTTTGAGATTGCGTCTATGCGCTGCAGGCAAGAGTATGGATATCAGTGAGCAATGTTTGCTCTGGGTAGAGGAGTGGGGAATGGCAGGAAGAATGCCAGTCCCAATATCTCAGTACTCTTTCAACACTTCAATTGTACATTCCTCTGTTGCTATGTGCTTGAATATTGGGCCATCTGTGGCCCAGGTACCATTGCTGGTATGAAATTCAATGGGGTGTCTTCCAGTCCCTTCAGTGGGTACACACTGTTGTATTCTGCAAAATCTATGTGGAACCTCCATCCATGGGCCCCCTGGCTTTCAGATCTATCTGCTCAGAACTCTGGGGCAGCTGGCATTGATTCTGTTTCCTTGGAAGGAACAGTATTGATCTACTGCACCATGATAACTGCTCCTGGGTCGCCTAGTTTCAACAAGCAATTCCCTTGTCTTTGGCAGCCACTTCAAAGTCCCCTACATACTCTACTTCTATTTGGTTCAGCTTCTAGCTGAAAGTCTACTTATGTTGGGTGCTACTGGGCAGCCCTCAATTCAATCAGTGTAACCGTCCTTTTCCGTATTATAACATAGTACCAAACACCTACCTCTGTGCCAGGAACAGAGCGGGCACTCGGGATGAGGCGACTCCTCACCTCAGTGGTGTAGACAACAGGTAAACAGATGAATTATCAAGTCCAATATAGGAAATACTGTCAAAGAAAAGCAGACTGGGGTCTGGGTTATGGCAGAGGAGGAGGCGGAGCTCTGCTGGGCTGTGGGGTGGGGGCGGTGCTTTGATAGAAGGCTCAGCAGAGGAGGTGGGTCTTGAAGAATGAGCAAAGATCTCTCCTTTAGTAATTAGTACTTGTTATGGTTTGGAAACCACCTCTAATGACCTGACAAGAGTTCCAAAGATTGGTCAACTAAGTGTGAAATCAAGGCCTGTGCTAGACAAATTGTAAGGTAGATAACAGTTTGGCATTTCCCTTCCTTCTGGAGCCTTTCCCTCAGACAGGGATGCTTCCTCAGGCCAGGGAAACCTTCCTTCCTCTAACTCTGCCCTATCCCAAATGAGGGCACCCTGAGTCCTTGTGCTGCTCCTTCTAACTCAGGACACATACACTCAGGGTGCTTGGATCCAACCTCGTCTGAATTATGCTGAACTCCAGTTAACACACAGGCTCCCCACCATCAAAACCCACCTCCCCAACGTGCTATTTCCTGGAACCTTACACAAGCTTGAAGGGGACTAGCTTACATGACTTTTCCTCTGAGAGTCTCTGATTCTATGATCTCTACCGGGGAGGCCAGTTCATCCAACAGACTTAAAAAGCTAAATGGGTGATAATGGGATAAAGTGATACTCCTCCCACTGTAACAGGAACCTTCAGGAAACCATTACCTGAAGTGAAGGGTCCCATTTAATACAGAGAACTTTAGGAATTGTGGCACCCCATGTAGTAAGGGGTTTTTGAGCCCTCATTGGACTGGGAGCTCTGTGAGAGGGAGTCCATGTCTGTCTTGGCTCTGCTTTTAGCCCCAACACTCAGCACTGGAACTGGGATATAAGAGACACTCAAAATGTTTTTTGTATTCCAATAACTGAATGAATGCTAAATGAATGAGTAAATGAAGTGGGGTCTTTTAAAAAGCATGAAGTAGGCAGTTTTAAGCAAAGAGCATCTTAAGGGAAATGACATGGTTTTATCGGCTTGTCCACTGGACATGTTGGGGGAAAACTGTTGTTGTTGTTGTTAGGTGCCGTAGACTCAATTTCAACTCATAGAGACCCCTTGTAACAGAGTAGAACTGCTCCATAGAGTTTTCTAGGCTGTAATCTTTAAGGGAGCAGATCAGGGGAAAACTACCTCAACCAACCACTGTGTCCTTTTCCATTGGCCACAGGGGTGGGCATGTGACTGAGGCCGAGCCAGCTATAGTACTACATCCCTTTGAACTCAACGACTGATTCAGATTTAGGCATGAGGCCGAAGCAGGGTCAATCAGAATCCCTCCATGAGATTGGCACAGGGACACAAAGGTAGTAAGGGTCTCTCTCTGTTTTGGTTCACAAGCCAGCAGCCATCCTTCCCAGCAACTGGGGAGATCCTGCCTGAGAAGGAAGCTACACAGAGGGAGGCAGGGCCCAAGATGGAGAAAAAGAGACAGGATCTCGACTTCAGTATTTTAACCCCTAGAGCAGCTGCGCTTAAAGCAAGAGCCGCCCTAAAACTTCCTAATTATGTGAGTCAATAAACTCTTTTTCTTCTTCTTCTTAAGCTTGTTCGAATTGGGTTTATAGACTTTGCAACAAAGAATCCTGACTAATATAGTCTGTTCATTGCAGTCTGAGCGTTTTCCATATGTGTTTCACCTTCTGACATTGACTACTTTTAAGAGTTCACAAAATGTATTCTGCACATCTTTGTATGCAGTGCACCAAGGCACAGCATAAAAATCTGGGAAGAGAATTAGAAAAGCCAGTGTTTGTCCTTAAGGGACATTCTAATGGAGGTGAGGGGTTGGGGGAAGGGAAGAATTCCATTTAACCTTCATTTTTAAGTTATCTGCTATGTGCCAGATGTTTTCACAAGTAATTGCAGTTAATCATCACCAACCCTGAAAGGAAGGTATTATTATGTCTACTTTATAAGTAACATGATGGTTCAGAGAGGTTAAACAACTTGCCTGAGACCACCCAGCTACTGAGACAGAACAAAGCTTCAAACTCAGGCCTCTAACTCCAAGGTCAGTGTCTTTGCCCCAGCACCATCCTGCTCTGCTGGACAGGAGACAAGACAAGCCCATGAATATGATAAAGGAATTTGTTCACTGATCCATTCAGCAAACACTTATTCATATGCATCTGCTATTCACTAATACCTGTGGAAATACTCCTTAAACGGGTACATATGACAAAAATGTAAAATATTGTCAACATGTGCAAGGCACCATGCTAGGCGCTGGAGAAGGATGTGAGACACAGACGAATAAAAGAGCCTTTTTCCTCAGGGTATAGAGTAGACCTAGAAATATTACATGGCAAAGTATGATTAATGATATAAGAGAGGTTCAAAATGCTGTGAGAGTTCTGAGCAGGAAATGTTCCCAGCTGATTGAGGAGGCCAGGAAGAATACATGGGGGAAAAAAAGTATATTAGGTAAGTGCAGATGAGCATACCATTAACCATGTGTTCACCCAGGTGTTGATGGGATTTTGGAAGTAATGGGAAAAAAATAAGAAGAAGGAATAAAGGAGGGGAGGGAGGGAGGAGGAAGAAAGAAAGGAAGGGAGAGAAAGGAGATAGGGAAGAGAGGGAGAGAGGAAAAGAAAGAGGTAGGGATAAAAAAAAAGAGGCCAGCAAGCAGGATAGTCCAGGGGCTTTGGACCATAGAATAGGGGTTCTCTAACCTTTTTTCCAAAGACCGTTAGGGCAAAGTACTAACTCTGAATCACTAAGTCATCCATTCTATTTTTCACTGCTAAATAGTTCAAGGAAACCCTGGTGGTATAGCGGTTAAGTGCTATGACTGCTAACCAAAAGGTTAGCAGTTTGAATCCACCAGGCACTCCTTGGAAATTCTATGGAGCAGTTCTACTCTGTCCTACAGGGTTGCTATGAGTTGGAATCGAAGCAACGGGTTTGGTTTTTTAAATAGTTCAAATTGTCACTTAATTCGATAACTTCCACATCTTAGAACAGAAAGAAACATTGTAATTACAAGGTTCTAGAGGTTTTTAAACTTGAGTGGGAATAAAAATCACCTGGGGAGCCTGATCGAATGCAGACTCCCAGGCCCCACTCCCAAAGATTCTTCTTTCACTAGCAGTGGCTTAAGTCCCGGGAATCTGCAATTTTCTAAGCCACTCAGGTGAATCTTAGATAAGGATTCTGAGCACCACAGTTTGAGAAATAGTGCAGACTAGCTCTATTGTTTCACAGGTGAAGAAGCAACAGAGTCCCAGAGAGGCTAAGAGACATGTTCAAAGTCACTCAGCTATTTAGTGAAAATCCAGGCCCAGAACTCAGGTCTATGAACTCTTTCTTAGTCCTTTGCTTTTTTCCCACTAACCTAAATAGTAGCTATACAGCTCAGAAATTACCCTAAATATTGCTATTGCAGGAAGTTAGATCAGCCTTCCAGCTTCCAGGAGCCTCCATCTGGCCCATATTCTGAGAACCACAGCTCTGAGTCATGCCAGGATACAACATTTCAAAGCTAGCTTCTCCCAGATTCCAGTGTTAACCTGCACATACCACACACACACACACACACACACACACATACACACACACACAAACCCAGTGCCATCGAGTCGCTTCTGACTCATAGCGACCCTATAGGACAGAGTAGAACTGCCCCACAGAGTTTCCAAGGAGTGCCTGGAGGATTCAAACTGCCGATCCTTTGGTTAGCAGCCGTAGCACTTAACCACTACGCTACCAGAGTTCCTGGGAGCTTGCACAGAGTTAGCGCTAAACCAATATTTGTTGACTTGATAAATTCCCAGCTGGTGTTTTAAAAAGACAAATAAATAAAAGAGGTTCTAGTGTGTCTGCAGGTAAAAGAGTAAGACTCCTTAAGGACCTCCTTAGGGCATCTTTTCTTTATAAGTTCCATCCAGGCTAATTTAATGAGTATTTATTGAATACCTACTATTTGCAAGGCTCTGTGCTCTGTGCTTAACAAACCAAACCCACTGCCCTCTAGTCGATTCTAAATCATAATGACCCCATAGGGTTTCCAAGGCTGTAAGTCTCCACGGTTTTTTTTTTTTTTAAGTCTCCACGGTAGCAGACTGCCACATCTTTCTCTGTGCTTAGAAGATGCAAAGATAAAAGTCAGCTTTTCTATTCTGATGAGTGATACGAGATTGAGATGTTGGAGGGGTTCAAAAAAGGGAAATACTTATCTAAATGGGAACTCAGTGGGTACTTTATGGAGGTGGTTTTTGAGGTGGGTCTTAAAGGATGGGTGGAATTTCAATAGGTGAAACGTGAAGGGAAGATGGGGTCCATTTCACTGACAGTAAGGTGTGGAAATATCAAGAAATAGTAAATAGTCAGGAGCCCTGGTGGCACAACTGTTAAGTACTCAGCTGCTAAGCGAAAGGTTGACAGTTTCCCCTTAGGAGAAACACCTCGTGATGTGATTTCATAAAGATTATAACCCAGAAAACCCTATGGGGCAGCTCTGCTCTATGTCATGAGGTTGCTGTGAGTTGTAATTGACTCAACAGCACCCAGGGATGACAACAACAATAAATAGTCTAGTTTGGTTGTAGTTTGACCACCAAAGAGAGAGTAATGGGATTATGAGAGTGGAAAGACCCTAGAGTGGAGGGCTTAGATTGAGGATGAAAAGTTTGGGCTAAACTTGGGAATTGGAAAGTAATTGGAAATGTTTGATCAGTTTGATGTTTTAGGAAGACGTTTCTGATAAAACTATTGTGTAGAATGGGCAGAAGCTTGGGTAGACAGGAGGCAGGAAGACCAACCTGGAAGCTAGTCAATTTGAGAGAGAGGTAATAAAGGTCAGGATTCAGCCAAAGGCAAAAGTGCGAGGTCATACCAGCTGATTGGCCCTGGGGTGCAAAGAAGAGAAGTACAAGGATGAGTGAAGTTTCAAACTTGGGTGACTAAAAGAATGGGAACATTATAAACCCCCCCAAAAAAACCGGTTGCCATTGAGTAGATTCCAACTCATAGAGAACAAGTGTCATAAAATAGAACTGCTCTATAGGGTTTTCTTGGCCGTAATCTTTACAAAAGCGTTTTCCAAGGCCTTTCTTCCGTGGAGTTACTGGGTGTGTTTGAACCACCAACTTTTAGGGGTCACAAACTGCTTGCACCATCTAGTGGTTAGATTGATTTGGCTTGGGTGGTGGTGGTGAAAGTTTTTATTTTAAACACCCTAAGATTAAAGCTTCATATACCATCCAAGTACAGCCATTCAATAGAAAGCTAGCAGTACTAGAATTGGCGATAAGGCAACAGCTGTTGACCAGAGATACAGGTTTAGGCATCATCTACATAGATGTCATCATGGAAGCTACTGGAATGAGTGAAACAATGAGAGATCGAGTATAAAGAGATAACAGTGAAGAGGTTATAATGATTTCATGTTTCAACTGCAAATAACAGAAAGCCCTACACATGATTTAAATAATACAACGGTTTTGTTTTTTACTTATATAATGGAAAAATCTAGTGGAGTGGGCTTCAGGCATGGTTCAGTCAGGGCTCTGCCTCCATTTCTGTTTATTCTGCTCTATTCTGGTTTGGCTTTGTTTTCATACTGGCTTCACTCAAGGTTGTAAGATGATGGCTGTGATGGTTAAGGTTGTGCGTCAATTTGGCTGGGCCATGATTCTCAGTGGTTTGGCAGTTATGTAATGATGTAATTCGGCAGTTGTATAATGATGTACAGAAGAGGATGTGGAACCAGGGATATCATTGCTGATGTCAGATGGATCCTGGCTGAAAGCAGAGAATACCAGAAGGATGTTTACCTGTGTTTTATTGACTATGCAAAGGCATTTGACTGTGTGGATCAGAACAAATTACAGGTAACATTGCAAAGAATAAGAATTCCAGAACACTTAATTGTGCTCATGAGGAACCTTTACATAGATCAAGAGGCAGTTGTTAGGACAGAACAAGAGGATACTGATTGGTTTAAAGTCAGGAAAGGTGTGTGTCAAGGTTGTATTCTTTCACCATCCCTATTCAATCTGTATGCTGAGCAAATAATCCAAGAAGCTGGACTATATGAAGAAGAATGGGCCATCAGGATTGGAGGAAGACTCGTTAACAACCTGTGTTATGCAGGTGACACAACCTTACTTGCTGAAAGTGAAGAGGACTTGAAGCAATTACTAATGAAAATCAATGACCTTAGCCTTCAGTATGGATTGCACCTCAATAAGAAGAAAACAAAAATCCTCACAACTGGACCAATGAGCAATATCATGATAAAGGGAGGAAAGATTGAAGTTGTCAAGGATTTCATCTTACTTAGATCCACAATCAACAGCCATGGAAGCAGCAGTGAAGAAATCAAAAGATGCATTGCATTGGGTAAATCTGCTGCAAAGGACCTCTTCAAAGTGTTGAAGAGCAAAGATTTCACCTTGAAGACTAAGGTGCACCTGACCCAAGCCATGGTATTTTCAGTGGCATCATATGCATGTGAAAGCTGGACAATAAATAAGGAAGACCGAAGAAGAATTGATGCCTTTGAATTGTGGTCTCGGCGAATATTGAATAGAGCATGGACTGCCAAAAGAATGAACAAATCTATCTTAGAAGAAGTACAGCCAGAATGTTCCTTAGAGGCAAGGATGGTGAGACTGCATCTTCCATACTTTGGACATGTTGTCAGGAGGGATCAGTCCCTGGAGAAGGACATCATGCTTGGCAAAGTACAGGGTCAGCGGAAAAGAGGAAGACCCTCAAGGAGGTGGATTTACACAGTGGCTGCAACAATGAGCTCAAGCATAATAACGATTGTAAGAATGGCTCAGGACTGGGCAGTGTTTCATTCTGTTGTGCATAGGGTCGCTATGAGTTGGAACTGACTTGACGGCACCTAACAACAACAACGATGATGTAATCATCCTCCATGTTGTGATCTGATGTGATCGGCCAATCAGTTGTAAGGTGAGTTTTCTCGGGGAAGTGGCCTGCATCCAATATATATATGGCTGTTCTGACAAAGCTGGCTTATTTGCTCTGGATCCTGCAACTGGCTCATCATCATCTGACCTTCATTTCTTGGGACTTGAGCCAGCGGCCTGCTGTATTGTCTGCTGATCTTGGGTTCATCAGGCCCTGCAGCTACATGAGTCAGGAGAAGCCTCTGGTCTGACACCTGAACCACGGACTTGGGACTTGCCAGCTATTTTCTTGAGATAAGTCTCTCTCTCTGTCTCTTTCTATATATATATATCTATATATATACGCTTCACTGGTTTTACTTCTCCAGAGAACTCAACCTAAGACATTAGCCAACAGCAATCAGGTTTACATGCTTCATTATTCATATCCAAGAGGAGAGAAAGGGCTGGTTTCCTTCAATCATTAAACAAAACTCTTGAGCTTTGCTCTAATTGGATCATCATAGGTCTCATGTAAATGTCACATGTTGATTGCTCTGGTCTGATTTTTCTTGAACCAGCACTGTGGTAGGAGGAATGGGTTTATATTGATGGGTTTAGACTAGTCCTAGCTTACCCACTAAGGCTGGGAGTAAGATCAAATCCACCCCATTCTCCTGGCTACTACACAATAGGAGGTAGAGAAATCTAAGAGCGGATTCTTACGGGGGTGCAATATTTGTAGGATTGAAGAAGCTCAGTGCCCGGTGGGGAGTTTGCCTGGGGCAGTACACCTGTCAAACAGTAACATAGGGGTCCTACGGCCAGCTCAGGGAGGACAGAAAATTCCTGTGGAGCAGAAGGACAAAAGCTCATTTGATCTTGACTTTCAGTATGAATACAGACCGTGAAAGCGGGGACTCACGATCCTTCTGACCTTTAGCCATCAAGGTGATGGGGATAATGACTGATAAAAGGTCATTCATTTGGGTGATTAGCAAAATTCTTCGTGGCCTTGAGATGGCAGCTTTAGTTGAGAATTGGTCACCAATGAAATACAGCAAGATGCTGAGAAGAAATTGGAAGATGAGAAGATGATGTGTAGACTATTCTTTCAGAAAGAAGGATGATGATAGAAGAGAGTAGTTCAAGGGGAGAAAGAGGAATTGCTTATTGCTTTTAGGAAAAGAGAGACTTGAGGATATTTGCAGGCTGAGGGGAAAGAGCAGGAGAAAAAGAGATGGATGACGTGAAAAGGGTGGAATAATGAATGCAGGATGGTTTTGAAGAGATAGGAGGGAATGAGGTCAAAGATGCAAGCAGAGAGGTTTGTTTGGAGAAGAAATTGGAGACCTCTTCCTCAGAGATCAGCATAGTAGGGGAATGGGGGTGAAAACAAAATGTTGACATGAAAGCAAGTTGAGTAAACTCAGGACCATACATGCCTGTAACTTCCTCAATAAAATCAGCTCTGGAGTCTAAGGGTAGCTGGATGCCCCAGGCAGGCCTAGAAGATTTGGAACAGCCCTTCTGGGGAATTCATTAGGAGGCCACAAAATGTGAATAAAGAGATTGGAGAATTGCAAATTAGAACAGTCTTTCTGGAGAGCAGTCTGGCACCTTGCAACAAAAGCCATAAAAGTGTTTCTAACCTTTGACCTGGTAATCCCTCTGCTGGGAATATATACCATGAAAATAACTGAAAAGGAAAAATAAGCTATTTGCAAAAAGATGTTTATTGCTGCCCTGTTCATAATAGCAAAATTCTGGAAGCCACCCAAATGTTCTACAATTGGACAATGGTTAAGTAAACAAGGGAACATTAACATGATGGCATATTATATAACTATTACAAATGATAAATATGAGTGCTCTGTCAATACACGGGAAAATGCACACAGAAAAATGTTAGGTGAACAAGGTGGGGTATGAAATAGAATGGATAAGTTGATTACCACCCAGGAAAATGATGCTTATACAATGATATGGTTCATAAAAGGTCACTGAGTTACGTAAATAGTTGGAGAAGAAAATTTTTTCCCTTTAGGAAGTTGTTTAAATACACATTTTTTATAAAGAGTTGCCAAGCAGCTGAAGCTAGTCAGCAAACTTTTGTAGTGAGCTGATCTGCAAGGCTCTCAGGTAATCTCCCAACCGGGGTAGGAAGCAGAAAACAAGAGTAGGGGACATTCGGAGCCAAGAACTGTTACGGTGAATGGGTCAGAAAGGCAGGGGTCACCAAGAGGAATGGCTCATCACGTAAAAGGCTTTGAGGGAAGGTGAGCAGAGAGAACAGGGAAGGAGAGCTGGAAAATTGAGAGGAGGGGATGGACTGAAGACCCAAGCGAAGAGAACCCAAAAGCCTGTTGCCATACAGTGGATTCTAACTCATGGCGACCCCATGTTCAGAGTAGAACTGCACTCCATAGGGTTTTCAATGCCTGTAATCTTGCAGGAGTCCCTGGGTGGTGCAAACAGTTAACGCACTTGGCTGCTAACTGAAAGGTTGGAGGTTCAAATTCACCGAGAGGCACCTTGGAGGAAAGACCAGATGATCTATCTACTTTTGAAAAACCAGCCATTGAAAACCCTGTGGAGCACAGTTCTATTCTGACACACATGGGGTCACCATGAGTGGGAGTCAACTCCACAGCAACAGGCTTTAATCTTCTGCAAGTGCCTTTTTTTCGTGGCACTGCTGCGTGGATTTCGACTCTCAACCTTTTGGTCAGTAGCTGAGAGCAAAGAATTGCATTAATGGGGGTGAAGGAATGAGAGCTTCGGGCTCCTGAGAGGGTTGTTACAGAACTGGGGATATAGACTTAAGGAGAACTGAGCAGGTGGCTGAGGGGGAAGGTAGATGGAAGTTCCTGGAGCAGAAGAAGCTGAAGGAGATATTTAGGAAGTTTATTGTATTCTGATATAATTAAATAAACATGTCTTGAATAAACAGACAAGTAGAGTGACCACAATGAACAATAATGGTCCTTTATTCATTTATTTATTCAGTCAGCAAATATTTATTGAGAACCTGCTATGTATCAAACACTGTTCTTGGCACTAGGAAGCCAGCAGTGAATAAAACCATACGATTTACCCTAGGAGGGACTCTGTTTCACAGGGTAGTCCTAAGCCGCATTTCCTCGCTCTCTACAGCAGGTCACCTAAATTTCACTCCAAGCACATGGTTTTATTAAATGAATATAGAAATAAGATGAATTCTGTTGAGCATTTAAAGCAGGGTCCACTGAGATGTGCTAGGGCCCCAGGAGCACATGGAGGGTAGGTCATCAGGACCCTTTGGCCTGCTCTGGGGTTTGTGCACTGCGGCTATTGGAGAGTCACTGCCTGAAGGGGTGGACATAATAGGGATGGAAGGGTAGAGAGATGGAGAGATACTGACCTTCCTAGAACCATAGGGAAGGACCAGAAGGTTGATGAGGGGACAGAATATGTTGAGATGGGAAGAAAGTATTCATGGAATGTTCATGTTTTTCATGAAGTCATTCATTCAACATTTATTGGCATCTACCTTGGCGTGAGGAAAACCTGGTGGCGTAGTGGTTAAGTGCTATGGCTACTAACCAAAGGTTGGCAGTTTGAATCCGCCAGGCGCTCCTTGGAAACTCTATGGGGCAGTTCCACCCTGTCCTATAGGGTCGCTATGAGTCGGAACCGACTTGACAGCACTGGGTTTGGTTGCTTTTCGTTATCTTGGTGTGATGCTTTAGACTAAGGATTCAGGGGTCTGCAGAGATGAAAAAACCTCCGCTGCTATTCTCAGAAGGTTCACAAGATTGTTAAATCAGAAATGGTCCTGAAAACTGGGGCTTAGGAAGACAGGAGCTACTCCTGAATCCTTCCATGAAGGAAGAAGCTATGACAACTGCCCAGGGCTCTGTCTTCCTCCAGAGTTACCTCTAACCTGTGGGCAGAAACAACAACACTGTCCTGTGTGGGTTTTCCAGGGCTTGGCTGGAGGCAGGAGGAACGCTGGGGACTGGCTGCTGGAAAGAGACTAGCTGATACGCTGACTGTGTGGCAGGGGCTGCTAAATTAAGGAGGGGGAGAATGGTGGAGGGTTGGGGAAACTGGCTCTGGGAAGCTAATAGAGACCTTTCTCCAGGGGCTCATTTTGCCCAGGAGAAAATGAACAAAGGACTTCAGAGAAGGTGCTATGACACCCTGGAGGCAGAGAAAGCCAGAGCTCACAGAGAGAGGGAAGGGGATGGATTGGTGGAGCTGGCTCAGGAGCTAAAGGCTACCACGGGTCCTTCTGCTAGCCTACCTAAGGGGCTGCTAGTGTCAGAGGCAAGGGGTGGTTCATTCATTCAGTCGACAAACTTTTATTGACCTCAGACAGACCTGGTTTCTTATCTCTGCTCTGCCACATACTAGCTGTATGCCCTTTGACAAGTCACTCCCTTCTCTCTGGGTCTCAGTTTCCTCCTCGGTGAAATGGGTTTAATAACTTGAAAGAGTTATTCTGCAGATTACTAAATTAATGCGTATGAAAGGCACCTAGAGTATTGAATAAGCCATCTGGACATGCTAGCTATTATTTTTTGTTAGAATGACTCTCAGTTCTGTGGGGGACACAAAGAGGGTCAGGATACAGCCCTCCTCCACTTCCTGCCAGAATGCCTCCTGTAATGAGGAGAGAGAGAGATAAACAAGGGATTACACCCAACTGGTCTGTAGTGTGGTCATTGTTAAAACAGGAGCCTACTTGCTGTGGGAGCCTGGAGCAAGGAGTAATTAGTTCTGCCTGGAGAGGTCAGGGAGGGCTTCCCAGAGGAGAGGACTTTTGAGCTGGGCCATTAAGAAGATCACCCAGCAGAGAAGAGGAAGAAAGGTATTACAGGCAGAGCAAGCGCCTTGAGCAGAAGCAGGGAGGAAAGCAGGGCAGCGTGTGTCTGGGGACAAGTGAAGCTGGGAGCCTGTAGCCTGGCAGGGGAGCCGGGGAGAGGGCTGGAGGGTTGTTTGGGGCCGGCCTGGGAAAGGCCTTGAGCTGGGGCTTGTGGCTGTATTCCTGCCGCAGTGGGCAATCATAGAGCCTTTGTCAGCACAGGAGAGCGGCTTAGGAGGGAGGCCTGCGGTGGAGCCGAGGAAGCACGGAGGAGGAGGGCGACAGGTGCAGAGAGACCCGGGCAGCGGCTACGGCTCAACCCGGCCCTGCCCCTTAGGGCCACGCCACAGAGCTTGCTCCCCCTACCGAGTTCTTGAGTGACCCAGCGTCCCTCCGCAGCATCAGCCATCCCTGGCCCTGCAGCACCCAGGAGCTGCTGCTGTCGCCACCCAGACATCTCCCACTCGAGGGAGAAAGCCCCTCACACAGCGCTGAGACGCTGAGGGTCCCAAGTCCCTCCCCTGCCATTTTGGGGACTCTGTGAGCCCCGACTGATTTGGGGGCTGTCAGGAGGCAGCTTCACACTCTTTCACGGGAAGAGTGAAAGGACAGTCCCCACCTGTTAAGTTGATTTTGCTTTTCAAAAAGAGAGAGCTTTGCTGATGAAGAGCGATAAGCGTCTTTCACTGGTGAGGAGAGGATTTTAATAAAGCCTGCTGATGACTCTTGCCCTGCTCCGCTCAGATACGGAGGCTCATTCTTCTTCCCTTTAATAACCCGGCGCGACCGCACTGTTTGGGTGCCAGCTCCCCTGGCTATCCTTTCTTGGCCCCCGTGGTGCACTCCCCCTTTGCCCCCCAGCTCAGGGGCCCTTTCCTGTTTCCTCAGTCTCCCTCTCTTCCAGGCTGCCAAAGTCTTCTTTTCTCCGTGGTTCATATGACCGGGAAGGATCTTATTAACAGGTAACTTGATCCAAAGAGGGTGAGCTGGGGTGTGGGGAACTGTGGGGGTGAGCTCCCCATCTCCTTGGAGGTGATTACATAGCTGGAGCACCCTTTTGGAAGATCTTGCAAAGGCGGCTTGTGTTAGCAGATAAAATGTGGTTCTCGGACTTCAGCTGCATTAGAATCACCGGTGGATCTTATTAAAAACCTGGTTCCAAGCCCCATGTGTCCTTCTGTTCTGAGAGTCTGCTCTCTAAGTCTGCAAAGGGCCCAGGAGCTGCAGTTTGCACAAGTCCCTCAGGAGACCCAGGCAGGAGGCTGAACTTCTCCGAGAAACTCAGGGATGAGTTTGGACAGTAGGCTGCCTGAGACTCTCCTGCTAACCCCACCCACTGGTCTTTCCTCCAAGGCTACCACCGTGTACAAACCCTGAGGCATTTTGGTGGTTTAAAAGCTTGCACTGCATATGTTAAGCTTGGCTTTTTAACAAGAGTGGCTAACATTTATTAAGCCTTTATATAGAAGGAACGGGGTAAGCACTTGACGCCATCTCATTTAATCCTCCCCACAGTGTAGTGAGGCGGATCTTATTATTCCCCTTAGAATCATTGTGTGACTTGCTCAGGGCTCCCAGCTGGTAACACAGACTTTACTGAGACCTGAGTCATTTGGCTCCCAAGCCCACCCTGCTCCAGAAGAAGCACACTGGAGATAGGTTAAAGGATAGGGAGTCGATTCCAACTCATGGAGACCCTATGCATGTCAGAGTAGAACATGCTCCATGAGGTTTTCAATGGCTGATGTTTCCGAAGTAGATCACTAGGCCTTTCTTCTGAGGCCCCTCTGGGTGGACTCAAACTGCCAACCTTCTGGTTAGCAGCTGACCATATTAATCACTTGTACTACCCAGGGACTCCTTTAGCCTTAATATCCCCTCCAAAATAACTCTCTCCCCTTTCTACCCCACACCCCTTAATTCAATTCTCCAACTACCCATTTTGCCACCATTGTCCCAGACTCTCGGGCTTATAACATGTAGATTCCATTTAATGTCTTCTCTCCTTCAGGCCTGAAGCCAACCCTGCTGACCCATTCACTGCTGCCTCTCTGGCTTCTCACCTTGACTATTTTTTGGCCTCCACACCAACCCCCTGCTACCACCACTACTTCACACCTGGAAGGCTTCCTTCATTACCCTCCTAGCTAGAATTCAATCCTCCGACCTTCCGATATTTTCGGAGAGTTACTGTCAGTTACCTCTTCCAAAGCTCTCTGCTGTCATCCTGCATTATCTTGCATAGTCATACACATCGGCTCAGCATTGCCCTCCACACTGAGTCTAAACTCCCTTGCTACTCCAAGACATGCCTCCCTACTTCAGCAGTATGAATTCCCCATTCCTGTAGATCCAACATATTATATTATGTTCTTTCCAGCCACTAGGCCTCGGCATACGAGTCCCTGGATGGCGTAAACAGCTAAGCGCTTGACTACTAGCTGAAAGTTTTGCAGTTCAAACCCACCCAGAGGTGCCTCGGTAGACAGATCTGGTGATCTTCTGATAGGTCACAGCCTTGAAAACTGTATAGAGCAGTCTCCTCTGCCTACACGGGGTCTCCATGAGTTGGAATCGAGTTGATAGCAACTAACAACAACAAGAAGCCTTTGCATATGCTGTTTCTGCCACCAAACAAGCCTCTCATTTTCTCTGCTTCCAATCCTTCAGTTCTTTTATAGCCCTACTCCAAACTCTTTGCCTCCACAAAGCCTTCTGTGGCTGAGCCTACCCTCCTTTGCTGTTAATTCCCTGATGCTTGGTGTACACGGTTGGCATTACACTCTCTCACGCTTATTTATTTCTTGTTTTAGAATTATTTTAAGGTTCTTTCAGGTCTGTGTGTTTTTCTCTCCCTAGCCAGCTGCTGTAGGCATTTAAGAACAATAGCCAAGAACTTCCTGCTCTTCAGCAACCCCTTCCCTGGAACACGGTGAGTGGCTTTAGGAGCTTTGCGTTGAATTGAAACAATTCCTAAATCACCATCCCTTTAATTGCAATGAATGACTCCGAAGTCCAAAGTCAGTGGAGTGTGTGCTTTGTGGATGGAAATGATCAGATGATATAATGGGGACAAAGAACACAGGACTAAAGGTAGGACACCTGTTTTATAATCCTGCATTTTCTACTGCCCGGCTATGTTATCCAGGGCAACTCACTTCACTTCTCTGTCCTGAGGGGACAGGCCAGATGTTCTATGAGATCCTTTCCAGCACTCACATCCTATGACCTCAGCTAACCCATCTACTCTCTCGCCTAGACAACGATCAAGGGCACACGTGTCTCTTTAGATCTCACTTTGCTTACATGTGAAATGGAAACTACAGTAATAGTAGCTAATTTATAGAGTTGTTGTAAGGATTGAATGCAACAATTCAGAAAGCTCTTAACCTACAGCCTGGCACATAGCAAGTGATCAATAAATGGTAGCTATTATTAAGCCACTTGGCCAGGGTTAGGAAGGTGGGGAGTGCCCAAAGGAGAGGGGAAGGCCTTACCCTTGTGTTGTGATCCCAGTAGGAACTCTGAGAGTCCATGAAGCCATCTGAGCCCTGAAGTGGTCAGCTGGGGCCCTGGTGTTGGGGCTCTGCCCAGCCGCCCTGCAGTGGCTGGAACACCAACTGTCCTATCAATGACAGCACTGCCGGCAGTTTGGGGTGACCCTGTTGTATAGCCCCATCGATTTTCCCATTATCCTTTAATGCTGCGTATTAAAGGCTTTGCAGATCCACTCTGTTACCTTCCTTCTTTATGATCTCAAGGGCCTGCCCAACTGCTTGGGAGGATTAAATGGCCTGGATGCAGCAAACCTCTCCCCAGGGTGAGACACCTCTTCTTGGGTAGAGCTTAGAAGCCAGGAGCCTTGGATTCCTTCCTGGCATTCTCCTCAGGTCACACACAGACGAACAAGGACCCTGCAGGGAGTGCAGACTGTGCAGCTGGGGCTAACTTATAACCCATGGTCAGCTGAGGACGGATGCCAGCAGAGTTAGGTCCTTGCCCCTCTGCCAGAGGTCTCCTCTGGCCTCACCTGGCCTCAGCCTGGGAGGGCTCTTCTTCTGATCCTGGTTAGTAACTGTCTCTGCTTGATCCTCCCTGCCTGTGATTGCAATCTTGCTTCTGTTTTGCCCATCTGTCTTGCCCACATCTCCAGATCCCCCCACTGACAGTTCCTCCTGGTTGCTCTTTGTGTTCAGCGATTCATTTAGTATTCTAGACCCTAACACATATGCAGCTTCACCAAAAGCTTTATTGGGAACTTAAGTTTGATTTTCTTGTTTATGAAATGGGAATATGAGTTCTTTCATCAGGACCAGGATGAAATGAATTCCACATGGTTCTCTGAGCAAAAACTGCCAGGGGAACAAGCACTGCTGTTATTTTTGAGGTATGACCAAAGATAATGAGGTTGATATTTTGTCCTACAATTCATCTTTGCAAATTAATTCTCTCCCATTCACCTCGAAAAGCAAAACACCAATTCAGAGTTGTGCCTGCAGCCCACTCTTGGTGGGTGTCCCAGTCAGCAAGGCTGCATTCTTTTAGGTAGGTTAGAGCTTTAGATATGGTTACTCAGTGTTAAGTCTGGTGAGCAAACTAAGTGATTAAACAAGGTAATCTTCTCCACCCTCCCATGATATAAAGTAAGGAGATGACTTGACTGTTAAATTGGTACTAAGGGTTATCTCAATGAGTTCTAAAAAATATTTTGGAATAAATGTTGCTTACCAAGGTGACAGCTTTGAAGGGAAATGAACTTACATGATTAAGCTTTGATCTGCTTGTATATTCAGCAGGAATTTTGTGGTGGCAGGTGACGGAAATCCAACTCAAACCAGCTTAATGGGGAAAAAACAATTTATTGGCTCAGTGATTGCAACATCCACCGTTAGGTCAAGTTTCAGGCATCGCTGGACCCAGGAGTTGAAATAATGTCATCAGGACCTGGTCTTTCCCTCAAATTCTCATAAAAAGACCAGATTAAATGGTCTGACAGAGACTAGAAGGACCCCAGAGGTCATAGTCTCCAGACTTTCTGTTAGCCGAAGCCTGAAACCATTCCCAAAGCCAACTCTTTAGACAGGGATTGGACTGGACTATAAGATAGAAAAAGATACTGGTGAGGAGTGAGCTTCTTGGCTCAAGTAGGCACATGAGACTATGTGGGCAGCTTCTGTCTGGAGGGAAGATGAGAAGGCAGAGGGGGACAGAAGCTGGCTGAATGGACACGGGGAAAACAGGGGAGAAGGAGTGCGCTGACTCATTAGGGGGTGAGTGACTAGGAGTACATAACAAGGTGTATATAAATTTTTGTATAAGAGACTGACTTGATTTGTAAACCTTCACTTAAAGCACAGTTAAAAAAAAAAAAAAAAGACCTGGTCTTTCTTGAACTCTTAGCATTTTTTCTCTGCTTTCCTTTCACTCTCAAGCAGGTCCCCTGAACACGGTGACACCCAGCACTTCAAGGTTTACATCATCTCATCTTCAAATCCAATGGAAAGAGGACTTCTCTTTCCCACTTGTTTCAACAAAAGCCCCAGAATAAATCTCACTGGCCTTGGCTTGGGAGGCGCCCTTCACTGAACCAATCACCATGGCCAAGAAGATGGAATTCCCTGAGAGACCAGGCCTGGGTCATATGAACATTCTAGGAACTAGGTTGACTCCATATGGACCAAGAGTTGGAAAGGGGTGGTGTCACAGACAAAAAGTGAGGTGCTGTTAGCAGAGGAAGGACAAATGCTTGTTTGGCAAACAAAACAATGGATATCCACCTGTTTTTGTTTTTTTTTTTTTAATGAATTTCATAGTTACCATATTAAAATGATGGACTCCTGATTTTCTTTTAAATTTTTACTTTATTCTTGTATTACAGTTCATAAAATAAATACAAATGTAGATGCCCCTAAAAAGCAATTATACTTTAGCAAAATAAAAATAAATAAAAATAAACTGCTCTATTCATTTCTGATTGCATCTTTTGGTATCCTTGCACTGAAATGTCTGGAGAGGTTTTCAGGAAGTTCTCAAGATGTGTTGCTCAAGATGCTGGTCAGACACTTCAGATACCCAGGGTCTTGTCTTTGCCCCTTGCCCTGCCTGCACCCACCCCACGCCACCATCTCCTCCATTATTTGGCTTTTGTTTAAGGGCTCCACTCCCTCTCTGTGTTGGTTTGATGGCTTCCAAGGCCTTCTTGAGGATGAGAATGGAGCACTGGGCAAGGCATGGGTTCAGAGCCAGGAAAGGGGTAAGGAGAAGGACTGTGAGCTGATGAGGGTTGAAAAACAAGGCCTCCCCCAACATTATCAGGGCATTTTGTCTCCTGCCAGGAGACCTAGCTTCCACTCCCTCTTGTGCTCAGAGCCTCCTGGGGCAGTCCCCACAATCCCTGGAGAGTCCTTGAGGTGTCACTCCTGGCTATTCAGACCCTGCCTGGGTCCTTTGCCTCTTCCCTCATGCTTTAAAAGCAGCTTCTATTTTTAGGTCCCACTGTAAGGGAGACCCTGGGATTCAGGCCAGGAATCCAGGGAGCTGAGAAAACACAGTCCCAGGGGCTGGATCAGCAGCATAACTGAGTGGATATAACAGCAGCAGCCTTGGCATCAAATAGGTATAAATCTAAGTCTATGATGAATCACTGCAAGGCCCTGATCAAGCTCTCTGCTCCCATGGATATGTAGGGCCTGGGCTTGAGTTGGATTTTCAGGCCTGTCACCCTTTCCACTCAGATACATCCCTCATTCAGCTTTAGAGACCATCAACCCCAAACCCAAATCTGGTCACATCAGTCTTCCACTTAAATCCCTTTAATAACTCTCCCCCATCCAGTAGCAAAGGGTAACCTTCAGAGTTTATAGCACCAACAGAAATAGGTGCTGTAATAGAGTTGGCATTTGAGCAACTCTTGAAGTATGAGTGGGATTTCAGTTAGTGAGCAGAGGGCTCACTGAGATATGAAGTAGGGATGGCTAAGAAGACAGTTTCCCACTGGTGGGGCCAGGCTAAGAGACTTAGACTTCACAGCACAGACCCTGGCAATTGGTGAAGCTTTTCTAACAGAAAAATAATCTGGCTGTGGTATTTAAAATAATTATTCTATGTAGGATGATCCAGGGTAATCCCTGGGTGGCAGGATCAGTTAAGCACTTGACTACTAACAAAAAGGTTGGCAGTTCGAAACCACCCAGAGGCGCCTTGGAAAAAAAGGCCTGTGATCTGCTCCCAAAAGGTCAGAGCCTTGAAAACTCCAAGGTCACCATGGGTCAGAATCAACTCAACGGCAACTGTTTTTTAGGATGCTCCAGAAAGGTAAGAGGCTGGAGGTAGGGAGATCATTTATTTGTTCATTCCACAAGCATTTACTGAGCACCTACTATGTGCCAGGCATTATGCTAGGTCCTGAGGAAAGAGTGGCATACAAAGAAGATTTGGTTCTTGGCCTCCCAGGAAAGAAAAATATTGAAAAGGAAATTATCAATGTGATGTATGACGTGCAGAAGTACAGGTGGGCCTCACCAGGGAATTCTGACCCCGTCTGGGATGGTAGTGATGTTTAAACTGAGACCTAACAAGGAAAACCAGTTATGGTCAGTTGATTATGACTCATAGCAACTCCGTGTGTGTCAAAGTAGAACTGTGCTCCCTAGGGTTCTCAGTGGCTAATTTTTTTTTGGAAACAGCTTGCCAGGCCTTTCTCCCTGGCGTGAACTGAAACTCCTAGCTGTTTGGTTAGCAGCTGAGCACATTAACTGCTTGCACCACCCTTAGAGGATGGGAAGAGGAGGTGCAGGGTGGGAGGAAGAACATTCCCAGAAGAAGGAGCACATGCAAAAGGCTGGAGAGCAGCCCGCCCTCAGAAATTTTTTTTTAATTCGAATATGACTTGAGCTCAGCCTGGAGCGCAATCATGGTAGATGAGGCTGGAGAGGCAAGTCGGGTGGGGAGGCTTGAGCCAGAGTGCCAGTGGGCCATTTAGGAAGTCACTGACATGTCCAGAAGAAAGGTGATGGAGGCCTGAGCCAGGCTGTAGCGGGGGGTGGAGAGGAGTGGGTGGATTCTAAGGCCCTTGTGGAGACAGAGTCTACAGGACCCAGTGGGGAGGAAGATGGAGGAGACGGGATTCTCGGGTTTCTGCTTGGAGATGGCTATAGTAGAACAGACTGAGAAAGCCTCTTTCCCCTTTATCCTTCGTGAAAACCAAATAAGGAGCTCTGGTGGTATAGTGGTTAAGTACTCAGCTGCTAACCAAAAGGTCAGTGGTTCAAACCCACCAGCTGCTCCATGGGAGAAAGATGTGGCAGTTTGCTTCCGTAAAGATTGCAGCCTTGGAAATCCCATGGGGCAGTTCTACTCTGTCCTATAGAGTCACTGTGAGTCAGAATCTATTCAACTGACGAGTTTGGTTTGGTGCTCTGAGCTTTGCCCTTTAACTAAATCATAAGCTTCTTGAAGCCAAATACCAGGTGTTGGTTTGCCCTGACAGGACCTGTCCCGGGACCTTTCAGGTAACAGATGTTCAGTAAATAGCTGCTAAGTGAATGAGTGGCAACCGTTGGAGAAAACATTTGAATTGATCCTAACTGTGGCCAGTCATGGCCAGACCCCACTTCCCCTCCCCTCTCAGCCCTCTTTTCCCTCTTCCCTGTCCCCCACTAATGACAGGCAGAACTCCGGGGGGCAAAGGGGAGATGTGGCTTGTGGGTACAGTGCCACCTGGAATACGTAAAACATGAATTGCGAGTCAAGTGGCCCCTCTCACAGATAATCGATGGCAGCATATCCTGATCGCTTTCATTATTATTATTTTCTTATGCATGTGTGATCGGGAGATTTATTGTTGAGGCTACAGAGGCAAAATCAATTATTCATGTTATAAATTAGAAAATGATTTATGTCTACAGGAGACGGGGCCTCAGTGAGCCGAGCCCATTACAGATAAGCTTTGCTGAAAGGACCAAGATTTATCTGTAAACTTCACAAATTGCAGCTCAACAATCCAGTCCTGTTCTCAACCCCTCCCCCCAGGGCACCCATCCCTCTTTCTGAGTCATTTTGTCTTTCTGTCGTCCACCATCCCCTTGACTCCTATTTCCTTTCCCCTTATCCCCCTAACTTCTCTTTGTTCTTTCCTGCCTTTTTTTGCCTTTGACAAATGCCCAATCGCTTGCTTGTATCTCTTTTAGGGGCAGACACTCTTGAAGCTGCTAAATAAACTTTGTGGTCTCTAAGAATAGTCTGCCCTGTACAGGGAAGAGTTAGGTAACGGGTTGGAAAAGAATTCTCTTCATTCCGTTCATCTGCAAACCTGTCGGGAGGACAGAGGACCGAACCACGCTTCTCTGAGCAGCCGACTTCTGCCTTGGGTAAAAGACAACCATTACACAGCATCTGCGTTCTATCTTTCTAGGGTTCTTCCCAGAGAACACGGTGATGAGAAGCAATGTGAGGAAGTGGAAAGCCCAATGGCTCTGGAGTTAAAGAGACCAGGGACGAGGAGGAGAGGGAGAGAGGGAAAGTTGAGGGGTTTGAATCCTAACTTTGCTATCAATTAATGGTGTGATCTTAGGCAAGTCACTTACATTCTCTGGGCCTCAGTTTCTTTATCTGCAGAATGAGTTTCCAGCATCAGGCCTACCACATGGGATTGTTTAAAGACTGAAAGAATAACAAGGGTGGCAGCCCCAGCCCTGTGCCTTCCAGTGAAGGCATCATGGGCATAAGGAAGAAAGCACTGCCTCAGGAGTCAGAAAACCAGAGTTATAGACTTGCTGTCTCATAAAAGCCTATAACCAGGGCAAGTCAATCTACTCTCTGAGCCTCATTTTCCCCTCCTGTCGAATAGGGGTGATACTTGCCTTGCCTATGTCATGGGATGCTGTATTGAATGAAAGGACGGCTAGAAAGTTGCTTGGGAACTCTGAACCTCTCTACATAATCCCAATAATAATTATGACAGATCTTTACAGTGGTTCTTGTTGGATGATGTTATAGGGGAAAATTGGCAAAAAAGAGATTCGGGTCAGTGGGAGGGCAACCACAGCAGAAGTGCGCTTAAAAATCAGCCTATTCAACAATTGAGTAAATGCACTTTGTGATGCAATGGATCATTTTTATATGGTCTTTCTCACAATGGTCTTGTGATTCCCACCAAATGATTGGGTGAGACTATGCAAATGAGGTGCTTGTGGCCCACCAAGGGGATTGGACAGCTAGCTGATAATGCAAATAAGGTGCATGGTACCCTTGTGAGGATGGGACCATGCAAATAAGGTGTATGGAACCCTAATGAAGGGACTGGTCGGTTTTGCCATCCACTTAGCTTAAAGGGAGATGCGTGGGCAGGGGAGGAGTTGTAACATAAAAGACAAGAGACAGCAGCACAGCAGTGGCAAAACAACAGCAGCTGGAGACTGCCAGAACCAGGAGACTGACACAAGACAGCTGAAGTAGGGGTTGCCAACCCACGGAGCTAGAAGCTTTGTAACACTTGCTCAAGCAGGGCAGAGGTGAGGTTGAGAGGCTAGAGAGAAGCCTGCCGGAAGGCATGACTGAAAAGAAGCTTTCCTGATAGAAGAACTGTATCCTAAGTCATTTCTGATCCTGAGTTGTACCCTGTTACTTCTCTAATAAACTGCTTAATTGTAAGTATGATTCGTGAGTTCTGTGAGACGTTGCAGTGAATTATGGAACCCAAAGACTGGAGAGAGAGTACTGAGGGGAGGGGGAGTAGTCAATGTTAGAGATGACAGAGTGGTAGAGCAGTTTGGAAAAGTTGGACATTTGGGACATCTTTAACCTCCACCTCATAGGAGCCAGCTTTGTGCTGATCCTTACATAAGAAATTATTCATTTACACCTAGGATGCCCTGAAATGGCCCCAAAGTCCCCCAGGGGAACCACACACTTCACCGGGGGCTGTGGCAGCCCTACCAGCCCACTGATGTCTGAGCCCTGCCTCCACCAGCCTCACGGACCCAAGGCTAATCTGATCATGCAGGAATGATCTTGTGTCTGACTTGGTGTAGCAGTGGGAGTGCTGACCCTGGAGATTCTGGCCCTTCCTGAGTACCCACTGAGTGCCAGAGACAGGGGATTCTAGTGGGCAAAGCAGACATGGCAGCTGCCCTCGTGGAGCCTACACTCTAGTAGAGGAGACAGACATGAGACAGCCATACCCACACACATCAATCTGTAAAATACAAACTCGGAAAATTCTATGAAAATGAAGTACAGGATGCTATGAGATCCAGGCAAGGGGGGCTGGATCTAGTCCTGGGAGTCAGGCAAATCACCCATGAGGAAGCGGGTATAATTCATGACCTAAAAGACCAATGGACATGTAGGGCTTAACTAGGTGAAGGGGCAGATGAGGGGAGAGTGCACGAAGTCTCTGCTGGGAAGGGACAAGGAGTTAAAGCATTTGGCAACTGGTTACTGGTTTGGGGAGACAGGCTTGGGTCAGCTTTTGGAGAGAGTCCCAACCTGCCTCCAGCTCCCGTACTGAGAACTGCCTGCTTTTTAGTGATTGTTTTACTGAAGCCCAGGAGCCTGGTCCCAGGGGCATAGCCCTGGCCTTGGAGATTCAGCCCCACATCCTGCCGGGGGACTGAAACCCTGGTACCTAAGGCGTCTTCTCCTTCGATGGGTCCCATGTTGAAAGACAAAGTCCTCTCCTTCTGCCTCCTGGAAGATCAATCACTGGAGACCAGGCACAGGCTCCTTCCTGGCTTCCATAAAACCCACCCAGCACTGCCCCCAGCGCCCTGCACCTTTCCCCAAATCCATGGGAGCCCACCCCCCTGGGTCCTCAGGCCTCAAAGTAATTTTTCTCATCCCTTATTGCTAGTTCCTGAAGTCCTGGCAACTGTTCTTTCAGCTGATGGAAACCCTGTGAAACCCTTGTACCACATGAGATAGTCCTTAAACGCTCTAACCTGGCCCAGGCAAGAACCTCGTCCTCCAGAGCCAGCCTGCAGTGCCTCCTGGGACACGTGAGTCTTCTGATGCGCCCCCTACTGTTGACCAGAAGCCTCAGACTCCACCCAGCTCCCAAGATATTCTCACTGGACAAAGCACCCATTCCGCTTTAATTCTTTCATTTGATTCTCCCAGGACTGGTGTCAGCTATTTCCTTGGAGCATCAGATATTTCCCTCAGAAATTCCACCCACCTTAAACCCAGATAAGATGATCCCACTCTCTGCTTCAAAATTCTAGGGGCCCACCATTGGCCATGCCTGTAAGAAGATTCCAATTTATCAGCATGGCAGAGAAGGCCCTGGAAACAGGGTCCCAGGGCCCCCACCATGTCCTCCACCCTATCTGCCCTCCAGCAGCTCCACTTGCCATTCACTGTTCCCCTTCATGTCTTTCACATGCCCCTTCAACATGACATGCCCTCCCTCACCATCAGAATCCGCCTGTGCAGAGTGGCCCAGTCTAGACATGATCTCCCATGAAGCCCCTGAGGGAAGAAGACAGCACAGCGTAGCAGAGAGAGCCCTGGGCTTGAATCTCAACTTCTCTGCTTGATAACTGTGTGGTCTGACGCAGGACATCATCTCTTCAAGCCTCAGTCTCTTCATATCTTAAATGGGGGAAGCACTACTTCCTCCCAGGTAACTATAGAGTCTAAGTATTTGGGTATGAGTTAAGGCTTGGGGTTCCAACTTGGCTAAGGAGACAGATGAAGACTCAAACCCCGGCAAGGAGACAGGAAGCAGCATTTTTGAACGTGGTTAAGGTCCCTCAGGAGGTCACATAGCACGCATTGGAATAGGGTCTCATTACTAATGTGGATAGATTTCAATGTGCCAGATGAGATGACTCCAGGAAAAGGTATTGTAAGCATTGAGATAGATTGCTCTACCTACCGTGGTTACCATCATCTGTGAATTATCAACGAAGGAAAGAGGGTGCTTTGGAAAGAGAGGAGGTGACAGACACAGACTCATAGCAGGAACCAGCAGCTGCCCCTGGGACACCAGTCGGGCCTGGATCAGGCTAGGAGCTTCAGCGCCTGCTAGAGAGGGAAGTGCAGAAGGTTGAAAAACTAGCTTTGGCAACGCTTGGTTACCTCATCCTGCAGATAAAGTCACCAGGATTGAAAAATGGAACTGACTCCCTCCCTTGCCCTTGTCCTCGGGTGTTCTATGTGTCTGAGCTCTGTCCTTTCACTGCCAAATTATCTTTGCTTCCCCTTGCTCTGAAATGCTCACAGCAAAATGACCCCTGATGAGCTTAGCTGCTAGCCAAAACGTTGGCAGTTCGAATCCACCAGACGCTCCTTGGAAATTCTATGCTGCAGTTCTACTCTGTCCAGTAGGGTTGCTATGAGTCAAAATCGACTCAACGCCAATGGGTTTGGTTTGGTATGGTCTGTATGACCTTGGACAAGTTAACTTAATCTCTCTGAGCCTCAATGTGCTCATCTAAATGGGAAAAATAATATCTACTTTACAGGGTTGTTATACAGATTAAATAAAGTCATGAACATGATTTCTTTAACATAGCGTTTGCCATATTGCAACTGTCAGTAAGTGGTAGCCATTATTATTATGAATAACCCCCCTAGCTGGGCCCTCTAGTTTGATCTCAGACCCACATGAGAAAGTCTGGAATTAAAGTGAGCGGAGAGGAAGAAGAAGGTAGGATTGACACTAGGGAGATCATTAGGACTGAGAGGAAACTAGGTTTGTGTAGGATGTAGTCTCTGCCCAAGAACTTGGGAGCCCTGCTTCAACTCCCATTTGGCATGTCACTGGGTGTGGGGTGGGCATAAGAACAGAACAGGCATCAAGATTTAGCTGCTTGGCCTGAGTAGGGTGCACATGGGGTCTTACAAAGATTCTGGGCTGAGAGCCAGGTTGTGTGTAACTGTAACTGGGCCTGAGTGTTTCCTCTTTAAAAGGGATCTCTAAGCATTTATGCAGATGGAAACCTAGTACAGATGTAATAAATGCTTAATAAATGTTTGTTGAGTGGAAGGAAGGGAGGTGGGAGGGAAGAAGAAGGGAGGAGGGGAGGAGGAGAAAGGCAGACTCTGAGGGAGGAAGCCAGTGGGAGCAGTGCGGGGGTCTAGGCTCTGTACCTGTTCTCTGTCTGTGATACCTGCCAGGTAAGCAGTCTGCATCGGGCCAGTATCATAGTCTGCTCACTCCCCACGAAGCTTAGAGGCCAATAGCTCACCCACTGCCCAGCAGAGCCGAGCCTGGTAAGCCCTGAGGCTCCCTCACCTCCAGCACCCCGCCTCAGGCAGACCAGCATAGGTAGGAGTTAAGAACTCCCAGGCCACTCGCTGCCTCCCTCCTCCTCTGACCCCACACATCTTTTCAGCTGCCATCCCAGCTCCTTGCCTTGCTTCACTGCTCAAGCAGCTCATCAGCTTGCTGTCCCTTGGGCTCTGGAGTCTTCCACGCCTTTGCAGCGTTGGCTCGTTCCACCCTTCTGGAACAGCAGCAATGTCTGAAACCTCCCACACCCACTTGCTTGCTTGTAACTGCCTCTTCCTTTGCCTCCTCCTCTTGATGATTCTCCCCACCTCCTCCACCTTACAAAGGAAGCTTCTCTCACCCTCTGGGTGCTGCCACTGCTTAGTTTTGAATTAAATCAGAGTATCTGGTTCTGTCGTATGTGGGCACTTAGAGGCCCAGAGTCATCTTAGGAAACCTTCCTTCCCATTAAGTCACCTCCAAATTTAGTCATGCTCCTGGCCTAGAAATTCTCCACTCCCAGTGCCTCGCTCCATCCTTCTCCCCCTGCTGGAGCCTACAGATGATGCTTCTATAATCACTGCATTTAGATTACCTCTTCCATATTTTTTTTTCCATATAGACTGCACATAAAACCCAGCACAAATGCCACCACCTGCAGGAAGCCTTCTCAGATCTCTGTCATCAGAATTATTAATCACCCTTCCCTTTGACTACCATAGCCCTTGGCTCACAACACTAGGCACTAGGCACAGGCTGCCTGCAATATAAACAGTCATGTGTCTGCCTCTCTACCCTGCCCCTACTCTAATTTATAAACATGGACCCTCTCGCATTCATCTCTGTATTCTTGGCACCTAGCTTGTTGCCCAGAACATGGAAGGTACTGAAATAATGTTTACCGAGTTGGTTAAATGATGGGCACCCTGGCTTGGCTGGGTTACTAGGCACCCAGCTTCCTTATGAGATGAAAAACTGTGTTGTTAGGAAGGACTTCACTCCAGGTTCACAATGACCTGGGAGTTTTCTGCTCCCACCCTGTGGCCTCCAGGGCACACAGAGAACTGCATGCTGGTGCCATTGTGTGCTTCCAGACTGCGATCAATCTTTTCCTCACAGCAGAACTGATTTCTGGTTTGGAGTCAGCTTATTTTCTACTAGGACCTCTAGATCTTTTTCAGCTGTACATTTATATAGCCACTGAGGACTCCCCACCTCCCACACACCTCTTTATCTGTATCATTTATTTTTTCCTCTTTGGGGAAAGGGTGTTGCTTTGATCCGTTTCTCCATGTTATTATTACCAAGAAATAGTCTAAATTGAACGAGCATTCATCTTTTTCCCTTTTCCTTGTCAATGACACCATCAGGTTAAACTAGTTATTTTTGCCTCTTCCAATTCACTCATTTCCAATAGCCAATCAGTCAGTTCAGTCTTGTGAATGTTTCTGGATTCATCCCTTCCTTTCCATTTCTGAAGTTGCCACTAGTATGATTCAGGCCCTCATCACTTCATATCTGAGGGACAGCCCTCGGACTGCTGGAGCAGGAAGGGACCTTAGAAATCATGGTCCAACTTTCTCGTTTTGGAGATGGGGAAACTGAGGCTCAGATGTGAAGTAACTCCCAGTGTCATACAGAGAGTGAATGCCCCATGAGGGCAGGGGCCACGCCTTTTTATTCAGTGCTGCATCCCCAGTGCCTGGAAAAGTGGCACATAGCATTGTACTCAATAAGGGCAAGGCTTGACTAATAGAACTAGGTTTGGAGCCAGGTCTTCTGACTCCCAGTCCAGTGCTCTTCCCACCCTGGCAGTGTAATGGCCACCCAGCTCATCTTCCACACCCAGCCCATCCTTTGCAATCTAAACTGTGCTCTGAGACCAAACTCTTCTTTGAGGAGATACTCCCCTGCCTCAAAAAAAAAATTTTTTTTTTGAGGCAAGGGAGTAGCTCAAAAGGATCCCTTAAAATGGATCCTTACCCATTGCCTTGTAATGAAACATACTTTCCCTCTTCTCAAATTACATAGGCATTAATTTTTTTTCTTTCAGAAAAAAAGATTGCATTATATACATTGTTGAGGGTGATAGAAAGAAGAGAATATAAAGATGGCCATTGAGAACTTAAATTCGTGAAAATCCAGGCTTGATCTCCTGGCAAGTGGATTGCAAGAGAGAAAACAATGAACTGATTGAACTGGCCGGGTGGGGAGGAGGAGGGGAGGTGTAGAAGGGGCTGGATAGATGGTAAAGGAGCCAGAACGAAGGGAGCCTTAGCCTTGTCGTTGGGAAACCATGGTCAGGAGTCAGGATCTGTCTAGCACTCAGAAACCTCTGATCAAGTACGGAGATGAGGACATCCTTGGCCTTAAGAATGGAAACCAGGAGGTGGCTTCTCACAAATTGGTGCCTCCACTGAGCACTTCCCTGACTCAGGGTCTGAACTATGCTGCTAAAGGAGGACTATCTCCAAGCATCCTGATGTCTTTAGTCAAACATTCAAGACTGGGCCTTCCACCTCCCAGAGGACAGAGTACAAGGTGGTATGGGCAGAGGGCAAAGGCTGCAGAGACTCTGGCTGGTTTCTCCTTGATGTGTGTCCATGGGCAGGGAAGACTCAGAAGTGAATAGTAGTTGATGAATACCCATGGGTTTGGGGGTTTCCAGCTGAAGAGTTTTTGGAGGGCTGTGCTTCTGGGACTGTGGCTTTTGGTGTTTACATCACTGTCCTAGGAAAGACCAGCTCAGCCTAGAAGGGGATATCCCAAAGTCTACCTGGACAGAATCAGGATGTGAGACTCCCACTGGAAAATGGGCAGCAGAAAACCCTCAAAGCAGGGGGCTTGGGAGCCAAAGGACAAGCCCATTCAGGAAAAACAAGTTGGTGGGAAGTAGAACAAGGCAGCAAAGCCAAAGACCTGGGAACAGAGGTTTGGTAGATTGATTGAGCTAATGCCTCCAATAAATGGCCACACCAAATCATGAGCTTTGTGCTGTTATTTTGTGGTCCCACCCACTCTAACACTGAGCTCAGCCATGTAATTGGCTCTGGCTGATGAAATGTTAAAAAATGTGTTTTCAGACAGAGGCTTGAAAGCACATGTGTGTTTCCTTTCTTTGCACGGCTAGACTTGCTGGTCATGGCCTTCTGCTGTGCCATGAGAATATTCCTGGGATGGAGGGTGTGAATCATCTCATTCACTCCAGCCACCCAAGTCATCCCAGTCAAGGCCATCCTAGATCATCTAACAGCTAGCCAGCCTCCCCATAATGTGAAAGAATCCAGCCATAAATAGAAAAACCCAGCCTAAATCATCGACCCACAGCAAGCCAAGTAAATGCTTACTGTTTAAAGCCTCTGAATGTAGGGGTGGTTTGTTCGACCACATTGGTGTGGCCATAGAAAGGTGATAAGAGAAAGACAGTCAGTACCCAAGCACCAGACAACAGTCAGTGATGCAGAGAGCTTAGAATCAGAGGAAGCAGAAACCAGACTGCAGAAGATTGGAGGCCAAAGCAACAGCAAAGCTAGAACCCTGATACCAAGGCAGCTTCCTCCTTACATTGTGTCGCTGATTCTCCCTAAGTCCTGCTCTTCACTTTGCCTTTAACCAAGGTTGTTTGTGCACTTTTTGTATTCCCATACTAGATTATATATGTTTTGACTTATCCATCACTGTCTTTCCCTTTCTCTCTACCTCTTATGGGTGCCAGAGAAGCACAGGTCTAGGGTGTAGTCCTGGCTCCGCCAATACTACCTCTGCGACTTTGAGCAGTTCCCTCCCATTGCTGACGTTCACTTTCATTGTCTCTCAGTTAGAGGTGGGGCCAGATGCCATCAAGTTCCCTCCAGCTTTGATAGTTTAGGATTCCCTGTCATTGGTGAGTCCAGACCTTTAGGACCTTGCAGGCCCTTCCCCTCCCCCTCCACTGTCCAGATGTTTTCCTTGCCTTCCAGTCTGTATGCAGTTTGCTCCAGCTACCCGAGGAATAAAGCGTTAAAAACGTATATGCATTTCTGGTGTCATCTATTATCGGCTTTCCCCCATCATCTATTAGGAAGAAACATTTTCCCTTATCTTTCTCTTGTTCCTAGTGTATTTTAAAGAATGTTTTTCTATTTCCTTTTATGTGTTTTGCAGGTTGCATCTCATTTCTTTCTTTGATTTTTCTTTTCTCAAGCCTATAAATTCTGACTATTTCTTTGTTCTCTTCTTGGCCAGTTGGGCCAAGCTTCCTGTTTTTGCCTTTCCAACTACCAGATCTGTGCCCTGTGCAGCTTTTTATCTGGCCAGTGAGATTTCTCCTTCATCACTTACCAATCTTCTTCATGTTTGAGTTTTTATTTATTTATTATAGGCCTTTAATTAATTCTGTACTCTAGAGAGCGGGCTGACAGTCACAGCTCTGCAACTTAACTAACTGAGTGATCTTGAGCAGGCCACTTAGCATCTTAGAGCCTCAGTTTCCTCACCTGTGAAATAGAGAAGTAATACCTGCCTCTACTACCCACTCCCGTTGCTGTGAAGCTCTGAGGGAAAGATGGTCATTCAGTCTTTGGTAGACTTCAGAGCACTATATAAAGACAGACATTATTGTTTTTGTGGATATGCTTGATCTTCTGTCTTCTAAAGGTGAACTATATGGGCAAAACCAGGGACCAGAACTGCTTTTTGTCCCCAGGAACCCATGAGTGCAGTTCACTTTTCCCACAGCCTCTCCACTTTCCTCTCTGAAGATAAAATTATCTATAACAGCCACTGGCCTGACTGCCCAACTCCTGTAGAAGACTGGGGTATTTGAAAGTTTTGTTTGTCCAGAGTAATTCCCCATCATCTTTCTTCTGGGTCTTGAGGGAGTTCCTCTCTCTCTGCAGGTGGCCCCATTTGCGCTATCGTTCTCATGCTCTGTGTGCCCTTCTCCCCCACAGGGAGGCCAGGCAACTCAGGCTGGCCAATCAGAGTATGGGCATATGACCCAACATGACCAAACAGAATCTCCTATGTGATTTATATATGAAAATCAGGAGAGAGAAGGTACTTTTCTCCTGGTGTTGCTAAGGAGGAAAGGTGATTCTGGGATTCCTGGTAGTCATCTTGCCATCCCATGATGAGAGCCTGTCTTCAGAATTAAGCAAAGAGAATGAGGGCTAGAGAAAGGGACAGAGTCATAATGATATCATGTAATAACCCCCCCCCCTAAGATTCAACCATATCTGAAGTTAGATCCATATCTAGACTTCCTAGTCTTGTGAGCTTTTTGATGAGGCTTATTTGAGTTGGGGAAACTACGACCTTACTGAAAGATCTCTGACGAATACACTTCTCACACCTCAAATAGTTCTGGAGCCTCTCTGCTCCCCATCCCCACCAGTGGGCACTGTCCCAGGGCCAAGGTGACAAGGAGACAGAGGAGGAAGGGTAGCAAAGGAGCTGGTCTTTTCCCTATAAGCTCAACGAGTGAGCTGTGTGCGGAATGGAATGTTCCTTCCTTCCATGGTGGCCTTATGGAGGCATCACGAGAACTTAGAAAGAAACTAGGCTTTGGAGAGAGACAGACAAAAGTCTCCAACATGCGCCACTACTTATAAGGTAGTAAGTAAGCCTTAACCTCTCTTGTCTTGCAGAACTATTTAGGAATAATGTATGTCCAGAACCTGGCTGATAGTAGGCACTCAATAAATGATACCTCTTCTGAAAAGTTTCCTAATCTTTCTGAACTCAACTTTCTAAGCTGAGAGTGTCTTTGTGTTTCCTTTCCTGTTTTTCTTGGAAACCTATGTTAGAATAGTTTCCTGTCATTTCCTCTAAGGTTATCTTCAACTTTAAAATACCCAAAGCCTTTTCCCTTGTATTTGGATGCTGCTTACAGGTAATAGGTCCTCAGTGAATGTTTGTGGGTTGAACAAACCTGTGAACTCTGAACTGGGAAATGCATTCACCTCATTAGAGCTCTACCTTCAGCACCATGGAGCTGTTCACAGTACATTCTGGAACCAGGAAATGGAGCCAGAATTTGGGACTTTTTTTTTTTTTTTTTTTAACTATTTCGAATGTATTATCTCAAAGTAGGCAACAGGGAACTTTCCAAGAATTTATTTATTCTTCTTTCATCCAACAAAACTTTATGCAAGTTGCTATTCAAGGAAGGTACCTATTGTCCTCAAAGAGTCTATAGACACCCAAAAGTAACAATCAAAAAGAAAAAAACTTTCCTCCACAGATCCTAGCACATTTCTAGAGACATATTGTCTGTACCATGGGACTAATAATAAAAAAAAAATCCTACGATATTAAAGTTGGAAAAGTCCTCAGAGATCATTAAACACCACTCTCAGCACTCCATCCCACCCTCCTCACCACAGTTCATTTCTTTGTGGATGAAGAAACCGATGCCCCATGACTTTCCCAAGGCCACACCTCTGGCTCACTATTTGTTCATCAACCAATTCTATGCACCTCTATTCAAGTATGGAGTGCTCAAACTCCTCCTTAGTTTTTCCTTCTGGCCAAGAAGTCTCTGGCACCCCTTGCCGTGCCTCTACATTGCTTTCCTCTGCTCCATCTTCTTTATGGGACTGCCTGTGCTGTACTTCTCCTTGTTCATGTCAAAGCCACGCTGCCACCCCTCCCCCTCTTCGTGTATTCCTGATCTCTCAGAGTAGCCTGGCTGCAGAACTGGCCCAGAATTTCAATAGTGCACATCACATAAAGGCCAGCAGCACATTCAGGAACTCCTGTATGGGGGAAGATGTTTTGCAGATTGCCTCTGGGAAGTCAGGATTCCCCTGCCAGAGCGTACCATCCCCTCCAGATCACCTTTGGATGTAGAGTGTATTCACCATTTTCCTCTCCCTTGTTTAGAGCTGAAAATACCCACATCCCTCTACAGTTGAAGCCATTAAGTGAGAGATGTTATTCAGACATGGGGCATTTATCTGATCCCCAAAAAGAGATACAGGAATTAACTGGTGGGGTCAGACAAATGAGAACGCGGGTAAGATTTTTAAGACCCATTCCAACCCTTTAATTACCCATAGAAATCACCCATTATTCTCCCACTCCGTCACCCAAGGGAGGTATTCTTAGAGAATTTTTATATTAATAATCAACCCCCACCTCCCTATACCCATTTCTATCAGAGGCTTCCTGTAGGAGAGCGGTGCCTAGAGGAGAGGACGCAAAGGAGAGGAGGAGCATGTACATGTCAACTTATCGCTGACTGTCTCCCCCACCAGACTGTAAGCGCTATGAGAATGGAAGCCAAGTTCTGTCTTGTTCATGTTGAATATCCATCACTAAGCACATAGCAAGTGTTCAGTAAATACTTGTTGAATGAGGAAATAAATAAAAACAAAAGAAGAGAGAAACCAAAGAGGCAAGAAGAGGAGAGGCACTTACTTCCCTGCTCACATGTCTCTGTCTTGTAACTAATGGAATGGGATGGATGAGAGGGCAGTCTGTCCTCAGAGGCTTGTCTAAGGGGCCCACGTGCTTCCTCTCCTCACCCAAGGCCGGGGTTGCTTCCTGTGATTTCTCATCCATGGCTGACTTAAGTCCTTGGGGGAAGACACAATGGGCGCTGACTCTCTCTCTCTCCTTATCCTTGTTCAATCATCTGTGACTGCTACAGATGGTGGCCAGGGAGGGCTGCATGTTAGCAGAGGAAGAGGCAGGGAAAAGACCAATTCAGAGAAAGGAGCTGCCTCGGGGCTTCAGATTAAGGTCACTTCTGAGTTCTGAACAGGCAAGATGGGCAAGCCTTTGTTTGGTCTCCCAACACAGGCTAAGCTCTCTTCTTACCTTACAATGCAGGGATCTGGGGACCCAGGTGTTCTGGCCAGTCTGTACCAGTCTATGTGAGCTGCATTACAGCAAGATTCTTATGGGAGGGTCCTGGATGCCAGAAGTTACCTCAGCTTCTTTAGAAATGCCCAGAAGTGCTATAGGTTCTGCTTGCCTTGGCTTGACAATCTAAGCTTCCACTATTTGGCCTTCAAAATACTCTACCAACCTCATGATCCACTATACTCCCTCTACCCCTTACAGCATTTCCTCTATGCCCTCTATAAATTCTCAGGAAATTTGTCTACCAACTCTAAAATTCATATGGAGCAGTTAATGTTCAAGAATAGCCATAACTACTTTGAAAAAGAACAAAGAGACAAGGATTTTCCTATCACATGTCAAGACATATTACAAAGCTATATGAGTTTAAATAATGTCATACTGGCTCAGGTACAAACAAATAGGACAATGAAACAAAAAGTCGAGAAATAGACCCAAGTACTTAAGGAAATTTGGTTTATAAAATAGGTGTTGTTTTTAATTAGTGGGGAAAGGATTGACAATTTGTTAAATGATGTTGGGACAATTAACCATCCATATGGAGAAAAATAAAGTCAGATCCCTATCTCACACCATATGAAATATATTCTAAAGAGGTTAAAGACTTTTAAACAACCTCATTTCACTGTTCACATTTCTTTAAACATAGCATGCACTTCTAACATCTCTCTGCTTTTGTTTATCTTGTTCCTTGCCTATAGTAATACAAATCCTAACTCTGCTTCTCCTCTTCTTCAAACAACTGTCCCCTGAAGGCTCAGACTAAATGCATCTCCACATTGAGGACTTCCTGGCTTACCAATTGGATTGGAAGTTCCTCAAGGACAGGTCCTAGATCACATCTCTTTGTATCTATCCCTAGAACCTAGCAAAGTGCCTTGGAGGTAGAAAGAGCTCTGTTAATATACACTAATGATAATGATTATGGTGATGAGGATGATGAGGGTGGTGATGGTAAAGATGAACAAGCTTAGCTGAATGCCCTGAGATACAGAATGGGTGACTCATGGTTTGCAAATAGAATAATCCTCATCAAGCTTCCTAATTAGGCTGAGAGTTAGGACACCACATTCAGTTCCTTCTCTGACATCTATGTATTAATTCCTGTTTTGGAATCCAGACTTCAGATGTTAATTGTCACTCAAGGTCATCCAAGATCTTCAACCCCCTATACTCAAAAAGTTAAAATGCCACTATTTGAAAATAAGTAGTAGAATCATAGAAATCAGACCAAGAAAAAAAAAAAAAACCTCCCCATTAATCAATTAAGAGGCATTTATTGAGCTTTTTCTATGTGCCATTATCCGCAGAAAATACATAGATCCCAATTCAATACAGCCCATTACAAAGGATATATATTGGTGCCCTGGTAGTGCAGTGGTTAAGAGCTCAGCTGCTAACCAAAGGTCAGCAGTTCAACTCCACCAGCCACTCCTTGGAAACTCTATCGGGCAGTTCTACTCTGCACTATAGGGTCGCTATGAGTCGGAATTGACTCAGCAGCAATGGGTTTGGCTTTTTTATATGCCAAGTGTTAGTTCTGTGACTAAGAACATAGGTTATGAAGTCAGAAATATGTGGGTCTAAATCCTGAGACTGCCAGTTAGTATCACAGTGGCCTTGAGTGAATTATTGTATCTCTCTAAGTCTCTGTTTTTTCATTCGTAAAATGGAGACAATTAAAGTATCTATTTTATAAGATTGTTGGGAAAATCAAGTGGAATCGTATGTGTAAAGCACTTAGCATAATGGCAGAAATGTGGGAAACACTCAATGTGCTATTAGTACACTTCTTTGTTATAGAACAGCAGTTTCCAATCTGTGGGCACTAGACCTAGAAGGGCTCCCAAAATCATTATGAGGGAACCCCAAATCTGCATAGCTACTAAGAAAAATCTACAGAATGAATAAATAATATGCCTCTCACACATAAACCAGACCAAACCTGTTGCTGTTTTAAGTTGATTCCAACTCATAGTGACCCCATGTGTTATAGAGTAGAACTGCTCTATAGGGTTTTCTTGGCTCTAATCTCTACAGAAGCTGATCCCCAGGCTTTTTCTTCCACAGCACTGTTAGGTGAGTTCAAACCATCAACTTTTAGGCTAGTAGTCAAGCACAAACTATTCGCACCACCGTGCCTTACAATCTTTCAAATGGATATAAACACTGCTATAACGGAAAAATAAAAAAGGTGAACTGACATAATACAATAAAGAAATGCCATTGTTCACTTTATCACTTGACATTTTCGCAACTTATGAGCTACCAAATAAAATAGAATTTATACAAAGACAGCATGAAAGGGTTTCCTCCTTCTTCCTTGGGAAACTCAGACACATGCATGAGTGGTGGGCAAATGATTTCAAAAGACAAATCTTGGCAGAAGAGTTTTGAGAGAATATCCTAAAGTTAGAGATTTTAGCTGGGGGTTATGCATTCCTGTCGCCATCTTTCCTTCCCTCTGTAATTGTTCACAGGTGGGAACCAAACAACCAGGGCACTCCCAATATCAGTGCTCAGCACAGGGTGGCTGCACCACTGCTAGTCCTCCAGTTTTCCCACCACTGTCATCCCAGAAAAGAAGAGAAGCCCCGCAACAGAAGCAAGCCCACCTGGGGAAGGTGCTGGTGACCAGAGATCCAAGGAAGGGTTAAAGGGCCATTTCTTAATAGAGCATAAGGGATTCGGAATTCTGAAAGGCAACATTAAGATTGATTTCCCTGCAAAGTGCCTTTTTCGTAAATGCTATCTTTGGGTGTTTAAGTGGATAATCTTTATTTTCAGGAACTTTTCTGAGGGAATAGACTTGGATCTTTTAAATGCTGAAGTTCCATTTATTGAAACGCCTGTTGGTCTCTGGTGACCCAACATTTTGGTTTCCTCTAAAGTTATTTCCAACTTTAGATTTCCCAATAAAAAGAGCCCAGGCTCCTTCTGGGAGGTGGGGCTGAGAGGGCATGCATAGAGAGCAGGAGCAGCCCAGAGAGACTGCAGGCATCTCACAAGGCAAGACCCAGACACAGAGGTCAAGTGCTCAGCCTGCCCAGCCCTCCTCCATACTTCATTCCATTCATACCCACAGAGAGAGTGAGAGTGTGTGTGTGTTTGGGGTTTTGCTTAACATCAGTTCCCAGAATCACAGAATCAACAAGCCACTGAAGCACAGAGAAGACCCTTTCCCAAGACCAAAGAATAAATGTCTTGAACTGGGATTAGAATCCACATATCCTGTTCATTGGTTACATCCTTTGAACCTATCCTGTAGCCCTTTCCCATAGTGTACCATGGGGAGGGGGAGCAAGTATTCAGAGACCCTGAGAGCTGAAGGTAGGAAAAGAAGAGCTATGCTGACTCATTTTCTCCCATGTAACCCGACTGGTGCCAGAGTAAGGACTCGGAGGGATCATAAGGTGGAGAAGGAAGAAGACTGAACAAATTTTCCTATGGGAAGCAGTTAGGAATTCCAAACAGGACTACCATTGTTGGTCCCTGTTCCATCACCCCCAGCAAATTCTGATGCTCAAGCTTATTAAACGTTCAACCTACATCAGCAACAGAAACACCTTTTCCCTGCCTCTGTTCAGGAGCATTCCATCCAGACACAGAGTCTTGAGGACAGACTCAAGGAGTCTGATGATGGAAGAGTAAGTGGCTCCTGGCTCAGAAGTACTTAGATATCAGTTATCCCAAACTGGTTTCAAGTGTAGAGTGATCTCTTCTGATTGGTGTTTGGAAATGATTCAACCAATTGGATTTACTTTGGAAAAGGAGGCATCTGGACACAGGTTGCTCACTGGGGCCATGCGTAATTGTGCAATAACCCAGGATATACTGAGATGTTTCTCAAGTCCACAACTCCCTTCCCCTCAAGTTAGGTCATTTTTGTAAAAGGCAGTGTTGGAGGAGGGGCACCAACAACTTCTGTCATCAAATAAAAAAATTCCAGAAGAATAGTGAAAATGGCAATGTTGCCTCTGCTGTTCCTTCTAGGTCCACCCGCCCTAGAAAGCACCCAGTGTGCTCACACCTGCCTATCCCATTTTGCCTCCTTTGAATGGACTTGACTTCTCTATTAAATGCCAAGCCTGTTCCCAGAATCTGTCCAGCCACATCTCATTTGCCATTTTTTAAAATTTTATTGTGTTTTAGGTAAAAGTTTACAGTGCAAATAAGTTTTTCATCCAAAAAATTTATACACAAATTGTTTTGTGACATTGGTTGTAATTCCCACAATGTGTCATCACTCTCCCCCTTTTCCTTTTCCACCCTAGGTTCTCCAAGTCCATTCATCCAGTTTTCCTGTCCCTTCCTGCCTTCTCGTATTTGCTTTTGGCCAGGTTTTGTCCACTTGGCCTTGTATACATGACTGAACTAAGAAGCACATTCCTCACCTGTGTTATTGTTTGGTTTATAAATCTGTTTAATCTTTGGCTGAAAGGTGGAGTTCAGGAGTGGCTTCGGTTCTGAGTTATCAGGGCGTCTATAGTCTCAGGGGTTCCTCCAGTCTCTGTCAGACCAGTAAGTCTGGTCTTTTTGTGTGTGTGTGTGAATTTGAATTTTGTTCTACATTTTTCTCTGCTGTGTCCAGAACCCTTTATTATGATTGCCATCAGAGTGGTCAGTGGTAGCTGAGCAGTATCTAGTTGTTCTGGGCTCAGGTTGGTGGAGGCTGCAGTTCATGTGGTCCATTCATCCTTTGGACTACTACTTTCTTTGTGTCTTTGGTTTCTTTCATTCTCCTTTGCTCCAGACGGGATGGGATCAATCAATGTATCTTAGATGGACACTCACAAGCTTTTAAGACCCCAGAAGCTACATTTTACTTATGAACTATGTTATGTCAATTGACCTATATTCTCCCAAGACCATGGTTCCCAGCACTCAGCCTCAGTACTTCGGTCACTCGAGGTGTTTGTTTGTGTCTAGGAAGCTCCTGTGACTTTGACTTGGTCAAGTTGTGCTGCCTTCCCCTAAATTCTGTATTGTCTTTCCCTTCACCAAAGTTAACATGTCTACTATCTAGTTAATGATTTCTCCTCCCACCCTTCCCCTCCCTCATAACTATCGAAGATTTTATTTTTCTGTGCATAAGTGTTTTCTTGGGTTTTTATAATAGTGGTCTTATGAACATTTGTCCTTTTGTGATTGACTTATTTCACTCAGCATAATGCCCTCCAGATTTGTCCACGTTGTGAGATTTTTCTGTGGACTCATCATTGTTCTTTATCGTTGCATAGTATTTCGTTGTGTGTATGTACCATGGTTTGCTTATTCGTTCATCTGTTGATGGGCACTTAGGTGTTTCCATCTTTTTGCTTTTGTGATAATGCTGCAATAAACATGGGTGTGCATATGTCTATTTGTGTGATGGCTCTTACTTCTCTAGGATATAGTCCTAGGAGTGAGATTGCTGGATCATATGGTATTTCTATTTCTAGCTTTTTTAGGAGGCACCATATCATTTTCCATAGTGGTTGTACCATTTTATATTCCCACCAGCAGTGCACAAGAGTTCCAATCTCCCTGCAACCTCTCCAACATTTGTTATTTATTTATCTTTTTAGTGCCAGTAATGTTGGGATGAGTAGTATTTCACTGGAGTTTAGATTTGCATTTCTCTAATGGCTAATGATTGCAAGCATTTCCTCACATGTCTGTTGGCTGCCTGAATGTCTTCTATGGTCCATTTGCCAGTTTTGACCTCTATATATGCATTTTTACCTTTCCTGGCTTTCCAGCCCCCATTTGGTTCCACATCTCATCTGTGGATGCTAACTAACGTCCACACCTCCCCCCCCCCCTTGTTGATGATCATTGTGGACACCCTTTCCTGAACCAACCTCTGCTCTCTTCCTCATTCTCATTCTGATACTTTCCCCCAAGTCTCTTACTCAATGACCTAGGAAAGAGGCACATCTACTCAGCTTTCCTCTTCAGTAGGGGAGCAGGAATGGACCATCTTTCTGTTCAGAACACCTTGCTTACAGTGAACTCTCAGGGCCTTTTTCTTTGGCTGCTACAGTTCTACTATGCTAGATACTAAGGATACAAAGATGAAAAAGACAAAATTCCTACTTTTGGGAGCTTACAGTCCGGTGAGAGAGAAAGAGCAGTAAACAAGCAAAATATATCAGTCAAGATTCAGTTTCAAGTGACAAGCTTAAGTCAAATAAAAGGGGAGTAGGGAGAGCTGATTTATTAATTCATTGTATCATATAACTTGAAAGTTTGGGGGGTCATATAATCCAACGAAAAAAAATGGACAAAGGACTTGACTAGCTATTTCTCCAAAGAAGATATATGTGCCAATAAGCGTATGAAAAGATTCTTAACATTATTCATCAGTAGACAAACGCAAATCAAAATCACAATGAGATACTACTTTACACCCACTAGGATGGCTATTATCACAAACAAACAACAAGTGTTGGCAAGAATGTGGAGAAACTGGAACCCTCATCCATTACCGGTGGGAATATAAAATGGTGGTGTCACTGTGGGTGGAAAAGTTTGGTAGTTCCTTAAAAAGTTAAATATAGAATTAGCCCATGACTCAGCAATTCCACTCTGGATATATACCCAAAAGAATTGAAAACAGGGCTCAAGCAGATACTGGTACACCAACGTTCATTGCAGCATTATTCAAAACAGCCAAAAGACAGAAACATCAAAACGTTCAACAACAGATAAGTGGATAAACAAAATGTGGTACAATGGAATATTACTCAGCTGCAAAGAAAAATGAAGTTCTGATGACATGCTACAACATGGATGAACCTTGAAAACATTAGGTTAAGTGAAACAAGCCAGGCATGAAAGGACAAATATTGTATGGTCCCACTTAGATAAAATATCTAGGATAGGCAAATGCATAGAGAAAGTAGATTAGAGGGTGAGGGAAAGAGAATGGGGAGTTGATTCTTAATGGATACAGAGTTTCTGTTCAGGGAGATGAAAAAGTTTTAGAAACAAATAGTGGTGATGGTTTGTAACATTGTGTATGTGATTAATACCACTGAGCTGTACGCTTAAAAATGATTACAACGGCAATTTTTATGTTATGTATATTTTCCCACAAACAAACCAAAAAAAAAAAAAAAGTTGAGGGATCAACTGGCTTCAGGCATGATATAATCTAGGGCCTCAAATGATGTGCTGAGGAATGTCACCCTCTCTCCTCTCCATTCTGCTTTCCTCTGCTTTGGCCTTAATCTCAGCAAGCTCTCTCTACATTATGTCCTCACCCTCAAGCAGATGCTCTAACCTTGCTTCCTACTAGCTTAGCAACTCCCAAGGAAGGAATATAACTCTGTCCCAATAGCTCCAGCACAAGTCTAAGGTAGGCCTCTTATTGGCTTGATTCAAGATTTTTGAACTAATTACCGTGGCCAGGAGAATGCAGTGCTCTGATTGGCTAAGCCTAGGTTACATGCCCACCCAAATTACATGGACTAAGAGTGTGGAAGGATGTTTCTCCAAAGGAAAATCAGGATGCTGCTTCTAAAAAAAAGATGCTGGGCAGAAAAAACAACAAAGGCCTACTCTACAAGCAAACTGTACTTTCTTATCACCTGACCCCTACCAGCTTTTCCAGGCCATCAGCTGGCTGGAAATGACTGAAGTGTTATTGTGCACAGGTGTGTTAATATGTCATCACATATTTGTACACTTGTTCTTTAATGGAAGACCTAATGCCATGCCCTCTCAAATGACTGCTGGTGAAAAAAAATCACACACCCCCACAGCAGATCAGGGGCAGATGGTTTAGGGAAAGAACAGCCTTTGGTTGCCTCTCAAAAACCATACCCCATCTGCAGCTCTTCCTCTGATTCTCAAAGAGCTGACCCTGGCCAATGCCACACTCTACTTACATGTGACACTGTTTTAATCGCATCATTTAAAGGCACATGCAGCTGTTCATACAATAAAGACTGAAGGTTTTCATCACGGGGTGTTTGTGTATTCATGTGCATGCCTCAATCTTACTTCAAGCACAAACAGCCCAGTTTGAGTTGTGAAAAAGACTTCATCATTGGCAGTTTACAAATATACCCCCTCTGTCTTCCACCTACTTCCTTCCACTCTTGAGACTTTGAAAGCATTCCATGGGGATGAAAGGGCAGCCACCACTCTTTGAAAGATTGCCTAGAACAGGGTTAAGCTCTGTGCCATGTTTAAATAAAATCTATAGATTAGCTAATTAAGCCATTTGGCCTACATCAATTGTCACGACTGCCACAACATTAGCAATGTCCTACCAAGGAATGACTCAACACTGTCAAGAATTCAGGAACAGCTAAAAAAAAAATTAAGAGAGGTCTACCTGCCAGCCAAGGATGATTCACTCAACCTGGAAGATAATGGGTTGGCAATAAAAGTCATTGGGCTAAAGGCACGGTGCCCGTGAGGCCATGCTCTCCCCCATCACTGAAACTGAGTACCCTGGAACTTTTTCTATAATCAGGGGCCTCGATGAATCCTGAGACCTGGGCGCTCCCTCTAGGGGATATGCAAAAGAATCACCTTCCTCAGGCAACGCCGAAGAAAACTCTGAGGTGTTGGCATCAGACAGACCTGGGTTTAGTCCTGGCACTACCACTTATTTGCTCTGTGACTATGGGCAAGCTTCGGTCTTCATATTTGTAAAGTAGGGGTAATACTACCAACCTTCCAGATGTGATGACTTCACAACTATTTACTGCATACCGACTTAGTGTCAGACCCTGGGGGGTATATCAGGGGACTAGACACATGGCCCCTGTCTTCATAAAGCTCTAGTTATTTAATTCATGTTATAACGTACACAAAGTAGTTGTCCCATAGAGAAATGGTAGTTATTATTTACTATGAAGAGCTGGGGTTAAGGAATTCCAAAACCTAACCCTTATTTGGGGGGAGGGGTAGTGGTGGTGGCTGGAGATGGAGGAGCATGGGAAAAGACCCCAAAAGGCCTGGGGAAGTGGGCTGAGCTGAAGTTCTTCAACAGAAAATCTGATTTGTTGACAAATCATTAGTAAGAACTGACTTATATAGGAAAAGTCTTCTTCAAGGCTTAGCTGGGCCCATTACAGCCCTCTCAGCCTCCAAACCATCCTGACAGTGACTGATTGTTGTCGTTATTTCACAATGGGGAAGCTATGGCTCAGAGAGGTTAAGTGATTGCTCAGGGTCACACTGCTGGTAAGTGATGGAACCTGGACCAGTACCTGAGTTTGTCCAATGCCAAAGCCTTTGCTATGAGTCCCTGCACCACAGCACCTACCTCTCCAGCTCCTGGGAGGGGAAAGGAAGCCCTCAAACCCTAAGGATGCAGCCCTTTTCCTGAGGTCCACGCAGCTGCTGGTGACACTGAGCCCAAAGTTACTCTGAACAACAGTCATTCTTTTACTCATTTAACAAACATTTATCAAGTGCCGGGTACTGTTTGGGCTTTGGAGATACAACACTGAACAAGATAAACAAAAATCTCTGCCCTCAAGAAACTTATATCCTAGTGGGTCAGAGAAACAATAGACACAATGAACAAGAAAATTATCTGGTACTCTAGAGAGTGATAAGAGCTAGGGAGAAAGCTACAGCAGGGCAGGAGGAGAGGGAATGTTGAGCAGGAAGTTGCAGTTTTAGGTGGGGCGTCCCAGGAAGGCCTCATGGAGAAGGTGGTCACAGAAGTAGCCTGTGAAGATCTAGAGGAAGACCCGGGAAACAGTAACAGTCCACTGAAGGGTGGAATCAGTCTGTGACTCAGCTTTGCACATGCTAACCCAGGCAAGCTTAAGGTAGCATGAGAAATTGTTTCACATACCTCAAACTGCAGGGAGGGAAACTGACCAAGGATCCCAGTGCTGGGCTCTAAAATCCCTTGCCTAGTTTGCACTGAGGCCACGCTCCCACGGGCTGCTCCCCCAGCAGTGGCCCGGGAAGGCAGGGATACAAAGGCAGGCCCATTCCTAGGAGACAATGGCAACAGGCTGACGGGCAACTTTGCATCTAGGACTCACCAGCTCTGCTGAACCCTCTCCTGCTCCCTTCTTCCCTGGGGTCAGATTTGCAGAGCCTTCTCCATCTCCCATGCCAGTTTCTCTCACGCAGGTGTTTCCCCTAATAAGTCCGTGCTCTTTAATCCTGATTTGACCTCTGCTTCTTGGAAGACCCAGACTAAGGCAGGAGTGAAGGCAAAAAAAAGGAAAGGAAGGGAGGGACACAGGGAAGAAGAAAGGAATGGAGGGAGGGAGGGAGGATGGAAGGAAGAAATAAAGAAGGAAAGAAAGAAATGGAAAGGGGAAGACAAATGAAAAGAAAAGAAAAAAAGAGTAGGGTCTCGGTTTCTTGTTGGTTGTGCTCACTGAGCTGACCTCTGGTTATTTTGGGTTGGAGTTTCTCTGCTCTGCAAACTCATCCATTTCTAGGCTTTTGTACTTTCTTTTCCTGATTTGTTTTCATCATTTCCTAGTGGAGCTCCTTTTAAATAAACAGCAACAACAACAACAAAAGCTCAGCGCTAACCTAAGGGCGGAAGGCGCTCATCCATATCTCCTTGCACAGGAGTCTTCATGACAGAAGCAAGGGGAAACCAGGGTCCGGTGGTGATGGCAGCAGTCAGCCCAGTGGGACACTGAGGAAGACATTAACGCTGGGGCCGTCTGAGGTGAGGTGTGGGGGAGGGGAGTATCTATCCCATCCCCCAGACTGGGGTTTCAGCGGTGGTGGGTTGGTTTGGTGTGGGGTATGTCTGGAGGGGAAGAAGGGTGGGCACACAAACATCCTTTTCAGGGTTCAGCAAGGCCTATCCTAGGCTCATTGACTTCAGTTTCCCTATTGGTTTTGAAGCCAAGTAAGTCATTTCCGGCTGTTCTGCAAACATCAGCGCCAGTCAATAGCATCAGAATCGTTTCTTTGCCCCATTTGTTTTCAACAGCCTGCCACTGGCGGTCCCCCACGCTGACTTTCTCCAGTGGCAGCTGTGTTCTTGGGGCTCCCCGTTGGTGTTCAGTAGAGATCCCCAGCCGAGCAGCAAACACAAGTTCAGGCCTTTAATCTCTTGCTCAGAGGGATAAAGCCCCCGGTTCGCCTCCCTGAGCAGATTACAGGCACTTACTGCGCAGGAAGCAGACAGCCTTCCTTTCCTTGTTCTGTCTTGGCTCTTGAGAACAGCATTTTGGGGTTAAGCGGGACCTTAAAAAAATTTTTTTTTTTTTCCCTCACTCACAGGCTGTCTTGAGGACTTGGTAAACCTCGGCAGCTCCAGGGAGGCTAACGGCCAGGTTTCTAGGAGAAAGACACCCAGCCAGAAGAAAAGGGCCAAGCTGCATCCATTCCTTCATGTGAAGGCTCAGAACTCGGCCTGTTCTAGGAAAAAGCTCTGGCCTAGCCAGACATCCTGGATCAAAGCAGATCACTTGAATGCCTGGTCCTGCCCTCACACGGACAGTACCAAGAAGCTCCATTTATGCATTTACCCATTTGTCCACAACTAGTCAACAAATCTTAAAAAAAAAAAAAAAATTTTTTTTTTTTTTTTAAATCTTTTTAAGCCCCTACCATATGCCCAGAAACCCCGGTGGCGTAGTGGTTAAGAGCTATGGCTGCTAACCAAAAAGTGGGCAGTTTGAATCCACCAGGCGCTCCTTGGAAACCCTATGGGGCAGTTCTATTCTGTCCTATAGGGTCGCTATGAGTCGGAATTGACTTGATGGCAACTGGTTTGGTTTTAGGTTTGGTACTATATGCCCAGCACTTGGGGCAGGGGTGGTTCAGTGGTAGAATTCTCCCCTTCCATGCAGGAGACCCTTCCTGGCCAGTACACCTTATATGTAGCCACCACTTACCTGTAAGTGGAGGCTTGCGTGCTGCTATGATACTGAACGGGTTTCAGCGGAGCTTTCAGACTAAGATGGACTATGAAGAAAGCCCTGATGAGCTTCTGGAAATCAGCCAATAAAAACCCTATGGATCACAACAGTCCCATCCACAACCAATCATGGGGATGAGACAGGACTGGGCAGCGTTTGGTTCTGTTGTGCATGGGATCACCATGAGTCAGGAGCTGACTCAAAGGCTGCTAGCAGCCACACAGTATGTCCAGTGCCTCACAGGGAGGACAAGAAGCCCTGCCCCCAATGACTCTGCAGAACAACCGAAGAAAGGGTTGGGTAGACAGCCAACTGGCATTGCTTCTTTATTCAAACTGCAATGGTCTTCAAATCCTGGAAAACAGCCTGGTGAGCAGTGTGACTTGGGGAGGAGGTGTCGTTTGCTTTGCCACTTATGCTTTCCTTTAGGTATTGGTTTACATCCGAGTCTGACCAAGCCAAGCAACAGATTTCAGCCACGATGGGAATTGTTTTCTATGGAGGACCACTGACTTTCTCTCTGACACATACACACACACGCACACACGCACGCACAAATATCAGCCCAGGAAGAAAAGTGATAAGAACGGAAAGCAAATGTATTAAGTGAGGGTATGGGTGGAAGGGGGGTAATTACTCCACTAGAATATAAGCTTCATGTGGGCAGGCAATTTAGATCGCTTTGTTCACTGCTGTATCCCCAGCTCCTGGCACAATGATTGGCACGTAGTAAATGCTCAATAAATATTTATCGACTGAGTGAGTATTAAATAAATTGACAAAGAGAGAGATGTGATTTTAACATTAAGACTAGCAGCTATTCTGTATTATCCATTAAAAACAAAATATTGACATAGGTACTTCTATTTGTGGCTAATAAGAGTGGTCAAAGGAGGAGACACAGGAGGGAAAGTCACCAAGAGGGCAAGTGGGAGGCACTGAAAGGGGAGGAAGAAAGTGCAACCAGTGATTGGGGGAAGGTCCACATTTCTCTCTTGTTTCTCTTGCCCATCTGTGCTCCTTGTTGACTGCATCAGCTGTGCTACCGGAACACTTGCCAAAACCCATCCTCACAAAGACCCCAGATTATTAATATTTCTAGCCTCTAGATCCCCCCAGTGCTAAGGCCACCCAGCCTGGAAGATCAGTGTGTGCAGAGGAAGAGCACTGGACAAGGATAGGGCCCAACCTCAAAACAGCCTACAGGGTAAACATTATTATCGCCACGTTACAGATGGAGAAAACTGAGGCTCAGAGGGATAGGTAAGGTGTCCAAGGTCACATAGCTAGTAAGTGTTAAAATTGGAACTCTAAACCCAGTTCTAGTTTTAGCTCTACCACTACCCATGCAATCCTGGCCAAGCCATTTCACCTATTTCGGCCTCAGTTTCCCCATTTGTAAAAACAAAGCTCATGGAACACCCACCCAGTACAGTTCCCTTCGGATCTGACTTTCCATCAAGACTGTCTCCCACCAGTCGTCCTTTCTGCTGCTGAGACACCCCACATCTCTCTGTAGCTTGGACCCCTCATCCAGCAGACAGTGAGTCCACATTCCCACAACCCATCACCTTCCCCAATCCAAGACAGCCTGATTCCTACAGCTACCACCCCTGCATCAGCTTCCTCTCCTCCACATGCCCTCCTTCCCTGAAACTATTTCCCTTCCCTGTGTGGTACAAACGGTTAATGCGCTCAGCTGTAACCAAAAGGTTGGAGGTTCCAGAGGGTGCCTTGGAAAAAAAAGGACTAGAGATTTACTTCTGAAAAGCAGCCATTAAAAACTCAGTGGAACACAGTTCTCCTCTGACACACACAGAGTTGCTATGAGTCGGAATCAAACCAATAGCAACCGGTTCTCTATTCCTTAAACCTCAGCCACTAGAAAGCGCTTCTTTCTCTGGAAGGATGCTGGCTCAGAGTGAGTGAGGTATCCGGGGAGAGGGTGTGCCCTCCTCGAATGTGCCTGCCTTCCTTTGCCGTCAGAGTTGTCGGCCAGACAGACAGATGTTCAGTCCGTTGTTGCAAATAGTGAGAAGTAGGCAGGAAGGGACAATCTTAGAAATACAGCATAAGCCACCTATTTTTCTTCCTTTTTCACCACCTTTCTTGTACCCCACATTCCAGGACCTAGGGCTTGGTCTTCTCAGCAATGCAACGCAGCATCCATTTACAAGAAGCAGGATAGGATAGAGGGCAGGTACTCACGGAGATGGTAAGACTGCAGCAAGTGGCTGGCAGAGGCAGGAAATGATTGATTGCCAGTGTTGGGAGCTGGCCAGTACACCTGGGTGAATGCGTTGGCAAAACAGATGAGTGTCTTGGCACATCTTCTCCTCCTGGGATTTGGGTCGAGTTCTGGGCTGGAGGACAAAAGGCCTCTTCTGAACCCCTCTGAGGGACAACTGCAGGGGCAGGGAGGGTGCTGGGCGTTGGAGAAGTAGGTAGAGATGTCTTCAGCTACCAGCTGTAGCGGAATCATAGACTGCACTTCGCCTCAGCCAGCTGGGACAGGTAGAGCAACAATGATAATGGCGATGCCTTTTATTGGGCAATGCTCAGCATTTACAAAGCCTCAGCACCTGGGCCTATTTGATTCAGGCAATAATTTTGTACGAAAGTAGATTTTGAGCAGTCTCCATTTTATGCATGAGGAAACTGAGGCCAGATAGCACCATTCAAACCAGGAATACCTAAATTCTGTCCTTGGCCCAGACACCCCTCCTCCCAGCAAGGACCCTGAAGTGGAGATGTGTACAAATGAAGCAGGACCGGGGAAATGGTGATTTCCTCTTAGACGGCATGGTGCAGTGGTTAAGCGCATGGACTCTGGAGCCAGACTTACAGGGTTTGACTCCTCGTACCACCACTTACTAGCTGTGTGACCTTGGGCAGGTCATTTGCTTCCCTCTGTATGCCTCAATTTCCTTCTCTCTTAGATATACCATTGCCCTCGAGTTGATTCCAACTCATAGTGACGCTATAGGACAGAGCAGAACTGTCCTATAGAGTTTCCAAGAAGCAGCTGGTGGATTTAAACTGCTGACCTTTTGTTTAGCAGCCGAGCTCTTAACCAACTGTGCCACCAAGGCTCCTCTCTCTTAGAAGGCAAGGATAATAGCATCTATTTGACAGGTTGTTTGGAGAATGTAATGCATTTAATACCTGCAAAACACTTTGCACTGCACCTGGCAGATAGAAACTACTACATTCTGGTTGCCATTGAGTTGATTCTGACTCATAACGACCACGTGTGTGTCAGGGTAGAGCTGTGCTCCATAGGGTTGTCAGTGGCTGATTTTTTGGAAGTAGGCCACTAGGCCTTTCTTCTGAGGCACCTCTGGGTAAACTCAAACTTCCAACCTTTTGCAGTTGAGTACATTAACCATTTATTTGCACCACTCAGGGATTCCAACTGCTAGGTAATGTTAGCTATTATTGCCACCACTAGCTGAGACTTCAGACTCGTATTCCTGCTGGACTATGTAGGGATACTCTTTCCTGAACTTGTTAGGCTTCAATAGCCTTGTACCAAAGGAGACTGTCTACTCCCCTCAACATCCAAACTTGGGTCTCAGAACATGATGTCTTATGGGATGCAAGGCCACAATAAACCAAAGGAAGAGTGAGAGATCAAGAGAGGGGCCTATCTCAATGCTAAGTCTCCTCCCCAAGACTCCTTAGGTCTGGGAGTAACCCCAAGTCTACCTGCATTAAGGGGAAATGAAAGAGACAAAGAAATAATAGCATCTTCTCAAAAAGGTTGCTGGTGCTGGACCACAATCCAACTTCACCATCCTCAGGGGTGGGAAAGAAAGTGAGGTGGCCAGGATGAAATACTATTCTGGCCTTATCTGAAAAGGGCTCACCCTAACTGTCCTCTGCCTCTTCACCAAGCCTCCATAGTGGCCAGAGTCCCTGAATTAGTCCTTTCCAGCATCTCTCTGTCTTTCTTCCTTCATTTAGGCCTCAATGAAGGGGCATCGGCCACATGGCTAGAGGAGGCAGAACCTGGTTTATAACTCAGACGCTTTAACTCTTGTCCCGACAGCTAGTCCCACTCTGCATGTAAGCTCGGTTGGCCATTGTCCCAAGCATCTCTGAGCCCCTCTTCACCATTGACAAAATGGGAGTCATAATCCTAAATGTGCTCACAGGCTTGCTCAGAATTACCCCGAGAATGGCATGAAAGGCCTTTGCAAATGGGCAAGGCTGTTCAGAGTGAATGAGTAGCTAGCTCAGGCTCTTGTGCAGTGCTTCTAGAAAGATGGGTCTGGGAGGATAGGACCTTGGATTCCTTGGTGCTGGAGAAAGTCCCAAGGGAAATGGACCCATGTCTGAAATTGCCCTAGATGTCCATGGTGCTGATTCTATTCTCTCCACTCTGTAAGGAATTCCATACACCCAGATTTAACAGCAATACTGGGAAGCTATAGTTTTCCCCCAGGGCAGTAATTCTTGACCTTTTGGAGACAATGGACCCTTTTGAAAATATAATTAAAGCTCTGGACTCTCTCCCCAGTAGGTTATGTTGTGTGTGTGTGCTCAAACATTTTGTAAACTATTTCAAAGGGGTCACAGATGCCTTAGTTCTCAGAATAAATTAATACATTGCATTATGGTTTTACCTTCGGTTTCTTGTGAACTTTGTTTGATTGACATGAATCAGACATGCACTTTAAACTCAGCTCAACCATAAGCCTGAGCGCCAGGTCTCCTGGTGTCCTAAAGACTGCATGGAACCCTGTCCCAAGGCACCACCATATCTTTGGGTTTGGTGAGTTTATTTTAGAATAGCAAGGCTTTCCTAAGCTTCCTAAGCAACCTATAAATAATAATTTTTTTTACATTTATCCAGTACTTTACACCTTACAAAATGTTTGTCATTCCCTATCCTCATAATTCTTACATCCATTATATTCATGATGAAAATGAGGCTCAGCAGAGTGAAATGACTTTTGCCCAAGGTCACACAATGAATAATAATAGCTACAGTTTGACTGCAACTACCTGCCAAGTATTTTCGGTATGTTAAAAATCTGATTTCCCCAACACCGTAAGGTAGATATTATTATTATTTCCAGTTGGCAGATGGGAAAATTGGGGCTTGGGACAGCTAAGTAATTTACCCAAATCACACAGCTACAAGTAGCAGAGCTGCGATTTGAACCGAGGACTACCTGAGTGCAGAACCTGTCCTGGTCACGTCAGGGATCCTTGCAATACAAAGTAAACAGTTTTGTAATAACAGGCTGTTTGGATTAACAGAGGAAAGGACTGAAAAGAAGCATACTGGAATAGTGTGAATGTATTGGTGTTTCTCCAACACTGAGCAGGAAAAATGTATATTTAGATGCACTTAACTCATAAGAGCCCACCCAGATCCTGCTCTTTCAGCCAGGCTAAACCATTCCAAACCCTACTCAGCTGACTCCCAAAACAGCAAGCTTTGGGCACACCAGGTACATTTAAGGTAAGAGCCCTGGACCCTCTCAAAACATGCCCACTTTTGCTCCTTGATTTTTTTTTAGCACTTACTTGACATCTGCCCCGTTAGCTTTTCTCTCATGCCGAGCCCCATGCCCACCTCTTGGACTTGATGACGAACTGAACTTTACTTCATTTGAAGCCCTGACCTCTCTCTCAGATGCTGTTTGAGCGCATCCTCTGCCCTTGCTCCTGCCCTGGTCTGGGAGCCCCTGCCTCCCAGCCTTTGACACACTTAATGAAGCCTATTTGATCAGCATCCTTGAGCCAAATCTGTGCTGTCTCCCCTCAAAATCGGATAATAGTTCTCAGATGTTGCATTCTGGCCTAACCACTGGCCTCTTGTGAAGTTGGTTTGGTTGACATGAATCAGGCATGCACTGATTAAACTCAGCTCAACTGCAAAGCCGGGTGCCAGGTGTCCTGGTGTAAACATTCCCGTGCTCTTGCTATGTCTGCCCGAATGCCAGGGGGATGGGAGACATCCAGATCTGCTGGAGTCATTCAGGCATGTACATACCTACCTACACATTTATTGAGCACCGACAGAGTACAGGGCTCTGAGCTATATGCTGTGGGCACTCAAAGAGAACTAATATTTTTTGAGTTCCTACATTGCTGAAGCTCTGGGTTAGATGTTTTTCATATGTTATATTGTCCAATGATTAATACACCATCCTGATGTAAGGTGTGTATATTTCAGAACATTTAGTGACAAGAGACAAAAAAGAAAAGAGGTTCATGGAGGAGATAAAACACATATAACAATTACAATACATGATAAACTATTATATGAAAACTGGGGACCAGACCACCCCCCCAAAAAAAATGAAACAAAACAAACCCATTGCCATCGAGTCAAGCCGATTCCAACTCATAATGACCCTATAGGACAGAGTATAAATGCCCCATAGAGTTGCCAAGGCTGGCACTATTTTACGGATGGAGACTGCCACATCTTTCTCCCTTAGAGCAGCTGTTGACTTCAATGACCGACCTTTCAGTTAGCAGCCAAGCACTTAACCACTGCACCACCAGTGCTCCTTGAATATCTGGGACAGGCAGATAATACTCGCTGCTGGGCAGGGGGGAGATGTACTAACTCTTCAAGTTCAAATGGGCTTCTCTGTATTTTCCATGGTGAATCCCTGTCCTTTCAGTCACTTACACCCTTCCTTTTCTCCACCCCCCATACAGGTAAATATCTTCCCATCACATGTCAGCAGCAATTCCACTCATACAGGCAGCAGATCAGGGCAATGAGATGGACCCAATGCATCTTGACTGTAGTGTGGCATTTGACAAATGCTTTACCTGATGCCCTTGAGGATGTGATGGGGAAATGAGAACTGGGTCAGAGGAGAGGAAGTGGAGTCATAGCTGGATGAGCAAAAACAGTCAAAGAATGTTGATTAGTTTTTCTGTGTCAACCCGAAGGAGGTCTCTAATGGCATGCCGTAGAGCTCTGTCCTTGGCACTGACCTCATTGGTATTGTTACCTGTGACTCAGAAGATGATGTGCAAGGTGTTCTAATCAAGTTTGAAGCAGACACAAAGCTAGGAAGAATAGTCACCACTACAAATGGCAGAATGGAAGTAAGAAATGACCTCAACAGGAAGGAACACAGGGTTGAAACCAACATGATGAAATGTAACAGAGTGAAATGCAAAGTTCTGCATTTAGGTTAAAAATTAATCACATGAGTACCGGATGAGGTAGACCTGGTTTGGCAGCAGACCACATGAAAATGACCATTTACTTGTTATTCTATAAGTTGGCCAACTGTGTTATGTGGTTGATACATGATACGTAAAATGAACACAATCATGGCTATGTTAAGGGAAGTAAGATGTCTCTGGTCTAGATCAAAACATGGCCTCAATAGCTCAGAGTGAATCAGTCCTATCTGGAGTACCATTTTCAACCCTAGGCATTACAGGGTAAGAAGGACATTGAGAAGTTGAAGCACATCCTGAGAATGGCAGCACGATGGTGAAGGGGCTGAAAGTCGTGCCCATAAAGAAAGCGCGAGGGAGTTGGGATACTTTGGTCCAGGAGAAGGGGCAACTCAAGGAGAATGTGAGTGATGCTTCAAACATGTGATGGGCTATCATGTGTAGATTGGAGTAGACTTCTTCGGTGGATACCTCGAGACCAGCCATTCCCAGCCATCTTTATCTGATAGGACATAATGTGACAAATAATGATCATATGCTCAACACATTGCCCTGACAGACTCCTAGCTTTAAACACTCCCCACCCGTATTTATTTGCCAGAAAATAAAGAACTTAACGATAGCTTGTCATGGTCACAGCAATCCAAGTCCCATTAGTCATGATGACTCGTTGGCCTCCAGCAAAAGTCTGGTGGTTGAGGAAATGTCAGAGCTTCTCTTCCTGCTTCCCCACCCAGAGAAGGATGAGTGTTCTACAGACTACCAATTTTGAGAATGTTGCTGGGGCATGTTTCTAGGGGCAGAGTCTCAGTGGAATGGAGAATAAATACATTTACACTGGGCAAATATGCTCTTGGTCCCTTGTACTCTCATCTACGTCTTGCTAGCAAATATGGCCTTTCTTCAAGTTGAACTGTCAGAAACCAAGACTGCAGTATACAATTTGGCATGGAATTTGTCAGAGCAGACCTTTTGTCTAGCTTTGATTCTAGGCTGTCATCATTTGTATAAAAGAGTTCTCCAAGGAGCCCAGCACGGCTCCCTGGCACTCTGCTTTGAGAGTTGGGGTCAGAGTCCTGACAGTAATAATGTATTCCTTTACCTTGCCTTATTCTCTGTGTTCTGTACCTCTGAGGACCTCTCAGAGAAAGGTGGCAGGCTTCACTTACCTGGAGCCCTGACCAAGGATCATACAACTCTCCCCTGTCATCTCCAAAAGTCACGGAACAATTAAGATCTTCCAAGATAGAGAGACCTACCTGTTCAAGACTTTGTTCTAATTTTTTGTGAACTGGGTGACCTTGAGCAGATTACCTAACCTCTATATCTCAGTTTCCTCTTTTGTAAAATGGAGCTAATAATGGTTCCTAACTCCAAGAATTAGTGTAGGTTAGGTGAGATAATACGTGTAACATGCTTAGCACATTGCAGGCCACACAGTGAGCTCTCAATACTAGTATAACGGTTGAAACACCCTTACTGTTCCTTGATCACTGACATCCTGGGCAGAGATAAGACTGGATGTGTGTGCGTGCAGTGCCCATGGGAGGGCAGCAACACCACACCCTCCTCTTCTAACCAACAAATTATCCAGGAAGGCAAGCGAGTAAAAGGGACACTATTTACACTAATCTGTAAAATTTTATTTAAGTAAATAATTTGCAAATTTAGCCATTTTTAGGCTATGTATTACTGGCAGCATGTGTCACAACTGATCCCGGCACACCACTGGGCACTGTGACACCAAAACTGAGAGCCCTTGCTTATAGGCCTGGCTCTCACAATTGTGAGTATGTGTGAGTGTTTGTGTGTGTTTGTGTGTGTGTGTGAGAGAGAGAGAGAGATGCAAATTCCAGGACCCTACTCCTGGAGATTTTGTTTCAGAAGGTTTTGGGTGGCACTGAACCCCCTGCCATGTTTTCTGGAACTTTGAGAAGCACACCTCCAGAAAATAGAATCAAGAGTTATTTATGGAGTTTAAGCTGCCTGTAAAGGGAGGTGCAACAAAAAGAAGAGTTTTCTAAAAAGTAGAACTAACCAATAGTGAGCAGGCTGCCTTGTGGAGCTCTGAGCTCCTGACATGACGGTACTCATTCAAGACTCTACAAAGAACCATAGGTAGAGCAGGTCAGCTGATACCCTGAGGAGAGTGGGTACAAGGCCGCGCCTGCCTCCCTCTCCTAGCCCTGGTAGAAGCTTGTTGAGATGTCCGTTGAACTAGATGTGAGCCTTCGCCCCACCCTGGGGCACAGCGGAGAAGCAGAAATTTGTCCTGGGCAAGCTCCCTTTCTTTTCAATGCTTCCTCCAATTTGAGTGGCAGGAGATAGGTAAAGACTCAAGTTCAAACATTCAGTCTCTGCTAGGCTGTTCCTTGACTGCTCTGGAGAAGGTCTAGAACACTATTTCTCTCAAAGGTGTCTATACCTTAATAAGGGGCCTCTGGATGTAGACAAAAGGTCCCTAGGTGGTGTAAATAGTTTGCACTCAGCTACTAACTGAAAGGTTGGTGGTTTGAACCCACCCAGCGGCACCAGGCAAGAAAGGCCTGGTGATCTGCTTCTGTAAAGATTATAGCCAAGAAAGCCCGATGGAGCAATTCTACTCTGTAACACGTGGAGTCTCCATGAGTCGGAATCGACTTGATGGCAATTGGTTTGGTGTGGATTTTTTTAATATTGACCAGACTCCAAGAACTAGCAATTAGGAGTTGGTGGTCACTTTACTATTGTCTTAGTTATCTAGTGCTGCCATTACAGAAGTGCCACAAGTGATGGCTTTAATAAACAGAAATTTATTTTCTCCCATTTTAGGAGGCTAGAAGTCTGAACTCAAGGTGTTGGCTCTAGGGGAAAGCTTTGTGTCTCTGATGGCTCTAGAGGAAGGTCCTTGTCTCTTTGAGTTTTACACCTGGGCAATCTTCATGTGGTTTGTCATCTCTCTTTCCCCATCTCTACTTCTTTCACTTGCTTGTTTAATCTTGTTTATATTTCAAAAGAGATTGACTTAAAACACACCCTACACTAATCTTGCCTCATTAACATAACAAAGAAGAAACTCATCCCCCAATGGGATTATAACTACAGGCATAAGAGGTTAGTATTTACAACACATATTTTGGAGGGTGTCTTAGGCTGAGTTCTCTAGAGAAGCAAAACCAGCAAATCATATACATATATAGAAAGAGAGAGGGATTTATATCAAGGAAGTGCCTCACCCAGTTTTTAGAGGCTGTAACATCCTAAGTCCGTGGGGCAGGAAAGAGGCTTCTCCTGACTCACATAGCTGCAGGAGCTGGCAAACCCAAGATCAGCAGGCCGGAGAGCAGAGCTGCTGCTCACAGGCTGTGAAGACCTAAGAATCCCAAAATTGGCAGGCAAGACTGCAGGTAAGCTACTAGCTCAATTCCCAAGAACCAGAGGTCAGGTGAACAGGAGCCAGCTGCAGGATCTGGAACCAACAAAAGCCCCAGCAAGGCAAGCAGAAAAAGCCAGGTGGCAGAGGGCAGAGAGATGAAGGCTGAGGGGGCTGGTGAGCCACCACAGGTCCTGCCCCCACCAGTACCATAGCAGATCCCATTATGGGGGCGATCACGTATCAAATCTCAACAGGGAAGTAATCACAATATTATACAACCGCCAAAATACCGAGAACCGTGGTCCAGCCAAGTTGACACACCATCTTAACCATCACCCTTAATCCAAACCCACTGCAGTCAAGTCGATTCCACCTCCTAGCAACCCTAGAGGGCAGAGTAGAACTGTCCCATAGAGTTTCCAAGGAGCAAGTGGTGGATTCTAACTGCTGACCTTTTTTAGTTAGCGGCTGTAGCACTCAACCACTATGCCACCAGGGTTTCCATTAACCATCACAGGGGGACACAACTATCATAACACAACTATCTTACCACAACTTTGCACTCCAGTATTTACACATTCTCACTGCTGGTGAAAATGAAGTGGATGGTTGTAAGTGGGGTAGATCATATAAAAAAATATATATAATGTATCATTTTTAAATTTCAGTAGCCACATCAAAAGTTGGAAAAAGAAATACTTAATGTTCATTTTAATAACTATTTTATTTGACTCAATATATCCAAAATATTTCCATTTTAACATGTAATCAATGTAAAAAACTACTAATGAGCTATTTTACATTCTGGCTCCCTTTCTCTCCCTCTCTGCCTTTTTAGTACCAAGTCTTTGAAATCCAGTATATAACTTATACTGGCAGCACATCTCAGTTCAGACTGGTCACATTCCAAGGGCTCAACAACCACATGTGGCAAGGGGCCACATTATTGGACAATGAAGTTCTAGATCCTAAACTACCCTAAAAACCTCCTAGCCCTTCTACTTAGTACACATGACCTCAGGCAAGTTAACTTTTCTTTATCTGGCTCTCCTCCTATGTAAATGGTGGTGATAACATTAGTGTCACCACCGTGGAGTTGTCAGGAAGGTTCAACGCATTAACATGTTTAAAGCACTTACAATAGTGGTTGGCACACAGCAAGTGCTCAGAAATTCAACCTTCCCAGCTCTGTCAAGTAGGAAGGGCCAGAGTCGTCACTGCTTTTTATAGAAAAGACATGAACATTGATTAAGCACCTACAATATGCCAGGCTCAGACTTAGAGACTTCTTGACCTCACTAAATTCCCCAATTACCCAGAGAATGAAGGATTATTACCACGTTTTACTGTCAGAGCTCAGAGAGGTCATCTAACTTGTCCAAGACCACACAGCATGTAAATGGCAGATCAGGGATTCAAACTTGGGTCTCCTGACTCCAAAACCCTGTTCTTTTCACTGAACTATGTGGCCTGAGATGGAAGGAGGTGACCCCAGTTCTCAGAGCAGGTAGGGGCAGCTCAGGGCCTTGAGCTGCCACATGTCTCCTCCAGTGCTCTTACCCCTTCACCAAGCTTTCCCCCTAAAGGCAGAGTTTGTGGTACCTTAAACAGGAGGAAGCAGATATTTGGGGGGAAGGAGATTCTTTCAAATTTCATATCTTTAGGTGGTTCCCCATGTTTGCCGTGAAAACTGGGTCTTTGCCCCTGAGCCGAAGGTACAGAGAGAGGGGGGAGATGTGAGTTATTTAAGCTTATCTAAAACACTTTAGAACATTAGAACCTAGTTCCTGCCCTGGTTCTACTCAGCTTCTTTGTCCTTGAGTCCTCAACACTTTGGAAGAAGGAACCGGGCTCTCTGACCAGAATGACACAGCAAAAGGATGTGCCCAAGAGTCTCTCCCTGGCTGCCCCTTTGCCTTGGACACTCCAGCTCCCCAGCCTGAAGGTGAGAGGTGAGCAGAGAAAAAGCAACTAAAAGAAAAGCAGGAGACCCAAGAACTAGGATCCAGTTACAGAAAGAAAGGGGGGAAAAAAAGAGGTACTGAGAAGGATTGAGAACGACAATGCAGCAAAAAGGGCTTTTAGTGATAATTAATAATTAATATTCTAATGATGTCCTGGAGACAGGAAGAGGCCAGCTCAGGGCTCTGGGCATGACTGGGGTGACAGCGACCTCCAGGACTACCAGCAGTCTGAGCGTCATTAACCTTCATGAGCCCCCACAGCTGTGGACTTCGTTACAGAAGGCCACCCCTTTGCTGAGATGGCCTTTTGTCATAGTGAATCCAGGAGAAGAGAGAGGTTGGGGCAGCTGGTGGAAATAGCCTACAGGTATGAGAGGGCTCTAGAGAATTTGTTTTCAAGGTTTACAGATTCAGCTCCACGAAACCCAGGTATCTGGCTTTTCCTTGGCCAAGGCAGGCAGCCAAGGGAAGGGATGTTCAGAGACATAGAACATTCCTAGGGAGCGGCAAGGTGCTGGGGACCAAAGGAATGCGGGAAAGTGGTGAAAGGGAACAAAGGCAGGAGACGCCTGTGGACTAGAAGCTGCTCCAAGGACAGTAGAGGGACTGGTTCCGCGGTTGCCATGGTGATGGTCAGAGTGATAGTGGCCATTGAAAGACTAGTATTAGGCTCTGAGGTGGCCAGCCATTCCAGTTTGTCCAGGCCCGAGGGGTTTCCCAGGATGCAAGATGTTCAGTGTTAAAACCAGGGCAGTCCTGGGCAAAATCAGGATTATTGGCCACCCTCATTCGTAGCCATTGAATCAATTCCAACTCAAAGCAGCCCTATAGGACAGTGTAGAACTGCTCCATAGGGTTTCCTAGCCTGTAATCTTTACGGAAGCAGGCTGCCACGCTTTCTCCTGGTAGGTTCAAACCACAGACCTTTCAATTAGCAGTCAAGCACTTAACCACTGTGCCACCAGGGCTCCTTGAATTATGGTGTTGGTGAAGAATATTGAATATACCATGGACTGCCAGAAGAACAAACCAATCTGTCTTGGAAGAAGTACAGACAGAATGCTCCTTAGAAGTGTACTTTGGCCCAAATTCTCATAAAAAGACCATACTTAATGGTCTCACTGAGACTAGAGGAATCCTGGCAGTCATGGTCCCCAAACCTTCTGTTGGCCCAGGACAGGAACCATTCCCGAAGACAACTCATCAGACATGGAAGGGACTGGACAGTGGGTAGGAGAGAGATGCTGATGAAGAGTGAGCTATTTGTATCAGGTGGACACTTGAGACTGTGTTGGCACCTCCTGTCTGGAGGGCGGATGGGAGGATAGAGAGAGTTGGAAGCTGGCAAAATTGTCACGAAAGGAGAGACTGGAAGGGCTGACTCATTAGGGGGAGAGCAAGTGGGAGTATGGAGTAAGGTGTATATAAGCTTATATGTGACAGTCTGACTTGATTTGTAAACGTTTACTTGAAGCTCAATAAAAGTTAAAAAAAAAAAAAAGTGTACTTTGGGCATTTTTATTAGGAAGGACGAATCCCTGGAGAAGGACATCATGCTTTGTAAAGTAGAGGGTCAGTGAAAAACAGGAAGACCCTCAATAAGACGAATTGACACAGTGGCTGCACGACGGGCTGAAGAATAGCAACCAAGATGAGAAGGCAGAGGGGACAGGAGCTGGTTGAATGGACACTGGAAATACAGGGTAGAGGGGAGGAGCGTGCTGTCACATTATAGGGAGAGCAACTAGGGTCACATAACAACATGTGTATAAAGTTTTGTATGAGAAACTAACTTAAACTATAAACTTTCACTTAAAGCGCAGTTTAAAAAAAACAAGAATAGCAACCATTGTGAGGACCGGGCAGTGTTTCGCTCTGTTACACATAAGGTCTCTCTGAGTCGGACCTGACTCAATAGCACCTAACAACAACTTAGTAGTAGTGGCAGCAGTGGTAATAATAGTAGTGGCTGCAATCTAATAATTGGCTAATGTTTTAATATTCTATCTGCTTTATATTTATATGCTCATTCACTTTTAAGCTGCCTCGTTTCCAAAGGGTAGGGGATGATATAAGCCCTTAAACACATGCAGTGCTTTATGGATACAAAGCATTTTTGCAAACACATCTGCCCCCACCACCTTGAGCCAGCAACTTGGCCTGCCAAACCCAAACCTGGCCCATTTTACTCCAAAGGCCAGGGTGGACACAGCCAGCTCGAGGGAACCCTCTCCCGCCAAAGGCCCTTCAACCCTGGGGAGCGCTGGCTGCCTCATTGTGCGCCAAGCATATGCCCAAGGCCCCACCCCATGGAACTTCTAATGCCTTCAAGCCAAGATGGGGCCTCAGCTTTGGCAGCCTTAATAAACTCCCCAGGGGATTCGGAGAAAGAACAGTGCTCAGAGTCTATCTGCGGCTAGTTATGTTTATTTTACTTTTTATAAATTTTTATTTTGGTATAAGGTTAAACTTACAGAAAAGTTTCAAGAACTGTAAAAAAAAAAAACAAAAACCTTATATTCTCTTAACCCAGATTCACCAGCTGTTCACATTTTGCCCGTTTGCCTTATAATTTTCTCTCATTTATTTTTATCGGAGGAGCCCTCATGGTGCAGAGGTTAAGCGGACAGCTGCTAACCAAAAGGTCTGTAGCTCAAATCCACCAGCCACTCGGTGAGAGAAAGATGTGACAGTCTGCTTCAGTAAAGACTACAGGCTTGGAAACCCTATGAGGCAGTTCTACTTTGTCCCATGGGGTCACTAAGAGTCAGAATCAACTCGACAGCAATGGTTTTTTTTGGGGGGGTAGGTATTTTTATCTGGAAGTAAACCAGAAATTAAGCTTTATTACTGCGCGTTATACAGACTACAGGAGGACATACATAATTTGTAAGTAAATGCATACATATATTGAGAGACGTATTTTGGCAGCTCCATCACCGCTTACTGACAGATGTGTTATCATAACTTCTGGTGGCAAAGCTCAGTGGTCACCTGGGGCTCAGCTGGAGAGGCTGGCTGGAGGGGGGCACAAGAAAGCTTTTTAGGGTGATAGAAATGTTCTATATCCTAATTGTGGGGATGGTTACACAAATACATAAATGTGTCAAAACTCATCTAACTAAATGTACACTTAAATACATGTTAGTTTATACATACTTCAATAAAGTTAATTAAAAAATTATTTCCAAAATTTTTCATCACCCCAAACAGAAACTCTATACCCATTAAGCACTAACTCCCCTTAGTCCCCTCCCCCTGGTATCCACTAATCTACTTTCCGTCTCTATGAATTTACCTACTCTACATATTGCCTGTGAGTGGGATCGTTCATCATCTGCCCTTTTGTGGCTGATTTATTTCACTTAGCGTAATGTTTTCAAAGTCCATCCATGTTGTAGCATGTATCAGAACTTCATTTATATTTACGGCCAAATAATTTCTGTTGTATTCATATACCACATTCTGTATCCATTCCTCTGTTGATGGACCCTTGGTTTGTTTCAATAAAGTCCATTTTTTCAACCATAATAATAATTTTCAACCATAATCTCCATTTTGAAGGACCCAGCAGAGAAAAATTGATGCCTAGAGACACATGGATTTTATGTCCTTAGTTATCATACACTTACATCACATACCGTAGGCTTGTGTAAGTGCTATCACGGCTCCCGTTCTACAGAACAGGAATAGAAGGAATAGCTAGTTGCCCAGAAAGTCCTTGGGTAGCGCAAATGGTTAACGACCAGCCAGTGCACAGAGCAAAGCCGAGTGTCCTTGGGGTGTCTCCACTGAGCTCCCACACCACTGGGCTTTCCTCCATCACCGACACTCACTGGGCCTGCACCTTTCATCTCTGGCGCTTTCCAATTACCCAGTTTTAGGAACTGTCCAGCGGTGCCTTTCAGCCTAGAGCTTGAGACGGAGTGGTTGTCTGAGCCACTCTGTCTGTCCCTGTGAAATATTAACAGAATATAAAATATCAGTGTGAGATTTCCTGAAGTTCTATATTTTGGGAGCCGGGCTGGATTCCTCGTGATCCGCGTCCTTCCTGTAAGTCGGGGCTCTGTGGCGGAAGTGCACTGGGCCAGGTTTCAGGAGACAGGATTCAAACACAGACTTTGCTATGACTTGCTGTGTGATGTATGGCAAGTTACTTCCCTTCTCTGAGTCTCAGTTTTCTAACCTATAATTACAGGAGGTTGGACCAGACCAGAGGGTCTTGGCCTATGGATCCCCATGAAGTCTATAAAAGAGCTTCAAATGTTCTTGGAATCCCCCAGAATTTATATGCAAAATGCTTCATGTATATGGGTGGGTAGAGGGGCTTATAGACTTCATCCGATTTTCAAAGGGATTCACTATCTCTAAAATTTTAAAATCACTTGCCTGCCAAAGTCCTTTCCAGTTCTGAAATGCTGGGATTTCATGTCTTAACCTAAGTCTTTGTACTGCAAACAGCCTGGAAGCTTCACTTACAGAAAATATCAAAGGAGACCCAGGACATTAGTGACAGAGCCAGGACTCACATGAGAGTGTCTTGATTCTTAATTCAGTCTTTTCATTCACTCACTCATTTATTCATTCAACACATATCCATTATAATACATTCGTATTACTCAGTGATAACTTTTGACCAAGAGTCCTACATGTGCCCAGAGCCTCTACAATGCCCCAGGGCCTAACATCACATCTGGTACCTAGTAGGCACTCAGTAAATATGTGATGAATGACATAGTGAACAGAGGAATTGACTAGGTGCCGGGAGTAGGAAAATGAAGGAGAAAAGACTGAACCCCAAATCCGAAGACCCGAATTTTAGCCTCAGTTTGGCCACAAAGCCTCTTTCCTTTCTGGCCTCTCTTTTTCTATCTGTAAAATGAGGAGGCCGGACTAGCTAAGATCTAAGGCCCCTTCGGGGTTTAAGTTTCCAGGATGTCAAGGCTCTATCCCTGGCCATTCAGATGGGATTATGGGAAAAAGCAGGGCTAAGCCCTCCCCTCCCCACCCCCGTCCCACCTCCAGGGAGGTCTCTAGCCCACTGTATTAATCATCTATTGCTCTATAGCAAATTACCCTAAAATTTAGCAGCTTTACATAGCAAATGTTATTATCTCACATAGTTTCTGAGGGAGTGACTTAGCTGAGTAATTCTAGCTCAGGGTCTCCCATAAGTTTGTAATTAAGATGTAAGCCAGGGCTGAAGTCATCTGAAGGCTCAACTGGGGCTGGACGTTCCCTTTCCAGGCTCTCTTGCATGGCTGGAGGTCTCAGATCCTTGCCACGTGGGTGTCTCCACAGGGCTGCTTATGACATGGCAGCTGGCTTCCCCCAGAGCGAGTGATCCAAGAGAAAATAAAGAGTAACCAAGACAAAAGCTCCAATGTCTTTTTATCTAGAAAGTAACATACTATCGCTTCTGTTGTATTTTTTGTTTATACAGATCAATGCTGGAATAGCATAGGAGAGGACAGTACAAGGTGTGAGTATCAGGAGGTAGGGATCACTGGGGCCCCCATTTAGGCAGGGCCAATGCTCATCACTTTTCTGGGTGGGTCTTGGTAGGTAGAGTTTGCACATGAGCAACCAGTCATCAGTGGAATGCCCTGCCTGCTCCTTTCCAAAACAAGCCTAGGAACTCTGCAAAGCGACTCGCTGAAGCCCCACTGCCTGGCACAATCCTGCAAAGGCTGAAGGCAGAGTGGCACAGGAAGCTCAGAGAGACCATTCTAAATTACCCAACAAAATCTCAATTAACCAGAACCAAGTGAGCTGGGGCCCTCGCTTAATCAGATTTTTTTTTATATTCAGCTGCTTTACACTGATAAATTTAAATAATGTGACAAATAGCAGGCAAATACATTGCTACTAAAGACTTAACCCCATCAAAGGTCCATATTTATACGCTTGCCTGCCCTCTGCATCTAAAGTATTGTGAGATCTTGAAAGATCCGGAATTATCAATGACTGAACCATTACCTTTATTTTGCTTGCTAAGGCAGGGAAATGGAATCATACATTTGAGAAAGTTTTCTTTTTTTAAAATCAACATTCCTAACAAAGCAGCCTTGCTGCTGAACTTTCATCTAATTAGGAAATTAAATTAACCAGACCATTTCACATCCTCAGTAAATGGGATTGAATTTCTTGCAGCGACTTAGACGCCGCTCTCCATTTCCCTGACATATCTGGCACTTCCCCACCTCCTGCTTTCCATTCCTCCCTCATTCTGGAATTCTTGCAGAGCCTGGAGTTGGAGTCAGGAGATGTGGGTTCCAGCCCCTGTTCTGTCACCGACACCTAGGGCACCTGGCTTCTCTAAGCTCCTTTTTCCTCATTTACAAAAGGAGGAGGTTGAAATACATGATTCTTCAGGTCTCTTTCACTGATAACATTCTAGAACTCTTTACATTGGCCATTCCTCTACCCCCTCTGCTTATTGAAATCCAACTGCTTTTTCAGCATCCAGGCCAAACGCTATCACCACCATGGCGCTTCCCTTATCTCTATGAACTGTTGCCATCGAGTCAACTCTGACTCATGTTGACCCTATAGGACAGAATAGGACTGTCTCCTAGGGTTTCCAAGGAGCAGCTGGTGGATTCAAACTGCTGACCTTTTGGTCAGTAGCTGAATGCTTAGCCACTGCACCACCAGGGCTCCCCTTATCTCTATGGGTGGAAGTAATTTCTCTCTTCTCTATGGTACCACAACTAAGTTCATAGAAGGTAACACATTATCTAACATGTTGGGTATAATATATGGGCGCATTTTGTGTCTCCTGCCAGATTTTAAGCTGTTTGAGGACAGAAGCCTTGTGATGGTTAAGGTTGTGTGTCAACATGCCTGGGCCATGACTCCCAGTCGTCTGGCAGTCATATGATGTTGTGATCACTTCCTCAGTGAGATATTATAGAATGCGATCACCTCCATGATGGGATCTGCAGTAAGTAGCCGGTCAGTTGGAAGGGAGTTTCTTTGGGCATGTGGCCTGCATCGAATATAAGTGGACATTCTGGCAAGCCTGGTGGGATTTTCCTCGCTCTGGATGCTGCAGCTGGCTCCTGTTCGTCTGACCTCTGGTTCTTAGGACTTGAGCTAGCAGCTTACCTGCCGTCTTGCTTGCCGATCGTCAGATTTGTCCATCTTCAGAGCCTGTGGGCAAGAGCCCTGCTGTCTGACCTGCCAATCTTGGGTTCACCAGCCCCTGCGGCTACGTGAATCAGGAGAAGCCTCTATCTTGACCTACAGACTTGGGACTTTTCAGACTCTACAACCACGCGAGCCATTTCCTTGATATAAATCTCTATATATACTTCTATGCTTTACTGAGTTTGCTTCTCTAGAGAACTCAGCTCAAGACAGGCCTGGTCCTGCTCATATTAATATCCCTTAGCACCACACTGGTAGGTAGTAGGTGCTCACACCTGTGGTTTGAAGGGGGTCAAGTCTCGTGATTTTGTGGTACATAGATGTATTTGCAGCCCTCAACCAGCAGGGGGAGCACATTTGCTCCTTAAAAGAAGAAGCCAATTTTGAACTATTACACTCTTTGAAGAGCTGATGGATAGATTTACCTCTGAAAGTGAGAGAGACATAAGGGATTGGGATGGGAGCAGGGAGAGGGAGAACCTGTTATTTGTGACTAAGAACCCAGTACTTATTCTGCATCTTGGTAAACAGAATAACAACCCAAGAACAGTGAGCACCCTTTGTGATAAATTCTGAGCACTTCCTATCACTAAGGCCAGGAAACCGCATGGAGTTACAGCAGGATTACATTCTTGACTAAACTTGGGGCATTAAATCTACAGTAAATTGGGAGATAGGGAACAGTAACCTCATTTCTTTTCAGGAAATTTAATTATAAAATTCTGTAATGAAATCACACCTTTATTAAAATGGTTTGTCACTGAGAGAGAGTCTCGAAAGGTGAAAAGATGCTGACAGGATAGGTGCTGTGCCTTCGGGTTTTCCAAGAGCCCTCCTTGTGCCACTGCACTCTGTTCAGAGACCAGAAAGAGGAGAAAAGGCATCTACCTTCAGAAAACAGCCCCTTGAAGGGGTTGCCTCTCTCCATCTGTCTGTCCCCATGATCCTGCCCCCACAGAGCCTAGAGTTATGGATAGCTAGAGTTCTACTAGGGAAAGATGTCTGGTGGATAAGGCAGTTTCTCTCTAAAAGGATGGACACCTGCCAGTAATGGGCAGCTTATCAGTCACTCACATCTTAGCTTGAATTACACAATAAGCTATTTCAGTTTCCTAAGAAAGGAATAGGGGCTAGTTTAACCTGAGAATGTTCGGTTTGGCTGCAGATTTGAAGAAACCATTGTTTTGAAGTGTGGGATACTCTTGGGAAAGAAGACTAGAGTAATGACTCCTTGTGGGAGGGCTTTGGGCAGTCAGAGAGGGGGACATGGAACAGAAGAAGCACTAAGAGATAGGTAACTATGCTGAAAACCATGCCAGTAGCAACTACCCCTGGATTTTGAGAACAAAACCCTGCTCCCACCACTGGCCAATGCATCAGACCATGTGCCCCAGTTTTTCATTCAGAAAATATGGCCCCTGGGGTCGCTATCAGTCAGAATCAATTTGACAGCAGTGAGTTTGGTTTGGTTTGGTTTTGGCTTACCTGATGAGTTAAGACTTTCTCCACTGTATAGAAGCACAAACATGTCAACCCTGGCTGTTCAATCTTGGAGCACTTGTTTCACTACCTAGAAACTGAGATCCAGCTTCCTCAACCAGAAAATAGGGAGAGTCCTCTTACTCTTAGGTAACATGCTCGTAAGTATATTACTATGCCTGGTGCACAGTGAGCCCCAAAAAGGAGGTTGATTATTGTGGTGGCGGTGGTTGTCACTGCTGTTGTTAGTGCCTGGCGCATAAGAGGCACTCCAGAAACACTGGAAGTGCCATTACAGAATCGTTCTGTGTCCTGTAACCAAGGTCAGCCAGTGACACAAGGCCCGCTGCTCATTATTTACATCCAGGTCGGCTTTTCACCCACGAGGTGCCTAATTAGGAGCCAGAGCACGCTGTTGAAATAAACCAAGAAATCTGACAACCCCAGCTGAAGCCTCCCTTCCCTGTCACCATGTGGATTGGAGCAGTGCTCCTTAGGAGGTGAGTGCTTCTTCTAGGAATGAGAACTTCCAGAGCACTGGGTAGTGGTGGCTTTTGAGTTACCAGATGCCTTGTGGCAAAGTGGAAAGTGGTTGCATTTCCAGCTCCATCACCTTCCAGCTATTTTACTCCAGGCACGTCATGTAAACTCTTTTCTCCTCCTCACCTGCAAAATGGCAGCCATGCTAGTGAGGCTACTGTGAGGAGTCAAGGTGGTCATGCCTGATTCAGTGCCTAATGAAGAGCAGGAATTCAACGAACATTAGCCTCCTTTCTTGCCAGCCCTTTCTCCTGCCCCGCACCCCCAAGTAAAGGCCTAGAACATCAGAGCTACGGGGGATCTGAAAGACCATCCAGCTCTGTCTTATTTTTCCAGATTACAGAAGAACACACAGCAAGGTAGTGGCCGGCCCTGAGGACAGGTCAGGTTACATGGCTCCTAGTCCAAAGCTCACACCATATACCACTCTGCCACCATATCCCAGTCATGGGCTGCCAGTTCACAGCAAACTTCTCCTGGTTTCATTTAATTCAGATTGTGGCTCTCCTCATTCTCTGAAATGACATCAACAAAGCCTTAATGACCATCAGCCACTGTGGTTTTTCCTTTCTGAGGCCGCTCACGTCTTGGGCTGTAAATGCATCTATACGTATTTGGAGCTTTGCTCATATTTTTGGCAGATCTTAGGGACTGTCCCTGGGCCCGAGCCTGGGCTTCTCCTGAGAAACGCAGAATTCTAAATTCAAATTCAGAACCCAGAGTCTGTTTTCTGGAGCACATCCAATATGGGTGAGTGAGACCAGGCAGTTTATTATCCTGAGATGGTAATCTACCTTTCCAGGTTCTAAATGTGGTGGCAGGAGTAATAAAGTTAGAGAACAGAATAGGTTCCAGGCCTGAATGACCAATTAAACCTCCTTTTAAATGACCAAGAGCAATAGCTGTAAGATACAAGCTAATTACAAGAATTAACAACAACCGCTATCCAAAGAACCCAGACGCTTCAACCGTATCAAATACTGAGGATCAGAAACACAAGCCATCTTACTGCATCCAATATTTTACTGCCTATTAAAGTCCCTGGGGGACACAGTCTGGGATCAGCTGTTAACTTAAAGGTTGGCAGTTCAAATCCATCCAGTGGCTCCGTGGAAGAAAGGCCTGGCAAACTGCTTCTATAAAGATTACACCCAAGAAAAGCCTAATGGAGCAATTCTACTCTATAACACATAGGGTCTCCCTGGGTCAGAATCGACTTCACAGCAATGGGCTTTTTACATGTCAGAATAAACCAAGTCCTGGCTCTGAACTAAGTTCACCTCCAGCTCGTGAGCATACAGGGAAGACGTCAGAGGGGAAGGAAGCAAGGACAACAGGGAGCCTCTGAGTTAAATGGATACAATAGCAGTCTTAGGGCCCTCTCTCTCCTGCCACCTACCAAGCACTAATTCAGCAAACACTGATGGAGCAGCTACTACACAGACACTGTACTAGGTGCTGGGGGTGCTCCCTGCCCCCGTGGATCTGACCTTCTCAGTGGAGAACGCAGACAACAAGCAAGCAAGCAAACAAACAAATAAATAACATAATTTCCAAAAGTGCTAAGACCTGAGAAGGAAATGCGGTAAGTTAGTGGGATAGTGGGGGCTGCCCTTGAGTAGGTGCAACTTGGATGGAGGTTGGAAGAGCATCTTTGAAAAGGGGACCTAGATGAGCTGAGACCTGACTGGTGAGTAACTCCCAAAGGGTTGATTTGAGAGAAGAACATTCCAGGCAGAGGGCCCAGCAAGTGCAAAGAGCAGAGAGAAGGCCAGAGCAGCTGAGCAGAGGCTGTGGGTGAGATGGGCAAGGCAGACAGTGTCCTCACGGTGTACGGTCTCAGGAGACATGATTGGGGGGGCACCATTGAGTCGATTTCAACTCATGGCCACCCCGTGCGTGCCGAGCAGAACTGCCTCATAGGGTCTTCTTGCCTGTAATCTTTACAGAAGCAGATCACCAGATCTTTCTCTTGAAGAGCTGCTAGGTGGGTTCGAACCACCAGCCTTTCAGTTAGCAGCCGATCACTTAGCTGTTGCGCCACCAGGGCTCCTTCTGGAGGCAAAATAAGAGCAGTTAAGTAGAAGCTGAGAGTCCCTGGGTGATGCAAATGGTTAACGCACTGGGCTGCTGACCAAGACGTTAGTGGTTCAAGTCCACCCGGAGGTGCCTGGGAAGAATATCCTGGCAATCTAATTCTGAAAAAATCAGTGATTGAAAACCCCAAGGAGCACAGTTCTACTCTGGCACACATGGGTTGCCATGAATTGGAATCGGCTCAACTGGACGCCAGCTGCTTTTTTTTTTTAATAAAAGCAGGCCTGGGGTCAGATGAACCTGGATTTGAATCCCAGCTTCGGGACTTACTAGTTGCATGACCTTGAACAGGTGACTTAACCTCTGAACCTCAGCTTCCTCACAGGACCTCCCGATGTGGTTAACGTGAGGAATAAATGAGGCAAGCCATTTTAAGTGCCGAACAGGGCACCTGGCACACAGTCAGTAGCCGGTAAGTTCCAACTTCTACTATTACGGACTTATCATTCATTGACTCCCAAGGCCACTGCTCACGTGTCTGGGCCCCAGGCGCTACCACTGAGAAAGCCACCAGGTGGCGGTCTTTCAAGTCTTTCTGGTTCCGTCGGTACCTGATCACAACTGTTCTGTCCTCGTTTTCACTCAACACGAAAGAGCCAATCCTCTAAACACTGGTTGGGGTACAGGGTTACTGGTATAAGGCTATTGTATTCAGGGTATAGTTTCTGATTTCAGCATCAAAATGTAGTGGAAGGAACACCAGGCTTAGAGTCAGATCTGGGTTCTAGACTCCACTCTACCTACAGACCGATCAAGCCTGGCAATGCATTTGGTCATTCTGGGCCTCAATTTCCCCATCTACCTATACCATGATGCCATTATGAGGCTCAAATAAGGTACAGTATGTGGAATGGCCTAGAGGCTGTCCAGAGCGTGCCTGAGTGACAGTCAGGAGTCAGACCTGTGCTCAAATCCCAGCTTTGCACTTACTTGCAGTTTACTTAGTCTCAGGATTTTTTTTTAATCCATAAAATAATAGCATATTAATAACATCAAGGATTAATGCACTCTGCTGCTAACTGAAAGGTTGATTGGAGGTTCAAGTCAACCCAGAGGTACCTTGGAAGAAAGGCCTGGCAATCCACTTCCAAAAAATAGGTAACTGGAAACCCAGTGGAGCATAGTTCTACTCTGACACACATGGCCACAGTCAGAATCAACTCAAGGGCAACTGGTTCTCGGTGCATCGTACGAGAGGCTCGTGGGGATGAGGAAAGCAGTTGAGCCGTGCCTGGCACAGGTAAGTACGCTTCAGGTGTGCTGTGTCACCTGAAGCAGATCGGCTTGTTAACACGGGCCGTGGTGGCTTCGGTTGTGGTGCCTGCTGGGGTACCAGAGAGAAAGAAGAATGTTTGACCAAGGATGAGCTCCTGTAAGACCACGAATAAGAACAGAGAGGGGAGGTCCTCAGGGACACAGGGAGTGAAGGTGCCACTCACCAAGTCTTGGAAACATCTCCTGCCCCACAGTCTCAGACAGAGGTCGCAGGGTGAGGGAAGAGACGCATCAGCTGGTGGTGACATCTCCCCAGCCCCGGTCCATCCTGTACCTCTTTCAGCACGAGGTGGTCTTCCGTTCCCTGCTGTATTGTAAGCTCCTTGAGGGTAGAGACGATCCTATTTATCTTTGTTTCCCCACTGGCCTAACACAGAGCCCACACCTAACAAGCCTGGATGAATGTTTGCTGTAGGACAATCCATTCTGGACCACACAGTGAATTGATCACATCCCAGACGACCCTAGGCTACCCACTGAGCTGGAACTCAGTGCCAGCCCGCCTCGGAATCAGATGCTCTGCCTGTGACCTGGGGGTGTTAGTTCCTCAGTGCTAATGTCCCCATCTGTACACGTGTGCAGATGGTGTCATATCACAGGCTGTGCTTCCTATTGGCCCACGACCTGTCCCTCCTGCCTGGAAGGCTCTTAGAGGGCGGCACTTGTTGGTAAGTGCTGCCTAATTGCTTAATGGCAGGGAGTGGGCGTGAGGAGGAGTCACAGAGACAGAGGAAAGGCAGCAGGTGGGGCATGACAGAATGGGTGCTGCATGCAAAAAGGAACAGCTAGCCCAGCCTTGCCAGATGAGAACAGTGCGGGGAATCACTTCATCTCTCTGTGCCTGTTTCCTCACCTCTCCTAAGGGGAAATAGAAACACCCACTTCTTTGTCATAAAGAACATAGTGCCTGACATAGAAAAAATGCTTGTTGAATAGCCAAATGAGATACTGCATGAGACAATGCTTGGTAAACACTAAAGCTGCCTCGTTAAAATTTTTCTCCTCAAGTGCTCTGAAAGCAGAAGAATGGGTTATCACACCCCTGCCCTGGATGTCAGGGGCCTCACCCAACAGGAGCCTGAAAGGCCTTTGGAAGGCTCATGCTCTGTCTACATATGCAAGCAGAGTTTTTGCATTCCACTCCACCACATATTTAAATTTATTGAAATGAAAATTGTAATTTCGATTTTTTTTACCAGTTAGATTACCTACCATCCCCCCTCTTGCCCCCAGCCCTGAGAAAATATTCTAGTAAAAATGGATACTCTGGGAAGATGTGGCACTTCCATCCAGGATGCCTGTGCCCCTAGTTTACATCCAAGCATCCACGTTTGGGAAGCACTGCGTGAGACGCTCCTCGGGTTGGTTATTTTGTATTTAACATCTGCATCCTGCTTTACTCAGAGAAAATACTTGGCCTCGGTCCATTCGGACCCAGTCAACCGTTGAGGGACCAGAACCAGCTCCTTCCCTCCACAGCCACCCCTTCTCCCCTCTCCCACCTCCTACTATCGCCACCCTCCACCCCTACCCTAGCCAGCAGGCAGGAACTGGAGAGGTCAGACCATAAACAGTCTGCCCAGGCCTCCAGTAAGTTCCCAACAGCCTGTTACAGCTGTACTTGCTGACTGACCTTCTGACCCCCTGCCTCCTGGGGGCCCGCCCTCCCTGCCCAGCTCCAGCCCCAGCCCTGCAGTTGAGGTCTCACCTGCCTCGCCCAGGTGTGCAGCCTGCAGCATCCTGAACCCTCCTCCCTGCTGCCTGTGCCCCAGCCCTAAACTCACAGCCGTCATATCCACACCACACTGGCTCTGGCTCTTAAAGACCTCCAGGGGAGCAGTTTCTACAACCTCTGCAGGAATCTAGTTCTAACATCTCACAACTCTCACCGAGAAGAAAGCCTTCTTTTCACAAAATCTCAATTCCTTTCTGTTGCAATGAGCATGGAGTTGCTTTTATTCTCTGCTAGTTTGAGCTATACTTAAACAACATAATTCCTCATAATTTCCTCCGTGCCGGGTGGAACACTGACGTTGCTTCTGGTCAGCCCTCCTCTGCTGTGTGCAGATCTCCTGCCTCTGAGTGGGGAGCCCAGCACCACAACAGACTCTTCTACCACAAGGCACGGCTGAGCCAGGGTGTCCCTGTGCTCCTTGGGGTGTCTAGAAGTACATTAACTGGCCAGGCATTAAAGATGTTTATGGGGAAATATAAAACCAGGTTTCTATCCTCAAGAACAGCACCATGAAACAAGCAATTACTTACTCAACTCTGTGGACAGTGGGAAAAGCACTGACTTTGGCTCAAGAGACTTAAATTTGCATCCCAGGCCTGCCATTTGTCAGCTGTACCACGCTGGGCAAGCTGTTTTATCCGTCTGAGCCATCACTGTTTGTCTACCTTATAGGGAAGTCTCTGGGTGGCGCAAATGGTCTGCTCTGACTAACTGAAGGGCTGGCGATTCGAACCCACCCAGCGGCACCTTGGAAGAAAGGACTGGCGATCTGCTTCTGTAAAGATTACAGCCAAGAAAACCCTACAGAGCTCTGTTCTACTGTGTAACACATAGGGCCACCATGAGTCAGAATCGACTTGAGGGCAAGGGGTTTGGTTTGTTTTTGGTAGGGGTAAATGTTAGTGAGTTTTAAAAATTCTGTAAAGTGCTATACAAATTAAAGAATGACTATAGGTGATGGTTGGGGGGACCTGTAGATGTGCTATGGTAGGAATAAATGTGTGAGCTGAGGAAGGTCTGAGAGTGAAGAGAAAGGGATGAAAGTGAGTGGCACTTCAAAGGCAGGAGGAGGTTACAGGTTGGGCACAGAGATTGGAGGGAAGAGAAGAGAAGAAAGATAATAGTTATCATTTATGGAACACTCAGTATGTTCCAAGTGCTCTGCTAAGTGCTTTGCATACATTAGCTCATGTTTTCCTTATAAAATCCCTGTAATGAGATTTTATTGTCCTCGTTTTACATAGATATAGGAGCCCCTTGCATCTGGCAGGTCATAACAATACCTCTGGACCTTGCAGCTGAACCTGGGAGAAATCCATTCTGTCTTTAATGGAAGATGGTGTTAGGATGCGGGTAGAGCTTCAGGACAAGTCAGGAAAGAACCAAGAGGGACAGAGATAACAGGGGGCTGGGGGAAGGGACCAGTGCTCAACAAATTCTAGTTTATGAAGTCAGAATGGAGTCCAGAAATCATGTTCCTTGTAAATTTCAAGCATGAATGCCTTCTCCCAGATGCCATCCGTTTTTGTCCACCTATTCCTGTGAGCCTTCTACTTGTATCCTATCCACATTCTGGATAGTCTACCTCCTCGCTTTTCTCTCTCTCATTTTCCTGTGTCCTTCACTCATGTCATGTGTAGGAATCAACTTGACGGCAACTGGGTGGTGGTGTTCACACACATATACCCTGGCTCAGTTATCCTTTCCATCTTCTTTTGTGTCAATGCTTAACTCTTTGTTGATGACAAGAGCTTCACGCTTGGTTTAGACATTCAATACAGACAAAAAACATTCTCCCATCACCTTGTTTTTCCCTCTCCTAACATCCTCCATTCCCTTTCTCTCTTTCCTTGAGTCCTCCCTTTCCTACTCACCTTTCACCCAATTCTCTCTCATCCCTTATGATGAAGCTTGCTGGCAAGGGCACCCCTAGACTAGGAGCTCTCTGGAGTTTGCTGCTGGTAAATTTCTGCTACCCAACTGCTAAAGCTTTCTTCTTGTTTAAACCACTACCATGAGTTCGTGCCTGTCACAAACCTGGCTGGGTTTGCAGTTGGACATGCCAGATCAGGCGGGTTTGGAACCTAAAGCATGTTCAAGAGAGAAACTGAGGACCAAGTTGACAGCTTCTTCTGAGTGCACAGGAAAACACACAGAGGTCACTGGCCACCACGGAATATTCCCCCAAACAGAAAAACCCTCCAACGTCCGAAATATAGGATATACCCATAAAAAACCCACCACTGTTGAGTCAATTCTGACTCATAGCGACGCCATAGGACAAAGTAGAACTGCCCCATATGGTTTCCAAGGAGTGCCTGGTGGCTTTGAACAGCCGGCCTTTTGGTTAGCAGCCCTAGCTTTTAACTACTAGGTCACTGAGGTTTCCATAGGAGATACAGTGGCCATAAAATTGCACAGGTCCACCTTTGTGACAGAATATCTGTTAACCATAAACTGCCCAAAATTTACCTCATGCAAAGAATCCAAGATAAACTTCATGCCAAAGGTCAGCCAATGATTGTTTTCCAGTCTATGTAGTTGTTGCTAGTTGCTGTCAAGTTGATACTGAATCATGGTGGCCCCATGTGTGCAGAGTAGAACCGTACTCCATCGGATTTTCAAGGCTGTGACCTTTCGGAAGCAGATCATCAGGATTTACTTCCGAGGGTCCTTTGGGTGGACTTGAACTACCAACCTTTTGGTTAGCAGTCCAGTGCTTAACCATTTGCGCCACTCTATACTTCCTTCCCTTTCTCCTAAAAAATCCACCGTAAGTAGCCTCAGGTGAACCTTTCTGCTTTTCCGAACAGAAAGGCCTCCCGGTATGCATACAGACTGACGGCTTGAATAACCCTACGCGCTTTCATTCTTCTTGTGCTTCGATTATTTTAACAAGCAAGACCTGACTACCAAGGCAAGGCCAGGATCTGGGAAGGTCCTGGCATCTGGAGGTAGGAGGAAGTCAGGCCAGGTTGGGGGCATGTCAGAGGAAGCTGGCATGATGCAGTTGGTCCAAGAAGGCAGTTGATGTCAGGAATATAAGGCAGCGGATGGTGAAGACTCAATCACAGGGAGGGGAGTAGAGTATCTGCACGGCAGAATCCTAGTCCCTGAGGACCTGGGACATAACGTAGGGTGCTGGGATGGGAAAATGAGGTAGAGATCTATTTACTAGAGCTGAGGGTACCAGACAGGTGCTCTGTGAAAAACAAGAGTCAGGTACTAGCATCTGGGAACAAAGGCAGGTCAGGACCATGGGCAGCGACAAGGCTCACCTTAAGATTCAAGGTGAAGCTTCCCTGCTGTTGACCTCAGGCTACTGGACGCCCCTTACCATGAGGATTGCTGGCTGAGCCCCTCAAGCAAGAATAGAGAGTTGTGCAGTCAGGGGGCCACCGTAAATTTCCCTTTTACTGTCCTCTTCCCTGCATCAGACTCAGCCAGCACCTCAGATTCAAAAGCCACCCCATGACAGTGTGGGAAAACCTCAAAGTATACCCCACATCCAAGCAGATGAGTTCCTGGACCCAGGCCATTTGGGCACAGATTGACGTGATGGTCAGACATCTGCCTGCATCACCACCCCCAGGCTTCTCCCAGCCCTAAGAGGCTCTGGCTTTCTAACTGGGCTTCCTTAGGAGGCCTCCCTTTCCTGGGTCTTCCCGCTGTCTAGGTGAAGGAGTTTGCTTGTACCAAAAACCTGTTGCGGTGGTGTTGATTCTGACTGGTAGCAACCTTGCATTCCCACCTTAAGCCATTCTGAGCTAAGTCTGGCCATCTTGAACATCCCCTTTCTGTGTCTGCTACAGCCCTCCGCTTGAGCCATCCTCCATGGCTTGTGGCTTCTCTAGAAGAGTTTCTGTTCATCTCACCCCTACATGCCTCCCCTCAAAAGGCCACGCTGTAGGCTCCCATTTATTGTTAACACAAGGGCATCTGAAACCCACTACCATTTGATAAATCTGTACTCCGTGGAAAAAAGGGGCTGCAATCTGACCCAGCCTGGTTTGTGAGGGGTCACTCTTTCCCCCATACTCTCTTAAACCCCTCACTTCTTTTGTAGTTACGGGTTCTCCTTTTCTTCTGTTGCTGCTTTTCCACACACTCACAAAACATTAATTTCTTTTGGGACAACCAAGCCTAAAATATCATTGCACAATCCCTTACCTGCAATTCCCAAATCCCCAATTTTCTGAAAATCAAAAGGCTTTTTCTTTTTGTAAGTTTGGTGCCAAAATTCACCTGGTGACAAACCTCACCTAAACTGATGTGGCTACTCCTTGATCCTTCTTTATCCCATTTAGTGTGAACATTGATATATTTCACTGCAGACATATTAATGTGTCTGATTGTGAGAGGCTACCCCAGACCCCACTGGGGATGTTTCAAAACTTATGGTATATATTACCTGTCTCATTTCTGAAACACCTCTGGCTTTAAGGGCTCAGATGTGGGCCTGAGGAACTGTACCAACCTCTCTGTTCTTTTGCAACAGATTTGTTAGAACAGATCCATCTCTGAGATCTCAGGCTTTCTGGCATCTTCTCTCCATCTGGAGAGTAAGAAGACAGCCAAATGGATCAGTGAGGGTCACAAGGAAACCAAGGAGAGCAAATCCTCTGATTTGGAGAAAGAAGGATTAACAAAGTCACTTGGAAATGGAAGGGCATAGGAGGGGAGGGAGTCATCAGTGCTTAGTTCTGAGCAGGGCTGTTTTCTACAGTTTTTGGCTTGCTGTGTGGCCAAAAAACTTGCATAACCTCTCTGAGCCTGAACTAAAGGAGAGAACAAGTTCCGAGAGCTCCTGCTCCAACAGGCTTTGAAGACGAATGAGATAGAATGTCAGAAAATGAGGTTCTATGTAACCTCTCTAGAATTTTATTTTTGAAAAGTAAATGTGTTTCATCAGAATAAATAATCAGCAAACTGCATTTACTGTGTGCTTAATCTGTGTCCAGTTCCATGTTGGGTTCTATAAGACACAAACTCTGAACTTAAGGGTCTTTACACTCCCTGGTTCAAGTGCTCAGCTGTTAACTGGAAGGTCGGCAGTTCTAACCCACCAGCCTGCTCTGTGGGAGAAAGATGTGGCAGTCTGCTTCTGTAAAGATTTACAGCCTTCAAAACTCTATGGGGCAGTTCTACTCTGTCTCATAGAATGACTATGAGTTGGAATTGACTTGATGGCAATGGATTTGAGGGTTTTTTTGTTTTTGTTTTTATTTTAATACTGCCTGAGTGGCACAAATGGTTTGCGCTTGGCTACTGAAAGGTTGGCTGTTTGAATCCACCCAATGGCTCCATGGAAGAAATGCCTGGCAATGTACTTCCATATGATTACAGTCATTGAAAACCCTATGGAACACAGTTCTACTTTGACACACATGGGGTCACCATGAGTCGGAATCGACTCAACGGCAATGGGGTAAACACGTTTTATGCATAAGAAACAATTCAAAAGAAAACAGGACAATACATATAATCGAGTGCTGAAAAGACAAGCTCACTGGCCACAGCAGTTTTGGAAGGTTGTGTGGGAGGTGGGACTTAGTTTGGGTACGAAAAGACGAGAAGACATTTTAGGCAAGAGTCCCAAGTGAGACTGGATGAGGCCTGTGGGAAGAACAATCTAGAGAGAGATTTCTCTAGAGCAGAGAAGGCCAGAGTCAAATTATTGGGAGGAGGGAAGATGAACAAGATGGCAGGGATAAGGAGTGTGTTGAAAATCTGTGCATGCGCCCGGAAGAAGTAATGCGTGGTCTGGGCAGTTTGTGGGGCCAAGGTGTCTACCATGGGATGGGAAGGGCTACAGCTCTGTGTGGACACTGACATGAACTGAGATAGACACGGAGGACACACATTAGGACCCGGACGGCCTGGCCAGCTGGGCTCAGCCTTCACAAGTGTCAAAACCAGATTGCATTCCCTGGAAAACTTCCTGGATAGAATATCTCCATCACTTCCTGAATTTCTCTGTCGTTCCCCAGCACCTCTGGTTTGTTATACCCCTACCTGGCTAGCTGTAGGAAAGTGTGAGATCATTATAGAGTTGTTTTCTGCAGAAAGCCTATTCACATCTGGATGGCTAATGCTGATAATTACCATACTGGTTACTAAATCTGTCAGGTTTAGGTGAGGCAAAGCTCTACAGCTGGGGCTGCTGCTCACAGCTTCGCCAGCAGAGAGAGAGGTGAGAACAAAAATCCAGAAAGGTGTGCTCAGATGCTTGGGATTAAGTGAGACTAGTTAATTACCAGTCATTTGCTGTCTCCTTGACTTGGAGTTTCTGGCTAAGCAATGCTCATGGATCAGACAGAACATGACAACTTGCAACTTAGCTCCACAGCGAGAGGGTGGAGGGGGCCAAGATGCAGAGAGACAAGTGTGGGATGGTCACTCAGGTACCAGGACCATGGGCACATGGCTCAGATGCCCTCCAAACAGGGCAGTGGCATGATCTAGCTGGGGATCAGTCTATTTGCTGAGAGGTGAAGATTATTAACTTGGAGCCCTAGGTTGAGTTTTAAGGGATCAGTGAATCCCCATAATTGCATGTCAACATGGGTGTGAGTATGCAAAGAACCTTTTTTTTTTTTCCTGAGAAGCAAACATGCACCAGCTTCTCAAAAGATTCAGAAGGGCTCTGTGATCCCCACAAAAGGAAGGTGATTATAAACCATTACTCTAGACCCCTAGAGAAACAGGCTGCCATTTGGCAGAGACCTAAGACACTCAGGGTCCCTAATGATCCTGAAATTATACTTAAGAGGTATGTGTGTTTCCTAGAGGAAGGACCCAATAGCTTTTGCCAGATTCTCAAAGGGGTCCACAACCCTCAAAGGGTTAAGAACCCTGAGCTAGATGTTGTTGTGTGCAGTGGAGTCAATTCCGACTCATAGAGACCCCACGTGACAAGTAGACCAGAGTAAACTGCCGCCATAGGATTTTCTTAGCTATAACCTATATGGAAGTAGATTGTCAGGTCTTTCCCTGCCTGGAGCCTCTGGATGGGTTCCAACCATCAGCCTTTGGGATAGCAGCCCAGTGTTTACCCCTTGTGCCACCAGGGCTCCTTCCTGATTTACATTACCCATTGCCATCCAGTCAATTCTGACTCCTAGTGACCCTATAGGACAGAGTAGATCTGCCCCATAGGGTTTCCAAGGCTGTAAATCTTTATGGAAGCAGACTGCCACATCTTTCTCCCTGAGCAATTGGTGGATACCAACCGCCAACATTTGGGTTAGCAGTCTAGAGCTTAACCACTGTGCCAAGGGGCTCAAAAAGTTAGGATGAATACCCGTGCTTAGCTACTTTTTTCTAGAGGAAGATCACAAAGATCTAAAAACAGGGCCCAGAGCAGGTCTTGGTGGTTCTGCTCAAAATTTGGCCTAAAGTCTGGGGTAAGGGGCTGGCTGCCTGGGGCTTTCCATGAAAGAACACCCTGGAGTCATTTTAAGAGTCAAGCACCCAGAAGATACCCTAGTGGGTGATGGTCACAAAGGTGGCAGTAGATGGGAAAACAATTCTAGCCCCCTCCGTCTATGATGGTGTATTGCCCAGGTCTTTCTCTTCCAAAGCCCTGTACCCCAGCTTTCAGAGACCCAAAAGCCTCACTCAGGGAAGCACAAAATTCATTCAACAAATACTTATTGGACGTCTACTACTTGCAAGGCTCTGTTCTTGGCGCAAGATAAGGGACTTGACTTCAGAGCTTGATGGACCTAAAGCAGCTTCTGGCCCCGGACACGGGTATTTTGGGCCATTCTGACCAAGCGCCTTTGTCCCAAGCTTAGCCCCCCCTCCCCCTCCCCCGCCCCTAGTCCAGCGAGGCAGAAGTCACCCCACCCACCGCGGCGGGCTGGGGACGGGGGCGAGAAGCCGGGAAGCAATACCTGTGAGCAGAGCGGTGAGGGAGGCGGGTATACGCGCCAGGCCACAGCAGGTGGATCGGGCTCTGCCCGGGCCCTGCTGGGACCGGGGGGCGAGGCGGGGTGGGGTGGGGGCACTGCACGGGAGACTCTGCCCGCAGCCGCCTCGGCCGCCGAGCTCTGCTGGCTCCCTGCCTTCCCGGGCCGTCGCGGAGCTCTGCTCTCCATACTGAGCAGTCCCGGGGAGGCGCTCAGACACGTCCCCAGGCCAGATAAAGATCGGCTCGGTGCTCGCTCCGCTGCGCGAAATCTCGCCATCAGCGCGGCCCGCGCGGCCGCTCCTGCCCGGCGGGGCGACGCCAGATCGCTATCTGGGGGAACCGAGAAGGCAGTGCCGCTCGGTCCGCCCCCCCCGCGTCCCTGCGCGCAGGGGTGGCCGCGGGGCCCCGGGGCTCGCCGCCCTCCCCTCCCCCTCGCCTCCCTTCCCGAGGGCCCCCGCTCCCGCCGGCCCAGGGCCCCGCGCCTCGCCAGGCGCCCTCTCCCCTCCGCCAGGCCCCGCTGCCTCCTGAAGGTTACGCGACGCAGTGGCGGTGGCGAGGGGCGCCCGCCCTCGCCAGCGCCCACCCCTTGCCCGCCGCGCCGCGTCGCGCCGCCGGGCCAGCCGGGCTGCCGGCTGCTGCCACCGCAACCCCGGCTCCTAAATCAGCGCCGGGGCGCCCCTCCCCCACCCGGCTCCCCCAGCGCCCGGGTCGCGATTGGCCGCACGGGCGCCCCCCGCCCCGGGCCTCGGCTCCAGCCGCCGTGCCATTGGCTGCGGGCCTCCGCCAGCCTTTACATAAGCCCGCGCGCTCGAGTGGAGTTGTATAAAGCGAGCGAGCTGCGTCGGGGCGGGAGGCTCGAGGCCAGCCCGGGACTGGGGCTGGGGGGACAGCGGCGGCGGCAGAGTCGGCGGCGGCGAGCGCCCGCACTCCGGCGCCCCCAGGCTGTGTGGCTGAGCGAGTTTGAAGATGGCTCCGAGGGCAGACCCCGGCGTGAGTACCAGCCCCGGTGCCCCCACCCCCTCAGGCGGAGAAAGTTTCTCCCGCCCTCCGCGCCCCTCCCGAGCCTCCCGCAGGGGCGGCGGGGCTGCCGCCTGGGATCCGGGGAAGACAGGGACAGTGAAGGCGGCGGGGGCTTTGGCCCCAACTTGCCAAGAGTCGCTGGACTCGGCAGGCGCTAAGAGCCTCCCCGGCGGGCTGGGGGAGAGGTGGGCTCGGTTCTGGAAGTGGCCGGGAGGTGGGAGCGGAGGTGTCGGAGCGACAGCCCACAGCTGACAGGGAAGGTGTTGGGGGCGCGCTGGAGGTCAGCTGTTTGGAGAGGGGCACCGGAGCTGGGAGGGGGCGGAGCAGGTGAGGAGGGATGTGTCGGGATGTGTCACCCAGCTAGGCGAGCTCAGCTCCCAGCGGGGAAAGCTACTGGCCTCGGCCGGCCGGATGCCTAAGCTTCCAGGCTGGGGAAGAGCCCCTGAGGGTTGGCGCCTCTTCCCAGGGGAAGCAGAGCTTGCCGGCACAGCGCTGAGTGGCAGAGAGCTCCGGAGCCAGACCCGCGCGGCATAGCTGGTAGCAGCTTTTGCTGGACCGAGGTGTGGTCTTCTCGCTTTCAGCCTGCCTCAGGCGAGCCAGCTCCAGGCGTTGCAGAGGAACCGAGGATCCCCCTCGGCCCCCAGTGGGGGTATATAGAAGCTTCCATGGGGCAGTAGGCCGGGCTTTGGGGGCATGCCCAGCAATGCAGTGCACTTCTTGGCAGTACAGGACTTGGAAACCCTGGTTAGTCCTGCTTCTGCAGAAACTGACTTGCGAATCCAGAGTCATCTCAACCTGGATGGGAGCCTCCCAGAGTGGCTCCTGGGTTTTTTTGTTTGTTTGTTTTGGGGGGGGGCTCCTCTTCCTCTGGGAATGACTAATGAATATCGTTGGGGAGGTGGCCACCTCATGTGGCTTCTGTGCCTCTTAGGAGGTACTTCAATCCTCCAGGCAGAATGCATTCCTGAGTCGCACTTGAGCTGTCGTTTGGGATGGATATAGGACTTCCCAAGTGAAGCCTGTCAGAAAGGAAAGGAAGGAGGCCTCAGGAGAAGGAGATAGCTCATGGTGGTGTCTTGAGTCGGGGGAGAACTCATGTGGGAAGAGAAACGCTATTGATAGGAGATGTTAGGCTGATGACTTGGCCTGGAGATACCCAAGACTGAACTGGAGCTAATTCAAAGTCGCACTACCTCATTCTCAGCCATGGGGAGGAGAGGTGGAAGACGGAAAAGTGGGGACATGGCGGTTGTTCCAATGTGGCACTCAAGGAAGCATTTTCTCCCTCTCTAAACCTGATTAAGAACATCCTTCTGGCAGCAGATCCTAAAGTCAAATTTAGAGGAAACAAAGGGAGCCTAGGATCTTGATGCTGGCACAGTGGGCCCCAAGTAGAATATTGTGGTTTCTAATTGGTACTGATGGGCTCTGGAGAAGGCAGAAGGTGGGGTGGTGGTTACCTGCTCAGCAGCTGCTCACTTGGGGCTATGTCCTTCACCTTTACACCATTCCTGAACATGGGTGAGTGTTTTGAACTCCAAAGGCACATGCTTTGGCCTCCAGATCTTTTATGGGGCTGCCACTCCATAACCCCAAACCAGCTCCATCCTCTGCCTGCACTCAACATTTTTTCTGGTGCATTTCCCAAGACCTTCTCTCCACTGGGAATTTGTGAAGCAGAATACCTGCTCGTTGCGCTTTCTTTCCTTCTCTCCATCTGGGCTGCATCTGGTGTTCTGAACCCTGACGTTTATTTCTTGGTGCCTTGGTATTTGGTGCACAGGGGTGTCCCCTGTGAATGTGTGAACGAATGGCTTGTGTAATTCTAGGGGGTGAAATACCTCATAGAGAGAAGTCCACGAACCAGGAAGACAGATCTATTAAAAAAAAAAAAAAACAGCTTATGAAAGCCTCCTGAAAGCTTTTCTTGTTGCCTGAGGATGTGGTGGAAGCATAAAGGTGAAGCAGACTCCCTGGTGTCCAGTAGGGGGCGCCAAAGGCACCCAGCTCAAGACCATTGACTTCTCACTTATTGCCCTTCCCTGGCCCTGGCAACTTTACACTTTAAGCAAGCTCTGGCCACAGCCCCTAATCCTCACCTTCATGATGGAAGCCCTTCTACCATGTTTCCTGGATTTCAGGTGGTCTTGTGACCTCAGGTGCAATGGGACAGGTGCAGGCACAACTTTCCAAGGAAACAACTGATACACAACTCCACCCCATCTCTGAGGTCATCCCATTGTGCTTGGTGCTGGTGTATACCCTAAACTCATTAAGGGCTCATGGAGTCCAAAAACATTACAGCTACAAGGAAGGAGCCTTGCAGAGCACAGAATCCAAGCACATCCCCTAACACTCACGTGCACACACAATTTACTAAGGCCCTATAAAGGCAAGTATCTTGCCCAAGTCACACAGCAAGCTATCGGTGTGGGACTAGATCCTGGGACCCCAGTTCTCTATTCAGAGCCCTTTCCAAGCCAAGGACCTGCTTCCTCTTGACTATGGAGACGAACATGTGTTTGCTACGCAGTAAACCAAAAAAACCAAACCGGTTGCCGTCGAGTTGATTCCGACTCATAGCGACCCTATAGGACAGAGTAGAACTACCCCATAGAGTTTCCAAGGAGTGCCTGGTGGATTTGAACTCCCGACCTTTTAGTTAGCAGTCGTAGCACTTAACTACTACACCACCAGGGTTTAGTGTACTCATAATTGCGGACTCACCAGACTTTGGTAAATTAATAAATTTAGTAAATTAGAATAAATTTACTTCGGATCAATTATCCAGAGCAAGGAGCAGATGAAATTCTTGTAATTTCCATACACAGGTCATAGAAATTCCTAATTATTCTTTCCCCTTCCTCCACTAGCTTGTCCCATTATTCCAACTGGTGGTCTAGGCAAAAACAATGTAATTCCACTTTTCTGGCCATTATTCAGTGCCCAGTCCCTTGCTGTGGTCTTGCTCCTCATGAACCCAGGCCTGGGGCTCTTCCTTTGCCCCACTAAGGTGTGCTGGAGTGGAGTATCTCTTTCCTGCAGTCACACCTTTGCCACGGGACCTCCCAAAGTCAGACCCTGGGTGAAGCAGAGAGTTTCCAATCAGTGTTTGTCCATTTCTCCCATCTTTGCTGCCTCCAGCTCAAGGTCAGAGTGTTAGGATGTTCTATTTTTGCAAAATCCTTATGTGAGGGCTTCTTGAGTGACCTGGAAGATCCTGCCATTTACATTGCCCTTTCTTTGGTTCTGCAAGTCTGGCCATCGACATATGAGCTGGATTCTGGGAAGGAGGTTGCTGTGTAGTCTGTGTGCTACCCTCTCTGTATTCCTCACCCCACCTGGCTTCTTTGCACACTGCAGGGAGCTCTTTTGGGCTCGCCTTGGAGCCTTGACAGACTAGGCTGGCCCACCCTCATGAGAAACCCAGGAGCTGCCAAGCCAGAATTCTGAGAGGCGGAATTCTTTCTGTCCCTCTAGCTTACCTAAGAGGTGCTTGCTGCCAGGGATGATGCTCATCTCCTCATTTCCGTCAGGCAAACAGACAAGTTGGGTCTTCATCTTCTGGAGTGGAGGAGACTAGATAATATGGACCATCGAAGAGCAAGAGCCCCTTTCTTTAAAGTGGAGTTCCAAGAGGCTGTGCTTGAGATTCTCAGCAATTCCCAGGTTTAGCTAAAGAAATACGCCTGTGTTCTCTAGGCTTGGTCTAGCTCTGGATAAGGCCAGAGAAAAATAATTACATAAAATATAGCTACAGTACAGGATTTCTGGATTTTGTTTGCACATGGAAAAGGGAATAGAATTTGAGAAGCGCCATTAGGTCTGGGAGAGCAAGTCTTCCCATTCATGAGCCCTGCCAGATGGTTGACCCTTACCCTCCGACAGCCCAGTGTCTTGGAAAGGACACAGGGTTTGAATCAAGCCCCCCCCCCAGCTTATTGGCTTAGGGACCTTGGGCTTCACCTCTGCATGCCTCAGTTTCCTCCTGTGCTAAATGGTGATGCTGGCAATCCTTGATGGGGGTAGGGTAATGAAGACCTAGGGAGATACTCTTTAGTGTGTCTCTGGTAAGATGTAGAGGTATTCAGATGGAAAGGGATATTGCTGGCTCACTGGGAACCATGCAGGGTCTTCCTTTTCTCAGCAAGGAAGACTGAGTGTCCAGGTTGGCACATCAACCTCTGCTCGCAGCAACGGCTGGGCTGATGGACAAGCCTTCTTGGAGGGCTCCCTCTTTGCCTTCTTCCCTCGCCCACCTTAGGGTTTTCATTTTGGGGTTCTGCCATGCTTGGGAAAAAGAAATTTCACAGGTCCCAGGATAATTCTGAATGTGATGGAAGGCCCTGAGATATTGATTCCTAAGAAAGGATCTTTCTGCTGGGAGAAGGCTTCCTCGGAGCACAGTGATTTAAGAGTGCTGACAAATTCATGCTCACCCAGCCTCCTGCAGGCTGCAGATACAGGCGTCCAGGCCAGCCTGGGCTCTGCAAGGGATTTCTGGGGAGCCTGGCTGGTTGCTTAGGGGACAAAAACCTGTGAACTCTCATTAGGAGGAAGTATGAAATCAATTGGTTCATTATCACACCAAACATACCCTGGACCACTCAGGACATTTTAGAAATGGAAGTAACAAAGGACTGAGAGGTTGTGTTTGAAAAGTGAGCAGAAAGGTGTGAAGGGGTTGGGAAGAAGGAGGGGATAGGAAGACCTTTTTTCCACTGAACCACTCAGGATCTTGATCTTATTGAAGTCCTTGGGCAGTGACTGGAGCAGTGGTTCTCAACTGGGGGTTATTTTGGCCCCAGGGGACACTTGACAATGTCTGGAGACACTTTGGATTGTTACAACTGGGGCAGGGCTGCTACTGGCATCTAGGGAGTGGAGGCCAGGGATGCTGCTAAGCACCCTACAATGCACAGATCAGCCCCCAACAACTGTGCATTACCTGGTCCAAAATGTCAATAGTGTTGGGCTTGAGAAACCCTGGACTAGGGCATAGCAACACAGAATCACTGCATGCTAGAGGTGGGAGGGGTGTGAGGGGTCTTCGCGGCCAACTCTCCCATTCCACAGCTGACTACACTGAGGTCCAGAGAGGTGAAGGAACCAACGGCAGGATCACAGAGCAAACGAGTGGCAGAGCTGGGTCTAGAACTCAGATATGCTGTCTCCTGAGACTGACTTACCCAGACTCCCCCAGAGTAGTTGTGAAGATTAAATGTGAGCTGTGAAAACAGAAAATTACAAACAGACTATTATTAATATCGCTAAGACTATTGCTATTAATATAATTAAGAATTTGGAAGTTTGGAAAGTTCTATTTCTGGCTTTGCCACTGACTCATTGTATAATATTGGGAGAATCATGCCCCCACCCCCATGCATCTGTGTGAGTGCATATGGGGGGAGGGGCGGTATTAGCCAATAATAAGTATATCATAATCATTATCTTCAGAGAAAAATCCAAAGATCTGCCCTCCAAAATCCCTAGATACATTAAAAAAAGAAAGAAAGAAAGACATTTTCCTTGAAAGAAATCATGTTGACTTCATAAGAAGCAAAGCGTTTACTTCTTGGAAAAATTCCAGTACCCTGGCCCTGCAAGTTGGTTCCAGCCCAGGAAATCTGATCAACATCCGGACGAGAAACTGATAGCTCTACAAATGACAAACAACTAGATTTGTCCCCACTCCCTCCGGGAAAGAGAGACGATGACTTCTCCTCCATCCTTTCTTGCTCAGCCCTCTTGGCACAGCGAAGTTCTGCAAGGAACTGCAATGAGGAATGGGAAGGTGTGTCATTAATTAGTAAAACCTTGTTTACTTAACAGACATATTCTTAAAGATCTCTTCCAAGGGACGTTTTGACATATTACTTTAATTAGCCACAGAAGAATCCTGAATCCGGAGTGCAGAATGACCCTTCTTCTTGTTTTCAGTTATTCTTATCTTTGTTTGCACCCGAAAGTATGGTGACAAGGTCACAAGATCATTGCTGGGCTCAGAGAGTGTGCCATCAACTGGAAGTGGTACTACAGGACTTCATTGTCCCTCACTTAAGCCTGTTCCTACCTGGAGGGCAGGTGCCTCCATCCTCATCCCCATCCCGCCCTGCTTTGATGAGTATCTTAAGGAGCTACCAAGTCATGTGAATCCCGAAGTGGCTCTAAGGAGAGGGGACAGGCTTGGGAGCCCGAATTTCCCCTCCTAGATGGACAGAGATGCTCTTGTAGGATTGGTGGGAACAATCTTCCTATTCAATCTCTCTTGATGTTATTCGGGAGTCCCTGGGGGATGCGAGTGGTTAGGTGCTGGCTACTAACTGAAAGGAAGGTGATTCTAATCCACCCAGAGGCACCTTGGAAGAAAGCCCTGGTGATCTGCTTCCAGAACATCAGAGCCATTGAAGACCCTGTGAGGCGCAGTTCTACTCCGCACACATGGTGTCGCCATGATCTGAAATCATCTTGGTGACAACTGGTTTGGTTTTCTTCATTGGTGTTGTTTGTATGAGGCCCATTGCTGGTCTGTCCTGCTGGTGCTCAGGATTGGGAAGTAGAAGGTCATTTGAAGTACCTCTCAGGGGACTGAGGTTACATCCCTTCTTCCTGGCCATGAGGGGGCATCGTGACATATATTCTCATTCCTGGTCCTGCCAGGAACTTCCTGCGTATCCTAAGGTGGGTCCCCTAGGCTCTGGAGGCCTCCTTGTTAGTCCGTGTGATCAGAGGAGTTAGACAGACAGGCCCTTTCTAGTGCCAGCAGTGTCTATGTCTAAGTGATGTAATATTCTTCTGTACCCTGGGCTCTAAGAGCAAACTCTTTCTTGGAAATCATAATCATGCACCTTTCATCTGGCAAGTTATGTATATCCAAAGAGGCTTTTGCAGGTGGGGAAATAGACGGAGAAATCCTGCCTTGTAAGCAGCATGGGAGGAGGCACTGTGTCTTTTGTTTTTAACCATATATTCAGTGCCTAGCACAATGCTGAGGAGCCCTGGTGATGCAGTGGTTAAGAGCTATGGCTGCTAACCAAAAGGTCGGCAGTTCAAATCCACCACCTGCTCCTTGGAAACACTATGGGGCAGTTCTACTCTGTCGTACAGGGTTGCTATGAGTCGGACCTGACTTAATGGCAGTGGGTAGCACAATGCTTGCTCAATAGGTGCTCAGTGAGTGAACGGATGATTAGATAAGTGCAGGTGGCCATTCTGGGCAGAGGCAGTCCTCCGTATTAAAATGCAACTCCAGGAGTCCCTGGGTGGATCAAGCGGTTAAAGCGCTCAACTACTAGCCAGAAGGTTGGTGGTTTGAACCCATCCAGAGGCACCTTGGAAGACGGGCCTGGCAATCTGCTTCCAAAAGGTCACAGCCTTGAAAACCTCATGGAGCAGCTCTACTTCGCACATCTGGGGTCACCAGGAGTTGGAATTGACTCAATGGCAACTAACCACAACAAACAGAATTAAAAGTCCAGAAAAATAAAGTGCCTCTCCAAAGTGGTCTCAGTTAGTGAGGCCAGCTTTTCTTCTAGCTCCTTCTTCCCAAAGCTGGCACTTGGTAGCACCAGGGCTGTGTGAACCTCCAAAGATCCCCACCGATCGAGCAGGGCTCGAGGACCCGAGGCAAGGTCTGCCCCGTGAGATGGTGGCCAGCTCTGAGCCTTGAGCAAGGTCAGGCTTCTGAGCCTCATCGCCACCTTCTGACTGCTCCTCACTCCCCTCCTCTCCCCTTCCCACTGGCTGACTAACGCAGGAAGCTCGGTGCAGGTTTACCTTGTTTAAACTGATAGACTAGATGAAAACCTGAATTTCCACCCAAGACAAACTAAGGAGTGAATCATTGCTTCACAAAAAAGATTCTCCAGAGGATGTTTTTAAGTAGCAAGGTCCACTAATACACTTAATGTGATTTAGAGGGAAAAAAAATCTCATCCACAGACTCTTACACCTGGACGAGATTTTAGAGGTCATCCAGTGCCCCTCCACAGCCCGCCCCAGATGTTCAAATCTCCCCTGTGATACTCTCCTTCCTGCACTTTGCTGCCCAAACAAGCTTCTAAAATGCAAGTCTGATCATGACTTCAAAACATCTGCAACAATGGGACTCCGGGCTCCTTACCTTGGCTTCGCAGGCTCTGCAAGCCCCGACTGCTGCTTCCACGCAAAACTGTATCTCCAGCCTTCTGTGCCCCCTCCTCTCTCCCCACAGCCCAGACCCCAGACCCTGCACTCCAGCGGGGCGACACCTGCATTCCCCACGTGCACCGAGCTGTTGTCACATCTATGCCTTTGATCCGTAGATGCCTGTCACATGGAATGCCACTCCACTCCCATTGGAATGCCACTACCATTTTAATCCTGAATCACCAGCTCCTGAGAGCCTTTCCTGCCTGCCCACTGCCCACCCCCGCCCCCCCCATGAGGCAGTCCCTCCCTCCTATGGGATCCATCTGGACTTTGTACCTGTTGCTATTCTGAACTTATCCCACTCTATCGTATGCCTCACCGCTGGAAGATGGTAAGCTCCTTGAGGGCAGGGACCATGCCTTAGTCATCATTTCTAACGTGGTCCCTGAGTATTCAACGTTTAAAGAATAAATGTGTATATTAAGGCGTACTGAGGGATTCTGCATTTGGGAAGCAGTATTTAAAGCATCAGAGAACACCACTAGGCTCCCTAGACAAATTAGTAATAGAAGCAAGCCAATTCCTCAAAGTGTTGAAGTTCAGTGCACTCCATTCAATATCTGGCAACTACTCCTGGACGGAGAGTGCCTTCTGAGGTGTACTAATTCATTCCCGAACATTTATTAGTGGTAGCAGTAGTGTAGTTGTTGTTGCCATTACCTACCATTTATGGACTTTTATGTGCACTGTGCTTAGCACTTCACATGCATTATCTCATCTCATCCTCACAACAACCCAGGCAGTGTCAGTTCCCATTTTACAATCTGAGCAGTTTGTAATCCTTATTAAGGACCTGGAAACCCTGATGGCATAGTGGGTAAGTGCTACAGCTGCTAACCAAAAGGCTGGTGGTTCAGATCCACCAAACACTCCTTGGAAACTCTATGGGGCAGCTCTACTCTGTCCTACAGGGTTGCTATGAGTCGGAATCGACTTGATGGTAACGGGTTTTTGGTTTGGTGCCTTGCACATGGAAACCCTGGTGGCGTAGTGGTTAAGAGCTGCGTCTGCTAACCAAAAGGTTGATAGTTCGAATCTACCAGGCGCTCCTCGGAAACCTGATGGGGCAGTTCTACTCTGTCTTATAGGGTCACTATGAGTTGGAATCAACTCGAAGGCAGTGGATTTGTTTGTTTGTGCCTTTCACATAAGGCTAGGAAACTCCATTTGTCCTCTCACTTTCACAGCCACCATTTCATTAGCCCTGCAGTCTCTGTGGCACATCCTAGCCTGGGTGTGCTACAAAAACCCTGAGTTTTTGTCTGCCTTTTTCTGGAGCAGGACCAAGCCTCCTCTCTGTCTGCAAAGGAAGAGTGCAGCTGCAGGCAGGTACTCAAGTCCACTCCAGCTAGCGGGAAGGAGGAGGAAGCCTTATATTTCTTGGTGCTGGGGAAGATCCATAGGACATGGCGGCCTTCAGGGGGCAGAGTGGGGAGGCAGTGTGGAAGGTCTGAGGTTTGTCCAGAGGACCAGGACAGGGGACAGGGTAGAAAAACACAGATAACTGAGGCCTTAGGATGTGGGCACCGCGAGGGCAAGGACTTTGTCTATTTTGTTCTCACAGTGCCCAGAACAGCGCCTGCCATAAAGTAGGTACATAAGAAATATATTGAATGGATGAATGGCAGCCTCCAGCATTCTCTCTCACTTGGCCACAATATTCACCTCCTTATTGGCCTCCCTGCTTCCAGCCCAGCCCTTCCGGGGCCTCCTCCATACCATCCATACCACTCTGCTGCAGGTTCTCACCAACACACCACTTCCACCCTGTCATTCCCTAGCCCTTTTGGCTCCATTACTCGTGAAGGCCTCCGTGGTCTTCTCCAGGTTCGTTAGCAGCACCCCTCCCCACCATCTCTCCTACCCTCGTCTCATGTTCCCATGTGCAGATCCTCACCCTGCTACTCAAACCTGCACTTCCCTCTGACTCGACTTGCACATGAATCCCCTCAGACTAGAGCATTCTGCACCTTGTCTCTCTGGCTAGCTCACCGCTACCTCTCCCTTAGGCCTTCCCCACCTTCCCAGGCAGAGGTGGTTCTGACCTCTACTCACTTTAAGACAAGTTTGGTGTATTGAGAGAAGCTGGCTGGTGTAGTGTCTAAGAACACCAATTCTGGGGCCAGTTTGCTTAAGGGCAAATCCTGGCTCCACCATGCACTAGCTGTGTGACCTTAGACAAGTTACTTAACCTCTCTGTGTCTTAGTTTCTTCATCTCTAAAGTAGGGAGAATAGTAGTACCTTTCTCACCTAAAGTCAGCCAGTGAAAACCTTATGGATCACAATGATCCAACCCACAACCCATCATAGGGAAACAGGAGGAGAGGAGCATGAGTGCTCCCCTGACACACAGCCTGGGGAAAAAGGGAGCAGGGCTTTAAATAGAAGGTTCTAGAAGGGCAGGTTGGGATGAAGGCTGAGTCCCCTGACCTTTGTAGTTCTCCGCTCTCTGTTTTTATTGCTCTCTTCTTCCTGATTCTCCGTGTCTAGCTAACTTCTTAGCATCCTCCAAAGTTCAGCTAAAGCACCTTGCCTCCAGGAAGCATTCCCCTGCGCCACACCTCCCCACTGCTGCGTTCCTTCCTTGACAGCACCCCACACCCACATGACCAATGTTGAGTAGCTTTCTCCCTGTGGCCTCCACCAGGCAGGACACACCCCAGCACCTAACACAATTTCAGGCTCATGGTGAGTCTGCTGCAGGAAGTGGTGTTGTGGGTGGATGTTCCAGGGCAGGTTCTGTTAGCTTTTCTCTAACTTGCTTTAGTGCCAGGGGCTCTTTTGTAGGTTTCTTGTAAAGCCAGCGGCCCAGCCCAAAGGGGGCAGAGTGTCTCCAAAGCTGCCTCTCTTGTGTCTCTGCTGTCCTGCAAGGGCCTGTACTCTCAATATCTGAAGTATTTAAGCCCCTTGCCTTTGTGAGAACTTGGGGCAGTGTCCTTGGCTCTTGCAGTAATTGCTGAAGAACTTCGTGCCCTGAAAATTGCCCTGGAAGCCTCTCCCGACAGCTACCTGACCCCACACTGGAGAATACAGGTTGCTTGGTTACCAGTTTTTAGACCCAATTCAGGAAAGTCCCGAGGCCACAGAAAACTGAGTTTGGCCATAGCCAATGTCTAAAGACTAACCTAAGTACTGTTCTGTGTGAAAGGAAGGGGAACAAGGAGTGCTGCCTCCTGCCTGGCCCAGAGAGAGGTGCCTACTGTAGCTGTTTAACCCTTGCAACCTCAGCGGGTCATATTATCCTCATGTTACAGACAAGAACACTGAAGACCAGTAAGGTTAAGGAGCATGTCCAAGGTCAGAAGCTAGTGTAGGGTAGAGTTGAGATCCAAAGTCAGGTCCCTGACTCCAAGCTTTGGGTTTTAGTCTTGTTTTTGTTTTTTTCCTTCTCTCTCTTTATCCTGCTGAGGACTGTTCAAAAAGTTCACGTGTAGAGCTTTTTTTTTTTTTTTGGATTTAACAAAGAGAACTTTATTTTCTCACAATGTAGTAGGCTACAAGTCCAAATTCAGGGCACCAGCTCCAGGGGAAGGCTATCGCTCTCTGTCGGCTCTGGAGGAAGGTCCTTGTCATCAGTCTTCCACTGGTCTGGGAACATCTCAGTGCAGGAACCTCATGTCCAAAGGATGTGTCCTGCTCCCAGTGCTGTTTCCTTGGTAGTATGAGGTTCCCCACAGAGCATTTTTGAGAAATTATTATTATTGGAAACGCTGGTGGCGTAGTGATTAAGAGCTACAGCTGCTAACCAAAAGGTCAGCCGTTTGAATCCACCAGGCACACCTTGGAAACTCTATGGGGCAGTTCTACTCTGTCTTATAGGGTTGCTATGAGTCTGAAATCAACTTGACGGCAACAGGTTTGGTTTTTGGTTTGGCTTGACCCCCTCCCTCTTTAGGAGTAGCTCACATTCCTTGTTGAGGCACCTGGCACTGTGGTCATGCACCCCTCTGCCCATGCCCACCTTTGATATTTAGTCTCACCTCTTCTGTGCTGCTCTGCCCCTGGATCCCCTGCCATTGCACTTACATGAATGTTACACCTTCTTTGATTTTCTGGCTGCTCTCCTTCCTGCTGGGAGAACTCCTTGAGGGGAAGGACCAGGTTTTATTCATCTTTGTATTCTTAGAACCCACCATACCTCTTGTATATACTAGTACATATTCCTGTATAGAGTACTCTAAGTACTACTCCTGCCTGTGAGCACTGTTCACAGTACTATAGTACACAGTAGGTGCTCGATACACAAGCATTCAGGAAAACGAAAAGCTTAGCTCAACTAACTTTTCCATTCTATTTTTAACTTTTCTACATGCTCTCCCAAAAGATTCAGATGCTCACTATGGGGTGACAGAAGGTCTCCCGACCCAGCCACATAAAATGTGAGGCCGCTCCGGAGCCCACTGCCCTTCTGATTCAGGTGGAATCAGCCTGCTGTACTTTATTCCTCAAACTTTTTATCTCCCCTCTTTGACCCTCTCTGGCCAAATAGATTTTCTTTGTATACTCCAACAAGCTGGTGATGAATTTCAGTAGTAGAAACATTTTCACTTCAAATCGAATTGCACTTTACACTTCTATCTGGGGACTAGGAGTCTGGGGCAGTGGTTCTCAACCTAGACTGCCCATTAAAATAATTTAGATCCTTCTAAAAATACACAGCACCTAGGCCCCACCCCAGACCAATTAAGTCAGAAATAGGGGATGGGGCCTAAGCAGCAGTATACTCCTAAAAATTCCCTAGATGATTTCATTGGGCAGCTAATGTTTAGAACCACTGGTTTAGAGCCTTGTTACTAAAAGTGCAGCCTATAGACCAGCAGCCTTGGCATCACCTGGGAGCTTGTCAGAAACGCGAATCTCAGGCCTCACCTCAGACCTACTGAATCAGAGCTCTGCATTTTTAACAAGATCTCCAGGTGACTCGTAAGCATAATGCAGTTTGAGATGCCTTGCTTTAGGTAAAGAACAGTTTTTAACTAACTGTGTGACAAGTTGCAAGCAGTTTCTGCTGATTCACGTTATCGTTCAGACATATTCCTTCATTTATTCATTCACCAAATATTTATTGAGCTCCTACTAGGTACCAGGTCCAGGTACCATGATGGTTTCTGAAAACACATTGGGTTGCATCTCTACCTCAGCTGGAAACTTCCTGCCATGCCGGTTCTCTCTAGGCTCTGCCTTTTCATGGCACCTATCTCTTGTCTCCTTGACCTGACCTCCCTCCAGCTCTAACCCTTCCCCTCTTCTCACTTTTTTGCAAAGATTACAGTCAAAATCTCTCTTTGTCACTCTATCAATTATGATAATTTGACCTCGAGCTGAAGATGACATGTACTTTGAGTGTATAATGCTAAACTGAGCCCCGAGAAGCCCTGGGGAATGCATAGCCCTTGGTTGATTTCAGAGCCCTGATGACACTATGGTTAAGCACTTGGCTGCTAACCAAAATGCTGGCAATTCAAATCCACCCAGGAACTCTATGGGAGAAAGACCTGGTGGTCTGCTCCTATAAAGATTATAGCCAAGGCAACCCTATGGGGTAGTTCTCCTCTGTCACATGGGGTCGCTATGAATCAGGACCAATGTGACAGCACCCAACAACAACAACAAAATTGATTTCAGCCCCTTAGATCTAGAGCAGAAGGAGGAGGTTCTTGAACCAATTTCATACATTCATTGTGGTATACAGCCTGGTTCCATGACCCCGGGAGCCCTGGCTAGAGCCTTGCTATTCAATGCATAGTTTATGAACCCATAGCAGCAGCACACTGGGGAGCTTGTTAGAAATATAGAATTAAAAAAAAAAAAAGACTGGGTTGTTTTTGGGTACCACAGATCTAGTGAATCAGAATCTGCCTTTTAACAAGACCCCCGAGTGATTCATACACATTAAAGTTTGAGAGGGACAGAAACACTGGTATAGAACAGTGTTTCTCAAATGTTGCAACATATTAGAGTCACTTGGAGAGCTTGTAAAAATCCGACGCCCAGCCGGCGTCCTATACCAATTAAATCGGAATATCTGGGATGAGACCCAGGCATCAGTACTTTTTTTAAACCCCTGGTGATTCTAGGTCCCTGGGTGGCACAAATGGTTTGCACTTGACTAGGAGCCCTGGTGGCACAGTGCTTAAGAGCTCGGTTGCTAACCAAAAGGTTACCAGTCAAATCCACCAGCTGCTCCTTGGAAACTCTATGGGGCAGTTCTACTCTGTCCTGTAGGGTCGCTATGAGTTGGATTTGACTCAATGACAACGGGTTTGGTTTGGCTTCCACTAACCTAAACGTTGGTGGCACAAACCCACTCAGCAGTGCCACAGATCTGTTTCCGTAAAGACGGCATCCAAGAAAACCCAATGGAGCAGTTCTATTCTGTAACACATGGGGTCACCATCAGTCAGAATCAACTGGCAGATTTCTGGTGTAGCCACTGTAATCAGATTTGAGCAGTGTTTCTAATCTTTGATGTGCCTTCTAATCACCGGAAATCTTGCTAAAATGCACATTCTACTTTATTAGGTCAGGGGCAGAGCCTTGGATGCTGCATTTCTAACAAGCTCCCAGATGATGCCGATGCCCTCTCTCACCACCAGCCCCACCCCAGGGGAGACTATCCACTGGTCTGCCCAGAGTCTTGGGGGGTGGATCGAAGGGGACACTCCCGCGCTCCCGTGCAAGTATAAGGGGGTGCCAGACGAGGTGCAGAATGACATCCCAAGGTGCCACAAATATGAAAGGTGCCTCACTGAGGCAGCTGGACAAGAGGGGGGAAGGCGTTTCTGTTGGCATGCCACGCGCTACCAACTTCTATTCATCTTGAAATTGGGGTGGTGGGCGCAATTTAGAGATTGCCCCTTGGCACTGCTACTCTCCCTACACCTCTAGGTCTGCCCGTGCCGGTTGAAATCGGGTTCGACGCTAATGATGGCTTTTTCCTCTCTGGCCGTGGCCTTGTGAGAGAAGTGCTATAGAACTCTGCTGAAAAGCCATTTTGTTCAAAATGTGTTTAATATGCTCAGAAAGGAAAATGACACAGGTTAGTCTGGGGTTTATAGATGGAGCTTGGGGAGGGGGGAACTGCTGAAGGTTTGCTTCTAAAGAAAATCCTTTAATCCATCATAGAATTTTAAAGCTGGAAGGACCTTTAAAGATCTCCTCCCAGTCCCTCATTTTAGAGAAGAAAGCTGGGACCCAATGAGGTTGTGACTTGTTCAAGGTCACCAAGCAAAATAGAGGTCAGACCATAGGTGCATTATTTCTTTTTCATCTTGCTTCAGGTTATTTATCGGGAAATGGATAACAGAGTAGCTACTTCTTTCATATGGCTCCTTTAATTAAAAGTTCTACCTTGCAGAGAAAAAGTAAAACTCAACAGGCGGGGTCAAGGCTTTTGCCCCCCGTGGCCTTCATTAGAAAATTTCTACTAGTTAGACACCTATTAGCCTAATAGAGCCTGCCTCCCTGGTGCCAGTGACCCAAGTTACAGGCATGGTGTCTGAAACGAACTAGCTTCTAGAAGGCATGCCCAGTGCCACTTTTCTCTTCCGTGCCCATGGCCGGCATTGTAAGCTGATCACAGCAGTCCTTTCCAGCCACTGCCAAGCAGTCGGATTTGGCTCTCAAGTTGAAACTATTTGCTGTCCCTACAGTAGAGATTATGCCTTAAAGATCCATCCCTTTTGAGCTAGAGGTCCAGTGACCTTCAGATCCATGCTACATTGCAGCATGTCCACACCAGTTATTAAATACTCTTCAGCTTCCCATTTCTCCCCAGCTGCTCATTCTCCAGTTGTGAGGTCCCCTTTATCCAGTATAACTTGCTGCCTGCCAGTTGCAGAGCTCCCAGAGTGATGCATTCGCCTTTGGCGATTAAGACCACCCAGTAGAAGATGCTGTCTTGTTCAGATGTCTCAGTCATTTCGAATGTCCTCGCTCTAACAGTACAACACCCAACATGTGCCCCATGCTACAAGAGCCTCCTTCCCAGGGATGGCTCTCCGTGGGTAGTTTCTGCCATGCAGTTGGAGCCCTGGCTCTGCATCTCTCCCTGGGAAGCTGGCTGCCTCTCCCACAAGGCATTAGGGAAACCTCGGAATCATATTTGGCTCCCAAGGTGGTGTCGGGCTCTCCATTTTGGTCACCGGGTCCTTGAACTGGAGCAGGCTCATTTGCTGGCAGGAATGTCTGTCTCCATATGAGGAGACAGTCTTCATATCTTCTTTGCTCTTCCCTTAAGACATCAGTCTCACTCAGCCTTGCTCTTGACTGCCAGACGCATTGGCAAGCCAGCAGGAAAAGTTCCATCAGGAAGAGATTTGCTACTTTCTGAAGGCAAGAAGGTGCTGCTTTCCCTGCTGGGACTGAGCCCAGGCAGCCCCTGTGGGACTCGTTCCAGCAGAGCATCTAGAATGCTCTGTGGGTTTCAATTCCTGGTGTGCGGGCACAGGCTCAGGGTGGTCATTTGTAGTATTTTAAGTGTCTCCCTCAGAGAGGGCAGAGGCCTCCCACCTCCTTGGCCATTCTCCTCTGTCTGTTGGGTATGTGCCACTGGCTTCCGTGGCCCCAGGCTGGTTGGCAACACCCTGAGTTATGTTAGAGACATAATAATGAATTATACAATGGATTGTACATAATTAATTTATAATAAAACACACACACAATGGTTTAATTTCTCCAAGTGAATGATGCACTGCTCGCCAGATCCTGCTGGAATGGGGCCCCTAACTGACTGCTGCCTGGTCTGGAGGTGATGGCTGGCTGCCCTGGGAAGGGACGTTGGCTCAAAGAAGCTGCCAGGTCACAGATTCCCTCCAGGCTCCTTCTGGGGTGTGTTCCCCCAGAAGGACCATCCTTCACAGCCTCACCTTGTGGTTCTAGACTTGGCTATTCATTGGGTCTAGTCCCTACCTCTGGACTGTGTGGAGACCTGCTAGTTTCTTCTTTGTCCCAAAGTACGGAAGGGGCCTTCTTTTTCCTGGTATGTAATATGGAAAATGCCTCAAGTCTATTGTCTCCCTCTATGCGGATTAACAAGACATTTATTTACTGGGACTTACAAGAATGGTGATAGGTCCCTGCCTATACATTTTTTCAAGAAACCGTTGACCATGGTCTTCTCCCCCATAACTTAGTAATTATGGTCTACATTCATGTGGAGACTGAGGATCTCCTGCGCATTCAATAAGTTGCTCTTCTAATAATAGTTTTCGTTTACTGAGCACCTACTGTGTGCCAAACACTGAGCCAAGTTCTTTACATATGTTATCTTATCCCAGATAATAGCCCTACAAAGTATGTATTTCCCAAACTAGCTAGTGAAGACACTGAGACTTGGAAACATCATATACCTCCCTGGAGTGGCTAGAATTCCTTCCTAAGTTTGTCTGGCTTCAGTGCCTTGTGTTTGTACTGCACCATTCTTTCCTTCATTCACTAAGTATGTATTGAGCGCCTGTTACGTGCCAGACGCTGTTCTTGCCTTGGTCTGATCAGTGAACAAATCAGACAAAGATTCTTGCCTTCACAGAGCTTACGACCTAGCAGAGGGAGACAGACAATAAATAATAAGGAAATTATACAGTACATTATAAGGTGATAGGTGCTAAGAAGAAGAAAATGCAGACCAGGGTAAGGGTGATTATGAGTGATGGGTACAGGCGGTAGTTTTAAAGGGGATGGTCAAGGCAGGTGTCGTGGAAGAGTGGCAGGCCAGGCCCCTGGGTGTCACAGGGTTTGCACTTGCTTGAGAACTGAAAATCCACCCAGCAGTGCTGCGGAAGAAAAGCCTGGTGATCTACTTCTATAAGATTACAACAGTTGGAACCCTCTACAGCACAGTTCTACACTGAGGCACACTGAGTCACCATGAGTTGGAATCAACTCCATGGCAGCAGGCTTGGGTTTGGTTTAGGAATTGCCAAGCTCTCTGTGAACGGGGGAGAAAGGCACCACTGGGCTGACCCGGAGTAGATTTCCCTGGGGCCGCTTTGGCTATGGGGCCTTCCAGTAACGCTTATTAACTTTGGTTTCAGATGTTGGGGATGTCACTCTTCCTTCTGCTGCTGGGGCTTCTGCCCCCCACGGAGGGATCCCAGCGGGCTGAACCCATGTTCACTGCGGTCACCAACTCGGTTCTGCCCCCTGACTATGACAGCAACCCCACCCAGCTCAACTATGGTGTAGCAGTTACTGATGTGGACCATGACGGGGACTTTGAGATCGTCGTGGCGGGGTAAGTGGCTCCCACTCTGAGTTGGACAAATGTATTAGTCAGCTTTTGCTGCAACAAGGCTTATAACAAATAACTCCAAAACCCGCGGACTTAGGACCACACACTGAGTTTTCGTTCATAGGCCTGTGGTCATCTGTGGCTCAGATGCAACCTGGCTGGGCTCAGCTGGGGTTCTGGCTTACTCTGTCCTGCCTTTTGCCAAAGCAGCGAGTTGGATGGAAGGCAGTTTGAAGGAAGGATGATTGACTCATAGGCTTTCCAGGGAGAAATTTTGAATGCTCTGCCTCAAGGCACCCTCTTCTCTTCTTATTTAAGCCCCCTTAGTTATGTATATGTTATGTATAAGTCGGAATCGACTCAACAGCAACAGTTCAGGTTAGTTATGTAAGTATTACTTCTTACCAGTGGGGTCTAGATTTTCTAAGTAGGAGGAGCTTATAGGGTGACAGTCATGACAGACGGGGATGCGCAGAGCTGCGTTCACATAGCACTTTACATAAAACTATAAAACAGTACTTGTCCTTTTAAAAGAAGGAAGATGGAAATTAAGAGAGAGAGCTAAACCTCTAAACCACACCTTGGTACCCACCATTCCTTTCTGTCCTAAGAAGCAACATTGTATAGCAAGAAAAAGCATAAGATTTGGAGTCCAAATGTCTTTAGTTCATGCCTTAGCTCTACAACTACCTAGTTAACGTGACCTTGAGTAGGTTACTTACTGAGATTCAGTTACATCATCTGTACAAAGGTGTACGGCTGTAATGCCCTATTGTCCTGAAGCTTCAGTAGGCGATTGCATGCCAGCCACTATTGATAATTCTTATTATCGAGCACTAACCTGGAGCCCTGGTGGTGCAGTGGTTAAAAGCTACAGTTGCTAACCAAAAGGTCGGCAGTTCGGCAGTTCGAATCCACCAGCCACTCCATGGAAACCCTGTGTGGCAGTTCTGCTCTGTCCTATAGGGTCACTGTGAGTTGATATTGACTTGATGGCAATGTTTTTTTTTTTTTTAAGTATGTGCCAGGCACTGTGCTAAGCCTTTCACATGCATCATCTTATTTAATCCTCTTTCTTTTTAAATATGTATAGTTTTTTTTCTTTAAATTTTATTTATCTTGTTGATATTGTTGAGAATATACACAGCAAAACATACACTGATTCAACAGTTACTACATGTACCATTTAGTGACACAGAGTACATTCTCCGAGTTGTGCAACGATTCTTACCCTTATTTAGTCCTCTTGACAACACTATGGAGTAAGTATAGTATCATCCACGTTTACAGACAGGGAAATTGGGATTCAGAGATGCTAAGTGACTTGTCCAATGTCAAGTACATAGTAAGTGAATGAGTCAAGATCAAACCCCAAGGCTTCCTAACTCTAGAGTTTCTGCCGAACTACACTGTACAAAGTTTAGTGATCACTTCAAAATCAATCAATCAATAACAGCACCATGGGGCCAGTCAGCCTCATTCTGGGAGGCCTGTGCTTTTTTGGGAGCTCTGAGCAAAGTAATGGCAGGTAACATTATTTGTAGCAGTTGCAAGTGACAGTAGAAAGCATTTTGGACTTTGAATTTGAAAGACCTGGTTTTAATATGTCCCACTCAAAAATTGTGAACCTTGTGCAAGTTATTTAACTATGCAGACCCAGTTTCTGCCAAGACAGTCTCTTACAGTTTACTTTTAAGATTTTTGTTATCATTTTGTGCCTTTCCCTGGCATCTCTCTCAAAAGCATGCTGAAGTAGCAGTCATGAGCTGCATTGCCCTCCTCTTGGCTCAGCTTTCAGCTGCAAAGATCAGAGCTGAGAGAGAAGGGCTTGCCCCCAGAAATGGTCCTGACCTGGGGCTATTTGGGAATAGGCAATATTCTGTTTTCTGTGTCTCCCTGTTCTTTCCAGGTCAAAGGGAGTGACTGACAGCCCAGACAGACCCATTATCTGAGGTCAGTTGTCCGGGTACCGTGTCTAAACACGGGCATGGCAGGTCTCCAGCCCACCCATCCTTTGACGCCAGGGAACTGTCAGCTTCTTTCTCTCTGAGTGCTTCCTTTTCAATGAAGTTCTTTTTCTCTCTCTTCCAGAGAACTCACGAAATTTGTTGCTGTGTCCTCTAGGGTAGGGAATGTAGACGAAATAGACCATCCTCTTTGTAGTCATCTTGCAGCAGGTGTGTATATCTTATCTAACTTGTTGCTTACTGAGGATCCTGCAGGACTCTGGAATCACCCTTTGGAAACAAGAGTCAGACCACCCTGGGTCTTGACCCTGGATTAACCATTTGGAAAGACCCCTTTCTCTTCTCCGAGGGAAGAGCTGAACCAGGTAGCCGCTGTCTGAAAAAGTTTGGGCTGCCGGACATTATTCTGAAAAACGCTAGTGCTCACCCTCAGCAAAGAGTAAGAGTCATGCAGAAGGCAGGGTGGCAAAATTGGGCAGCCTCTCAGCTCCAGGTCAAGCTTTTTGGCTGTTGTGAAGCATTGTGAATTCTCAGAGTGTCAGAAAGACACATTCTAATTTAAGTACCAAAATACACTCCAAAGGCAAATATAGCTTTTTGTTGTCTTCGTCTTAGGATGATTTGTCACTGTCTTCTCCCTTTAGCTGGATAACCAAGAGTTGACTATACAGACATATTTAAGTCATGACCTTTGGAGGTCATTTGGTTTACCCTTGCCTTCCAGTAAGACCACACCTATACTGTTTGAGGAGCTGTAGTGGTGCAGTGGTTAAGAGCTACAGCTGCTAACCAGAAGATCTGTAGTTTGAATCCACCAGCTGCTCCTTGGAAACCTATGGGACAGTTCTACTATGTCTTTAGGGTTGCTATGAGTTGAAATCAACTCAACAACAACAGGTTTGGGGTTTTTTTGGTTATACTCTTTGAGAGTTCCACTTATTTAGAGGCTTACAAAAGAACGTGTGCAATCTTTTTGTAATCCAGCTCAATGGTTAATTATATGAAGAACCTATTCGATTAATCGAATGCTCTATGTTAGAGCTTAATACACCCATTTTCATTTAGTTTTTGTTTTGCTATTGCCTTTGAAATTATAAACCAAGTGGTCACCATCCTTTCCAATAATGACAGCTAGGATCGCTGTCCTGCCTTTCATCCCATGTGAGTGCCTTCGCACCTTTTCTGATTTTGACTCTTAACTCTATTTCATCCCCTCTGCACCCATCATGGAGTCCCTGAGTAGCCCAGACAGTTAAACACTCGAAGACTAGCTGAAAGGTTGGTAATTCCAACCTACACACAGGCACCTTGGAAGACAGACCCTTGCGATCTGCTTCTGAAACATCACGGCCTTGAAAATCCTGTGGAGCAGTTCTACTCTGCACACATGGGGGCCACCGTGAACTGTACTTAACTCGAAGGCAACTAACACCACCACCACCACGCGTCATATTTAACTCTGTTTCCTTCTGTGATTGTTGACTCTCCGTTTAAGAATCTTGTAGCAGGAGTTGAATTTTTTTTTAATTGAATTTGAATGTCTTTATCTGGTGCACCAGTGGTCCAACTCCTGACAGGCCTCCCTTCCTGTTATGTTATAGACCTGTCCATTATCTGGCCTGTGAAGACATTTACATTTGTAACCCCTGGTATAATGCCAGCCGTTCCGTTTATAAGGTGCCCTGTACTTGAACTTGTCTTTAGGTTTGTTGACCTTGTACCACATCTGACTCTAGCCTTGTTGTTTTGAGTATTTACTGTTTGAATAGGTTTGTTTTGTTTTGCTTTTTTGGTATCCTCATTCTGGGTATCGATGGCATTGATTTTGAGCATGTTGCGGGTGAGTTTGTGTTGTGTTTCAGATTCTTGAGTTAATTGTGATGGAAGGCGTGTGCGTGCATCTGACTGGGAGGAGCGGCAAATGACCGCCCTTTATTCTGCAGGGGTGGGGAGGGAATGGTCAGGCTGGTGCCTCTGTGCCTCCGCATATGGAGGGTTTATCTGTTAACTGGCAGGTGCGTGATTGCAGACTGCCCACAGCCTCCTCCCTGCAGGGTGAGGGGAGAATTTGATCACTCCTGGAGATGTCTGCGCACGCATAGACCGTTGAAGTCTTTAGGACTGGTTCCCTGGGTAAAGAGAAAGCCCAGTGGCCTCCCCTTTTCTCAGTGGAGCGAAATACCCAATCTATAGTCTCATGTAGTCTGGAAAGGAATTCTTGTTTCTGTCAATCTTGTACGATTCCTTTAGAGCAGCTTTTGTTTCCTGGGATATTCCCAGAGGCCTAAGATAACCCCGCTACCCTCTCAGTCTCCAACAGGAGATGTGCTCAAATGGAAAGACCGTAGTGGTTGTAAAGTTGAAATCCATGATTTAGATCAGTTTTTCTACACAAAGAGCATTCATTTGATAAAACCTTAACACATTCTTCACACTTGGAAGGGTTTCATTTAAAGGGATGCTATGTATTGTCAAGCAGTGACTTGTTTATTTTTCTTAATTTTGCAACTATATTGGGAAACTCTCTTTTTAATTTACTAAAATTAATTGGATTATTTAAAAGGCAAACCATATTCAATTACCAGATTAATCATGATCATATAGGAGATATTTTTGCTTGTATAAATAGTAACAACACTGATAAAGAATGAGATATTTACCTATGGTTAGCCAAAGCAGCACTTACGCATTTTATTATAAGCTATGTGTACCACATAGATATAGACATATACAGTAGATATAAGTAGATATAAGGTCCCTAGGTGGCGCAAACGGTTTGCACTCAACTGCTAACCTGAAGGTTGGCAGTTTGAACACTCCCAGTGGAACTGCGGAGGAGAAGGCCTGGTGATCTGCTTCTGTTAAAATTATAGCCAAGGAAACCCTATGGAGCATTTCTGCCCTGTAACACATGGGTTGCCATGAATCAGAATAAACTTGATGGCAACAAATAACAACAACAACAAATAGATAGCTATATGTAGTGTACATATAAATATATTTAAAAGTATGTGGTATATATAACTACGTGCATACACACACACATGCTTTTAACAAAATAGGAATAAATATTTTTGAACTTTCAGCATGAACTGTTGCTTTGTAAAATACATTTAATAGATTCAGTCATTGATTTTGACATTAACTTAAAATGTTAGATTATCCATTCAGTTTCTAGCCCTCTTGTTTTCACAAAAATGTATTTTACTTTGAATTACACTTAAATTTTTATTGCAAAAAAAGTATGCAATATAGATGAAGTGAAAACCTGTCTTTACTAACTCTCCACCTCTACTTTAAGCCCATCCTAGTCCCCTCCCAGAACACACACACGAACACACGCAGGTGGTTGTTGTTGTGGCACCGCCGAATTGGTTCCAACTAATAGTGACCCTACGTACAACAGAACGAAACACTGCCCAGTCCTGTGCCATGCTTTTTAACATATATATATATATATATATGTATGTATGTATGTATGTATGTATGTATGTATGTATGTATGTATACCCTGTAAACCCGCTGCTCTCAAGTCGATTCTGGTTCATAGCAACCCTATAGGACAGAGTAGAAGCTTCCCTGTAGAGCTCCATATATGTATATATATGTGTGTGTGTTGTTGCTAGGTGCTGTCATGTCAGTTCCAATTCATAGTGACCCCATGTGCAACAGAATGAAACACTGCCCAGTCCTACATCATCTTCACATTGGTTGTTATGTTTGAACCTATTTTTGCAGCCACTGTGTCAGTCCATCTTGTTGAGGGTGCTCCTTTTTTCACTGACCCTCCACTTTACCAAGCATGATGTCCTTCTCCAGGTTCTGATCCCTCCTCATAACATGTCCAAAGTACAGAGACAAAGTCTCACCATCCTTGCTTCCAAGGAGCACTGTGGATGTATTTCTTCCAAGACAGACTTGTTCGTCCTTCTGGCGTAGTATATTTAGCATTCTTTGGTGACACCATAATTCAAAGACATCAGTTCTTCGTCAGTCTTCCTTAGTCACTGTCCAGCTTTCACATGCATTTGAGGCAATTTTATGTATACGTATTTTTTTACAAGACTACATACTTTGTAAATAAATAAACATGTGTATATTATATATTTATTTACAAAATACATAGTCTTTTGAGGACTCAAACTGATACATATTGTTCCAAAACTTCCTTTTTTTGCTTAATAATATGTTCATTGTTCAAATGTATAGATCTAGCTTATTAAAAAAAAAGGTTGCGTAGTATGGATGTACCATATTCATTTTGACATCCCTCAGGATTGAATCTGTTTCTAATCGCTGACCATTGCAAACAAGACTGGAGCACACATTCTTATACACACATGCAAATATTTCTCTCAGATAACTACCAAGAAGCGGAAATGCTGGGTCAAGGATAGGTACATTGTAAATCTTAGTAGATATTGCTAAGTTGTCTCTAATCTCAATCTCCTACTCGTTCATAGCTGAGAAATAAAAGCTAAGCTCGTGATTATTCCATTCAACAGCTCTTCGAGCACCTACTACAGGTCCAGCCACATGTGCTCCAGGGGCTGACGTTTATCAATTTATATTTAACAATTCCAAGGCAGAAAAAGGGGCTTACTCTGTACCTGCAAAAGAAGCTGCTGCTGTTAAAAACTGGCTTGAGGAACTTCAGTACTTTCTGATTCAAACTGCTAAAAGACTTCCTCTAAAGCCTCCCCTGCAAAAACATGTATTTCTAAAATAGGTCACCCTTAACCCTGAGATTCATTGTCGTCGGTATCCTGGAAGAATGATTGCGAGGTGCCAGGTCTTCTGCTGTGGTTAAGCATGGACTGTCCCTGATTTTGAATACTAATAAGGCCTGAGTCGGAGCTGGAGCTAGGACTTTTTAACCCATTCTTATAGCTTTTCTAAAAAGGCTACTCAGGCATTCAGCAATGCGTGCCAGGTTTGCCAGAGATGTCCCATGGGTCCATAGCTGCATCTGTTTCTCCTTCTCCCCAGCCCTGTGCAAACCCTACCCTGGCCCCCAAATCAAGACCCTCCTGACCAGCTTAGAGGTGATTACCCTAGTCACACACGCATACACACACACACACCAAATCAAGACCCTCCTGACCAACTTAGAGGTGATTACCCCAGCCACACACACACAAACACATACACACACACACAATCAAAACCCCCCTGACCAGCTTAGAGGTGATTGATTACACTAGTCTTATACACACACACACAGACACACACACCAAGGCTGTAAGTAGGTATGGTAGGCAGAATAATGTCCCCCAAAGATGTCCACATCTTAATTTCAGGAGCCTATGAGTTTGTTACCTTACGTGGCAAAAGGGACTTTGCGGATGTGATTAAGTTAGGGACCTTGAAGTTGGGCACATGAGCCTGGATTATCCAGGTGAATCTAATGTAATCACAAGGGTCCTTTAAAAGTGCAAAGAGGTAGGCAGAAGAAGAGGCCAGAGGGATGCGATCTGAGAAGGACTCAACCCGCCATTACTAGCTTTGAGGATGGAGAAAGGGGCTGTGAGCCAAGGACCATGGGCAGCCTCTAGAAGGGAGAAAAGTAAGGAAGCAGATTCACCCATGGAGTGTCTAGAAGGCAGTGCAGCCCTGCCGACACCTTCATTTTAGCCCAGTGAGATCAACGTCAGGCTTATAACATGCATAACTGTAAGATAATAAATTTATTTCTTTTAGTCTACTAAGTTTGTAGTAATTCTGTTACAGCAGCAACAAGAAACTAATACAGTCGTTAGGAAGGATAGCCACTACCTCAGAGAGTTTTAACAGTATTATGTTTATAATTTCACAACAATAAAAGAAACATACCCACAACAAAAGTTATTCTTTAAAAGAACATATTTAAAATAAATACACCACCAGTAAAAGTATTATTTTTTAATCAGTATCAATCCCTGTCATAGGAACATGTACCGTTTTGGAAACAATCCCTACAAGCATGCTTTATTCCTTGGTGACCACCCAAATTAATTCACCCTGCACTGCACTGTCTGATACTGTATGCAGTGGGGTGATTGGAGGGGGGTGGAGTTCAGAGTTTTAAACGTCTCGCTGTCCTTGGTAGGGACAAACATACCCACACTGTCTGAGGATCAGCATCACCAGGGAGATGCAAGCATTCCAAGAGGTTGGAGATGGTAGGAGCACCTCTGCCTGGGAATCACAGAAACTTTGGAGATGGCATTTGCCTTGAATGGAGAGGCAGGAGGTGGACGTTTTAACAAGGGGGCAGTGGCTCTCCAAGTTGAAGATAGCTTTCAGCTTATTTGAATTTTTTTATTATTTGGTTTTAACAAAAAACGATTTTCACAAAGTAGTGAAAAGTATTTATAAAAAGCCATTCAAAAATAGTAATATAATTAAGACACTAAAATTGCCTCTGCTGAAAAAGGCAAAGCTACTTTTAGTAGCCTGAATTCCACATCCATTCAGAAGATAGATGTATGCCCTGTCTCCGGCGATTCTCCCTAAAGCGTCTCTTCTCCCCAGTTTTTAGAGCGGTAGGCTGGCCTGAAGGCCCTGTTTGTCCTGTGGGCCCCACTCTATTCTCCCAAAGGCCTGGGCACCTAACTGGCTGAGCTGAGAGCGGCCCTCCCCCTTCGTCCAGCACGTGGGCCTGCCCCAGAAGCACGCCTGAGCCAAGAGACTGGCCGTTCGTTGCCCTTCTCTCTGGTACCATGTGCTTTTCTGTTTCCAGAATCACTTCTGCTCTGGGGGCAGATCTGACCCAGCCTCTCTCTCTAGCGTTTTTTCCTCACAAACCCCTTCTCCTCCCCAGCCCTACTTATTTGATGAGCTGGGTAGTTTAATCATGTTGTTACAAGGAGGCTACGGTCACTGCTTAATTTTTCCTCTGGGGAAGAGGTTGCTCTTGAGGTGCAGGTATTGAGAAAAACACACAAGAATGTGAAGAAGCTAAAAACAAATATTCCCCACTTCAGAGTTTTACCATAATTTCTCCTTGATTACTTTCACCTGTTTGCAGACTACTAGCAAGGGGTGGAGAGCAGAAGCCAAGTGTGTCTCATATTCTACTTCTCTCATTTTAACCATCACTGCAGTCCATATATGTTGTATTTGATTCTAAGTCACATGTTTCTTTACATGTTTACATCACTAAAATCGGGATGTGACTTATATTTGGCACCTTGCATTTAATCAGCAGAGTTTTTTCTTTCCTAGTGATATGTAAAATAATGGTGAGTCTTACCACCAATGATACCTTAGATTTGATGAAAACACGGTAAGAAGTATTGTTCCCATTTTGCAGATGAGGAAACTGAGGCCTAATGATACTGCTTAGGCTCATAAAAAAAAAAAAAAAGAGATAGCAAAATGTAGAAGTGTTATTCTGCTTATGCCCACTAAGTTAGGTTTGTTAATTGGGTAGTTCAAATCAGAATCATTTTTTAATTTTCATGCTTGGCCTATTAATAACTGTGAGGCTTATTTTGAAATCTCCTTCTGTGGTGGTGGATTTGTCCATTTCTTCCTGTGAGTCTGTCAATTATTGTTTTATGTGTATTGAGGCTAATTTATTAGGTGTAACTTTAGAATTCTTATATTTCCCTGGAGAATGGAACCATTATCATTATGAAGTGAACTTTTTCATCCCTGATTATGCTGTTGGTCTGATATTATTATAGCTATTCCAGATTTCTTTTGGCTAGTGTTTGCCAGGTATATACTTTTACTTTGAAATTTTCAAAGCCCTTATGTTTTGCATGTGTGTCTTGTATGCAGCATACACATGGCTTAAGTTTTTCCAACTGTCTGAACATGTCTGTCCTTTTACTGATGAATTTAGTCCACTGACATTTAATGGGAACATTGATATGTTGAAATTTGTTTCCATTGTGTTACTTTTTCAATTTCTATATTTTCAATGTTTTGTTTTTTTTTTTTTAATTGAGGATTTTGAGGGATGGAGGGGAGGAAATTTTCTTTGTTCTAAATCCCATTTTTTTTGGCCTCTACTAATTTGGAATTTATGCCCTCTATTTCTGTTCTTTTGGAGCCCTGGTTGCACAGTGGTTAAAGAGCTTGGCTGCTAACCAAAAGGTTGGCAGTTCCAATCCACCAGCCACTCCTTGGAAACCCTATGAGGCAGTTCTACTCTGTCCTGTAGAGTTGGTATAAGTCACAATCAACTCAATGGCAATGGATATTTCTGTTCTTTTAGTGGTTTTCTTTTGAAATTTTATGATACATTTTTAACTTAACAAACTCCAGAATTATCTTAACCCTCCCCAAATCTATTGAGAGCCCAGACTTCTGTTTCTATCTGTATAAGACTAGATCCTCTAAAAAGCCCTTGCACTATAAAACAAGTAGATCCAAGTTAAAACATATTTTTAATGCATTACTGGGCTCACAAACTTCAAGGAAATCTCCAAGAACCACCCTCCATGGCCCCTAGAAAAGTAAGCTAAAACTTGACCTGGAACTTGTGAGCAGTAAACAACGGACTGTGAAGAGCATTACTAACCCTGAGCTAGGAGCAAGGTCAGGATGCTGAACCCTAGAATTTTGCATTAATCTAGGACCCTTGGAGAGAACTGCAGTATTCCTAGGTCAGGCAGGCTCCCTGGCCCTCAGCAGAGGTAGATGCAAATCCTCTCTGATACAAAGCTTCTGCAGTTCAGGGCCCCAGTATTCCCACATTTCAAGATCAAGCAAATATGATAAGGAGACAAGTCACCCTCGTTAAGAGACTGAAAAAATGACTAAGAACACATTTCAACCCCCAAAGTCTTCAGGTATTAGAATTGTCAAATACAGCATCTATCTATGTATGCAATGTTTAAAGGAACAAAAGATAAACTCACAAAAATGAGTAAGCAACAAAACATTATCAGAAATTACTAGGGAGATTTGAAAAAGGACCAAATGAAATTCCTAGAAATGAAAAACAATTTTTGGAATATAAACTCAGCAGTTTCGACAAAATTGAAGAGTTAGTAGATTGGATAATAGACCTGAAAAACTATCCAGTATACAGCAGCACAAAGAGACAAGAGATGAAATAATATGAGAAAGGCTAAGAGATTGGAGACGAAAATGAGAAAATCTGGTATGTCTGAGTGGAGCCCCAGAAGGAGAGAATGGAGAGAAGATAACTAGTTAAAAAGATGATGGTTTAAGAAAATGTATTAAAATGTTTTGCATCCCACTTTGGTGAGTGGCGCTTGGGGTCTTAAATGCTAGCAAGCAGCCATCTAAGATGCATCAATTGGTCTCAACCCACGTGAAGCAAAGGAGAATGGAGAACACCAAAGACTCAAGGTAAATATGAGCCCAAGAGACAGAAAGAGCCAAATAAACCAGAGACTACATCAGCCTGAGACCAGAAGAGCTAGATGGTGCCCAGCTACAATGGATGACTGCCCTGACAGGGAACACAACAGAGAATCCCTGATGGAGCAGGAGAACAGTAGGATGCAGACCTCAAATTCTCATAAAAAGACCAGACTTAATGGTCTGACTGAGACTAGAGGGACCCTGGAGATCATGGTCCCCTGACCTTCTGTCAGCAGAAGACTGGAACCATTCCTGAAGCCAACTCTTCAGACAGGGATTGGACTGGACTATAAGACAGAAAATGATTCCGGTGAGGTGTGAGCTTCTTGGCTCAAGTAGACATATTAGCCTATGTGGGCAGCTCCTGTCTGGAGGTGAGATGAGAAGGCAGAGGGGAACAGGAGCTGGTTGAATGGACATGGGGAATATAGGGTGGAGAGGAGGAGTGTGCTGTCTTATTAGGGGGAGAGCAGCTAGGAGTACACAGCAAGGTATATATGAGTTTTTGTATGAGAGACTGACTTGATTTGTAAACTTTCACTTAAAGCACAATAAATAAAATAAAATTAAAAAGTGACTGGTAACTTTTCAAAATTGATGAGAGACATGAGACTACCTACAGTAGTGAAACTACAGAGCCCCAAAGATGAAAAAGACAGAGACAAGAGATCCATCACCTACAAAGGAACGACATGTAGACTGATGATAAATAGACATGTCAACAGCAACAATGACAACCGGAAGACAGAGAAATAATAACTGTCATTTTGGAATTCTGAATGCAGAAAAATGATCTTTCAGGAGTAGAGATACAACAAAGATATTTTCAGATAAACAAATACTGAGTTTACAAGTATCTGGTATTCCATAAAGAAACATCTAAAGGAGGTATATCAGGAAGAAGAAAAAAGGTCTTTCTGAAATGAAAGAAGGAAAGATGAGCAAATAAAATGGTAAAAATATATGCAAATAAAAACAATGCCTTTATATAATAGTAAGAACAATAATAATATATAACTGGTAGGGTTAACAAAGGACAGGATTAAAATATTGGACAAACAGCATGTACCTCAAGAATGCTATTCATTGTTTAAAATATGTTTTATCCTGAATCTACTTGTTTTATAGTGGGCGGGTCCTTCAGAAGCTGTGTCTGTCATACAAATGGAAACAGAAATCCAGAGTTCTCAATAGATTTGGAATCTCTAAGACGCCAAAGCTTGTGTTCTTCCTGCTACCAAGAAGACACAGCAGGGCATATGCACCTAACAGAAGTAGTGCTTAAGAGGTTCTCTTTTCCTCAGCTGTTCAGAAATGGATGCACTCTCTTCCTGCAAAATAGAAAGAGCTCTACAGCATGGGAGATTTGGGCATAGGGTAGAGAAGAAAGGGGTGTGTGTGTGTGTGTGTGTGTGTGTGTGTGTATAGAAGCATGTGCAGTAACCCACGTGCACTTGAGTAGCCAGGCCAGACCCTTGGACTGTGCCTCTCTAGAGGAGCACCAGAGAGAGTCAAGATCAGAGTCTGTTGCCAACATCAATGATACCATCCAAGGTCACTGACTTTTGGCAGTGCCAACCAAGGAAGCATGTGACTGTGCACATGAAAAAGGACTCCCTCCCCCTCAGCAGCTGCCTTACCATGTTGTCGATAGAATAGTTACAGCCATCTGTGGTCAAGGTCAACTGCCCAGTATCTTTTGACATCCCCTCTTGTTGAGTCATTCTGTATGCTGGCCGTGAGTGGGCAATTCAAAGATGAGCAGGCTAATAAGGATTCTCCCAGTGCAGAGATGAGACTGACATCATTATTGAGCCTCCAATCCTGGTTATTCCTGGCTACTAACGCTTTGGAGAGGCAGTGAAATTCCCCCAAATACACCACTAACCAGAAGCTCTGCCTTACTCTGGAGAGCAGCATTGCGTTGGTGGGGTCCTTGGCACAGGATAGGGTGACAGAACCTGCTGTTTGCACCTCCACAACACCTTTACTCATTCTTCTGGGAAGAATACTTCCCGTCCTTTGGAGAGCTGTTCCTTTTCCAATTACAGGGTCCTGTGGGGCTGCCACTAGGGATTAGTCTGGGGTTCCCTATGACCTAATACTGTCCGATCAATGTCTTGATCTGAAGTTTTTCCTCTTGAATCCAATAAGGAAAATTATCCCTTTGTTCTTGGATCATGAGTTATAAGGGTGTATCACACAACTACCACCTGCCCTATCCCCCATCCCATGGAGGAACCTGAGAGAATGAAGATAACATCCAGAAAGAAGAGGAGACAATCCTGGGGACATCAGGGCCCAGTTTCCTGTCCTGAGATCCCCAGAGCTATGGGAATCCTGAAGCTCTCCTTCAATTCTGGGAGCATGCTTTCATACTTCCAGTAAATCTTTTTCTACCCTCTTTTACCTAGAATTACTGTCTCATCTGATACCAAAACAAATGGCTTGTAAATCAGAAGAGGGAAGTCCCTTTTCAGGCCAGAGCAAGCACCCTGTCTGGTGCTGTGCTATAGACCAAAGGAGATACGGAGGCTATCTAGTCAGAAGGAAGATCCTTAAGAATATGTAAGAGCAGCTGATGATCTGTGATCAATATTAGTCTGTGTTTCTGAAGGAGGTTTTGCTAGCTGGATCGGATTTGAAAAGAAACTTGAAGCAAATAAATATCACAATATTATCTAATTAAATAGTAAATGTTCTATAGACACACTTTGATTAATAATTATTTTTTAAATTCTCCTTTCATGTTAGGTTACAGACTCCTAATGGCAGGAACTTTAGCTTTTTCTTCTGTGCATTTACAGTGCCTAGCACATAGTCGATGTCCAATGAATGAATGAAATGAAATGAAATAGGCAGGGGTCTGATGAAGGGATAGAGGCTCTTAGGTAAGGGGGTTAATAAAAATAATAAACATTATATATTCAGAAGTGATTGATCTAAAGACATTAGCTTGATAGCAACCTCACTCAATTCAATAAACAGCTTCTACACACTTACCTATTGTATGCATAGCTGTGTGCTCAACACTTTGGTGGGTACAAGAATATGGCTCCTTTATTCAAGTGATCTTAGCCATGAGAGAGATACAGCATATGTGCGGTAGTAGGAAAGACTGTTACATGTGCTTTAGACACTTGATCCATGATCAACACACTCACCAGGTTCATTTCCCCAGTGAATCCTCCAGTTTCTTATAAACACTCAATTTCATCTGAGGTTGTGGTAATATGGTTTTTTACCCTCTCTGGAATTCCTCTTATGATGTCACAGTGTTTGATCTTCTCTTACTCGTTACAGCCAAGGTCCCTGTGTACATTTCCCTTTCATTAAACCGTAATAATTGTTGACTGAGCAGTCCTAAGAGACCGACAATATCATTGAGTCTCCAGTCCTGGTTACTCCTGGTTACTAACACTTCAGAGAGGCAGTGAATTCCCTAAATTGCACCACTAACCACTTGTACAAATGCCAGCTTTATTTTATGAACATACGTTTTTCTATCACAGACCTTCCCTCCATATCCTTCCCTCCAGGCTAAAGCAGACTATGGAAGAAGGAGAGAGAAAGCTGTCACTTCCCCCAGTCCCCTCCAAATAAGATGGGTTCTAGTTTCTCCAACATCTTTTAAAGTTGTCCCCTCTCCAGTGAAGCTGCGGAAGCACCAGGCTATAGCTGGGTCTGCACATACCCACACCCCACTCCCATCAGCCACTGCTCCACCCGGCTGATCTGAGAGGGCCTTGACTAAGCCACCAAGACCTTTCGGGTTCCTGGACAGCACCAGGGCCATGAACAGGCCCAGAAACTGAACCTCGTCCTTTCTTCTCCTACATCCCCACACGCATTTTGCTTTGACAAATTAGGAAGACTCTGACAAGTATGGCAAGTCTCATTATAAAAGTTTCCTTTTCAGATAATTTATTAATGTCAAAAAGCGGGAGCTAGTGCAATAGTAACATATCTCAAAGATCCCAAGGACGTATCTAAAATCTAAGTCAATCTTTCGAACATACCTAACATTTCATGGAAAAATAAGTCTTTAAAAACTAGGAAGGCAAAAGAAGACAAGTTCATTCTTGGCTCAAAAAGCTGGAAAGCTAAACAAATTTTCAAGGGACCCTGGTAACTTTCTGATATCTATTAGATAATAGTACGTCCTAGGTTGTGTTGAAGACAAATGAGAAAAGGCAAGTATATTCCTTAGCACAGCATCTGGCAGATACTAAGCACTCAAATGTTAGTGTGTGAGGGGTTATTATGTTTTTTTTAATGCCTAAAGGGAAACCCTAGTGGCATAGTGGTTAAGAGTTTGGCTGCAATCCCAAAGGTTGGCAGTTCAAATCCACCCGGCGCTCCTTGGAAACCCAGTGGGCCGTTCTACACTGTCCTATAGGGTCACTATGAGTTGGAATCGACTCAATGGCAATGGCAAAAAAAATGCCTAACGTAACAGGAGCAGTTTACCCAAACCAACTCTTGTATCTCAGAAACCCCAGTATCTCTATCCCTCCTTCAAATCAATGGGAGACATGACACCATGGAACATTTCTTTGTTATTAAATTAGGATTATCCTCTGTTGTTAATTTTTAAAGCAGCCATTTAAACATTTTATATTGTGTCATCTTCAGACATGCAATCCTAAAATAAGTTGTCTTATAAATCAATGTACCACCTAGGAGAAAGTTTATTTACCCCTATTTTTTTTATTATGTTAGTCAGATCTTATTCATTCATTCTACAACAGATTTTTATTAAACTACCATGTGCCAGGCACCTTGCTGAGCCCTGGAGGTTAATGGTGAATGAGAACAACTCCTGCCTTCTCAGAGCTCAGAGCGAATCACTATGCCCCGCGAATTAAAGAAATTCATACTTCGGAAATAATTTCGGCTTCCTCCAACCAAATCTTTTATCAGAATTCTTAATTGGTACCCGCAATGATTTCTCACTCCCACTGTCCATTCTTGCTTAAAGATGCTAATAAGAACTGGAATGATAAAACAATATGGGATAGAAAAGAGGACATGACTTGGGCAGTCCACGAATTAATCAGCCCCTGAATAATCAAGAGGTGATACATAAAATGTAAGTATCATAGTTCATGCCTTCTTAAATAATTAAGCATATTAAAGGAGGGACAAAAAGACCACATTTCAGAAGAAATTAGTAGCCTCAAGGCAGAGGGTGAGCAAGAAAAAGCTCTGTAGTAGCATTTATAAGCCTTTTCTACATTGTGACAAACCAGGCTGGTAGCAGGAAGAGGGATGGTTATATGGATTCTCCCATATATTCTAAAGTAGTGGACGCCTACCTAGGGGTCGCAGAGTTATTAAAGGCAGCAGAGAATCCATCTATGCAGGACATTTTATCAATAGATGCTCAAGTACAGCTACTATTATATGGAGATTTTTTTTTAACCTTAAAAAAGGTATCTTGATACTTGAAAAGAGCTGAAAAACACGGTCTTAAAATATGTGCTCATGTACAATCATGAAAGTGGAGTTAAAAGGAACCAAAAAAAATGGTCATTTAAAGGAGAAGAGAGAGTGAGAAGACTTCAGAGAAGAGGCTGAGAGAGGGAGAGAGAACAGAGGAGTGTGGAAAGGAGAAAAAGAAGAGAGAAGAAATATACACGGAATGTAGGAGGAAAATTATGGAGACAGGTAAACATATGTTTAAACTCCAGCTCCTTCTCTTCCTAGTTGTGTGACCTTAGAACAAGTTCCCTAACCTCTCTGACTTTTGGCTTCCTCATCTGTAAAACAGAGATAATAATACCTGATAATGCCTACTTCATAGCTCTGTGGTAGGGGTTGAATGAGATAATGCACACAGAATGTTTGGTCCTGTATCTGACACATGGTCAGCACTCATATATTAGTGATATCACCACCACCATCATCATCATCATTTCTTACTGCCCTACCTTGTATCTACTCCGTGAGATCTTTCAGAGTCTTACCTGTGAGCAGGTGTCCGGGTGCTACTCTGTGATAATTCTCCAATGAACAGGATGAGTCAAAATTCCTTCGACTGCATTAGAAGCTAACCCCTGCTAACACACACCACTCCCCCGCCCCCATGAGAAAGAGAATCTGTTGGAGGCACACTGGGGTAACTCACGGAACTCAGAGAAAATATGATCAACTGAACCCTGAGAAAGCAGGCACAGGGGCAGCAGGGGGACATCAGTACTGACAGGAACCTGAGACCAAACGCAGCCAGGATCTCTCTCCCTGTCTGTCTGCCTCCCATTCCTGCATCTGCGTCTTGGCCTGCCAGTTTAATTATTTCAGAGCATCTTTCTCTATGGCTCTGGGACTAAAACTGCCAGTAGCTCCTGGGCATATACCATCCAAGCCTAACTACAAGAGAGAAAGCTTCAGTTCCAAGAAAAGGATTCTGGGTGGCCACATACCCATCTCTGTGGTCTAGAGAGGCCATACAGGAAAGGGGGAAGGATTGATCTTCCCAATAAAGGGGATTCTGTTCCTAGATCCAGTGGAGTCCCTGGATAGTGCAGATAGTTAAGCACTGGGCTACTAACTGAAAGGTTGGTGGTTCAAACACACCCAGAGGCACCTTGGAAGAAAGGCCTGGAGATCTACTTCCAAAAGGTCAGAGCCTTGAAAGCCCTGTGAGGAGCAGTTCTACCCTTGACACACCTAGGGTCACTGTGGGTCAAAACGACTCAACTAGGTTTTGGTACCTAGATCTAAGAAGGAAGAATGCTGATCAGACAAACAAATTTTATGAAACAGTCAGTCAGCAAACATTCATTGAGCACCTGCTGTGTGCAAACTCTACTGGGCACTAGAGACCCAGAGGAGAACAAGATGCATATGGTCCCTGCTGTCATGGAGCTGATATTATAATGGGCAGACAAGGAAAAAGCAAAGAAACAAGAAGTTTGAATCTCTCTGGGGAAACAAGGCACACACAGAGACACACGCATGTGCACACATACACGCGACTCTTGGGAAATCTCATAGACCCTTGTGCTGGTGCGCCTTCATCACCATCCCCGGGATTCCAGCACAGACCCCTTCCCTGATTACCCTGCAGTCTCCCAGTTAAACGATCCACCTCAGCACCCATTTGTCTCCCCTTCTAACCCTCAATTTTAGTCCCTTTGAAACCTATTGAGATCCAATGATGCAAAGAGACGCCAGCTAGGTCTCCAAGAAAATTTGCGTGCTTAGAATTAGGAACTAAAAGATAGGGAGGTCTGAAGAAATGCTCTAGATGAACTCCCGTCAGGGAGAAAGGACAAAAGAGAAGAAAGATGAGTAAAATCCAGGTCTCAGGCTGTGATCAGCCATGAGAACCGTGGCTTAGAAAGGAGTTAACCAGGACCTATTCACAAGGCACTCAGGAGCTACTGGGCTCCAACCTCACTCTCTGAAGTGTTAGATTCATGAGGTTATATATTCAGCCATTGTATTTGTGTGTGGATGTGTTTCAAATCTTTTTTCTAAAGTGAATATTTTTAAATTATGTGAATAACCTTGGCAACCCTGTTTTGACATGTTTTCATTTTTTAATATACTGAGAGCCTCGAAAACTGGAAGTGACCCAGACCTCTCTCAGAATCTGGAAGGCTCTGGCATTAGCATTTAATGAGCATCTACTGTGTGCCAAACTCTGTGCTCCACCCTTGTCACACGTTGCCATTCGTAAAGGAGGTGCTGTGGTTTCCAGCTTACAGAGGAGGAAAGTGAGGCTGAGCTGGCAGGTCTCCTGCTGAAGGCCATTGCAGTTAGTCAGGGCACAGCTGGGAGCAGACGATGGCCTCTTTGGCTCCAGGCTCCAAACTCCTTTCCTTCCGGCCTCTGGTTCCCAAATGCTGGTTTCTGGATGGAGTCAGTCTGGGAGGAAGCCGTTTTCACTTTGTAGCCAGAGTCACTAAATAAGGATGATGCAGTTTTTTCATAAAGTTAAACATATTCCATTTTAAAGGACTGCTTATTAAATTCTATAATTTTATCTCTCCTGCCTTTTTTTTTTTTTGGTTAAACTTTTATTTTGTTACGGTGATCATAGATGGCAGTTTTGTGAGTTGTTTTGTTTGTTTGTTTAATGCCCTTAGTTGGCAAAAATAAAACATTGGCAATCCTGTGTGAGAGCTCCAAAGTTTGTGTTCTGAAATTTTATTGTGCCGTGAAATCTGTAAGTCCAGAAAGCACTGCTCTCTTTAAATGTTGGCGTCCCAGAAGGGAAGAGTCGCCCTTCCTGCCACGTGTGGGCGCTGGGCTGGATGGTTTTCATACCTTATCTTTGATAGATCAAGCCCCTAAAGAGAGGCATCACCCTGGTTTTACAGACAGGAAACTGAGGCTTAGAGAGGTGAGGGTCCTTGCCGAGGACCCGGGGCTCAAACCCTCCCCCGCCACACACCTCCACTCTCCCTTGCCTGGTGGCTAACTGCCCTCAGTGCGTTTCCCCCAAGCAGCCCTCCTTCCACTCCTGGGGATTATCTGCAACAGTAGAGTCCCCAGCTGAGGTTACAGCCTCTTCTTCCCTTCCCACTTCCTCCCTCCTACAGCCCAGCCCGTACCCACACACTGGAGCCTTGATAGCCTTCAGAGCCCCCATCCACAGCATTTTAGAAGGCTGAGGCAAGCTTTTGTGATCTCGCATTCTGGCTTGGTAAAACTCCCTAGAGAGCCTCTACAGGTAGGTAGTGAGCTGTGTGCTTCTGTCCCTTACTAGCCAAAGGCACTGAGGTCAAATGAGCTCCCTGGAACTCTCGTTGGTTTACAAGGAGGTCTCTTATTTCCGTGCAGGGCATGCTGGGATGGATGGGTCAGCTGCTGCCCAGAGGGCCTCAGGGCCTGCCTTGCGTGTTAGCAGTGGTCTTGGTGCATGCACATGGCCTCCCTCTGTGTGCAGGGGTTGGAGAGTGGTTTTCCCTCAGGACAGGCTGCTGGCTGGTTTTCTTGGAGTGTGCACATTTTTTCCTCACAGGGGCCTTGGCACTTTGCAGAGACATGTGCACCCCTGGGCTGAGCAAAGGCCATTTTCTCTCAGGCCTCAGGTCATCTGCAGTGACAGAGGCACAGAGCAGTCTCAGTGTGGCTGACAGATGTGACTTGTGCAGACATACATGCAGATGGGAAAAGCACCTGATGTTGTCATTAGGAAGAGGAGAAGAACAGAGCTTGTGCCCTAGACTTGGAAGAGCTTGGAGGGAGAGAAACAGGGTCTGGCACTGCATGGGGAAGATGGATCAGGTGACTTGTGCAGACATACATGCAGATGGGAAAAGCACCTGATGTTGTCATTAGGAAGAGGAGAAGAACAGAGCTTGTGCCCTAGACTCGGAAGAGCTTGGAGGAAGAGAAACAGGGTCTGGCTCTGCATGGGGAAGATGGATCAGGCTATAGGCCAATGTATTTTTAGGAGATAGAAGATAAAGGGAAAGCCTTCATCAGCCTATGGAACTGGAGGTGGCTAACGAGGGCAACATAATTTACAAAGTGAGAAAAATGTTGATAAATAGAGTAAAAGTGAATATTATACAGAGCACTATACGGTACAAACAAAAACAAACCCATTGGTGTCGAGTTGATTTTGACTCATAGCAACATAGGACAGAGTAGAACTGCCCCATATGGTTTCCAAGGAGTGCCTGGTGGATTCGAGCTACCAGCCTTTTGGTTAGCAGCCATAGCCCTTAACCACTATGGCACCAGGGTTTCCACTATATGGTAATGGTAATAATAATAGGAGAGCTTAGTTGTGGTACATATCTGTCATTCTTTGGTGTATAGCATCTACTCCCCCTTCCTAAAAACACCTTTCTTTCTTTGTTGACAACTGTTCTTCCCTTGTGTAGGCAGTTTTGGAGAAATGGTAATCAAGGAATACTGATTCTACAAAACCCGAAGAATCCCTGAAAGGTTTTCCATCAGATGCCAAGGCGTAGAGCCAAGGAGTAGGCATGAGCCCTAAGCGCATCCAATTGCAGTCTCTCCTAGGACTTTCATTTTGGGGCAGAGCAATGCAAGATGGAAGAAGCATTTGGAATGTAATCGTCTTAGCTGCAGCACCTGAGCTAGGCTGTCGGCGGCTTCTGGCTCCTCCTGGAGCTGTCTGTTCCAAGTCTGGTCCTTTGGCCTTCCCTTTCAACCGGCAAGCTCCCCCATAGCCTGTCAATCAAGTTCTTTCTCACTTAAGTTAAGCAGAGTCAGTTTCTGTGAGTTACAACCAAAAAAGGCATCCCCAGCCCGAATTAGAGTTGTCCTCTGTTAGGGATTGAACTGTGTGTCCCCAAAATATGTGTTGTGAATCTCAACCTCTATGCCTGTGGTTATAATCCCATTTGGTAATAGGTTGTCTCTGTTATGTTAATGAGGCAGAATTAGTGTAGGGTGTGTTTTGAGCCAATCTCTTTTGAGATATAAAAGAAATTAAACAAGCAAGTGAAAAAAGCAGAGATAGGGGAGGAGAGATGCCAAGCCACATGATGATTGCCCAGGAGCAGAAGCTCGGAAGAGATAAGGGCCTTCCTCCAGAGGTGACAGAGAGAGAAAGCCTTCTTTTAAAGCTGGTGCTCTGAATTTGGACTTCTAGCCCCTAAACTGTGAGAAAATAAATTTGTTTGTTAAAGCCATCTGCTTGTGGTATTTCTATTATAGCATTACTAGATAACTAAGACATGCTCGTCAGGGTGGCATATTAGAAGGTCATATACCTGGCCCAGTGGTATATGACCACTCAAACAGTGCTGGGCCTCCATATTTGAAATGACCTTGAAAGCCTGTCTCCATACCACACGAGAACATGTGACTTTTTAACCATGCCTCAATTTGGACCCAAAGCAATATTACAAGCTCAATCAGCTGGTTATTCACTGGAGTTGGCTACAAATGCCAAAAAAGCCTCTTGACGGTTCCCAAAAATAAAATCCAGCCTCACAGGATGGGATCTGCCACCATTGTGCTTATTCCAAACAATGTGGCACAGGTTTGAAGAACATTCTCAAGGGAGTCCCCAAAGTGTTAGGAACAATAGCGGTGGCCTTGGGATAATTACCTGGCATCTCTAGACGACTGCTCAAAAAGGGAAGGGATACTTGTTTGGATGAATACATTCTGATATATTTATTAAACAGCCCATCTCATTGTCTAAAAGTCACAGTCCGTGGTGAAGACATGTTTCTAAGCCTGAGAATTAGATCCTTTGGAAAATCTCCTACATGTGGGCTGAGACCCCCAGATAAGGCCATTTAACGATTTTCCCCTTCACATGGAAAGCAGATGTGGTTTAAGACAGTGGCTATTATCTGTTGTTCTTAAACAGGCTTTATGTCTTCTGCCCAAGAATGGCTGCAAATCTAAAGCAAGAGAGCATGTAACATGTCTTTGCAAGACCCTCCCTTAAAGCTCTTGCTTAGGCATCATGCTTCCTTGAGTTTTAAGTTTCTCTTAGATTATGGACAAGCTTACTCCTAAATTTCTTAAAATAAGAATATGCGTGTCTATGTGTGTGTGTGTGTGTGTGTGTGTACAGATGTTTGGATGACACTCTATGGGCCCGAAATTCAAATAGTAGAGTGGGTGAGAACACTCCCTACCTCACCCTACCCCCATCTTGATACAGTCACCTGCTTGTGCCCACAGACAGGCAAGAAGAGTGAATAAATCCTCTGTCATCCACTCCCAACTCTGTCAGATCCTGGCTGCTGAACCTTTCAGACAATTGAAGAATCCCACATTCAGGCAGGGGGCAGGAGAAATGTGGTGGTTCTTGATGTTTCTTTTGATAGGGAAAAAAAGAAGAATCAAACTTCTAGAACTGGCTTCCATCTCTTGGTGTCTTGCAATTTCCATCTCTTTGTGATCAAAAGATCACAGCCCAATAAGGGGAGGGAGAGAAGGAGCTCACCTTTTGGTAAGCTGGAAGACAGTTCTGGATTATTTATTTGTTCTGTAACTCATTTCTGTCAAACATTCTTTTTCTAGCTCTTGTCATAAAAAATTGAAATGCTAGTTTTTCAGTGGATGTCTTGACTTTAACTATCTGTCTGACCTTGGGCAAATTACTTAACCTCCCAGAACCTGTTTTCTTGAGTGTAAGCACAGTGCCTGACACAACATGGTACTCAGCGAGTGTTTGGGTGTGGGCGAGATGGTTCTTAGGTGCTTCCAGCTCTAACTCTCTGTGGGTCTCTTGTTATTCAAGAGAATCTAACAGTGGACTCCCTCTCCATGGTGAACATCACCATTGTCCCTTGGCATATTTCATATTCATTTTGCACTTATTCTCAAAAACATTGTTTGCCATTCTCCTGAGCATGCCCAGTCACCACAGTAGGTATTTGGGGTTTGTCTTAGGAGTCTAGAGTTGAAGGTCCACTGGCTTACCCATTAGAATTGCTGTTGACTTACCATGGCTCAATGCTTCTGGCTTTTGCTTGTCAAAAGTCATTTGTTCATTTACCCTTTGTATTTGAAAATTTTTTCATAGGGAACAACTTCCGAATTTCTTTCAACTCTTAGTGGTAATATATCTTGTCATCCCCATACAGATAAGCTAAACCATAAACTTTGTTTAAGTGTTATATTGCTCTTTGAATTCGTATTTCTCAATTGGCCAGTGCCTGAATTTGCACATTTGAGGTGTTTCTGGGGTTAATATTGCTCTTTTGTGAGATTGATTTACAAAGTGTGTCCCCTAGAGGCTCACCCCTAATCTGAATTGTCAACTGGGGACTTCTAGAGATTGATGACGGGGGATTATGATTGTCTACGTGTAGCTCTTTCATCCAATTTTCTGATGTGTTTTGGTAATGATGTTGACAGTTCTGTGAAGATCTGTTACTGAAATTAAAGCACCAGCAGCAGCAGCAGCATTTTTAAGCTTGATGATTAGATTTGATTAGATCAGAGTGGGTTTTCCTTCTACCTCAGAGTCAGCAGAGATTTACTGTCCACTGGCTGATTTAACTTCACGCTGGAAGATGGTTAGTGACATAACTTACCATCGGAAACAGAAATGTCAAGAAGCGTTAGAACCAAATCCCAACCTTGTTTGACTTTTGTGTTGACCTTGAAGGGGCTGAAAGTGTACACATTATCAAAGATGTCTGCCTGTAGAGGATCATAAATAAAATAAATGTTGACACATTTTGGGGGACATTTGTATTGATGAGCATCTTCCAACAGTAGCTATCATTTGAGAGAGTCAGAGGCTTTCATGAAATCAGATAAGGTAAAAAAGAATAGGATTACAGTTTCTGAATTTTTCTTGCCACTGGCAAGAGGTGAAAGTAGCTGGTTATGAGTCTATATCACTGAAAGCCACAGGGAGATGCTGGAAGGAGACAGCCCATGAGTGCTCCTGCACGGGGGCGTTTTCTATAATGTGATATGTATAAGTTCACTCTGAATATGACTTCTTAAAGTGATCGTAACAAAAGTTTCAACAAAAGAAAAGATGCAAGTGGCCAATATAAAGGACAAAAAAACATACAACTTCACTAAGAATGTTCAAGAGGTAGCATAAAATCAGACTCTAGTTTTCACTTAGAAAACTGGCAAAAATTTAGACAAACGATACTACTCAGTGCTAGCAAAGGTGTGGTGAGATGGATGTTTTTATGAACTACTAGTGCGAGTGCACCCCACGTGTCTGTCACTTTGTCATACTGTGGGGACTGGCGTGTTGCAATGATGCTGGAAGCTGTGCCACTGGTATTCAAATACCAGCAGGGTCACCCATAGTGGACAGGTTCCAGAATAAGAGAGACTAGGAAGAAGGACATGGCGGTCTTCTTCGGAAAAAAATTAGCCATTAAAAACCTTATTTATAGCAGTGGAAGACGTGCCTGATATAGTGCCCGAAGATGGGTCCCTCAGGTTGGAAGGCACTCAAAATATGACACAGTGGCTACCACAATGGGCTCAAGCATAACAACAATTGTGAGGATGGCTCAGGACCAGGCAGTGTTTTGTTCTGTTGTACTAGGGTCGCTGTGAGTCAGAGCCAACTTGATGGCACCTAATAGTGGGAATGCAAACATCTAGAAAGAAATTTGTCAAAAAGTCCTAAAAGCCTTAGAAATACTCATGCCTGGTGACTGTAATTCTACTTCTATAACTCTGTCCTAGGAAAATAATCAGAAATGTGGTCAAAAATTATATGGAAGGCTATTTTTTGTGGCTTTTTATAATAGCAAGAAACTAGACACAGTTTTAATGTCTATTGTCCTAATTTTATAAAACATTTAAATATACGCAGAAAAGGAACTAGAAGGAAATACGCCGAAGTATTAACACTTATTCTAGGTGGATGATATAGAGGTGCATTTTATTTTCTTCTTTATGTCTTTCTGTGTTTTGTCAGATTGCACAAAGCACATTATTTATAATCAGGCAAAAAACTTAATAATCATACCCACAGTATTCATAGGGGTCACCCAAGAATGTTTTCAGCATCTCAGTTTTTCAGGATAAGAACCGGTAGAACAATTAAGTGTTTCTCTGTAGCTAATTTGGAAAATTTTAGCACAAGTCCCATTGGCTCCAGATACCTCGTTTTTTTCCAGCAGCTTGATGATTTCCTGCACCTTGTCAAAAATCAGAGGATTCTGCAGGTTCTTTTGTCTGATATTGCAGGAAAGAGTTGAAAATCTGTTCCTCAATAATTGTCTTAACTGTGAAGGTTTCTGAAATGCTCTTTCCAGAGCTTGGCAACGGCATCATTCTTATTTAGCATCTCTCCATCCAGGAATGACAGGGAAGACAGCAACTACTCCATGTATAGGGAGCTTAAATCTATACATGTTATGAAATGTTGGAGGAATACTAGACACTCTTCATGAGGTCATTTTCCTACCTCTTCTGCATACCAAACTTCTTTGAGCCTCTGCGCTGGCTTATAGATGCCTCTATTTCTCTCCCTCTAAGTTAGTTCAGTGTGCTGGAAATTAAATGCTTTCAACCTCCTAGCTGTGACATAAGGAGGTTGGACTACATGATCTAAGGTGTCTTCCAACTCTAACCTGGTTTGCTTCTATGACACTTGGAGTCAGTTACTTCCTCTATCCCCTCATATATTCTTAAGAACTGATTTGCAACCTTTTGTGGAAGTGAATCTTGGGACTTTCTTACAGGCACTACTGCTGGTAGATTAAAGCATGTCTTTCAGTTGGCACATTATGAAGTTCTCAGAATGAAGAATACAGTATTGGAGGTTCTATAGGCTTAAAAGCAAATGTAGTTACTGAACATTTTGATCAAAGATTCCATAGAAGAATTCTGATCAAGAGGGGGGAAATGCAGAACAGAATTTAAAATTTTCATGGACTTTAGACTTTCTGGAGCCATGGAGGGTGAATGAACCCCAAAACTATTCTCCTGAGATAATCTTTGAACTTTAAACCAAAAATATCCCTTGAAGTCTTCTTAAAACCAAATAATAGTTTAGCTTATCTAGTAAAAAAAGGTCTGTCTTAAGCATTATGCTGTTTTAAGAACTGTCTATATGGGATCAAAGTGACAATAGCAACTTGAAAGATTGGATGGAAACCTTAGGAGGCAGTGAGTTTATGTTAATGAGGTAGGAACAATTCAGAAAAGGAGGGTGAGAATGGTTGCATAACTTGAAGAATGTAATCAGTGTCACTAAATGGTACATGTAGAAACTGTTGAACTGGTGTATGTGTTGCTAGGTATATTCCCAACAAAACAAATAAAATTTAAAGGAAAAAAACCAAATGGTAGACATTGTCTCTTATTTAAAGGGGAAATAGGACTCAAATATTTGCTCAAAACCAAAATAAATGCAAATGCATTGCTAGAAACAGCTTCCCAGAGCCCACCTTACAAGAGAAGAGGGTGGCAAGTAATTTTTATTGCCCACCTACTGTGTGTGTGGCATTGTGCCAAGCACTTTACATGAATCTTCTCATTTACTCCTCAACAATCCTCAGAGATAGATACTATTATTCCCTTCATTTTACAGATGAGAAAACTGAGGTTTAAGAAATTTTCTCGAGGTCAGTTTAAGTTGCAAAGCTAGAACTCAGTTCCATTTGACCAGTTTCCCCCAAGTTTGCTGGGAAGAATCACCTGGAGTATTTGTTAAAAACAGCTCCCCAAGTGAGAATGAAGAAAACCAAAGATACAAGGGAAAGATTAGTCCAAAGGACTAACAGGCCACAACTACCACAGCCTCCACCAGACTGAGTCCAGCACATATAGATGGTGCCCGGCTACTACTACCAACTGCTCTGACAGGGATCACAATAGAGGGCCCCCGAGAGAGCTGGAGAAAAATGTAGAACAAAATTCTAACTCACAAAAAAAGACCAGACTTACTGGCCTGACAGAGACTGGAGAAACCCTGAGAGTATGGCCCCAGGACACCCTTTTAGCTCAGTAATGAAGTCACTTCTGAGGTTCACGCTTCATCCAAAGATTAGACAGGCCCATAAAACAAAACGAGACTAAAGGGGCATAAAAGCCCAGGGGCAAGGATGAGAAGGCAGGAGGCGACAGGAAAGCTGGTAACAGGGAACCCAAGGTGGAGAAGGGAGGGTGTTGACATGTTGTGGGGTTGTTAACCAATATCATAAAACAATATGTGTACTAGCTGTTTCATGAGAAGTTAGTTTGTTCTGTAAACCTTCATCTAAAGTACAGTTAAAAAAAAAAAATTAACCCCCCCACAAAAAAAGACAGTGTCCCAGGTTGCTGGAACTTCCCTGTTGGGGTGGTCTGGAAGAGACTTGGGGATCGGTAGTTTTAATAAGTGCCCCTCTCCGTGATTCTTACCATCAGGCAAGCTTGGGAGAGACAGTGTTTCACAAAACTGCAGTGGTTCTCAGCCCTGGTTGCAAGTTAGAAACACCTGTAGAGGTTTTAAAAAAATACTGGTACCGGGCTCTACCCCAAGACATTCTGAATTAATTGAACTGGGGTAGGGCCGGGGCATCAGTATCTTAAAGCGCTCCACGTGATTCTAAAGTGCAGCCAGGGCTGAGAACCACTGCTCTGCTGCCTTGGTTGCCTAAACTTAAATCAGCCTGACTCAACGCTAAACAAACACTAGTACAAGAAGAATCACTTGGTGCCAACCAACTGTCTCTAACTTCAAGCCCAGCAATCAGAGAGAGTCATATAAAAGCTGAAGAAAGAAAAGCAAATAACCAGCAGGGTGTGACATCAGGCCTCTCATTCGTTCCTTCCCCAGCTCCAGACTGAACACCAAAATCTGATGCCCTTAGGTGCTTCACAGGCCAGAGCACAGGCGAAAAGGGGACTTCTGTTATTCCTTTATCACCATGGTTCTCATTTGTCAGTGTCTATGGGAATCCCCTGGAGGGCCCTAACCCCATAGACTCTGATCCAGTAGGTCTGGGGTGGGGCCTGAGAATTTGCATTTCTAACAAGTGCCCAGGTGGTGCTGATGCTGCTGGTCAGGGGACCATGCTTTGAGGACGACTGCTTTAGCATTTTGGTTGTCACTGAACTCAGCTGCCACATGGGCGTAAGTATGGACCCGGCCCTGCTTCCTGGTCAATGCAAAGCTGTGTTTTGGAGCACAAATTTCTTTGTGAGGAAAGGATCCATACAAATGAGTCAAAGACCATCTCCACCCTGTCATGGGTTCTTACACACATTTCCATACATAAATGTTAATTTATCAAATCATTCAACAAAAGTTATTTAATACCTACTGAATGCCTGGCAGTGTTCTCATAATTAGAAGAATGGTAGACAAGTCAGACCAGGTTCCTGGAGCACACATTCTCATAGGGAACCACCGACCAAACAAAAAATGGGCAAGACCATTTCAGAGAGTGGTAAATGATATGAAGAAAATTAAGTCAGGGTGATGCAGTAGAAAGGTAAGGCTTTAGATGGGAAGGAGAAGGAACACCTTTTTGATGGGAAGAGATTTGAGCTGAGACTTGACTGATAAAAGAAGCCAGTTATGCAAGGACCTGGGGGAAGATCCCCTTTATCAAGAATGTCACAACTGAGATCTTGCAAGAATAATGAAGGGATTACCCATTGCCGTTCGGTCAATTCCGACTCCTAGCGACCCTATAGGAGAGAGTAGAGCTGCCCTATAGGGTTTCCAAGGAATGGCTGGTAGATTCAAACTGCTGACCTTTTGGTTAGCAGCCAAGCTCTTAACCAGTGCACCACCAGGGCTTCTAATGAAGGGATAGAGGAAGTGATTGACTCCAAGACAGGAATTAACTTGGTGCACTTGAAGAATAGAAAGCAAGCGGAGATTGATATGTGTACAATCATCACTTGCACTTACCTAGCACTATAAAGTTCTTCATGTCTGTGGGTGGTGGAAATGGTTTGCGCTCAACTCTATCCTAAAGATTGGCTGTTCAAACGCACCTAGTGGCACCACAGAAGAAAGGCCTGGCGATCTGCTTCTGTAAAGAGTACAGCCAAGAAAACCCTATGGACCATTCTGCTCTGTAACACATGAGGTCACCATGAGTCAGAATCCATTTGATGGCAACGGGTTTTGGTTTGTTTTTTGGTATAAAATTCCTTACCTCGTTGTCTTATTGGAACCTCGTAACATCCCTATGACTGAAGATAGAGAGAGGTAAAGGGATACTCCCAAGGTGACATGGTTAGTAAACAATGGAGCTTAAGTCAGTGCTTTTCAAACTCCAATGTGCACACAAGCCAACTAGGGACCTTGTTAAAATGCAGATTTTCATTCCATAGGTCTGGGGTGAGGCCTGAGATTCTGCATTGCTGACACACTTCCAGGTGATGTTGCTGCTTCTGGTTTGAGAGACATACTTTGAGTGACAAGGTGGTAGATCATCATTAATGTCAATATGGCTATTTAGGCAGAATTGGGCTTGGAGTGAGGATTATTTCATGTTCTGGCTATATAATCAGATGGATTACATCCTCGGAATTAACCTTCCCCTCCCTACCCAGTAATCTAACATCAGAAGTTGAAGTCCTTGCAGACGCTGGTGTAAAATCCTAGAAAGAGGCAGTGCAGACCGCCCCTCCCCTTAGAAGCACCAGAAAGGCTGGCATCCTGGTATAAAATCCCTCCTTTGTCTTAGGCGCAGCCTCTGGGTCAGGCCATACATACTGATGATCACAGCATATTGGTTCCCTGCCACTTTGATTTACACTCATGAGGTGCTCATCAATTCCGATAGAGAACTTGTTGAGTTATTCTAGGTTTTCAATCTTGATAGCAAAAACCAACTCCATAAAGCCAATATTTCTCCCCTTGGATAGCGTAGCTGCCTTCTGGTTCTCCAACTGGCTGGCTAACCAGATCTTTTTCCTATCAGGTCCTCAGAGCTGATTGAAATTCTGTCTACCCCTCCCCAGGGTTCTCCAGTCGCAAATTTGGATTGGTACCCTGGAGAGTCGCCATTAAGATTATCCCAGAAAAAAAAATTAGCATAGATGGTAAACAGCTGGCTTTCTTTTTAACAGCAGGAATGTCATTCATTGCTCTAGCCACTGTTACCTAGAGAGGCAAAAAACTAATAAGACTTGACTGGGGGGACCTTTCACAGCACCCTGCCCCATTGGGTGAGCAGAGAGGTCCTAAAAAAAGACCATGAGCTGCAATTATGACTCCCGGGCCTTGCTCCCGTCTCATTCCTGGAGCTGCTGTTCTCCTCCCTACCACAGCATACCAGACATCACAATTCAGCTCTTGTCATGGTGAGCGCTTGCCAGAGAACTTATAGAACCTGTCACAAAAGATGCCTGAGTGGAGGAGGTCCCTGTATCAATTACCCTGGGCCCTGTGGCTGCCAGGGGCCCACCTGGCCCAGATGTTCAGAACTTACCCATAAATTCCAGGCAGACCTCATACTAATTTGACAGTATACTGCAAGTGAATACCACCTGCTTAGAAATGCTCAGCAAACAACCCTACCTTTCCTGTGATATCTTGAAGGTCCAGCAAAGACTCTGAGGCACTCAGGGAATATCTAGCTCACACATTTTCCTGAGATGATCCCGAGGCCTAAATGAACAAAGACGACTACGCTGGGCTTTATTTGTCTACATTTAATACAACTCAACAAATACTTATTGAGCTGTGTGAAGGAACTTTGCTAATCACTTGAGAAGAAATAAAGACGTATAAGGTACAGTCCCTGCTATCAAGAAGATTGTAACCCATTACAGTTGAGCCAATAGACATATCCGCAGATATCTGACAGGCAAAATAGAATGTCATAAACTCTAAAGTAGAGGCAAGGGGGAAGTGTAGCGGGAGCTGGGTGAGAGAGGACATTCATTCTCACTGGAGAACTCTGGAAAGATTTTGTGGAAGTGTTAGCAATGGAATTGGCTTGCTCATGGAAAAGATAGAATTTCAAGCAGGGGACAAGCATTTTTAGCAAAAAGAACAATCACTCCCATTTGTTAATTAAGCTCTTACCGTGTATCAGACATTATGAGTGCCTTACATGTGTTAGCTTCTTTGATGTTATTAACCCCATGAGGTGGGTACTTACATTATCATCCCTGTGTTACAGGTGAGACGGGAAGCTCAGCAAGGTCAGGTAACCTGCCTCAGGCCAAATGCTAGTGAGTGGGGAGCTGGGATTTGAACCCTGGCAGCCTAGAGCCAGCGCCCACACTGGTAACTACTAAATTCTATTGACTGTGTGTAAGACATTTAGTTTGCTTTTTTTATCACCCTCATTTTTAAATCACTAATCAACTCTGTTGAGCTTTGTTAGAAGCAGAGTAAGCACTGAGGACCCACTAAAGATGCATGTTTATTCCCTCACTATGGGCTTTTGAGCCACCTAATCAGCGAGGCCCTCAAGGAGAGCAAGCTGCAGCCGCTTGCTTTTCTGAGCTCTAGAAAGCCAAGAATGGCTCTCCAGACCGCAGCCTCCCCCACACCCAGTGTCTTTACAGTCCTCAGAGGCCAGCTAAGCCTTTCTCTGGTCCTCTGGGGCTTTGGACTCGGTGTTCGTGGTCCCTTTAGGGACTCTGATGTGAGGTGTAGGGCGGGGACACACTGGGAAGATATTTCCTCTTTCTTCCATGGTTTCATGAGTTGTGACTGTTCACAGCCCCAAGAGGCAAAAGGAGCTGGTTCCTCACCCATCAAGCTCAGGAGCAGCGTCTCCCAAGTGGGAGAGGCTCTTGGCAGGAGGGAAAGCTGTCATTTGAGCAGGGTTTCTGCATGCAGGCGTCCACTCAGTAGGGCATGGTGGAAGGGGCACATAGGTGGGCACCAGAAACCCAGCCAGTGCTCTACCCCCAAGCCTTGCCCACTGGCTGAGAATGTGTGGGTCTGGAGGAAGGGGTATTTTTTGTCACCTGCACAAAGGGTCCATCTAGGACCATGCAAAAGTGATGGGGCCAACAGGTATAACAGAAATGGTGCCACCTGGCCGGAACCGCAGCTCCTCAGGAAGAAGAAATGAAGCTCCCACCTGACCTGGACCAAAGTACTGACAGGGTTAATGCGCTCTCTTCTCCTTGATGCCAAGTGATGTGGAATCTTTCAGCTATTCCCCCCCCAGCCCCCAGCCCCCCACCCTCCTCAAGCAAAGGGAGAAAGAGGTCTGCAAGCTCCCACCCCCGCCCCCTCCACGCTGGAATGGCCTACGTCTCTGTACACAGTCGCTGGGAGATCTGGAGCCTTTGAACCTTCCAGCTGGTAGGCGGGTCAGGAGAGGAGCCGACCGCCTCCCCCAGTCCTGCTCCCTCGCGCGGGGAGCGAGGCGAGCCCATTCCGTCAGCCAGGCCCCAGGTCCCTCTCCGCCCTGGGATTGGTCCAGGAGCATTTTGTGTTAACTGCCGGCGTATAAATTTGTAGACGATCCTGGGGAGCAAATTGGATTCCTTCGCAGGGCCCTTAAGTGCTGCCATTTAACCAGATTTAACAGGAGGCTCTCGGCCCCGCCGCCGCGCCCTCTCTCCCGGGCTGACCCCCCACTGGCACCCTGGAGTCGATCCCGAGCTGCCCGCTGGCCGCGCCCAGGCTCGGTCTCCTCGTCGCTCCCTCGCCTCGCCTCGCCTCGCCTCCGGCTCCCTCCCTCCCGCACGCCACCGCCTTCTCTCTTCCCCTCCAGCCTCTCCCTCCTCCTGTCTGCGCAGTGGCAGCTGCTCCCAGTGCAGCGAGATGCACCAATTCATTCAGCCTCGCAGACTCTTTAAGGTCGTTACTAAATATATCAAGCAGAAGAAAAGGGTCTTTTTTCCTCTCTCTGAGCAGGGAGCATGAATGCCGGCCTTAGGATCCGAGCTCGTCCTCCCTGATCCAAAATGAGAGACCTTCCAGAGCCAGCCCGGGGACCTCAGGCCACCCCTCCCAGGCAGCTGCCCGTCCAGGCAGGGAGGGTGACACCGGGGAGGGAAGGGGGAAGGCGGGGCGGGGAGGTGCATGCCAGGGAAGGCCGGAGAATTAGAGCTCAAATCCATTTTATATCCTGCAAGGAGTTACACAGCTCTGGAGCCTTCGAGAAAACAATCCCCACCAAAGCGATTTCTCCCCCTTTTAATTATTTTTATTTATTTATTTTTTAGCGAAACTGGAAAGTGTTGAAAGGGGCTGACTTGACAGTCCCTGAGATGGAATTCTTTTCAAATGCTCTGAGCACTGTTGTCTCCGATTTGTTCCCTGAGTTGTAAGCAGATGGGCCTTGCTGTTCGGCAGTAACGGATGGTGCCCAAGCTCACGGGAAGCACCAGACTGGGGTGTTGTAATCAGACGAAACGTACAACAAAGTTAGGCTGCGGGTGACACAGCCGCCCGACGCCCGGCGGTCCCGCGCGTCTCTCGGTCCGGGTTTCATGGCAGCTTCTTGCTGGACGCAGCCCTCCCGACTACACACCCACACCCCCTCCCTGGGAGGCTCTGGGACTTTTTCTTCCCTCCTCTTCTGTGTAGGCAGAGCGGCTGAGTTGTGATTTAGAAGAAACGCCTCCTCCCCAAGCAGAAATATCTCCGCACACAGCGTGCAGTGCCCATTCTTTAGAAGTCGGAGGGGCAGGGGCGGGGGCGGGGGCGGGGGCGGGGGCGGGGGCGGGGGCATAAAATATAAGTGGTATTTTATCTTAAAATCAAAAGTAGTGGAGGTCACTCAGAGAATGAGTAGGACAGTCTTTTTTAACCTTTTTTTTTTTTTTTTTTGGACCATGGACTCTTATGAGGCAAGGACTGCTGTTACCCACCCCCCACCCCCACCCTGTAAGATGTGCACATTCCCACAATCACAGAAGTCTGCATACTGTTTTGGGAGGTTCATGAACCCCTACAGCCTGTCCACAGACTGTCTGACCCCCTAGTAAAAACCAAGGGGCCAAAGAGGAAGACCAGGGACACTGGCCTCTTGGTCACTGTCTACAAAGAAGATCCAGTGACAGGCCAGGAAAGAGAAGTCAGATGGAGGAGAACCTCCCAGGAAAGTGAGGGTCATGGCAGCCACAGGCCAAGAGGGGCTCAAGGTGGAGGATGTGGTCCCAGCCGAGTGGATCAGAGAGTTCAGAGAAGGTAAGGATTGAGAAGTGCTCATTAGAATTACAAACCAGCAGGTTGGTGGTGGTGACCTTGGAGAAAAGTTTCAACTGGGAGCGGGGACCAGTTGCCCTCGAGTCAGCTCCCAACATGGCAACTCCATGGCGACCCCATCTGTGTCAGTGTAGAACTGTGCTCCATAGGGTTTTCAGTGGCTGAGTTTTTGGAAGTAGGTGACCAGGCCTTTCTTCTGAGGCACTCTGAGTGGACTCAAACCTCCAACCTTTTGGTTAGCAGCCAAGACCATTTGTACCACCCAGGGAGTGGAGAGGAAGTCACACAATTTCAAGATGTAGCCCAGAGGACAGATGGTGGGAGTGGAAAAGTAGACCCCCTCTTCCAACACCTTGAGCCAGAAGGGGAAGAAGTGGCATCAAGTGCTTTGGAAACGCAGAAGACCAAGTTCATCCTTTCTGGATGGGGCGTTACCAGGAAGTGTTCACAGAGGAGTTGACTTTTGAGATGGGTCAGTGGAAACTAAATAGAAACTTGCCAGGCAGCAAAGGGGGGCAGGCAGAGGAGGGCCTTTCAGACAGAAAGAAGAGCATTCTCCCAGAAATGGAGGCATGGAAGACTGTGTCATGTTACAGAAGCCAGGAGTAGTTTGTTGGTGTGTAGGGTAAGGCCTGGTGGTGCAACAGTTAAGTGCTTGCTGCTAACCCAAAGGCTGGTGGTTCAAACCACCTCCGTGGGAGAAAGACCTGGCAATCTGCTCCTGTACAGATTAAAACAAAAACTAACCCTGTTGCCGATTCCAACTTATAGCAACCCTATAGGACAGAGTACCAAAACCAACCAAGCCTGTTGCTGTCGAGTCAGTTCCAACTCATAGCAGCCTTATAGGACAGAGTAGAACTGCCCCATAGTTTCCAAGGAGCACCTTGTGGATTTGAACTGCCAGCCTTTTGGTTAGCAGCCATAGCTCTTAACCACTACACCACGGGTTTCCATAGGACAGAGTAGAACTGCTGTAATCTTTAGCCTAGAAAGCCCTGTGGGGCAGTTCTCCTCTGTCACATGGGGTCACTATGAGTTGAAATCTACTTGATAGCACTCAGCAGCAAAAGAGTGCGGGGAAGGGTGGGAGGGAGATTAACACTGAAAGTGAGGCAGGAGCCAGAGGGCACGAGGGCAAGAGTTTGTGCTTGACCTATCAGGGAAGGAACGGCCACTGAAGAGAGATTTTTAACATACTTTTTTTTCTCCTGATTCTAAAAGTAATACAAGCTCATTACAGAAAATGTTTTTTTTAAATATGGAAAAATACAAAGAAAAACACACAGACATAATTACTGTTAACATTTTGGCGTATCACTTTTAGTCTTCTTTCTACACACTGTATGTCGTTAAATCTAAGGCACCATGGCTTGAGAGCACGCCGTGACTGTTTGTGCCTCTAAGAATGGGCAGTTACACTTGACATGATGTTTCTTTATCAGAGGGAGTGAGACATATCCCATTTCAGAGAGGTGAAAGTGTGGAAAAAAATCTGTGTCTTGGAACCAATGTATCTTTTTTCAAACTTGAGTTCTCTTCCTGTTTCCAATTTTGTATCTTGCTTCTTTACTCAAAATTATACAAAAGAATTTTCCAGGTTATAGTAGTATTTGTAAAGATAATTTTAACGGCTGCATAATATTCCATTACATAGATAGTCCACAATTTACACAACTATTTATCTAGGAGTCCCTGGGTGGTGCAAACAATTAATGTGCTCGGTGGCTAACTGAAAGGTTGGAGGTTAGAGTACACCCAGGGAGGGGTGCCTTAGAAGAAAGGCCTGGCAATTTACCCAAAAATCAGACACCGAAACCCCTGTGGAACACAGTTCTACTCTGACACACGTGGGATCACCAGGAGTCGGAGTGAACTTGATGGCAACTGGTTATTAGTTCCTCATCTATAGATAATGCAGTAAAACCTATGAAAGCCGGAACCTGTGTAAGGCAGGTTCTGTCAGAGAAACAGAATTCAATTATTTTCTACTAAAAAGAGAGATAAGGAGGCCCGATGACACAATGGCCAAGTGCTCAGCTGCCAACCCAAAGGCTGGCAATTCAAATCCACCAGCTGCTCTGTGGGAGAAAGATGTGGCAGTCTACTTCCATACAGATTACAGCCTTGGAAACCCTATGGGGCAGTTTTACTCAGTCCTATAGGGTTGCCCTGTTGGCGCAGTAGTTAAGAACATGGCTACTAACCAAAAGGTCGGCAGTTTGAATCCATCAGCCACTCCTTGGAAACTTCCTTGGAAGCTGTGAGGGGCAGTTCTACTCAGTCCCATCGGGTCGCTATGAGTCTGAATCAACTTGATGGCAATGGGCTTGTGTACCTCTATGAAAAATAGTGTTCATAAGCTTTTGCTGTATCTCTCTAGAATAGAGTCCTGATCACGGATGGAAAGGCATGAGAACATTTTAGTTCCTTGATACACATTGTCAAATTGTTATCAGTGTGTAAGTGTGTGTGTCAGCATTGGATATTGTTATTTTTTGTTTTTTTGTTTTGGTTACTGTGATAATAGAAAAATAACATGTCATTGTTTTAATTTGCACCTCTTTGAGCATTCCTAATGAAGGTGAACCTTTAAAATCTTCATTAGCCATGTGTGTGTCCTCTTCTGTAAGTTGTCTTTTTGTGTCCTCTGATCATTTTCCTGTTAAAGATGTAGTGTCTTATTTATTACTTCACGTAACCAAACCAAATCCATTGCTATCGAGTCAATTCTGACTAATAGCAACCCTATAAGTAGAACTGCCCCATAGGGTTTCCAAGGTACGACTGGTGTATGCTCCCTGTATTTAGTGATTCATTCAAACAATCACACATATTCTTGGAGTGCCTCAGGCACTGTCTAGGTATTGGAGATACTGATGTGAACCATCAGACAAAACTCCCTGCCCTCAGGGTGTATACATCCTAGTGAAGGAGAAACATATTAAACAAGACGAATAAGTAAAATATAAAATATGTTAAACAAACCAACCAACTAGTTGCTGTCAAGTCTATCCCAACTCTCGGAGACCTCTGTGTGTCAGACTAGAACTGCGTGACATCAGATTTTCAATGGCTGATTTTTTGGAAGTAGATTGCTAGGCCTTCCCTCCAAGACACCTCTAGTGGACTCAAACCACCGCCCTTTTAGTTAGCAGCCGAGTGTGTTAACCATTTGCACCACCCAGGGATTCCATACAGTATGTTAAAACCAAAAAAACCAAACCCACTGCTGTTGAGTTGATTCCAACTCATAGCGACCCTGTAGGACAGAGTAGAACTGCACCATAGAGCTTCCAAGGAGCGCCTGGCGCATTTGAACTGCCGACCTCTTGGTTAGCAGCTGCAGCACTTAACCACTACACCACCAGGGTTTCCTACAATATGTTAGGTAGCAGTAATTGCTAAGGAGAAGGGAGAGAGGAAGTGGTGGAGCCAGTGAAGGGGAAGGCCACAGTAAGAACTAAGTCAAATCCTGAGGGAAATAAGGAAGTGGGCCGTGTGGTTATCTGGGGAAGAGTGTCCCAGGCAAAAGGTAAAGCACATACAAAGGCCCTGAGGCAGGGACAGCAGGGGAACCATCCCAACACTGGCGCAGAGTGAGGAAGGAGAGAGAAGTGGGAAATAAAGGTCCCAGGGTGGTCAGAGCAACAGACAAATAAATGCCAGCTCTGATGGTTGGTCGCTCGGACTTTTTCTTTGTTACGTGAGTGAGAAGACGGCCGTTACAAGCGGGATTTTGAGCAGAGGGATGACGTGATCTGTCTCGCACTTTAAAAGGATCACTCTGATTTCTGTGTTGAGAATAGACTAAAGAGAGGAAAGGAGGGTAGCCGAGAGAACTGTTGGGAAGTTCTTGCAGTAATCCGGATGAAAGATGATGGGGTTAGCAGAAGTGTGAGACATCACCACATTCTGTGTATATTTTAAGGCAGAGCCGATAGGAGTTGCTAATGAATTGGATGTGGGTGTGAGAGGAGTCAAGCAAGACTTCAAGGTTTTGGCCTGAGCACCTGGAAGCCTGGAGTTGAGAAAGGAAAGACAGCAGAAGTAGGCTGAGAGGGGCGATGGGGAGCTCAGTTTTTGACAAGTTAAGTTTGAAATGTCTATTAAACATTCAAGAGCAATGTCAAGTAGGCAGTTGGATATACGAGTGTGGAGTTCAGGGAAGAGGTCTGGGGTGGAGATGTAAATTTAGGAGTTGTCAGCGTAGAGATGGTGTTTAAAGTCCTAATGCTGTGTGAGATCACCAAGAGAGTGAGAATGGATAGAAGATAGAGGAGAGGCGCCAAGGCTGCACTTGGCGCCTCCAGGGTCAGGAGAGATTTTGACCTTTGGCATGATTTTGGCACCCTGTGGGTTACCAGGCTGCGTGCAGGCAGAGATGGGGTACAAAGACATGATCAGATCTGTATTTTGGATCGATGGCTCTGTAGGGTGACCTGTGGTTTATTCCATTTCTCCTGAACGTGGAGCAAATCTGAGAGCTTCCCATCATAGGTCCCCAGCAGGCAATGGTTAATGTCTCAGATTTCCATGGTTACTTTTGACCAAAGATGAGCAGACTCTTTAATCTCGAGAGTCATCATCGACAGGGGGAAGCACACTGGCAGCCCTTTGATATTGACAGGGGAAAATGCAGGCTTGGGAGAAAGAAAAGAGGAGAAAGAGAAAGGAAGGGCAAGGGGCCCAGAGGGAGGCTTAGGGCTGGGTCCCTTTCTGCCAGCTTCTCCTTTAAAGTAGTGATTCTTAAGGGACATGGCACCAGGGGTATGAAAAGACCTGGAGAGCCTTATCAATATGTTTTCCCATGGTCCCCAAACCCCCTAGCCCCAGGAGAGTCTAGAACCCTTTCCTGCCTCAGCATGAACCTGTCCCCATTCCCAATGGAAAGCCATCACACTGGACGTTGAATACACTCTCAGATTGAACCTGGGATGGAATGGCAATGTTTGGCTGAGAAGAACGTTCCGCAGATACATGACTCCTTCCCTGCAGTTCAGGGACACATCAGTATTAAGTGAAGTGACCATATAATTTATTGCCCAGACCAGAGCACTTTGATATTGGAGGAGTGGAGGGTAGAGCTATTAATAATTACCCAGGACAACAAGCATAAACTGGGACTGTCCTAGGCAAACTCTGGTGTTAAGACCACCAGCATAGCTCCAAATGTGGTTTAAAAATTACAATATCAGCATCACCTAGGGGAGATCATTTTAAAAATAAAACCCTAAGCCCATCTCCAGATGTATGAGATCAAAACCTATGGGGACGGGGCTCCTGGTCTGCATTTTTAGTGAGCATCCTTGGTAGAGGAAGTCTCTCTTGTCCTTCATCTCCTTTCTTTCCTTGAGAGGTCTTTCAGATCAGGCTTTGGCAGGAAGTAAGAACTGCTAGTTGGGAAGGAATTCCTCTTTCCTGCAGTAGGGTGACCATCCTAAAACCGAGGTACTACTGCCTTCCTGGGGAACTCAGCCCTTTCCACGTGTTCAGAGCAATCAATCCCTTGTCTCTTTCTCTGGAACTCTGGGCTGCCCCATTTTCCCGGACTAGATCCTCAGACACAGTAGTAAAACATAAAGACTATGCATACCCAGGACTCTTGAAGGGACAGCAGGATTAACTCCTTAAATGTCAACCCCCTGGAAAGTGTCCCTCCCATAAGCCAGCATCATTCCCCTTTCATAATCCATTCTGGCTGTCATTCGTGAATTTAAAACCTTTTTTGAGCCTCATTTATATTTTAAGCTTGTTTTTCCTTCTTTGTGTTGCAAATGCCATAAATTTCTTACCTGTTAAATAGAGTTTCCTTTTTTTGTCCTAAATGCAATGCTGAAACACTAGCTCTTTCTCCTTGCCCGGATCTTAGACTTCTGAAAGCTAGAAGACAATAAATCCTCCTGGGAAGCCATATATACCCTTTCCTTACATGGCATGTCCGTTCCAGCAATCATAGAGTTGGAAGGGACCTTGAACATGGTCAATTTGTAGTTACTTTTCAAATTCCACCCACCAAATCTCCCCTTTCCTTGTAACTGCCCTGTCTGCTTGGATCAGGGCTTTGAACTGGTTCAAACCAGTTCAGCCATGGCTGATGAAGTGAAACCAGAACAGACCTGAATTTTGACAATTTGGGTAATCCAGAATGATAACTGAGATAGCAAAAATTACAGGTCGGAGCCCTGAAATGGGAGACATGGAAGAGCTGTAGTGAGCCCTTTCAGGAGACTGATGAGTGAGATCGGATTATTGGCAGGACTGTAGAGAGCAGCACGCATTCAAAGTGGCGTAATCGGCTGCCATCTTTGAGTGGGGCATCGTTGTTTCCAAGTCTGCTCAAAATCAGAAAGGCAAGAGGTTTGGTTGCTATGCAAAACGTATGCTGCCCTTGTTTTCTAAGAGGGAGATTAGGTTTCTAGCAGGGCTTCAACCTATAATTTTTCCCATTTCAGTTAGCATTCCAGTTCACTCAAATTTTAAAAACTCGTGTCTGTTCCATTTTCACTTCCTTGGCCATGACTGAACTGGAAAGAACCGCTTCAAAGCCCTGGCTTGAATATTTTCAGTGACACAACACTCACTACCTTGAGAGGCAAACAGCTCCAAGGTTACAGAATATTTTTTAGGTTGTTTAAAATTTGGTTTTACCTAGAAATAGAATAATTCATATGGTAATGGATTAGAGTTGGAGACATTAGTATGAACTCATGCTTTGCTTAATGTAGATATAAATGATTACAGATAAAAATAATTATAGACATATATATACATAGATTAGTATACACCCATATATATCCTTGCTCTATCAGCTGAGAGAGCCTAGAAACAACCGACACCCCAGTACCAATGAGCACACCTAGAGCTCAGATCTTGGTTTCTAATACCATTCTCCAATAAAAGGAACCAGGGCTATTTGGAGAAGTGGTTGAGTCTAGGACTGTGGCAGGAAATATACAAGATAAGCTTGGGGCATCTTTAGTATCAGAAAGTAAGGAGGTGTTCAGACAGAACCACAATGGTAGGGGTAGCCCAAAGGGACACAGGAGGCAACTGAAAGAGATCCCAATGGCCAAAGCTGGAGCAACTTTACCAACAGCATAAAGAAAGTAGTATTGGATTATAACACAAAGTGTAAAATAAACATCAATGGGTCCATACTGATATGAATATTTAATTGAATAAATTCCACCCACCAAATCACCCCTTTCCTTGTAGCTGCCCTGTCTGGTTGAATCAGGGTAAATGTGGTAGAACAGACAAATATGCCATGTAGAAGAATTCCAAACAGTGTATAGAAATACTCCATACTCAAGGAGGTGGAACATAACTCCCTACTCCTTATGTGTGGGCAGAGCATAGTGAGTTTCTTTTGATGAGTTCAGTATGGATGGGGGAAAGAAGGAGTAACTTTATAGAGGAGAAACCTGACAGATACTGCCTCAGCCAGGTGGTCAAGGCCAACATCAACAGTGATAAGTCAAGTTGATAGTATGTACCCTTGATACGATGAGATGAGAATGGTACCTTATCTCTGTGGTCTTCCTTCCTAAAAACATATAACCCCAGTCTATTTGTGTGAAAAACATCAGACAAATCCCAATGGAAGGGCATTCTACAAAACACCTGATCAGTACTCCTCAAAACTATCAAGGTCATCAAAAACCAAGGGAAGTCTGAAAAACTGTCACAGCCAAGAGGAGCCTAAAGAGACATGATGACTAAATGTAATGTGATACCTTGGATGGGATCCTGGCACAGAAAAAGCACATTAGGTAAAAACTAAGGAAATCTGAATGAAGAATGGACTTGAGTTAATAACAGTGTATTGATATCGGGGAGCCCTGATGGCACAGTGGTTAAAGCACTCAGTTGCTAATGGAAAGGTCTGCTGTTCAAACCTACCAGCCGCTCCATGGAAAAAAGATGTGGTGGTCTGCTTCTCTAAAGATTTACAGCCTTGGAAACCCTCTGGGGCAATTCTGCTTAGTCCTATAGGGTTGCTATGAGTCGGATTCGACTTGACAGCAATGGGCTTGGTTTGGTTTACTGATATTGGCTTGTGTGATGGCTAAGATTGTGTGTCAACTTGGCTGGGCCATGATTCTCAGTGTTTACATGTGATCACTCCCATGATTGAATCTGCTTTGAGTAGCCAGTCAGTTGAAGGGGAGTTACTTTGCGGGTGTGGCCTGCATACAACTATAAGCAGAAGTTCTGGCTTCTTTGCTTGCTCTGGATCCTGTACTGCCTCCTCTTTGTCTGAACTCCGGCTCTTGGGACTTGAGCTATCAACTTAACTGCAGATCTTGGAATTCGTAGATCTTCACAGCCTGAGAGCAGGGCCCCGGCTCTCCGACCTGCCAGTCTTGGGTTCACCAGCCCCTGTGGCTATGTGAATTGAGAGAAGCATCTATCCTCCTGATACACAGACTTGGGACATTGCAGCATGAGCCATTTCCTTGATATAAACCTCTCTCTATATATATTTATATGCTTTACTGGTTTTGCTTCTCTAGAGAACCTAGCCTAAGACAGCTTGTAATTGTGACATATGTACCATATGTTACATATGTAAGATGTTAATAATAGGGGAAACTGGTTGTAGGGTAAATAGGAACTCTGCAATTTTTCTGTAAATCTAAAACTGTTGTAACTAAAACGTTTATTTAAAAAAAAGGAAATCAGCCTTCCCTGACTACCTGATGGCCTTAGCTCTGTCCTCAGCCTGAATCAATTCAATAATGACTAGCACAGGTCAGCCCTTGATCCCTCCAGGCCACTCTGCAATGGCAGCCATCATACTCACTCTCTCCCTGCCCCATCTGTTTTCTCCTTTCTAAGTCATACGTCTCCATTTTCTTCATCAGATCCTCTGGGTCCTGGTTTCAGTCTCTCACTGATCAGATTCTCCAGACACAGCTCAGCTTGACGACTGCCTGCCCAAGTTAGTTCAGATGCCAAGAACTGAACACAGCACTTTGAGTCTGTCTGCACAGCCAGAGAAGAGCACACCTCCTTCAGTTCATACGCTATATCTCTATTAGTATAGCCCATAGCGACTTCAATGACTTATTTTTCAGGGAATCCACTTCACACTAATATCTCCAACTACACAATTTTTTTTTCCCCAAACCATTTCACTATGATAACATAAGGAATAACTGTCCACAAAGGCAAAGCTTATAAACAAAAGGAAACTCACTTTGGAGATAATGAGTGCTCTGTTGTTGGGAGTATTCAAGTACACTTGGCATCTACAAAGAAAGGAGAGATCTGCTGGGTGGAATCAAAAAAGGATGTTCAATGTACAGTCCCCTGGGCAAGTTATTTAACTGCTCTTGCCCTAGTTGCCGCATCTTCCAAATGAGGATAATAATGGAACCTACTTCACAGGATGTGGAAGAGTAAATGAGTTAATATGTATAAAGTTACTTAGAACAGTTTCTGGCGCACATACAAAAACCAAACCTATTGCCGTCAAGTCAGTTCTGACTCATGGCAACCTCATGTGTTACAGGGTAGAACTGAGCTCCCATAGGGTTTTCTTGGCTGTAATCTTTATAGAAGCAGATATCTAGGCCTTTCTTCCATGGTGCAGCTGGGTGGGTTTGAACCACCAACCTTTTGGTTAGTAGTCGAGTGCAAACGGTTTCTACCACCCATGGACCTTTCTGGCACACAGTGAGCACTATAAAAGTGTTTATTATCACTTTAAGTTACAATTTAATATTTGTTTTGAAGGTGGAGACAGTCTAAAGGGTAAGATTTTCCAGCATCCCATAGTAAATCGCTCCTGACTCACATGTCGCTTTTGGATCCTGGCTCTGACACCAGCACCCTGGCTTCCTCTCCCAGCTTTATGTCATCTACCTATTTCATCAACAGGCCACGAGTGCCCCTCCCGATTCATCTGTGTGAACATTGAATAGAGGGTCAAGCCTGGTGGTGAGTGCGATGGGTTGACAAAGCCAGGTTTCCTACCAGCTGGGCTGGTGCTACTCCAAGTAGAATGAAATACCCTCCATCTCTGGGCGCCAGATCGGTCTTACCACAAATCACAGGGGCGCCTTACACATGCTAATGACCAACTTCCTTTGGTTTTAAAGACCAATCATTTCAGGAACATCAGGGTAAATGATGGGCTCAGTAGCTATCGAAAAAGAAGTTAGAGGTGCTGGCATCTGAACTTAATTAGACTGCTGTGCTCTTTATACGGCCTGATAAGGTCAGGCAAATACATTCAGCGTTAATAACATTATCTGCACTGCCTGGTCGGCGAGCCTTGCCAAAGTCGATACGTCAAGTTTTTGTGGCTCAGAACATGTGTCTTCTCTTCCCACTCAAGCTTGTTTCTTACATGCCAACAGCTGGTGCCACATCTGGAAAGGCTGTTTCTGCTGCGGCTTCTTTTGTCTTATGAGTGTTTTTTGGGACACCCCACCCCACCTCAGTCCTTTTCAGGGAAAAAGGTGTATTCATTCATTTTCTGATGGCCTGTCAAGTGGCAGTCCCTGTGCATTTGCTGGGGGTGGAGGGAAGCCATGTGAATAAGGCGAGCTTGGGATCCAGGGCAGTGGTCCTCAGACTTCAGAGTGCAGAAGAGTCATGGGGGAGGTGCTTATGAAAGAGGCATTTCCAGGCCCAGCTCCAGGTCCACTGGGATTAAGATTAAACAGGTGGGGCATGGCCTGGGGACCTGCATTTCTCACATGCTCCACAGGTGATTCTGATGAAGGTGGTCTGAGGACCACACTGTACAAAATAAAGATCTAGGTTTGTTTTTTTTTTTGACCCTATAAGGCACCTAATGAGCCCTGGTGGTACAATGGTTACAAGCCCAGCTGGTAACAGAAAGGTTGTTGGTTCAAACAGTAGCCACTCCACGAGAGAAAGATGTGGCAGCCTGCTTCTGTAAAGATTCCCCATTGCTGTCGAGTCAATTCTGACTCATAGCAACTCTATAGAACAGGGTAGAACTGCCTCGTAGGGTTTCCAAGGAGCACCTGGTGGATTTGAACTGCTGACCTTTTGGTTAGCAGCCATGAGTCTTAACCACTATGCCACTAGGGTTTCCAAGGCTGTAATCTTTTCGGAAGGAAACCCCAGTGGCGTAGTGGTTAAGAGCCATGGCTGCTAACCAAAAGGTCAGCAGTGGGTTTGGTTTGGTTTATAAGGCACCCACTGTAATGCACGGGCTCCTTAGTATAATTAGCACGGAGTTCATTCTGTCTTGTATGAGGACCAGGTGAGAGTTCACAGAGGCCATGGCATTTTAGCTGGGCATTAGATGACTGGGAGTTCTTCAGGTAGGAGAAGAGGAAAAGGTGTGCCAGAAAGAGGGAACAGCACAAGCAAAGGCCCCGGGACCTGAGAGCACGGAAGAGTACAGAAAGGTCATCGAGGTTCGATTTTTAAAGGAATAATATTTAAGGCTTGGGACTGGCTACCTATATGTCCTCAGGCAAGTTACAGAGCCTGAGCCTCAATTTCCTCATCTGTAAAGGGCAGCTACCAACCTCTACCTCTGAGACGTAAAAAAAAAAAAAAAGAATAATCATCATGATACATGGTGTTTACCAAAGAGCCTGGAGCAATGTTGGTGCTCCATAAATGATAGCTATTAATAAAAACAGTACTAACAAGAAATAGCAACCAGAAAAATACTCTTCTACCTTTCTGAAAAGTTAGAACTTTATATTTTATAGGCCATGAACAGCCATCAAAGTTTTAAAAATAGGAGTCATATTTTACTTAGTCAATCAATATTTATTGTACACCTACTATGTCCTGGGCCGTGCCAGGCACCAATGTTGATTAGGTTTGTGCTCTAGAAAGCTGGTGCTGGTGGCAGGGTGGGGGACAGATTGGAGGCATAAGACCATTAGAAACTGTTGCGATAGCCCAAGCTGTTAGTTCTCAGACTCTAGCCTGTGTTAGAATACTCTGGAGGACTTGTTAAAACACAGATGGCTATGCCTCAGCCTCAGAGTTTCTGATTCAGTAAGTGTAGGGTGAGGTCTGAGAAATTTGCATTTTTAACAAGCTCCCAGATGATGCTGCTGGTTAGGGGGGACCACACTTTGAGAACCCCTGGTCCAGGCAAAAGAAAAGGGCATAAAGATGTAAAAAAAGATGCAAGCACTGACTAGGGATGGTGGATGGAGCCCTGGTAGCGCAGTGGTTAAGCATTCAGCTGCTAACCAAAAGGTTGGCACTTCAAATCCACCAGCCACTTCTTGGGAGAAAGATGTGGCCGTCTGCTTCCATAAACAGTACAGCCCGGGAACCCCATGGGGGCAGATCTACCCTGTCCTGTAGGTTCGCCATAAGTTGGGATCAATTTGATGGCAATGGATTCGGTTTTGGAGGGATGGTGGAGGTGCTGGCTCTAAGCTACATTTTAGGGGTGGAATCTATGGGAGATGGTGACAACAAGGGAACCAGGGACACTGAAGTCACCTCTCTCGGTTTGGCCTCGGGGATGCTTGTCCTGGGTTTTCTATGTACCTTTTGGGTCATGAGATCTTCCAGCTTCGGGGCAGAGAAGGAGCTATTGTCGTGTGGGTCTGGCTTGTGCCTTTGGAACGTTTGGTCCTATTGGCCCAGCTGGGGGTTTTCAGTGTGGTCTTTGCTTTTATCTCAGTCTGTGTTCAGAGGAGAGGCTTTTTTGCTTTCCTATTCCTCTCGGGATGTTGATGCCACCGAGATGTGCAGGGACCGTTCCGCAAGAGTGCCCAAGGTGTGTATTGAATTTCGGTCCCGGATCATTTAATGCGTGGTGACAGAAGGAGCGGATGTTGTTTGGATTCATGGGGAACACTCCGCCTTTTCTATTTTCTGTACTGAAAGACCGCAGAGCTTCACTCAGCAGCCAGCACCTGCATTCCCCGCCAGTAAGAACCTCGTGGCACCAGGAGACTCTGGTCCCCACAGCATTGCCTTAGCACCTTGTGAAACCCAGTGGAAAAGTGGAACATTTGTGCAGGTCTTCAGAGCACCCATTTCATTTAAAGCTTTCCACAACTCGGGTTGTTACTGAATTAAACATCGAAACCAACAACAATCAATAGCCTAATAATATTATGTTCTGAAATGTGTTCTTTAATGATTGTGAAGCTCTTTGAGGATGGAATGGGTGTGTGTGCACTAAACGGTGATCTGCGTTAATTCCTTTACAGCTGCTAGCTTTGAAAAATGGGTCTGGGCGTTTCTTACTGATGCAGAGTGTCCTGTTTTCTGTGGATCAGAAACTTCTCCTCGGTAGCTGGCTGGGATCCCACCCCTCTTGGTCTTGCTCGAGAAGGCTGCTTCTGACTTTCCTTCCTTCTCCCACCTCTCCCTTACCTGGAGTGTTGACTTAGAAACTGGACAGAGACCTAGTCCCAGCCCTTGTGACATGTGGCCCAACCACAGATGGGAAATCGTGAAGAAGAGAAACAACAGGCGTGAATGTGACACATGCGGGAATAGGGATTTTCTTGGTTCTTGAGCACAGTGGTGTTCCAAGGCTTTCTGAAACAAGGTAAAGGCATGGAAACTGTCTTCTGGTAGCCCGTGTTCTAAAAAAGACACCATCAAAGAGCGTAAGCTTAAAGAAGAAACAGTCACTAACTACATATGGAAATTAACCAGTTACCGTTAAAATTAGGTACAAGCCTCAGGTAGGTGCTCATTGTCGGGGAAGGCATGGAATCGATGCACAGGAGCATTGGGGTATTTATGTTTAAATGGAGTTAGAAGTCCCTTCCTTAGCCATCGCCACTCAAAGAGGAGGAAGAACTAGGAAAGAGTACATTTTGGCTTTTGGATTTAGGTTTGTAAGGCCCTAGAGAAGTTAATAGAGGCCAACGGTGGTTCAGTGGTAGAATTCTCACCTTTCATGCTGGAGACCTGAGTTCAATTCCTGGTCAATACATTTCATGCACAACCACCACCCATCTGTCAGTGGTAGGTTGCATGTTGCTCTGATGCTAAACAGGTTTCAGCAGAGCTTCTAGACTAAGACAGACTGGGAAGAAAGGCCTGGCTATCTGCTTCCAAAATCAACCAATGAAAACCCTATGGATCGCAACAGTCCAATCTGCAACCAATTGTGCGATGGTACAAGCCTGGGCAGCATTTCCTTCCATTGTGCATGGGGTTACCATGAGTCAGGGGCGGGCTTGATGGCAACTACTAACAAGAGAAGTTAATCATTTCTCCAAGACCACTGAGTCCCTCCCTGCCTTCCCCTCTGACCCAAGACCCAGACTGATAATTTGTGTCTTCTAATATCATGGACAGTATTTTGATTTTTGAAAAAAATTATATCGAAGAATTTTAAACATGTACAAAAGTAGGCAGGATAGTGTATCTTGATAACAGTGGCTGACTGTGCCTAAACTATTGATACAAACAATGTGGTTTATGCTGAACACCTGCTTCCTTCTGGGAGTCTGGAATTTTGGTATGCGCTATGCCTACGTGACCAGCCCCAATGAAAACTTTGGGCACTGGGCCTCAGATGAGCTTCCCTCGTAGACAGTATTTCACACTTGTTGTCACAACTCATTCTGGAGGAATTAAGTGCATTCTGTGTGGTGCCAGGGGGAGAGGACTCTTGGAAGCTTGCACTTGGTTTCCTTTGGATTTCATCCCATGAGCCTCTTCCCTTTGCTTCTTTTCCTTTGTATCCTTTTGCTGTAATAAATCTTAGCCATGAGTGTGACCAGATGCTGAGTCCTGTGAGTCCTCCTAGTGAATCATCAAACCTAGAGGTGGTCTGGGAACCCCCCATCTGCAGCCATTGGTACTCATTATATCATGTCGTTCTATAACAGTTCTGCACTTATCTACACTGGTAACTCGCAGATCCGGGACTTGAACTCAGGTCTAATCTAAAGGCTCACTTGTTCCATGGAGTCACATAATGCTTATACTCACTGGTAATACAGGTCTCGAGACCTGAACACAGGGTCCTGCTGTTCTCAGATGTCCAGACAGAGCCCCCAGTCTCATCTCATTGTATTCTGGGGTGAGAATAAACCCCCGAACAGACCACCCTGAAGCAGCAGGGGCAGGGGGTCCCTATTTTTTAGGCCCCGTGGAATGTATTCCTGTGAGTTTCATCCCTGTGGATTCTCTCTGCTTCTTTTATGTGTTATCTGCTCCTTGGGAGACCAGCTGGTTGTATTTTCTGGCAATGAAGTGTGGGTAGGAGGGCTTACCAGGGGTCAGGGGCTGTGGCCACAAGCCAATCACCCGTTCTTTTTCCTGTCAGATAAAAAAGGACATGCTTTAGCTCTTCAAGTGTGGTTTAGGGTATAGATCAGAACAGTAGGAGATCGCTGCTTTCTTAAAAGGGTGACTAATTTCTAACATTCCCCACTGCAATCTCCATTAACTGCATGGAAATGTCTTTGAAAAAGAAGAAATTGTCTCCTTTCTCTTGCCGACTGCCAGGTGATGCACCTACCCACTTTCCTGGTCTGAGAGGCACATGAGCCCTGTGCTCTGTGTTTAAACTGTATTCTTCACCTAAGCTGCCTTGGAGCTCAGGGAGCCAGAGTTTTATCATGGAATGATCCTTTTTCTCAGGGAATCTTTTTTCCAGTAGCCCCCACTTTTCTCCTAGGGCTATACCAAGGCCCTTGAAGAGGTTAGGGGAGGCAAAGAAGGAAGAGACGTCCCCCTGTGTAGCCCTAGAGGGTAGTACAGAAACAAGAGGAAGGAGGGCAAAGATATCAGCCCCAGTCCCTCCATCCCCACGCCCATGCCCTCCAAATTCAAGTCAACTTCTGATTGACAAAGGAAGTGGCGCCATCGTCTCCCCCCAAAGATTACAATACGTGTTAACAGATGCCATTGCCACTTCCTGTTTCTAAGCCTCCCATGTAGCATCTCCTCCCTCCACTCAGTATACCGGTGACTTCTCACACACTTTCAGTCCAACCTCCTGGGTGTGGAGGTTCCATTGCAGCCTAATACAATAGACACAGACAATGCCAGGGGACAGTCCCCTTAGTTTCTTCATCAGTCAAATGGGTATAATAACAGTTCCTACCTTATAGAGTTAATGTGCAAATCAAATGAGGTAATTCAGGTGAAGTGCATGTAGTAGGCAGTCAATGAACTGCTGCTTCTGCTGTTGGTAATGTGGCTGCTGGTGTCCTTGTTGATGCTGCTAGGAACAAGCCCACCTTCCCAAGGTCACGATAAAAACACAGGAGTCCCTAAGTGGTACAAATGGTTCACGTGCTCAGCTGCTAACCAAAATATTGGAGGTTTGAGTCCACCCAGAGGTGCCGCGGAAGAAAGGGCTGACGATTTACTTTCCCAAAATCAGCCACTGAAAATCCTATGGAGCATGGTTCTACTCTGACACACGTGGGGTCACCGTGAGTTGGAATCGACTCGATGGCAACCGGTTTGGTTTGGTTTGAATTATCAGTCACTCCCTTTCTCTACCACCCAGTCCTGTGCCTCAGTTCTGTTAGCACTCCCTTCTCATTCTAAGAAGTCCACTAAGACCTCCTACAAGGAGCCGGCCACCGCCAGATGCCCTCTTGTCTTTCCGGAGCGTTGCCTTCTCCCCCCAAAATGGTGCCTCTTCTCTTAAAACCAGTGTCCCACTTCTTGATGTGCACCTTCCAGAGGGCTCTCCCTGCCCTGCTTCCTCCATCTGACAGCATTCCTGTTGCCCTAGCATACCGCTATGCCTCTAGGGAAACAGTCTAAGTCTTTGTTAGCCTTTTGTTCCTTTGGAGAGCCTATAGTTGTGGATCTCTGTGATTTAGAGGAGAGTCAGGCCCAAAACAATGTTTCATTTTTGTTCCTTTGTTTGGGTTTTGGTGGTAAGCTTTTTTTTTTTTTTTTGTGGGTTTTGCACAGTTACCACTGCTACTGAATATAACATTTATTTTTAGTGAGAAGGACAAGATCCTGTCAAAAATAAAGATGCACAAGAGCAAGAGCACTGACCCCAGAGCTGGACAGTGTGCTGGGTTGTGAGCCCAGCCTCCGGAGACTCCCCCAACCCCGGGTGGAACCGCGTGCCACTTTACAACTGAGTGGCCTTCAGCCATGCGCCGGACCTTCTAAGGTTCAATTTCCTCATCTGTAAAAAAGGATGGTAGACTTATTATGTGCGTATAAAGTTCTCAGCCCAGTGCCTGGCATGCAGAAAGCCCTCAACAAATGCTAGGGTGTCATTAGGACACAGCCTAAAATCCACTCTGAACCTGAGGTTACAGCCGGGGTTTTGGAATATATTGCAGAGGTTTGAGTCAGTCAACCTGCTTCTGGAGCTCACCTGTTTCATTCGCTCTGGAAGCAAATGTGATCATTGGCTCTTAACAGAGGCAGGCTGTGGCTCTGGCAATAAGCATAAGCTTCACTTTGCCACTTAGGTGACACCTGATGGTGAACTACGCTGGCCACTGAACCAGCAGTTGCCTACTATAAGGTCGTTCAGAGCCCCACGGATGTTGGTAGATAAATGCTGTGGTTATCAAAGATATCAAGAAAGTCCCACACCTCCCTCTGTGGCCTACCATTGACAAGCATAGTCATCACAGCCTCTTTGGGGCCTCCTTTCAAAGGCAATGACCACCACCTTGAGTTTATCCATGCATATGACGTGGGCCGCTAGCGTGCAGATGGCAGACAGTGCACTCATACACGAGCCAGGAGAGCCGATGTTGAACGTCATGGCCCTGGACTACCAGCCATCACAGAACCCAGCTGACATCAGCCCTCTCCTCCAGAAGCTCTAGTGAGGGAAAAACAGCCCAACCCACCCGTGCTGGATAAACACTTTTACTTGAAGAGGTCCTGTATTGAATACCAAGAGGACTGATCAGTAGAGAAATTCACAAACCAGCGAAGATCACAATGAAAATAATAACTATTCGTGATTGAGTGTTTTTGTAAGCACTGTATAGAATTATCTCATTCAATTCTTACAATAGTCCTTTGAGGCAGAGCTATTGTTTCCATTGGACAGGTGAGAAGCACAATGCTCAGAGAGGATAGGTAGGTAACTTGACCAAGGACACAGAACAAGAGTGGAGAGGAGATTCGAGTCCAGGCTTGTCTGGCTCCAGAGACAGGGTTCCTGGACCTGGGCTTCTGTAAGGCATCGGAGTGCATAGCTACGGCTTTCCCACATCATTTTCTCACTGTCACCCTTTGGAACAACAACGAAAACCATATGCAGCACCCTAACGCAGAAAACATCAGCATGGAACCGCTGTGGTTGAAGGGGGATGGGGACCAGAGCCCTACTTTTCCTCCCCCTTGGGATCCCTGAGGACCCTCTGGGGAACGCTTGGGCTCCATGGGACACAGACCAAAAGCCTCTGGTGAGGCTGAGGAAGCGTGGCCTTCAGAACGTGTTTCTTTCTTTATGAAAGGAAATGCAAATATTGGCCTTGTTGGGCAGATTAAACAAACTTGTAAAGCACCCAGGTACTAATGTTATATCCTAATGGACATCAAGGAACCCTGGTGGCACAACCATTAAGCGCTCAGCTCCTGACAGAAAGGTTGGCGGTTCGAACCCACCCAGTGGCTCTGTGGGAGAAAGACCCGGCTGTCTGCTTCCATATATATTACAGCCTAGAAAACCCTACTCAGTCACATGGGGTATCTCTGAGTATAAATCAACTTGATGGCACCTAACAACACCTTTTGTGGGAAAATAGTGTTAATCCAGGGGGATGTACAGTGGATTGAATGCTGTTCCCCCAAAAGATATGCCCATGTTTTATTCCCCAGAACCTGTGGGGATTACTTTATATGGCAAAAAGATATAATTAAGTTAAGGATCTTGAGAGGAAGAGCTTAGCAGGTATTAAAAGGTGGGCCCTAAATGCAATCACCTATATCTTTAGAAGAAAGAAGCAGAGGGGGTTTTGAGAGAAAGGGATACAGAGTGACCACAGAGGCCGAGGTTGGGGAGATGCAGCCACATGCCAAGGAATGCCTGCAGCCACCAGAAGCTGGAAGAGGCAAGGAACAGATCCCCCCGTGAGCCTCAGGAGGAAGCACAGCCCTGCTGACACCTTGATTTCAGACTTCTGATCTCTAGAATCATAAGGGAATAAATTTCTGTTGTTTTAAGCTACCCAGTTGGTGGTAATTTGTTACACAACCCTAGGGGGCTAACACAGGGGTCGTTGCACCAACATGGCACCAGCCCACGAGCTGTAGAAGGCAAAGGGCACGTGCTAGAATCCTTGGAATAACACATCAGAGGTGCTTGCCTCGTTCTAGGACAATGCCACCAGGCTTTACCAGGAACCTGTTTGCTCTTTCAAGACCCTTTGAAGGGCAGGTCCTCCTGACCACTGTAGATTCCTGCTCAGACTTTCGCTTTCTTCCTAAACCTCGTCTCCAGCAAGCACCACATCACATCAGTTACTCGTAATATCCAGATTGTCATTTCTGACAAAAGGTCTGCATTTATCGTTGAGTCTAATGATCGTGTGGACAGGAGCCTTATTTGTGCTGTCACCATCACACTCTGTCACCATCTACATCCAGGCCGGGGGGACGCTCAAGATGAGCAGTAATGCCTCCTAGACTCTGCTTGTGCTACATCTCCTCTTTCCTCACTTCACTTTAATAATTAGCATCTCCCAGGGAAGCGGAGCTGAGCCAAGTTAGGTCTGTGCTGCCACAAAGCAGCCACGGGGTTTGTGTGGCCTGGGCTCCATCATGGCACTGCCATGTCCCTCAACTGCAGAGACATTCCTCCCAGAGTGACTCCACAGCAGCCGAGCTGTAGAGACTCCTGCTAAGAGCCATCTGGCATTGATTTTTCAGCTCTACTCCCGAGAATTTGCTACAGCCAGGAAGTAAAAGAAGCAGGAACTCTTTTTTTTGGCTACCACACCTGCTGACGGTATCACATGTCAGTTCTACACCCACCGGTATAATTCGGAGAGGGCTTTGCCAAAAGGAATCCCTGGTCTAGTTAAAATAATACATTAGTTCAGAAATAGGAGGAAAACAAGGCATTATGGTTGGGTAGGGAATCTCTGGGTGATGCAAACGATTAATGCACTTGGCTGCTAACTGAAAGGCTGGAGGTTCAAGTCCACCCAGAAGTGCCTAAAAGAAAGGCCCGGTGATTTACTTCCAAAAGATCAGCCATTGAAAACCATGTGGAGCACAGTTCTTTTCTGACACACATGCGATTGCCATGAGTCAGGATCTACTGAATGGCAGCTGGTTTTTTGTTTGTTTTTTGGTTTATGATTGGGTAAAAAGAAACTAGAAGTTAGAGTTAGAGGACCTAAATTCAAGGCCCAGCCCTGCCCTTCCCAGCCGTGTGACTTGGGCACATTACTAACCTCTGGCCTACATTTCTCATTTAAGTTAGGGGGAGAAGGATAAGTAATTACCCTTCACTGGATCGCTGAGAGGATCAAATTGTAAATGTGGGTACGCCATAAAGCGCTATGCAAATCTAGACACTGACAGTGAGGACAAGAGGACAGAAGTGAATGTTTGGTTCCCTTTTGGTTCTATATTTTGAGTCCCAAGATCTAGGACGGGTTAGCCCACTAAAAGGATCGTTGTCGAGGTCCAGCTGGCCTCCTGGCCGATTATTAAGTCTCCAAATCAACAGAGACCTCCGGCTGCATTCCTGTCAAACGTTGCCCCATCTCAGCTTGTCGTACATTGAATTTCAAAAGATGCTGGATGCCTTCCCCTTACCTCTAAAAGAATGTTATGGTTCACGCATCAAAAGGAAAAGAGGAAAGCTCACGTCATCCCTAAGGATTGAGCGCCTGCAGATGCCCACACTTCATCTGACCCCACTTCTGACCTGTGTTTTGGGAATGGACTTGGGCAGAGCTGCCAAGGTATGGACCCTACTGGCCCTGGGAAGATGCAGTGGGCGCCAGGAGGACGGGGAAGAGTTTATAGGAAAAGGCTAATGAAATCAATCGCTGGTTTCCTGTCTGCTCTGAGCAGGGAGCCAGAGTAGTTGAGCCATGGGCAGGGCTCTGCCCAACAGCTGGAAAGAATGTGTTTCCTTGGAGTGGGAATCTACTCCACTCAGAGGAAACAAGAGGACAGAGTGTTCTTCGCCACCTTTAGGGAACATGTGTATTCAAGAATGGGGAAGGGAGATTTGAACGTGTTATGAATTAGCCAATAAGATCCTTCTAGGCATGTATACCACGGCTGGGTCTGTACGCGCTCGACTGTAGCAATGTTGTTATAAACCCCTAAATGGCAGAGACAAGATTCATCCACATCCTTTCAAACTGGACTCAGAACACAGCATGTCAACTGGTACCTAATGGATCTTGATAAGACCGGAAGGAATAGGGGTGGGCCTCACATCTTGGTGAACATAAAAACCATCAGGGAGTTTGTTTAAAATGCTGATCCCTCAGTCTCACGTCTAGAGATTCTGATCCCAGAGTTCTGGGTGGGGCTCAGGAACGTACGTTTTTAACAAGCTTCTCAGGTGTTTCCAATGCAGGTGGTCTACAGGCCCCTCTGAGATATGCTTAATACAGACCAGGCGTCTCAAGCTTTAATGCACACATGCATCACCAGGGTATCTTGTTAAAAGGCAGATTCTAATTCATAAATCTGGGGTAAGCCCCGAGATTTTGCATTTTTTAACACGCTCCATCCCATATTTTGAGTATCAAGACTCTGCTTGCTATGCTTTTCCTGCAGTCAAACAAACCACCTTCAGTGGGCCTTTGATCTAGATGGATGGTTCAAACCATAAAATGTCAGCTTTACCCAATATCTTAAATTATAGTCATGTACCTTTTACTTATTAATAGCTGCAACAATGGACTCAAACATACCAGCGATCATGAAGACGGCACAGGACCGGGCAACGTTTTGTTCTGTTACATGTGAGTTCTCCATGAGTTGGAGCTGACAAGATGGCAACTAACAACCACCATCACCACCTTTTATTTGTAATTTAAAATAACTTTTTATTTTAATTGTCAGTCAAGCGGTTAATTTTTTGTACAGCAAGCACTTTAAAGAAATAAACGTCTAGGTATAATTTGGTGCTTTCTCACTAATCCTGAACATACATTTTCTGTCCCTAAACTTTAATACACATTTTCTGTGATTGCCAGAGTCTGATTACCATTAAAGGATGGCTAAGGGAATCCAAGCCAGCTTGGCAACCAAGACCCCTCTGAGTGTCTTTATAGTTGACAGCTTTATATTTTTTTTAGAGCAAGAGTCTTTTCTAGGACTATTTCCTTCAAATCAAAATGAAGAATTTAATTCATCAGTTAACACTCCATAGCAACTAGAAGGCTTTTTGCTGCTTCTTCCAGCCATTGTTTTTCAAGACACATCCTCCTTAGCTGCAGCGCAAGAGGGAAAAGCAGAAAGAACTTGATTTTCCCACTGGATGGGGTAGGTAGGGTGAGCAGAGGGTCAAGACCAGCAATCAGAATAGCATGTCCACAGGATATGGGGACAATATGTGGAGATCCAGGCAAAGGGAGTCAGTGTCCAACACAGTGTGGCATGTGTGTCCTGCGAGGCACAGGGACTCCAACAGCAACTTGTATTAGACATTCCAAGCTAATCATCATGGAGCGTGGCCATCCACCCAGCTAGAGGCCTGGGCTGGGACTCCAGTTGGACAGAGCCCAAGGCTAGAAGGCCTTTCTCATGTGAAGATGGCCATCTCCTCTCCCCATCAGCTGTGACCAACAAGAGGCCACCTGGTCCTTGTTTTCACATGACAGCCCTGCCTTTGACAGCTAAGACTTCTGAAGCTGCTCTCTGCCCCTCACCAGGGCCCGTGACCTGTGTCTAGTGACCTGTGTCTCCTTGCTTGTCCAGCCCAGACATCAGCCCAGCTGTTTCCCAGTGGCCTTCAGTGTCCAGTACCCCAGTGGACTTACTCACTGCTGGAGAAAACCACAGCCACCTGCTGACCAGGCCCTCAACAGATTCCTGTCATCTCGCTTTACCAGGGCATTCCTGCAGCTCAATGGTCTTGTCATTCAGCTCCTGTCGATTTGGGTAGAAGAGCTAGGGCTCCCCAGGGGGAACCAGTCAGCTGCCTCTGCTGCAGACAACAGCCATATACAGTGTGTGTGTGTGTGTGTGTGTGCGTGCACGCGTGTGTGTATGTGTACACATGAATGTGCAAAGCCAACAGCTGTGTCATGGTTTGCAAGGTCTCGCTTGACCTTGAGGTAGAGCAAATATTATTAGCCCCACTTTATAGATGAGGAAACTGAATTCTAGTGAATATAAGCAGCTGCTTTTATCAAACATTGTGGGAGAGCATAGAAGAATAAAATATAGTCCTGCACTCTGTGGAGCTCACAGTCGGCTGTGCTCAAGGCTACACAGGTAATAATAATAATAATTCATTCTTTCAAAAATGTTTACCGAGTTCTCATTATGTGTCAGGCACTGAGGGTATAACGGGGAAGAAGACAGACAGACTAACTGGTGTTTATTGAGCGTTTTGCTCTGGGCCAAGCACTGCATTAGGTCTTTTACAGGTATTAGCTTAAGCCCCAGCACAACTCTATGGCATAGGAGCAGATGTCAGCACCCTCACTTAACACATGAGAAAACTGAGGCTTGGAAGGGGTGGACGACCTGTCCAAGGGCCCCCACACAGCTAGAGCATTGTAGGGCAGTAATCTGCCCTCAAGTGGTCTGACTTCTGGGCCAAGCACCTTACCACTGAGCAATACTGCCTCTGGCCCTTGATGTTCTGACTCCAAGTCCAGGGTGTTTTCTGCAGCCCCATGTTGCCCCCATAGAACCCACTCAGTCCGCAGAGCAGACACTCCCCAGGCCTGAGGGCAGGCAGTTCCGTTCCCAGATCCTATGACCCAGAAGGCCTGCCCCAGTTTCTGCGGGGCCGGCCTCACCCACCCCCACCCTGAGCATGGTGCCCTGGGGCTGCCCTGCCTGGGCCTGGAGCTCGACCTCGGGCAGTGCCTCTTGTCCAGGTTGGCTCCCTGGGCCCTGCTTCACTTACCTGCTCAGATTTCTCTGCTCCTGGAGTGGAGCTTGTTTTCTCTACATGGACTGACCCCAGTCCCACCACTGCCCTCAACTGCTCACCATCCCCCCAGGCATCCTGACCTCACCCTCAGAGGTCGCTGACCCTGCACCCCATTTACCATGGTAACCGTGGTGTAAGCCTCTCAATTGCTATTCCAACTTCTTTTTCCTTCCTTAGGCCATGACTTCCACACCCAGCAGAGAACTTTACCTCTTACTTACCTATGCAAAGATCAAGGTCTCTGGGCAACATCTTCCTAGTCGCTCCTTTCCACCTTGTCCTTTCTTCTGACCCATTCTAGCACCCTTTCCTCTTCTCTTACTGCAGCCCTAACCCATCTGCCAGTACCTTAGTCGTTGTTCCCCACCTCCTCCTACACATCTCGCCCAGGTATGCTTAGAACCCACTGGCTTTCTTTGGTCTTTTCATTTTGCCCAAAAACATGCACAGGCCTCAGAAATTGGGAAAACTCTCACCTCACCCGTGTCCCCTGGCCAATATCCTGGCATTTCTGTGACCTTTTTGCCCTTGATATGCTGCTACCCCCATCTACTCTCATGTGCCTCCAACCACCTCGCCTCTCTCTAAGGAAACAACTTCCTCGAAGGTGATCTGTGGCTTCCCACTTGCCAGTTGCTTTTTCCAGTCCTTGGTCTTTTGTTTGAACATTTGTTTGCTTGTGTAATTGAGGTGAAATTCACAGAACATAATATTAACCGTTTTAACTACATCAGCCTGAGACCAGAAGGGCTAGATAGTACCCAGCTACAACCGATGACTGCCCTGACAGGGGAACACGACAGAGAATCCCTGATGGAGCAGGAGAGCAGTGGGATGCAGACCTCAGATTCTCGTAAAAAGACCAGACTTAATGGTCTGACTGAGACTGGAAGGACCCCAGAGGTCGTGGTCCCCAGACCTTCTGTTAGCCCAAGACAGAAACCATTCCCAAAGCCAACTCTTTAGACAGGGATTGGACTCTCACACCATTTCTTTTGTTACCACCCAACCAATACATCTCCTTTTGAAATCCTACCTGTCTTTCAAATTATAGATCAAATGCACCTTCTTTGTGAAGACTTCACCCCAGCAGAAGTGATCTGTCCCTCGCCTGGAAGCTTGGGACTCAGGGCCATGCCTTACTTGTCATACTAGACTGGAGGTTTTCTGAGCAGAGGAATTATGTAATATGCCGTGTATCCATTCATTACAGTACCTAGTGGTATTCCTGGCCTACTAGTAAGATCCAGAAGGGTAGAATGAACTAATTAGATGAATAATTGACTTAAGTTTTTTACTCTTAAAGAGAGTGAGGCACCCATTTGGCTACTTGCCCCACCATACCACCCCTGATTTGGTCCACCTCCTCAACCTAAAGAGTGACAGGAAAAATAAATAAAAACACCAAGCTTGTTAGGAGCTTCTAGTTACTTATGGCACAAAGGAAAGAAAGTTTGAGCCGAGATTAAAAATATTTTGTGACCCATCAGTTAAGTGATTTGGCTGAATCCACAGCAAGTTGGTCACAGACTGGGGTTGGAGCTCACCTCTTGTACCCCACACCCCACACTGGTCTTATTGCTGCAACTCTCAGTGCCCGCAGCCTCCCTGGAGCCCAGCTCTGCTCTGGAACACAGGCCTTAGGAGCCAAGAACCAGACTCATTTCCAGAACATAATAAGTCAAATAGTTGTTCCACTTTCTGTGTTTACCTTTCTGTGAGGACGGTGGGGGACCTTGAGTTGTGTCTGGAGGACACAGGGACTCTGATGCCAGAGAAGCACTGTTTTCCATCAGTAGGCCCTGGCAAGTCTGTCTTCAGAATGCCCAGACCCAGATGAGTCACTGTCTATCCAGGGGCTCATCCTTCATCCTTCCTGGCACTTCTCTTCCTGAAAATACGTGGCTCCTGAAATGCTGCTCTCGTTCAGCATGGTACTAGTTAAAGGTGTCAGTCATTGGCTTCCAGCTCCTGGTTCCAGAGATGGACGTGTGACCCAACTAGGCCAGTCAGAGCCTTTCCCTGGGGTTTTTCACATTCGAATGAGGAAAGAGAGCATCTTCTGCTCTAGTGCTGAAGCTGAGATGCAAGGCTAAGAGTGCCTCCATGGTTCAAGTCTTGTGAAGGATGGCGTGAGATAGTGAGGCTAGCAGACAGAGAAAAGAGGAAGAGGGAAGGGGAAACAAAGTCCTGGCAACTTCCTGGTTCATAGCCCTGAGTCTACCCACCTCTACGGCCCAGCTGTGCCCTTGCTGTTCCTGCCAAGTTTGGACAGATGAGTCACTAAAACTCCTTCCACTAGTTCAGGTTGAGTGTTTGTCACTTTCAGTCGAAGAACCCTGATTAGCACAGCCTTCATCTGTCATCTGAATCCGTTCTCTTGACAGTTTATAGAATTTCTTCCTCCCTGCCTTCTTCTTTTCCTGGGAGACATTGAGAAATGGAGTCATGATCTTCATCGTCATCATCATCATCTTCATCATTACCATCTACAACGTCATCATCAACATCATCATCTTTGTCATCATTGTCATCATCAACAGCAACATCCACATCAACAACCATGGCTGAACACCTGCTCTTTCCTGGCATTGTCCAATGTATGGTGAGGAATAGAGCTGCATATGATAGTCTCTGCCTTCTGGGTGCTTCCATGCTCATCAAAATATAAGTGATTCCAAGGGCACAGAGCATGTGCTGAGCACACCTTTTTTAGCACAAGGCATAAATCAGTCAGTCTGCATGGAGTGTGTACAGAACACAGACGCTATCACTGCAGATTATTCTGACCTTTTGGTACCAAACATCCCTTTCTTGAAAAACATCCACCCCTTAGGACAAAAGGTTCTTTTCCTTCATCTTAAAGTTACTTTCTCTAACAGAACACTCTTAGTCTGTGGCTTTTCTTCACCCTGGTCAGCTCCTAATTCAGGATGAAATCTGTTTTGCTTTTTTTTTTTTCTGGGATGCCCTTTCTAACCTTATCCAGTTTACTCCCCCTTAAGGTCCTCTTCCCAGATTTCTTGCCAGGCCCAGAACCTTCCCATTACCAAAGTCTCCATTCCTTTAAACTCATTTCTGGCCTCTGGATACACCCTGTGGATCTCCTGTTTGAATACCTTTCCATGTGTTTTCTGGTCCTGTTTAACTGCAATGGCTTTCAAAGAATTAAATATGTAAGAAGGAAAAAGAACATTATGCACATTTCTAAAGAAATAATCTATGCTCTGTGTCATGCATTCAAAATGGGAAGCATTTAGATATGGCTAGAAAGGAAAGAAGAATGAGGAATAGAAAACAGGGGGTTCTGGAATCTCTGTATTCATTCTTGCCCTTCCGCCCTCAGACTTCACACCAGATCCTCAAATATTCTGAGATCCAAGTCCTAACCCAACTAGATCCAGGCCTCCCTTGAGGAGACCCACTACTGTGAATTCAAATGGCTATGTGTGGTGCAGTGAATTACTTAATATGGCCCTTCTAGCTGTAGTCTTTGTGACTCCCACACAGTGATTGGGTGGGACTCTGCAAAAAAGGTGTATGGCACCCTGTGGGGGTTGGACCATGCAAATAAGGCATATGGAACCCTAAGGAGGGGATTGGTCAGTTTTGCCATCCACTAGGCTTAAAATGAGCCACCCCAGAGGCGGACAGGAGGGACCTCATTATCACCAAGAAAGAAGAGCTAGGACTGGAGTGCATTCTTTGGACCTGGAATTCCTGCTTTGAGAACCTCCTAGAGCCCGGAGACAGAACTGTAGCACCGGCGATGGTGAGAGACAGCAAGAAGTAGCGGCAGAGGCAGCAGAACCAAGAGACCAGCAGGAGATGGCGTGGTGGGCTTTCTGGCCCACGGACGGAAGAGCAGCGCACCTTCAGGCGGGAGGCTCTCTGGCATTGTTGGGTGCCTCTGGGCACTTACTGGTGGAGCTAAAGAGCTTTTTAACACTTGCCTGAGCAGGGCAATGGCTGATCCACCCCAAGAGGCCTGAAGAGCTGAGGGCCAAGTGGTCAAGGGCCAGGGAAAGTCCTGCCTATAGGCACGGCTGAGAAGAGTCTGTCCTGATCGAAGACCTGTATCCTGAGTCATTCCTGATCCTGAATTGTAGCCTGTTACTTCCCTAATAAACCCCGTAATTGTTAGTATTGTCTGTGAGTTCTGTGTGGCTATTGCAATGAATTATCCAACTCAACAGAGAAGTAGAGAGTGCTGTTGGAGGAACAGCCGATGTCAGAATTGGTAAAAAGGTTGGAAAGAGGAGGTATGCCTGACCTCTGCGTCATAGGAATCAGCCTTGGGCTGATGCTGAAGGTGACTCTTCCCCTTGTGAAGTTAGAGGAGGTTAGATGCCTCTGCCATGCTATTTTTTACACCATCCTAGAGGATTCCGCTGATTTATGAATAATCCTTTCTCCTAGTTTCCAGGGGTAAATTCCTCTTCTCCTGAGGTCTGAGATGATACATCATCCTTATCTACTCCCTTTTCCGAAAAGTGTGTGGCTTAAAAATATATTATTTCCCACAATTCTGTGGGTCAGAAGTTTGGGCAGGGCTCAGCTAGGTGGTTCGTTCTTCTGCTCCACGTAACATCAGCTGGTATCATTCACTTGGCTACAATAACCTGTTAGCTGGGCTGGGATGGAAAGTCCAAGAAGGTGTGATAAGGGGCCTGGGTTTCATTCCTGCACATTGGGAAACCACCAAAGGGTTTTTGGCAGGACAGTGCCATGATCTGATTTATGTGTTAGAAAGATGACTCTGGCTACAGTGTGGGGAGTGAGATTGGAGGGAGCAAGTAGGGAAACAGAGGAAGGAGGATCTCTAGCGACAGTGGTAGTCAAGGGAGAAAGAAGAGAAAGGGTTTGAAATATTTTAAGAGGGAGAAATGACAGGATTGGCTGATAAATTAAATGTGAAGAGAAGGGGGAGGAGGAACCAAGGCTGATGCCAGGGTGCTGGCTTCGGTACAGGGGTGCCCGATGGGGAGGGATCAAGCAACCAGTAGTTCCATTTTGGACATATTCCACCTGAGATGACTGTGGGACATGGAAGAGATGTCAGGTAGGCAGTCAGATACACCAGTCTAAGTTCGGCTGGAAATTTGGGTTGGAGAAATAAATCTGGGGTCATCAGTCATGGATATTATCCCCTAGAAAAAGAGGAAAGAGAAGAGGACCCAGAACCAGGCGAGGGGACTCCAACATTAAGAGGGCTAGGGGAGGAGGGAGAACTTGCAAAGGGGAGAAGGAAGGGAAGCCAGAGAGGTAGAGGGAAAACCAGAGGTGGGTGGCTTCTTATGAACCAAGAGGGGAGAGTGTTTTCTCCTAGTTTCCAGGAATAAATTCCTCTTCCCTTGAGGTCTGAGATGATACATCAACCTTGTCTACTTCCTTTTCCAAAAAGTTAGCAGCTTAAAAAAAAAAAAAAGTGATTATTTTTCACAATTCTGTGGGTCAGAAATTTGCGCAGAGTTCAGCTAGGTGGTTAACGTGACGTCAGCTGGTGACTGGGCTACAGTCAGCTTTTGGCTGGTCTGGGCTGGAAAGACCAAGAAAATGTGATAAGGGGGCCTGGGTTTCATTCCAGCACAACAGGAGGCCATCAAAGAGGAAAGCAGTGGGGCCAGGAAATGGTAACAGACAACTGTCCCAGATACAGCTGAGAGGCTGGGGGAGCTGAAGCCAAAAAGGTGTCCCTAGGTGTGGCCACATGAACGTCACTGGTGATAGGGACAAGAACAGCTTTGGTAAATTTGGGGGGCGGAAAGTAGATTGGGTGGGGTAGATGGGTGTGGAGAAAGTGGAGACAGCTTGTGGAGACAACTCTACTGAGAAGTTTGATTATAAAGGGG